>NC_052151.1:220605562-221292181 GCF_902713615.1 Scyliorhinus canicula
TATAGCTTGGCACAAGACCATACGAAACTACAGAGTCGTGAACACATCCTAGGTCATCACGTCAACCCACCTCCCTTCACTTGACTCTGCCTACAGCTCCTGCTGCCCTTGGAAAGCGGGTAGCATAACCAAAGACCCCTCCCAACCGGGGTATTCTCTCTCTTCCAAACTCTTCTATCGGGCAGAAGATACAAAAGTCTGAGAATACGCACGAACAGATTCAACAAAACAGCTGCGTCCCCGTTGTTACCAAACTCCCGAATGACCCTCGTGTGGGCTCTTTACACATTGATTTATTTATACATATTTACATTGTGCACCGATCGTACGTTCTCTGTTTCTCATGTCTGGAAAGATCTGCTTGGACTGTACGCAGAAAAATCATTTTCACTGTACCTCGGGACAGGTGATAATACATCTAAATCGAAAAATGTAACGGGAGATGAAGAGTGTGTCGGTAACAGGAAACGTGGGAGAAGCGGTACTCAGAAAGTCAGAGAGAAGGGGAACATGTGGAGGCGAAGTAAGAGGCTATGGATTTAGAGCAGAGGGCTGATGAATATAAACAAATAGATATTAGAGAAAAAAATAACGCGTGGGACTGTCTTTCACAGAAATGTTGATTTATTTAAACACGTGGTACTTACAACTTTCTAAATAACGTTTCGTTAGCAAATCGAAGCACATGCATTAACAACTGTAACACTAGCGTTCTCTGGCAAGGTTTGCATTCAAGGTTAATTCTCATTCTCCAGCAGGCCCGAATCTGTTTTCAGTCTTAACAAATAGACAAGACTGGTTTCCACTGTCTTGCTAAAGGGTAGTTCCACGCTGAAAGTAATTTTGTCAGGTTAATCATTGAGACGATTTTGCCAGTCGGAGGTGAAAACAGTAATGGCGGAGGGGGGGGGGGGGGGACACCACATAAATATAATACAGTCGATGAAAAATTAAATCAGTTGTTAAGATTAAACCTCCTTTCACAGAGAGTGGTGAGATTGGAATTCGTTACTACAGGGAGGGGCTGAGCAGAATAGGGTGCCTGTAATATCCGATGAAAGCATAAAGGAAATCTCGGAACTCCAAAGGACTTTTTCGTTACAGGTAGAATAAAGGTATCTGCTTGTATTATGCATTATGCATATTGAGAGATATGATTATCGGACAAGCACAAGGAAATCAAATAGGGAACAAAAGAAAAACTTCTTCCACAGAAAGTGGTGAGAACTGGACTGGGTACAACAGCTGAGGTGACTATTCAAGTTGTATTTAAGGGAGAGGGGGATGTCGCAGAGGTCTGGGAGGAGGCTCGTTTGGATCACTAAAACAAACGTCGGCCAGCCGGAATGACAGGCCAAGGTTGGTGCTGAAAATAGCATGAATTTGTATACACATGGGACACAGATCCGTTTTCATAGCATGGATTGGCGGAACAAAGGGGACAGTCGCATTTTCCTCTTCGGACGTTCAGATTTGTGCAGATTAGTTAAAGTGTTGTTAAACGCCGAGGTGAGTAGTTCTTCCTCTTGGAACAATAGCGCTCAGCGTCTTGCAGATAAAAAGAGGGTGTCTCATGCCATGACTTCACCCATTATCTTAATGTACGATCCGGGTAAAGGCAGACCATTTACAAAGGAGCCTGGCTGTATCCAGTTTTCCAAAGGTGGGAATGAAAATGTCCAAGCTCAGAATCGAAAAGAATGATCTGTCAACGAGGCTGCAGATAAAGGCCAGAATCATAGTTTAGCAGAGGCCTGAACTAATAGTCCAGAGAAAGAGAGCGCGGGGAGTGGGTCGAGGAATGTTGGATGGAGTACACTCGCATAGTGATATTGTTATATTACTGGTAATTCACAGACCAAGGCTAACGATCTGGGAACAGGGGTTCAACTGTTTCAATGACAACTTGTGGAATTCCAATTAATTAATGAATATGTTATTAGAAAGCTAGCCTCAGCAACCTTAATTAGTGAAATCATTATTAAATGATGTAGAAACTAAGCAAAATAAATCTAGATCGCGAATATCCTTTTGAGTAAAACTACGGACTTGATCTGTTTTGCCTTACATCTGTCCCCCGATCCAAAGCACTCTGGTTGACCTCGGAAGGCAATCTGTTGAGAGGTCGTATCCCAGCACGAGGAAGACGACAGGCATTGCTAGAGAACTGAGAACGTTTGTGGAAGAGGATGGGCGGGGATTGGTGGAACCTTGGCTGATCAAGCACCCGGGTGAGACGGAATTCTCGGTTTTAACGACAGTACACACGGTCTACACCCAGATCGACGTCTTTGCAGTGTGGAAATCGGCGGGAGTAAGAGTTCAATACTCCGCGATTGTACTCCCTGACCACACTCCACATTCGTAGATGAGAGTTTAGAGACGGGCCGTTGTCAAGGCCCACATGGAGGTTGGACACGGCCTTCTTGACCGACAAGGTCTTCTACCAGAAAACATCACAGGACCTAGTCGAGTACATAAACAATAATCGGAAGGGGTAAGTCTTATCTTCTCCATTGTGGGAGGCACTGAAGACTGTTATTCGAGGATATTATCGCCTATAAGGCTCACAGAGACAGAAAAACAGGGTGGCGAGGCAACAACGAATCGACTCAATTGGAGGTCGACAGACGGTACTCCGAGGCCCCCGAACGTCGAGCTACTTGCGTAGAGGAAAAAGCTGCAAATGGAGTTTATCCTGCTATCTACCAGGAAGGCAATGCATCAACTCTACCAGCCATGGGGACCTTTTACGAGCATGGAGGCAAGACTAGCCGCCTGTTGGCTCACCACCTGAGAAAATAATGTAGTCATAAGAGAAATGGCTCATGTAAATTCTAGCAGAGGCAGATTGGTAGCCGAACTAATAAAGGTGAACACAGCATTCAAGGCTTTATACCGGGGGCTGTACACCTCCGAACCCCATGACAGGGGCTCGGGATGAAACAGTTCAACTACGGACTAGAAATGGAGGGATCTGGAAGCATCACTGAGACAGGCAGAGGTTATGGAGAGCGACAACCCCACCCGGATTTTGCAGGGGCCGTGACCCGACGAGTTTATGGTCGACTTCTGCAAAATGTTTGCAATGGCACTGGATCCACGGGAGATGTTCGCAGACTTACTAGTGAGTGGCACACTGCCCCCAACGGTAATACAGGTCACCATATCGTTAATTGCCAAAAATGGCAAAGACAAATAAATGTGGATCATACAGGCCTATTTCGCTGCTCAATGTAAACGTGCAAATACTTACGTGCGCTAGGGCTAAGTGGCTGGGGAACTGATTAGGGTGTCACAGAAGACCAGGTGGGCATTGTTAAGGGTCGACAACTAACTACAAGCATCAGACGACTGCTCAAGGTGATGATCATCCCAGCTCTGGAGAGGACATCAGAGATTATCATTGCCCTGCACGTAGAAAAGTCCGTCGAAAGAGTTGAGTAGAAATATCTCTTTGAGGTACTGGAGTATTTTGGGCTTGGAGGAGGGGTCACCTCTAGTGTGAAACCCTTGTACAACACGCCCAAGGCGAGCGCATGGACCAACGCCACCAGCACTGAAAACCTCCAACTGCACAGGGGCACAAGGCAGGGATACGCTCTGTCCCTGTACTTGTTTGTTCTGGCAATCGAGCCGCTGGCGATCACCCTTAGAGTGGCTGGAAGCTGTAAGGAAATCCGAAAAGGAAGGAGAGAACACATAAGACCATAAGACCATAAGACATAGGAGTGGAAGTAAGGCCATTTGGCCCATCGAGTCCACTCCGCCATTCAATCATGGCTGATGGGCATTTCAACTCCACCTACCAGCATTCTCCCCGTAGCCCTTAATTCCTCGCGACATCAAGAATTTATCTATCTCTGCCTTGAAGCCATTTAGCGTCCTGGCCTCCACTGCACTCCGCGGCAATGAATTCCACAGGCCCACCACTCTCTGGCTGAAGAAATGTCTCCGCATTTCTGTTCTGAATTTACCCCCTCTAATTCTAAGGCTGTGCCCACGGGTCCTCGTCTCCTCGCCTAACGGAAACAGTTTCTTTGCGTCCACCCTTTCTAAGCCATGTATTATCTTGTAAGTTTCTATTAGATCTCCCCTTAACCTTCTAAACTCCAATGAATACAATCCCAGGATCCTCAGCCGTTCATCATATGTTAGACCCGCCATTCCAGGGATCATCCGTGTGAATCTCCGCTGGACACGCTCCAGTGCCAGTATGTCCTTCCTGAGATGTGGGGCCCAAAACTGGACACAGTACTCCAAATGGGGCCTAACCAGAGCCTTATAAAGGCTCAGTAGCACATCGCTGCTTTTATATTCCAACCCTCTTGAGATAAATGACAACATTGCATTCGCTTTCTTAATCACAGATTCAACCTGCATGTTTACCTTTAGGGAATCCTCGACTAGCACTCCCAGATCCTTTTGTACTTTGGCATTATGAATTTTCTCACCGTTTAGAAAGTAGTCTATGCTTGGATTCTTTTTTCCAAAGTGCAAGACCTCACATTTTCTCACGTTGAATTGCATCAGCCATTTCCTGCAGCACTCTCCCAAACTGTCTAGATCCTTCTGCAGCCTCCCCACTTCCTCAGCACTACCTGCCTGACCACCTAACTTTGTATCATCGGCAAACTTCGCTAGAATGCCCCCAGTCCCTTCATCCAGATCATTAATATATATGGTGAACAGCTGCGGCCCCAACACTGAACCCTGTGGGACACCGCTGGTCACCGGCTGCCATTCCGAAAAAGAACCTTTTATCCCAACTCTCTGCCTTCTGTCAGACAGCCAATCCTCAACCCATGCCAGTAGCTCACCTCGAACACCATGGGCCCTCACCTTACTCAGCAGCCTCCTGTGTGGCACCTTATCAAAGGCCTTTTGGAAATCCAGATAGACCACATCCACTGGGTTTCCCTGGTCTAACCTACTTGTCACCTCCTCAAAGAATTCTAACAGGTTCGTCAGGCACGACCTCCCCTTACTAAATCCATGTTGACTTGTTCTAATCTGACCTTGCTCTTCCAAGAATTTAGAAATCTCATCCTTAACGATCGATTCTAGAATTTTACCAACAACCGAGGTTAGGCTAATTGGCCTATAATTTTCCATCTTTTGTCTTGATCCTTTCTTAAACAAGGGGGTTACAACAGCGATCTTCCAATCGTTCGGGACTTTCCCTGACTCCAGTGATTTTTGAAAGATCTCAACCAACGCTTCCGCTATTTCTTCAGCCACCTCCCTCAGAATTCTAGGGTGTAGCCCATCGGGGCCAGGAGATTTGTCAATTTTAAGACCTTTTAGCTTTTTTAGCACCATCTCTTTTGTAATGGCAACCATACTCAACTCAGCCCCCTGACCCTCTATAATTTTTGGGATATTACTCATGTCTTCCACTGTGAAGACAGACGCAAAGTACTTATTAAGTTCTCCAGCCATTTCCTCGTCTCCCATCACTAGCCTTCCGGAATCAGTTTGAATTGGCCCAATGTCTACTTTGGCCTGTCGTTTGTTTCTTATGTATTGAAAGAAACTTTTACTATCATTTCTTATATTACTGGCTAGCCTGCCTTCATATTTGATCCTCTCCTTCCTTATTTGTCTCTTTGTTAACCTCTGTTTGTTTTTGTAGCCTTCCCAATCTTCTGATTTCCCAGTGCTTTTGGCCACTTTATAGGATCTCTCTTTTTCTTTGATACATTTCCTGACCTCCTTTGTCAGCCATGGCTGTCTAATCCCTCCCCGGATAATCTTTCTTTTCTTGGGGATGAACCTCTGTACAGTGTCCTCAATTATGCATACAAACTCCTGCCATTTTTGCTCTGCTGTCTTCCCCACTAGGGTCTGCTTCCAGTCGATTTTCGCCAGTTCCTCTCTCATGCCCTCGTAATTACCTTTATTTAACTGTAACACCATTACATCCGATTTTGCCTTCTCTCTTTCAAACTGCAGACTGAACTCAACCATATTATGATCACTGCTTCCTAAGTGTTCCCTTACTTTAAGATCTTTTATAAAGTCTGGTTCATTACATAGCACTAGGTCCAGAATAGCCTGCTCCCTTGTGGGCTCCATGACAAGCTGTTCCAAAAAGCCATCTTGTAAGCATTCCATGAATTCCTTTTCTTTGGATCCACTGGCTACGTTATTTACCCAATCCACCTGCATATTGAAGTCCCCCATGATCACCGTGACCTTGCCTTTCTGACATGCCTTTTCTATTTCCCGGTACATGTTGCGCCCCTGGTCCTGACCACTGTTAGGAGGTCTGTACATAACTCCCATTATGGTTTTTTTGCCTTTGTGGTTCCTCAATTCTACCCACACAGACTCCACATCATCCGACCCTATGTCGTTTAGTGCCATAGATTTAATTTTGTTCTTAACTAACAAGGCAACCCCACCCCCTCGGCCCACCTCCCTGTCTTTTCGATAGGTTGTATATCCTTGGATGTTTAACTGCCAGTCCTGAACCCCCTGCAGCCATGTCTCTGTGATGCCTACCACATCATAATCATTCACGATGATCTGTGCCATTAGTTCGTCTACTTTGTTACAAATGCTACGAGCATTCAGGCAAAGTGCCTTAATGCTAACTTTCTTATCATTACAGATATTGGAAGTCCTAAGATGTCCAAAGTTATCCTTCCTTTTTGTTGAAATCCTAGTCTGCCTCAAGCTTAAATCCACCTGCCTACATGTTATCCTCCTGCGTATCTTGCCATTTAACTCCATGCTCCCTGTCGCTTTCACTTTCCCTTCCCCCCAACTCAGAAGTTTAAAGTCCTACTGACCACCCTATTTATCCTCTTCGCTAGAACACTGGTTCCAGATCGGTTCAGGTGGAGACCGTCCCAACGGTACAGATCCCCCCGGTTCCAAAACTGATGCCAATGTCCCATGAAGTGGAATCCCTCTTTCCCACACCAATCCCTTAGCCACGTGTTTACTTCCCTAATTTTCTTGTCCCTATGCCAATTGGCACGTGGCTCGGGCAGTAATCCGGAGATTATGACCCTTGAGGACCTGTATTTCAATTTTCTTCCTAGTGCTTGAAAGTCCCCGAACAGGTCCTCCACCCTAGCTTTACCTATGTTGTTAGTCCCAACGTGGACCACAACAACTGGATCCTCCCCCTCCCGCTCCAATATCCTTTCAAGCCGGTCAGAGATGTCCCGCACCCTGGCACCGGGCAGGCAACACACCATGCGAGACTCCCGATCCGGCTTGCATAGGATACTATCTGTCCCCCTAATTATAGAATCCCCTATAACAACTACTTGTCTTTTTACTCCCCCCTCTTGAATGGCCTTCTGCACCATGGTACCGTGGTCAGCTGGCTCATCCTGTCCAGAGCCCTTTTCCTCATCCATACAGGGAGCAAGAGTCTCATACCTGTTGGACAAGGTCAAGGGCTGAGGCTCCTGCACTCCTGAACTCAGGTTCCCCCTGCCTACCTCACTAACAGTCACACTCTGAAATCCCTGATCACTTACTGAATGTGAATTACTTAATCTCCCAGGTGTGACTGCCTCCTGAAACAAAGTGTCCAGGTAACTCTCCCCCTCCCGGATGTGCCGCAGTGTTTGAAGCTCAGATTCCAGATCATCAACTCTGAGCCGGAGTTCTTCCAGCAACCAACACTTGCTGCAGATGTGGTCATTGCCATTCACAAGGGGAACAGCCAGCTCCCACATCATACAGCTACAGCACATCACCTGCCCAGCCATCTCTGATTAGTTAATTAATTTATTACTTTGTATAAATTTCAGTTTAAAAAAAAAACAAACTTGGATACCTCTGCTGTAGTCTTTTTCAACCTAGTTCTGGTTAACAAATAAGAAAAAGAAAAATAATAATGTAATAAGGCACTCACCTGCTCACCCCAATGGGTCTTATTATTAGGTTAGAGGAGGAGGGCGGGTGGGAGACACTACACGTGTAGTGTCTCGGGTGCTTGACTTCCGTCGAACTCCTTGGGTCACTGATGCAGGTGCACCTTCAACTTACGCTGACCGCACTGCACGTATGCAAATCTCCCCGGAACAGCCAATCAGAAGCTCTGCTCTGCTGTCCCCTGCTGGATGCTTGACTTCCGTCGAACTCCTTGGGTCACGGATGCAGGTGCACCTTCAACTTACGCTGACCGCACTGCACGTATGCAAATCTCCCCGGAACAGCCAATCAGAAGCTCTGCTCTGCTGTCCCCTGCTGGATGCTTGACTTCCGTCGAACTCCTTGGGTCACTGATGCAGGTGCACCTTCAACTTACGCTGACCGCACTGCACGTATGCAAATCTCCCCGGAACAGCCAATCAGAAGCTCTGCTCTGCTGTCCCCTGCTGGAACACAGTGTCAGTGTTCATGTGGATGACCTGATCTTCTACATCACGAGCCCTCAAAGCACGATGAAATGATGAATGAAGCTCCTGGGAGAGTTTGTAGCCTTCGCGGGTGACAAACCCAATCTGGACAAAAGCGAAGTATTCCCAGGGAACCCAAGAGGGGGAAGGGTACAGCTGCTGGGACTACCATTGAAACTAGTCCAAAACAATGTATGCTACCTGGGGATCCAGATTGCCCACGACATGGATATGGATCCACAAGTGGAGCCTGACTGATCTGGTGGAGGAAGTACAAAGGACCTATGGAGATGGGGAATGCTCCCATTCTCCCTCGCGGGACTATTACAATGAATCTACCGCCCAGGTTACACTTCGTGTTCAGGTCCATACTGATCTATGCCCCCAAGGCCTTCTCCAAATCAACATACAATATGATGATTGCGTTTGTGTGTGTGTTTGTCTGGGTGGGTGGGCGGAGTGTAAGAGTCCGAGAACCCCCATCAGACCCGCAAAGAAGAAGAAGCATGTGTGGTCTGGCGCTCTCGAACCTGCCATTGGAAATCCACGTTGGAAAGAGTGAGGTCATGGGTGAAGAGGACAGACACGGAGTGGGTGAAAATGGAGGGGAACGGCACCCCGGGCCTACGCCACGGCAGGGATCCAATCCCCACCAAAAAAACACTCAACAGGTCAATTGATGGTAGCTACCGTGACAACTTGGAAACAGATAAGGCAGCACTTCAGTTTGACAGAAATGCCTGCTATGGTCCCCATCTGTGTTAACCATAATTTCGCACCAGCCATGTGTTAAGAGGCGGATACAGGACAGGGCGACGCTGACAGTTAGATCATTTTACACTGAAGACAAACTAGCGACCCGAGAAGAACTGACGGAGAGATGCGTACTTTAGCAAGAATAACTCCTACGTTAGCCTATTCCTTAACTACAGGTCCGCCTTCAACACGATAATCCCAGTAAACCCACATCAACCCTCCAAAATCCAGTACTTGGCTCCTCCCTCTGCAACTTGATGCTTGACCTCCTGACCTATAGACATCAATCAGCACCCACAGACCACAGACAATAACACCTCATCCACTTTATTCCATAATATCGGGACCCCTTAATGCGGCGTACTTTGCCATCTACAATACTGCCTGGACACACATGGCTGTGAGGCAAAATCTGGCTCCAACTTCATCTATAAGGTTGCTGATGACACAACCGTAGTGAGTCGGATCTCGAGAAATGATGAGTCAGAGTACAGGAAGGATAAAGGGAACTTAGTGGAGTAGTGTAACAACAACATTCTGAACCTCAATGTCAGCAATTCAAAAGAGCTGGTCATTGACGTCAGGAAGTTAAGTATCGTTCACACTCGTGTGTGCCGAGATGGAGATGGTTGGCAGCTTCAAATTCCAAAGTGTGCACATCACCAACAATCTGTCCTTGTTTACCACGTCCCTGCTAATACCAAGAATGCACAACAGTGAACAAAGAACAATACAGCACAGGAAAAGGGCCTTCGGCCTCCAAGCCTTTACCCGTCATGATACTACACTTGGCCAAATCCCTCCTAGTGCTTATAACTCTTTAACCATCCTATCCATCTGTTTGTCGTTATGCCTTTTGAACACCGTTAATGTATCCTTCCAACATCTCCCCTTCCAACGCGTTCCAGTCACACTACTCTGTGTAAAAAGCCGGCATTGCACATCTCCTCTAAATTTAGCTACAAGGTCTTTAAATTTTGTCCCCCTGGTGACTGACCCCTCCAACCTGGGAAGGAGTATTTGCCCCTCCACTCTACCCATGCCTCTCATAATCCTGACACCACTACCAGGTCACCCCTCAAACTCCGTCGTTCGAATGAAAACAGTTCGACTCTATTCAGATTCTCCGCATAGCTAACAGCATATCACAGCAATATGCCACAGTGGTATTGTTAGAAGTGGTAAGCACACGCACTTTAGAGAGACACAGATCTCGCGTTCACGTTGAAGATACCGTCCATCTTATTGTGCGGCACTGTGGGATGGATTTCTAAAGCACTTAAAAACGTAAAAATTGATATCCATGAGGCACGGTGTGACATCAGCAGTAACAGAGGCGGTGGCACAGCAGTATTATTGGTGGACTAGTAATCGAGAGTCCCTGGATAATGAACTGAAGACTCGGTTTCGAATCCTACCACAGCAGGTGATGGAATTGTAACTTAATTAAAGTCTAATGATGAGCACGAAACCATTGTCGATCGTCGGAAAAACATAGCTGGTTCGCTAATGTCCTTTACAGAAGGATATCTGCCATTCTTATCTGGTCTGGCCTACATGTGACTCCAGACACACAATGACGTGGTTGACTCTTAACTGGCCCCTAAAGGACAATAAGGGATGTGCAATACATGATGGCACAGCTCACGATGCCGACATCCAATGAATAAACAAAGAACTGCACTCTACTGCTACGTCCCATCATTTTCCGGAGTGTACCCACTCAACTAGTGCCAGCTTGTAGAGGGATAAATCTTTGTTCAAGGAAAGTTGCAGGAGAGAAAACAGACGCAGTTTCAGCCATACCAATATTAGGTGTCAACAAGATGAAGCTGAAACGCTGGACTAATTTCATGCCATAATGGTCTGTCAGCATGCTACAGACCGAGTAAAGTAATACTGCACTGACCGAATAGAGTCAATTATGCTCAGTCCAGTCGTGAATGGAACTGGAAACTTAAAGAGCTACCAAGTACACAAATATCTTTCTCTCAACCTTGAGGTAAATATTCAATGAGTGAAGAATATTTGGAACTATACACAGCAGGAAGTGCGAATTGAATGATCCATCTTACCCAGTTCCGAGAGTCACAGATCCTGGACTTCAAGCAAGTCCACCGAATCTACGTGACATCGAGAAACAGCAGAAGGAACTGGATACTGGAGATGTTATGGGCCTTGACAACATTTTTGAAAAACTGCGCTGTGGTACTAATCGCTTCACTAGGCAAGCTCTTCCCGAACAGCCACAGAACTGACTTCTGCCTGGCATTCTGCCGAATTTCCAACATGCGCCCGTTCCGCAGGATGCAAGGGAAATGCCAAAACAGGCCATTAGCTACCGCATAGGTCTTCTCACCCTCATTAGTTACCGAGAAAGGGCAACTAGCCAGCAGTACATTGCTTACAGATATTCAGTTTGGACTCTGGCAGGCCCACGTAATACCTCGCCACGAGATGCTTTGGCCAACTGGAAAAATGAAGCAGTTGAAATCAAGAGTTATTGTGAAAGTTAGTCACTTGAAATCAAGGCGGCATTCGATCAAGTGTAACAGTTAGCAATACTATAGTAGCCGAAGACCATGGCTTTAAGGGGCAGTATCCACTTGTGGAAGTCATATATCGCAAAGAGCGATAATTGTTTTTATTTAAGTTCAATAACTTTAGTCACAGTAGATTACTGCTGGAGTTCTTCAGCATGATGTCAAGACAAAAGCAGTTTCATCCATGACCGTCTCTACATTATCAATGACAGTCTGAAGATGTCACAATGGGCCGCACAATTCGTCACTCCTCAGATACCGAAAAGTCACTGACCATATGCAGCAAGGTATTGACAGTAGTCGCCTTGATCAAGTAATAGGTGCGCCACATTAGTGCCAGAAAACAACTCGCTCCAGCAAGAGAACATGTAACAGTCTCCACTTGACATTAAGTGATATTACCATCACGTACTCCCCAGTATCACAATTCTGATGTTTTCCATTGATAAGAAAATGAACTCTGCCAGCCATATACATACTGCAACTGGAAGAGCAGCTCAGACACTGAGCTTATGTGGTGCCTAATTCAATTTTTGACACTCGACGATTTTCCACAATTCACTTTTGGACAACTCAGCAGTGGCAGGAACAGTCTCCACTTTCCTTTCTGAGTTCAGCTCCAACAACATTCAGGAAGTTATGCATCATTCAGAACTAATTAGTTACTTGATGGATTCCCATCACAACCTTAAATATCCTCTTTGCCCAGTACTGCCGGACAATGGGAAGTGTTCATTTTCAACAAAATGCAATGAATTAACTAACCAAGATTCCTTCGGTATCATCCTCTAAAATGGTGCTCTCGGCCATCTAAAAAGGCAGAGGCGTGGAAATTCTACCACTTTTAAGTTCATCCAAGTCACTTATTATCCTGATTATATCGTGTTCCTGCACTCTCGCTGTGTCAAAAACCTGGCACTGCCTTTCCGACAGTACTTGGTATACCGACACCATTTTGATTGCAGAGATTCAAGAAGAAAGTTCACTGTCAACTTATCAAGTGCAAGTATGGATGGACAATAAACGTTGACAGAGTAATCGACGCCAGCACCTTCCGATCATGACGATTTTTGAATTTAAATGCAAGAAACTAGCAGAAACCTGGACGAACTAAGTGCTATCATTGATATTGGCAATGAACCTGAGAAAACAAATGCAGTTAACACATTTATTACCCCGGCTGGCTCTTTGTGATTGCAGATCCAGAGCAACGTACTTGCCTTCTGATTGCTCTCTGAAACATTCTCCTGAATTACTCGGTTGTACTTCAGAGGTTGGCTGATCTGCACATTTTAACGGCAATTTGGAATGGGTAATAAATGCTGGCCTTTCCAGCGACGAACATTTCCGACGATTAAGCAAAATATTGTACAGCCCGAGCGTTAACAAGCGCTCGCTAAAATATATGCGTAACATTGGTGATATAAAACTGCGAAAGATTCGACCACCGGAAGCTTAAAAACATTTCTGCAGCTTATGACTCATCAGGTCGATGAAGTACATCCGGACCTGCTTCTGTAGCTTATATTTTCTTCCTGGATCAGACTTGAATCTAAAAATTATACCTTGTGGGGCTCGATCCGCAACAGGCAGAACCTATACGTTTTACTCCCTGTTACAGACTGCATCAATGATTTATAGGTTGGCAATGAACAGGCTTGGAACCCATTATGAATGCACATGGTTCAATGTCATGGACGGGGACTCGAATACAGCGGCTGACATGTGACCCACTATACTCGAAAGTTCCCTGTGCTACAAACTGATCACAAAGGACTGGAAATTGTTCACCCATTCGGACCGATTTCATGCAACTGGGTGAATTAATTTCGCTGCAAGAGTTTAACAACAACATCCTATTTATCCCTGCATTTCCTGCAATTGGAGTTCATGATGGCCATTGTTGCGCTTCAGCTCAACGCAATATTCCCGCCTTTGCTCCATATATTTTGATTCCCTTACCCATGGGGTATCCATCAAACATCTATCTTTTGATATTTTGCCGCTACTTAAAAATGTTGTGCTCGCCACATAGGAAATAATTTAATCAATGTCACAGAAAAACGATTTTACGAACAAAAATATTCTTTTTATTTCTCAAGTATTGAACAAAGGAAGAAAGTTACAAATTCCAAGCAGCGTGGCATTATTGGACCAATTGAGAAAACTACGAGAGCAATGAACCATTCTAAACGTGTTTCCATTTCAGCTTTGGAAACTGCATTCTGAATCTAGCAAAAGCTTTCTGCATTACTGGGGACGAGAGAATACAAGATTGTTCGGTGAACTAAGTGACATTCAATTCCTGCTAACGTGTTACTTCTTAATAATATGTATGTAGTTATTAGAATGGAATGTAGGGTGAGATAATCAAAGAATATACTGAGGGCTCAATAAACAGAAAGTTTTTATTTGTTATGGATTAGTTGGACCTCATAGCAGATACTTTAAAAGAGGAACCAGATGCACCATGGGCCTAATGGGCTTTTGCTGCGCAAGACCTTCCGATTATATTTAATTATTCAAAGAATCCTGACGGCAAATGGGAAATCAATACAACAGCCAAGGAACCATTTCACAATCCTCAAAGCGTATCCGATTTAGCCAAGAACAGAAAAAAACACTTAAAATAAATGACGCAATCAGCTAGTAAAGACTGAATAGCTTGTAAACTTTATCTGCTCTTTCCCGCGATGCCGATGGAACTTAAGAATGTCCCCTCCATGTTACACAGACGAAGTTCAGAGAGGGGGGAATCGCCCACTTCATTTTCACATTATACACATTTTCCCTCCCCTTCTTCATAAGTTTGTAAGTTTATTGAGATGCTTTGCCTGATGATCAGTCAAACCTCTTGCTGTACGAAGTCTACAATTTGAAGTAAAAATATGATGTTAGTGTCAGCAAATAATCACGGAATGACATAACACGTATAAAATGAATTATATCTGTCTTGCCGATACAGAAACTTTAAAATGCCAATTCAATCGCTCTCATTTCCCGTATCTCCATCGATAAATATTTCCCGATCCGGCAAATATTTATCCAAATCACTATTACCATTGTATTTAATTGCACTGCCCTTCCAGGCAGTGCATTCCTGGCCTCAAACAGTCGCAACAAATAATGGTCCATAATCCGATGCCCTGGTTCTGATGAGAATCATTAGAAATCTGGGGTTTTGCCTTACCGATCCTCCTGCCCCCCGGAAAAGTGTATCATCCTTTACACTATTTGTTCATTCTTTGAACGCCTCTATTCAATCTTACATTAAACTTCTTTGTGAGAAGCAGAATAACCTAAGATTTACGAGATTGCACAGAAGGGAAAGATTGCATGCGCTTGGGCACTCGACGAGGCCATGACTAGTTCTACCACGTGACTGCCCGCGATGCTGTCCGAGGGAGAGCTGCACAGCTCGATAGCCCAGGAGCTGGTATATTAGCATAGGTCGAGAATCAAATGTGTGACAGGCCAAGGAAGGACATTAGTGAATCCGATGCGTTTTTTAACAGCGGAAACTGATATCTTCATGGTACAACTATTGCGACTAGGTGTCAATTCTAGATTACCACATGCATTAATCAATTATATTTAAAAATCGAGTAATTACTGTGATTGGCTATAGAAAATTGATTGAGTCCATATATTTGGACTTGCGTGGCATTATCACTACAATAAAGTCATGGTGTAAGGTTCTGTCCTTCAGGACAGAACTGACTACAAAGCTATTCACTTCAATTACATTCAATTTTTGCTGTTCCTTCCAGAAGGAGATTTAAATGTTCAGCTTTTGGCTGTATTCAGAACAAAAATCTATTTATTTTATAATCCTATGGGAATTAAGAGGGGGATTATGCGGAAAATACTATCTGGAGTTGACACCATCATTATCTTATTTAATGTTGAATGGGATTGACTACAAATGGCTTACTATTATTATTATTTTTCGTGTAATTGCTCTCCGAAATTGAGTTCTTGAGGAAAATAGCTTTTGCAAATTGGCTGAATAATTAAAAAGTGTGAAAAAATGCATTTGTATGTGTTCAATTTAAAAGTGTGAGTTTTATAGTTTCATTATTCTTCAGGGTTGAATCTTTTCGGTGACAAGTTGAATATATTTTGGGAGTGTAGCTTTAAATTAAAGTTAACTGAAATGTGCACTGCAATATGTTACTTAGTCTGCCTGATAGTAAAAACGGTTAATTGTTAGAATGCAAAGGAAATCTCCAATCCTTAACTGAGCAGAAGGTTACTCTTCTGGCCTATGGCAGCAGTCTACGAGCACGAAATAATCTCCCAGATTTTCAGAAAAGTGTTATGTATAGCGGGTTTAAATAGTGCGTCAATAATCTCTATGTTTGTAAGATGAAGGAAAGTTGGAATCCAGATTCACTCATTTGAATTTGTTCTTCGATTCTCACCTAATGTGTTTCACGATGCCACGCAGAAGGAGGAAGAGGAGGCCATTTTGAGTTTACGTTACAGGTTTCCATGACATAAATCAATGAAAATCACATGCACAAAACAATTTTGGTGTTTCTGTGTAATGTGCAATTAAAGAAAAATCTGAAATTTTGAGTTAGATACAGCCAGTCCCGCACCCGAGCATGATGATAGGGCAGCACGGTAGCATTGTGGATAGCACAATTGCTTCACAGCTCCAGGGTCCCAGGTTCGATTCCGGCTTGGGTCACAGTCTGTGCGGAGTCTGCACATCCTCCCCATGTGTGCGTGGGTTTCCTCCTGGTACTCCGGTTTCCTCCCACAGTGCAAAGATGTGCGGGTTCGGTGGATTGGCCATGATAAATTGCCCTTAGTGTCTAAAACACACACAGTGTTGGGTGGGATTACTGGGTTATGGAAATTTGGTGGAGGTGTTGACCTCGGTTAGGGTGCTCTTTCCAAGAGCCGGTGCAGACTCGATGGGCTGAATGGCCTCCTACCGCACTGTAAATTCTATGATAATCTATGAAACCTTAACTCTATTAAACAACCAGGAACATGCTGAAGGAAAATCGTGTTGAGATTGAAGAGCGCATTAGTGTGTACTCAGATAATGCTACAGTTCGGGCTACAGGGACAGATGTCAGCATTATGATAACCAGGAATGGCAGTTCTGAGATAAAAATATATTTGGCTTCAAAAGTGAAACAGAAGCATCATATTCGATGCTGGCAATTACTGTGCACTGTGTGCACTCTGAAATGTAGCTGAGTGAAGATTTTAATTCGATATGAATACTTAAAATAACTGTTTATATTTGTAACTGAACGCATATGTTGACTACAGAAAGGACCTAATTTAGGTTATACGTTTGTCTTTACAAATGTTTCAGTGTAAAGACTTTAAAATTACGATAATTTGTTCAGTGAAGTAATTTCGGATTCTGTCGTTGAACATTGTACCTCTCCATGTATATCGCAAGGCTAATGTTTTACGTAGTGGGGTGTGATGATCCTGCTTTTAAAACATAAAGTTGCAAAGTGGAGTGTTCAACTTTATAATTTCTCAGCAATTATTTGAGTGAAAAGACAGACCCCCCCCCCCCCCTCGGCCACCCCCCGAAAAAAACAATGGAATTAGGAGCACCAGTGAAACTTAACATGGAATGCATCCTTGATTCAGAAAATATCTCGTATGGGATTACACACAGATCTCGGGATTCAAAGATTCAATGCAAAGTCTCTAATTTCTGGCTCGCTTGAAGGTTGTAACTTATTTGATATAATGCTTACATTTAAGAACGTAATCAATTAAGAATTACCTTAGCTTTCCAGGCAAATATTGAGACGAATATTGCGTACAAGATGCTTTTGCTGAACACAATAAGGTATGTCAATTTTGCTGTTCCCATGCCTTGCATTTTCACTTCTGTGGAGTGGATATAAGGCAAGCAGGATGTTGACAATTTCTTCTTTAAATTAAGACGTTGTACCGATGACCATGAATACATTTTCATATCAGGTGCAAAAAGTTTGATTCAAATTGGACAAGAAAGAAAATTCCCGCTTTGATGCAATGAATGTTTTACTTTACAATATTTCACTGCAGCACGTGTTCTCCAACAAAATACCATAATCAATACTACAGATCACTGTTCCTATTGGGGCCTTTGACAGGTAATAATATTCTAGGTTCAAGTTCCAGATCAGTGCCTCTCGCTTTCTTTTTCCCCCCACAGCCTCTCTACATCTCATGGTAAAAAGATGACATCTATGTCCCTGAATCTGTTATCATCAGCCATGATAACAGCTTTCCCTTCTTTGTCTTCCCAAACCTATAGTTGTTCTGTACACCTGTTCAAAACCTCAACTCAATGCCCTCTGATCCCACTAATACAACCCGGATCTAACATCTGAACTAAAATCAAATCCCTGGGATAGTTCTGATGAATACTTTCTGGAGACAATGCTTCCTGAAATGTAGCGACCGAATGCAGGCGAATGGAAATAGAGACTTACCCTTACTAATACCACAGATTCCTGAAAAAGAAGAAATGAAAAAAATCATTTAGCTTCTGAATATTCAAAGATATCACGTTGTAAATGCAGAATATGACAGATGTAATTCACAATGGCAATGTTGCGTGTTTTCTATAACACGGCTCCTTAGTAAGTAACAGTGTCGGTCTATCTATTTCTATAATGATTATGTTATTTGACTTGTCAGTGAATGATTGAATCATTGATTAATATGCTCTGTTATCCATTGCTTTTGGCACAGAGACTAATTAGAAGCAAATCCTTGCTATAGTTGAAGCTGAATTAAAATGGCACCCGTGTCCCATGTGGACTTACTGGCGTTGACGGTTAATTTTGAGCTGAATGTAGTAGGATCGGATCCATTCGAATAGTGATTCACTTTGCACTCAACGGTCTTCGACAGGGCCCATGTTTGCTGATCAAATCTCAGCCGACTGCTGATGCTATATGAATCGGGCCCTCCGATGGAAGTGAGGTCAGTCTGAATGTTTGGGTCGTTGTCCGGCTTCACATTGTCATCTACAAACCAGAGGATCTGGATGTTGTCTGGGTAGAAATCAATGACCGTGCAAACCACGGTTGCTTTCTCTTTATCCTGAATCTCTTCGGGCGAGGGATCGAAGAGAGTAATTTTTGGATCTCGCAGCGGCCGGTCTGTGTGGGAATTAACCAAATCATGGAGATTATATGGGTGAGAATGAAAATGAACTAATACCATTAAACAACAGAACTTTAAATTGTATTGCAAATATTGTTAGCTCTGCGGAAATTCTGAAATAACATGGAACCCATTATTAATGTCACACCGAATCAAATACATTATATGGGAGCTCTGTCCGTTTGAATCAAAACTACAGATAAATCAGAATCTTCTCTTCCACATGTGAAGTGCAATTGGCTGTGATAACCGGGAATTTCTCCCGTCTTTTACAAACACTTTCTCGGGATTCGAATTTAACTTGTCGGCCAAAATTGTGAAGCAGCCCTCTTCCTGTTGCATGATTCTGCACCCTTACTAGTAAGGACATGATGCTGAAACTTGATAAAACAGCCGTTCGGTTGATTATTCCGCACTGCCTGATAAGTTAATTTAAGAAAGATGTGAGAAACCTTGAGATTTTGACAAAGAAACTGACACCAACGGAGCCAGAAATGAGGAGTTGCACTCATAATGGTAGGTTGGAGAAGTTAGAAAATGAATTGCTGTTACTCTTTTGCCGTTTAGAGCACAAAGGTTTAATGCGTTGAACAAGCGATTAAGAGAAAATTAAAGGGACATTTTGTTGTATAATGAATGTATTAATGATTCAGAACTCGATACTCACAGGTATGCTGGAGTCTGAGCTGTGCGATATTTTTTTAACAAGGCATTGCAAGAACAACTGAGGATTTTACCTTGCGGAGGGAAGGGGACAGTGTCGGTTAATGGACAGCCTTGATGTCTTTTTAGAGAGCCTGTATGCTCTGCAGGGGCAAATTAATTGTCTTTCTGTTGTTCTAATTCCATTGCTCTTTGACTGTAAGGATAAAGTTGTCTCGTTCACGAAATGTTCCCCTATTGTAATCAGTATACGGACTGAATAACGCAGTTAAGAGAGAGTATATTAGGCTGATCATGCCAGTACCGGTTCTTCGGTAGAGTTGTGGAAATGTACGTCTGAATTATTGGTGATAATCTTAGAAGTGCAGTCCCTGTGCATCTCACTGTTCCCTCACCCCAACAAGTGAAATGTATTCCAATGTTTCTTCCCCACCAGCCAGCCTCCCACGTGTCAGAGGTCTGTGAGCTTGTCGCTCAACTTATTTCTTCTTCGATAAAACAGGTCATGTCTGCTGCATCCTCCCTGTGTTCTGGATAACCCCGTAGTTGTGCGCAATCATTTCAATGTGCTGTTCCGCCTTCTGTGACACTTATTTCTTATTTTAGTCGAGATAGAACGTCACAATACTAAGTCTATGTATTTTGTTTTTTATGACACATAGGCGCAAGGCAAGGCCAGCATGTGTTGCCAAATCCTTTAAACTGAGTTCTTTGCCACATTATTTCCGATGCTATTTAAGAGTGAAGCACATTGCTTTGGCTCTGGAGTCACACGCAGGCCACACGCAGGCCATACCAGGTAAAATTTCCTGCTCTCCTACCCTAAAGGACATTCGGGAACCAAATGGGGCTTTACAACAATCTCAAGTGGTTTACATGGTGACCAGTACTGAAACACGCTTTTAATTTCAGTTTAAAGGTTGGGTACGAATTACACCAGGGCCTGTGCTAGGACCGAACCTGTATCTACTGAGCATCAGCCTTGGCCTGCTGGATTACAACTGACACTACCATTTCCCCATCATGTCCAACAAAATATGATCCAACTAATTTTCCACGAGACGGTCATGCATATTATTCACTTTTGAATACTTTAATTTTTTAATGATATAACTTGCTCATTATTGTCTTGTTCAGATTGGATAATAATAAATGTTGAAATTGTAAGACGGTATTATTTCGTATTGCATAAGGGACACTAATTCGAATTAAGCCTGCACATTGCTAAAAGACAGATTAAAGCTAAAGCGGACTCAAATATAACCATTTATGTGTATTTATGCTCACCCTCGAAGCGAACAATCAGGAATCTCAGAATCTAACAGTACGTGCAAGCCATTAGAATTACTGTGTCATTCTTGGCTCTTTAATGATATCGTTATGTACCTTTTGAATCCATTGCATTTGTCTGTGGCTATTCCATTCAATTTACTTGTCTTCATAATATATGGCTAGTTACTATCACTATACAAAACATTTATACATATCAGACTTTAAACACCATATTTACGTCAACACCTCCCTCGACCTCCACCTCAAGCAAACAGGCAAAATGCATATTTTTAGGTCATGTTGAGCAAGGACGGTGGTTATTATGAGACTCCAGATTTCCATCTGGAATTGTGAAAGCCGTCTCTTCCTGATTGAATTCTATATGGCCTAGCCAGGAAACTAAGATATTCCTCTATTGTTAAAAATACTGACGAATACATCAGGCAACGTTAATATAATATTTCATAATACACTTCGCAGCCCACACTGCTGATCAATTGATATTTAACGTGTTACTACTGTATTACTCTTGTTGAACCATTTCGAATGAACAAAATTGTATAAGGAATTATTTGGGCTGTGACGGTAATTATTTGCCCTTTAGTGGGATGTCTGATTCGCGAGATGTATGATTCGCGAAGACAGTTACAAATGAGTCCGTGCAAGAATAAAAGCATTGAAGACCTCTCCAAACGCTGTTGAGGGGAGAGTGTGAGAGAAGGGTATGGGGGAGTAGGGGTGAGGAGCAGTTTTTGGACAGTGCTGGTGAGTCCACCTTTACAGGTCGTCCCTCCTGGTTACCCAGATTTGACAAAGGTAGCTGTGGCTGCCTCTTTTAACTGTTACAGGCCGTATGTTTACAGCTAGGTTGGACATAGTATCCCAACATATCAACACACACGGTAAAACAGCATGAGGAGGCTTTGCTGGCTCTCATTATGGAGACTCCAGTCTGCGGGGAAATGTAGACCAGTATCTTTAGAAACCTGTATTTGGTGTTACCCCTCTGCAATGTAAACTAATAACAAATACCCTTCGAAGGACATTCCAATTTATTTAGTTAGATTGACATGTAAAAACAGTTACATTGTAAATATTAGAGAAGAATTGTTCTTGGTGTTTAGAACTGAAGTAGTGAAGTGTATTTGCCAATTGGAGATTATAAATTAGACTATCGAATGTTTGATAGTGAAATTGAAGTATCCGTGGTCGCAATGATTTGTCTTGCAATTAACAAAATAAAAGCCACATTAAACGACATGATTAATCTTGATGCGCCATTTTTCAACATTTGTATTCGATAAAACAAAAATACAGCTGGCCAATAAATGAAACAATTGTCAGTCGTTTGCCTCAAACCGAGTCCCTGACACATTGTTCTTCCGGAGATTACTCATTACATGTTTACAGTTTCCATATTTTCGTTTGTGATCCATTTATTTCTTTCTGTCTCTCTCTCTCTTTGAATCGACTTTCTCAATTTGTATTTTTCTGGATTTGCTGACACCCAAATTTATCAACTTCTTCCCCATCACTCAATTTCCATAAATCAGACTTTAACTCCTGTCGTTCATGGCTGTGCCATTTACCCAGGTTGCCTTGCTGCTCCGTTTCCGACTCAGAATTTCGGAACTTTGCAGCCTGATTTGGTGAGTGTCGCATGGGAAATGTGCTGCCCACAACCTATGCCTTATAATTCTCAGGTTTACCAAAATTCCATTAAAAATTTGTTCAAAGTTTTCATAACTACCGAGATGTATGGGTTTGTCCATGATAAGCCGGTCCAGGGAGACACGTTACAATAATCTATTAAACACGGTGATTGTGAATGGGGTCTCTCAATGGGATTGACATATAATAGTTCCACAGGTTCAAGCAATCCAAGAGAATATTATTGAAATGCTTTAGGGTGTCCTCAACAACAAACAGTAAAATAACTTTCGAGACGGGTCGCACATTGACCCATAAGCTAAAAATGATAAATGAACAACCTTCCTAAATGTGTGTTCAAAGAATGAACTTGTATCCTATCCAATTTTATTTTGCAAACATCGGCAAACCCATGTTTTAGATAGCACTTTTAACGCACCTGAACGTCAAATTTGCTCAGATGATGTACATGGAAGTAGATATTTGAGGGGATAGTGAAACACGTATTTCAGTAATGATGTTTTTGAGAAGCAACTTTCAGGCAATGGGTGGACTGATGCATTTGGAGTGTTTTGAAGTGATGAGGCACGAGGTTGACGGCATGTTGCAGAAGTAGTGAAGATGTCATGGAACTATTTAAACAGAGATATGGAGGGTGTTAGAAACCAAATGGAGATATTACAAAGCTAGTAGTAATCGCCAAAATGAATGAATGAGGAAATATTAGAGACGCACACTCTGCGCCACATGGACAGAGGTGCTTGAGATTCGTGGCTCTTCGGCAGCTTCTCAAGTGCAATTGCGGGTGTGCAACAAATACTGACTTTGTCAGCTTGTCAGATCTCTTGACAAATGAGAGAAACGCAAACGTCTTTCTATGTTTTAAATTAAGGACACATTTAAATATTTACAACGAAGTCTGACTCTGGCATTGTGCGCTTCAAATATTTAATTTGGAAATAAAGCCAAACGATTCCATTTCACTCAATTTCTCATTTGGGAACTGAAAATCACAAAAGGAGAATTAAGTGAATCGTGTTTCGAACTTTCTACTCACCCAACACAATCAGTTTGGTCCCGTCACCAAAGAAATACTCGTAGCTACCAGAGCACAGTATTTTAAACCACTGCTAAAACTACTGAGTTCTCTGAACGGGTCCGGTATATTTAAAATACTGATTACGCTAATTCTGCGTCCACGGCATCCAAATCAAGAGTATCCACACGATTTTCCACGTGTTTACTCATACATGTTTAAAGGATCAGTGTCCCCCCGTGCCCCCCGAGTGTCTTCTTGCGTCCACATAATAAATGCACTGTGTAATGGAAAACGTTCTTTCCACAACCAACCGTGAAACGTCAACGTATGTTGACAATATGCATGATCAGAGTTGACATAACATTGCTGTACTCACCTTTTACAACCAATTTGGTGCCGCTGCCGAAGTAGTACTCATACCCCGAACACAGTGTGAGACGCATGTCAGGAAACTTCATACGGTAACTGAGGTAGCGTTGCTGCCTCTTTCACGTTTGCAGCAGCACTTCACGCCCTCATCAATACATAATTTGAAATAACTTAGCTTTTTATAATCTTTCTGGCTCTACATAATCTTTCTTATCAGCCCATGGTCAAACCGTGTAGATGCGTCGGACTAGGCTATCCAGCCTTTTATTTCCTCTCGATTTGGACATGAGCTATAGGTACCCGAATTTGTTTGAAAAAAAGTTAGGTTTTTCATATTGCTCCGGAAAACTGAGTTAGGGATATGATTATTCAGAATTCATAACACTGATTTTACAGTTCTGAAAATTTCCATTCTATTCAACAATATTTTCCCAGCCTTCAGGAAATAAATGTTGTTCATACCATACTACGAACTAAACAAAAACCACGGATATCGAATGATCCTCATTTTTACCCGCAGTTTCGTGACATTTTTTTACAGCTTTGAGACAAAATGCATATTTCTATACATTTCTACACGATTAATCTGTGCAGTGGAATCATTCAGTACCGTGTGGCATTCATTATTCCTCAACACCCTCTCATTAATAGTTTTTTTTTAATCTATGCGCTCCTTTCTACTGCATTGTTAATAATATTATGCTCGCTTTTTTGTCTAGATTATGGTCTGTATCTTGACCCACTGTATATCTATTTGCCTATCTTGCCATCGGCACGATCCAATAAGATTTGTTCCATAATTATGTACAGGTATTTTAATTTAGGTTTCTTTAATATATACATTTTCCCCAGATTTTATAGTCATTCTTGGTTGAGCAAACAGATCTCTAGTTCAAATACTTATTGAACCCAAAGTTCATAAGAGCATAAGGGATAGGAGCTGAGTAGGCCATTAAGCCCATCGATTCTGCTCCACCATTCAATGACGGCTGATATTTTCTCATCCCCGTTCTCCCCGTAACCCCTGATGCTCTTATTAATCAAGATCCTATCTATTTCTGTTTTTACTACACTCAGTGATCTGGCATCAATTGCTTTATGTGGTTAAGAGTTCTACAGATTCAGCACCCTCTGGCTGAAGACATTCTTCCTCGTTGGTGTTTTAAAATAACCTTCCCTTTAGTCTGAGATTGTGTCCTGTGCTTTTAGTTTTCTCCACAAGAAGAACATCCTCTTCACGTCCACTCTATCCAGGCCATGCAGTACCCTGAAAATTTCAATAAGATCCCCCCTCAACCTTCTAAACTCCAACGAGTAGAGACCCAGAATGAGTAGCGACCCTCAATCGTTCCTCATACGACAATCACTTCTTTCAAAGGATCATTGTTGTGAAACTCCTCTGGATCTTTTCCAAAGGCTAGCACTTTGTTCCTTCAGTACGGGTCCGAAATCTGTTCAACATACTCCAAATGAGGTCTGACCAGAGCCTTATGCAGCCCCATAAGTACCTCCTGGTCTTGTATTCAACCCTCTCAACATGAATTGTAACATTGCATTTGCCTTCCTAAATGCCGACTGAACCTGCACGTTAACCCTAAGACCAATATTTCACTCGCCTACTACTGTTAAGTTAGTGCCATCTCCAAAGTACATGCTCTGGCTATTTGCTGTGCCCACATGATCATGAGACATCAGAAAAATGTACCTGAACAGTGTCCTATCAAGTTAAACTGTTCCGACAATTAATTTATGATGTTTGGCTTTTGGCTAACATAAAAGAGCCAGAAGTCAAATTAAATATTAAGATAGACGATGTTTGAATTTAAAACATCTTCCCCAATGTGTGTCTTTTCATATGCGTGTGCAACTGTCAGTCAATTATTCCAGTTATCGTTTTGTCAATACTGGATGATTAACTGGGAATGAATAATGATTCAGTAAATTCTGCAGGCAATCTAAATCCTGAACAATGTTTGTTTTATCAAATAGAAATATGACTCAGACAAAACGGTTAATGTCGGCCCTTTCGCAAAATGTAAACATTGGTTGCTCCCCGAGCACTATCGCAAACAACAATATTAAAACATTAACAGCAAAATAAATATGTCCATATATATAGACACATCGAAAAATGACTTGATAGATGGTTAGATAGGCAGATTAATTGAGATAGAAAACATACCGACAACAGTCAACTTGGTCCCAGCTCCGAAGTAGTTAATGCTGCTAGAGCACAAAGCTAGATCACTGTATTAAAACCTCCTATCACTCAGTGGCACATATGCCTTCATATCAAGGGATAATATGTAAACAGAGGATCATGGTAACTTAAGGCATATAGAATCATTGTGACTTGCGCATAAACCATTCAGTTTTAAAAAGATTGCTGCAACATTTGCTGAAACTATCGCTCATATGTATCATAGCACGATGCACCTGCCTTTTGTCTATACCCTTTGACACCCTTGCCGAGCAAGATCGAGCAACATTAGAGCAAAACTCTCTCAATCCTCAGCAATTTCTTGAGGTTGCACCGGTTGACGGGGAGACCACCGGTTGCACCAATACTTATGCCCTGCCGCCACCCGTGAACGGCCGAGTAGTGTTCCGAATGCTGCCACCGCCCTCCTCGCCCTCGTTTGGCACTGTCACCAATGGAAATATCTAGAGATAACACCACCTGTCGTTATGGTGGTATTTCTAACGTCTCAGTTCTGACATCAATCTTTATTTTTACCTGAAATAATGCTACTACATGGTTTTCTCCAACATAGTTTGTGAAAATGCATGTAGGCAAATGACCTAAACTTTCTTACGTTTGACACTCCTTTCATTTTGTTCTACTGTCGCAGACGTTCGTGGCTGGCTGCTTGGAATTACATTGTCGCATGTTATTTTTTTCTGAGATTCTTTGCATGTTGTTCCCACACAACCATTGTCCTGCCGGAAAATGATTAGAGCAGTAGCGAATTTGTATTCGTAAGGTAAAGTGCCGAAAGGAATTGATCGAGTTCATTTTGTTCATTCCCACCATCCTCACGCCCCCACCCCACAAGATATGCTATTGAATTGAACAATGTTTATCAGTGTAGGCAATGCGGGCACTTACCTAAAACGACTACTTTGGTCCCAGTTCCGAAGTATGCTTCGTAATTGCTACACAGCCTTACGAGGCTGTCACAAAATCGACCTTGCACCTGTTAAGTCGGAATGCTCCATACCAGTACCTACTGTGGCTGTAACCATCAAGGAGTTGTTGACCCGAGGTCCAGGTGTGGCCAAATCGCCCCTGGAAGCGTCACATCATTCTAATTCGGCATCTTAACATCTTCCGCTTGCCTTGACCTAAATAGCGTTACCAACTAACTATTTATTTATATAGCGTTTCAAGTTTTTAATTGACCGTCCCTGCATTAACGGATTTGGCGCGGATTTGAGGACAGGGAGAGAATTTAAGATGTATATTTTTTACAATGAGTTTGTTTCTGATATACCTCCTTAACAGCGTTTGTTTGAATGTATTTTTTCGGTCTACCTCCACAAGTGGAATTACTTTATATCTATCATTGCGCATGTTTTTAGCTTAAAGGTACGCTGATATCAATCCTTAATTTACTATACATACGGAAACCTAAAACAGGTCGACGTCATCACTTAGTCGCTTTACATATTTCACTATTTCCAATCTGAGGAATGTATTCACTTACCTAATACAACCAGTTTTGTCCCGCTTCCGAAGTATGCTTCTCTGTTGTTACACAGCCGTACGAGGCTGTCACAAAAATCACCTTCGTATCTGGAAGGCGGCGTCTATTCTCCCGAAGAACTGTCTATGTTAATGAACGGTAAATTCTTTACGAACTTAGAGCCAGACTAAACTTTGAACCATTTCTGCTCCGTACCGAATCTACATTTACTACCTTTGGCTCGTTCACCATTAATAGAGTTACCCAGTAATGGTTTAACTGGATAGTGTGCGTAAGCTTTAATTTACCCACAACAGGAATGCAGAAATGTGTCTTTGAGTGTGTGGTGTGGGGAGGGCGGCATGGAGAGCGGGTACGGTAGTAGCAATGCGGGGTTCGAGGGCCTGATTTCCACGGGCTTTTGTACGGGGGTTAGTTTCTGAGAATCAGGCACGAACGTTCTAACTTCAATGTAAATTGTTCGGGTATATCCGTACGAGAGGATATCATTGTCTACCCACCCTCTGAGCTCGATCATTCGGCTTACGACGTTGCTATGTCACTGCTTCATGTTCTATATGTGAGGCAATATAAACTGAGTCTATGCATCCGATCGGCAGCATTTATATTTAATATCTGAACACGACCCCTCCACACTTTTAGCCGCGCAAAGAAATATTTTTTGATTGCCAGATTTCGAACATATACAGATTCAATGAAAACAAAAATGAGGAACATTGTGCCTTTCCAAGGCCAGCTTAAACGACGATCAAACCTAATTCATGACAAGGCCGGAACGCACCCTTTCAAACTGAACGTGGTTGAGAATACTGCAGGCTAAAACTCACAGACCGATTGATGTTTTGGACAACTTTTGAAAAGGCAAGCATAATATTCATCAATACCCTGTGCGGACTACTTAGTTAAGAAGTTGAAGGAAAGATTGACTCACCCAGAATAGTTAATTTGGTGCCTTTACCAAAGTAGTAGACATCTGCAGCACTGTGTCACAACAGCGTCACAAAATGGCTGAAGGTATTTTTCTTTCGAATATCAAAAAATGGAAATCCAAGCTGTCTGGTTCTCTTATGGAAGGCAAGGCCTTGTTCTAACCTTCCTGATAGCATACTAATCTATTAACGGTGCGCCGGTCAATCTGAATTTGTGAACTGCATGCCCACCTTCATAGCGCAAAGATAGAGACTGCCTATCATGGTCTAAGCTTTGGATGTAAACAATCTTGTATGGGTGCAATTATTTACTAATGTCAGGTTGTGCGTTCCAAGCACTGAGCAGTGTCCCATTTTACATGTAACTAACGGGGGACAATACCACCCCAATATAGGTTGATGTTAGCAAAAGTAAATTGGTGTTGTTCGATGATGCAGCAGCCATCTTTCCTTTGTTAGTTAAAAACAACGGGAGCGAGGCCAAGGGATCGATCACCGCACTAAGGTGACAATGGAAAGCCGTCTTTGAATGAAGAATAGACAAAGCGTGTTGAGGCAAAGTTAACAGGCGAAATTAGTTTCTAAGCAGTAAGTTTGGAAATCAAATACCTGAACATTAATCCACGGATAAAACATAATTTTTCTTACCTAATACCGTAAGTTTGGTGCCTGACCCGAAATAGATTGTTGTTCCAGCACAGCAATAGACCACTTGACATCAACCTGCCAAAAAGACAGAACAAATTCGACTATTCATGATCTATGAAGCAGAAGTCAAGTGAGTGCAACGTCCAAAGCAGTTTTCAGCCAAATACGTTTTCCTTGACTAAGTGGGCTCTGCAGGAAGGTACAAATAGTAGAATTTCCTCATGGTATTGCTGCGTGCGAAATGACCGAGCCATTTGTTCTGCTGTTGATTGCGGGAAGGCCGAGGGGTGCGTTGCAGCTGAGAAGTAGTCAATGTTCTCATCAATCACATTTAAAACATTACCCTTCTGGGTAAAAAAAATTGTGTCATATCTTTAATGGATGACGATTCCTAGCAAATTAAGGTGAAAAATGACGCAAATCATTCAATATTCCTGTGATGCTGACGCAGTCATTCCCGCTGCGCTATCCATCAGCACATCTTCTGAGAGGTTTTTGTACGGCGGCTGCATTGACTTTTATCACCGTGCCCCCCCTGTCCCACGCTGATATATACTCATACAAAAAATAACACGAGCGTTACGAGGCTCCGCCTCATCCGTGAGTGCTGAGGGATTCTGTTGGTAATGCCATTTGTGATGAATATGTGGAGGGTGGTTGTTTATTCATCGGAGAACAATTTACATTGGAAGAAACCTCCTGATGTCTCTCGCGCAAGAAAATCAAATGGTCATTCAACCAATTGAAAGTAGGACAGGATGTGGTTATTCAGCGGATACCGGTTGCAAAATAGAGCCATTATGCCCACGAGAGCCTGTGACCCAGGGAAGGTGGCAAGCCCATTTAGCCCTCTAACCTTTCCCACAAAAGACCAGGAGCACAAAACTAAAGAAAGTACTGCGACAATTCGCGACGCTACTCTTTTTAACTTCTTCCCTTCCTTCCTACCTTCCTTCCCTACTTACATCCGCCCTTCCTTCCTTCCGTACTTCCCATTCGTTATTAATTTCTTTCTTTCTTTTATTCTTTTTTTTCTTCATTCATGTATTCATTTACTTATTTATTTCCTTCTCCCTTTCCTTCTTTTTAAAATTTCAATCATCGCCCCTCCTCTTTTCACTACCCCATCTACTAATTTCTCACATTCTGTATTGCTTTATTGCTCCTTTCTCACTAGTGTACCTCGCCGCCCCTACACAAGCGACATTATTTGCTTCATCCCTTGAATTCTTCTTTCCACAAGGTGCATTGGCCCCGGCAAGCATCAGGGGCAGAACGCACTCAGTAGATTGTATTCGCGCCTATCGTACTGTTCTGAATGATCACGCAGAGCATTGTATTCTTGCAAAGCAAAGGGTGCATAGATTCCAGGTGTCCTGGCCGCATTTGTGAGCTGTTATAGTTTTGACTGATCTGATTTCAAACGACCCTGAATCGTGACGAACCTGTCCTAGAAACCTAACATTGTGAACATTATCGTTTTGTTCTCATTTTGTGATGGATGATCTTCGGGTGAAAGAAATGCTAGTCTTCGAACTGAAGAGTTTTCAAAGGTGAATTTATCAGAAAAGTCTAACTTTGATTGAAGGAATAGGACAGGGGCTTCAGGATCGTAACAAGGGACGGCGATACGACAGTCAGGATGTAAGTCATCACACTTTCCCAGTATGCAATGTGAGTAGAATGTGTGAATGCGAATTTTCCTTAATAATAAGTAAATAGACGAAAATGAACTCTGAGAAATAGTATGACTGTGTCCAGAAGTTTGATGAATCGAAATGTCCAGCATTGTGCACAGTTCTGCTATTAATCCTGGCGAAGAAATTGTGTAAAGATATCAACGTAGGTACCGCAATAATTGACAACGAAGTGAAAGGTTATACACATCGTGAGTGATTTAACTATCTGGTAACATTTTTTCTGGCAAGCGAGGCAGCTGATGGTGACTTGACATAAATAAATCAAATTTCGAAAAGCATTGATATCATGTACGTGTGGGGGAGTTCGTAATTAACGGTCGTTAATGTCAGAAAGTAACATGTCACTCGGGCAATGAAGTAGACAATTTCCGAAACATGACTGGAGAATATCGAACTCAATATCGTATTGGGTTCTGTGATGTGAATAGAGGGCTGTTTAAACAAATATGGGAAAATGCGGCATGGAGCTGTATTTACGTTATTTTTATTTGGAATCTCAACGTCATTGGAAGCACGAAACTATTTAAGGAATGAGATTTAGCGAGAATACTGCAGGCCAATGTTGACCACAGAAATCAATATGGGCCTCATTTCCAGTTCCGGTGCTGGAATACTTCATAATTCAGAGGATATATGTCAATTCTCGTAAACCCACATGTTTGCGTCTGGTCGTATGACATAATGTATATTCAAATGTCCACAACAGCGCGTGAGAAGTATTGCCCGGTCTGTGACTATTTGCAGGGCGCGAGAGGAACGGTAAACTATATTTAATGAACCAGTTCGAGACAATTTAATGTTAATGTTATGTTTAAGTCGTAGTTTGAAACATGCCAATGTGTCAGTAATAGAGTAGGACTCCGCTGTCGGAGGACCTGTCCTGACAGAAAGCTACGTTTGTTGAACTTCCGTCACGGAGCGAGCGTTTCCCTGCAGGTGGATGAGGATTGATGTAATGCTGCACCAAGGAAGCGGCCGCACTCACCGAGTGGTGCTTTCCGTAGGATCAGCACCGATTGAGGCAGCAATGTCGGAGAGCTCCTGCTGAGATAGGGCTGTGCTGTGTCAGTTAAGGGTGAGGAAATTTTACGGTGCCAAATAATACATCATGAGTGAAACCTAAGCTTTCATTCAAACGCATTGTTGGTGGATACAAATGATCCCAAACTCACTCTTGCCAATAGCAGCTTCAGAGGTTTGCCAATATCCTGTTACTATATCGACGAACATCAGGATAATCTTGCTAATATCCTGTAAGAAACATTATCACCACGAAATTCGCTCAAACAAGTTACGTGGGCCATTGTTCCAGTGTGTTTGTGGTATCCAGCTGGACAAAAATTAGCTGTTCTGTTCCCTCCCTACTGTATAGACGTCAGTCCAAAAATATTTTCCATTATCGGTAATGCTCCGCTGTGACCCTGATGCTGTTAAGACAATATAGCATTGGTCTCATGTTTTTATTAAGAGGGGAATTAAAATAGGAACTGATAACATGTTTCACGGTTCTCACCTAACCCGTCACAAATTGTAAAATAATACATGTCATTGTGATTGAGGAAAACAGTGCATGAGGAAACTTTAAGTCCCTGCGCCCCCGGAGGTGGCGAAGGGACTACACTGTACTCATGGTGATTATCTTCTGAATTTCGTTACTAAAACATCGACTTCCAGCCAGTGCAATAGAGCGTTAACGGGTGCATGTCCTCTGTCATTTATTTTCAATAAGCCGTGCTTATAATTATTGGCTCGTGTAAATACGGTGAGGACATAGCAACGGACGTAACCTTCAACCTCCTCTAATGTTTCTGGATCTAAGATGCAGAACGTTCAGCAGGGCTGAGTTAACAGCGCATCTTTAATGATGTCAGCGCCAGTGACAAGGACTTAATTATTCAGAGGACGCTGCATAGGGTGGATTTTCATATACAGAAGTGCCAATTTCATAGTGCAGAAGCAGTAATATAAGAAAAGACAGAGTGTGCCGTAGATGTGGAAAGCTGAAGAGTTACAGATTCTAGTCGAATACCATTCTTGAAACAACGGTTCTATGCCATTGAAACGTTGTGTGGATAAAGAACATCTGGAAGAAATAGTGACATTAAATAACGAGACGATGCAGCGTGCTTGGCTTCAGTGATTCAAAGATCTAGTGATTTAGCCATATGGCACTTCACTCACCTCCAGCCTGTGTTGCAGCCAAAATGCAAACGCACTGTTGTGTTCTTTCATGGGATGTTGGCGGCGCTGTCTGCGGCAGGAATTGTTGCCGATCCCTAAATGCCCTTAAGTTATGTGCACACCACATTGCGTGGTTGAAATCACTACACTCTTCGGAACAGTAGGCCATTCTGCCCCTCACGTCTTCCCGTCGTTTAGCAGTTGACCTGTAGCCAAACTCCATTCACGTGTCTTTCGCCCATTTCCCTTAATATGTTGCTAAACAAAAATCTATCCATCTCAGAGTTAAAATTAACAACGTTTATAGCTTCAGCTGCTGTTTTGTGGTAGAGAGTTCAAAACCGTATAACACCTCAAACTTCCCTCTCCCCCGCCTCCCCCTTCCTTGCCCCCTCGAAAATCTGGTGGCCACTGCAATTATTGGCTGCCATCGTGGATTTGTTGAATTCAAATTTCCAACATTCCCTTTCAGGATTTCAACTCGTCTCAGATAATTGCTGCGAGGTTCCAAATTAAACAATTATTAAACCTCTCCCATCACCACACTGCATGCCCCATCACCACCATACCACCACTGCTAACTAAAAAATGTGCAACTCACTATCGGTAACCACATAACTTGATCTTGTATGAAAGAAAATGAAGAGACGAAGAAGACAAATTGCGTAACAATCCCATATTGCCTAAAACATTAATGAAGTTCATTTGAAGATGTAACATGCCATGCGGATACAGGGGGACCGGTAGATGAAATGTACTTCGATTTTCCAAAGGCATAAAATACTGTGCATTACTGAATTATTTACCTATTATTTGCGAAATACAATAGGTTTTTGGGTGTCTGTGCCAATGCACTTGCATTGTCAGGAGAATAGTTATGGAACAGAAATCATCCTGATAAACATGGAATTTTAAGGTTGGTCGGCATTGTCATGTTGAGATCAACCTTTAATTTTTAATATACTGCGAAAGTAGAACATTAGGTCAATATTTCAGTACTTAGGTGTTTCATTCATCCACGCTTGTGATCCATTTGCCTATTACGTATTTGGTTGAGAATTGGGTGTTACATAAATTCCACCCGCGTGTCATTGTAACAGTATACAAAGATTCTGAGCAATTTTTCCATTACGCGCTTAATAGGCCGAGATGTAAGGCTCTTCCTCCTCGAGCCTCTACTCCTGTTAAATAAGATCATTCCCTGCTCTCGCTGAGGTCTTAAGTTGCCATATGGCCACAGGCTGCTTTCCCCTTTGAGGGGAAGTGCTGACTAGTGGTGATTTAATCTCACCGAACCTACGGTTAGGGGCAAGATTCAGAAGGAGGCGGGGTGACTTCATTAATAACCTCAGCCAGTAAAGAGATTGAACCCGCATAGTTACCCTTAACAGCCGCCCAGCCAACTTAGCTGAACCGGCCTCGACCAATTAAGACCACGCATTAAGTCCAATTGGCTGCCTCCGCTGGTAGATATAACATCTGTGTAACTCAGCCGCGAATCTGTTCAATGATCCAACTTCCATTGTCCTCCTGGAAAGAGAGTCACAAAGACTAAGAACCTTCTGACAAAAGAATATCTCTCTTCCTCTCTGTTCTAAATGCAAGATCCCTCATTCTAAACGACACTTCCTCTTTTAGGTTCTCCCAGGATGTGAAATAAATTCATCACTAATTGCGCAAAAATCCTGTGAGTAGAAGCTCAATCTGCCAATCGTTTGTTCCCAAGTTAAACTCTTGATCCCTGCGACAAGCTTGGTGAAATGCTTCCAAACCAGGTGTACTACCACCAAATAATGAGATCGACGCGAGACACAGTACTATGAGTTTAGTCTCACCAATGCCTTACACCATGGTAATTGTATACGTCACCGTCTTGCAAGCCAAACAGGCATCCCATTTGCATTTGTAATTATTTGTTGTAGCTGCGTGCCATTTTTAATTGTGATGAATTTATAATGACCTCAATATCCCTGTGTTTATCTGAGTTCTATACTCTTCGTCGATTTTAAGACTATTCTGCCCACCAAGACAACTTGGAAACCGCACAGTTTTCAACAAAATATTAAGATGCCAAATATTACCGACTGACTTAACTCACTATCGGTTTGCGAACTATTTGAGTCATTAACTCATCGGGTTACCTTCTTACGTTTATTCCATCAACAAATGTGTTTGCAATAACCTCAGTTTCATCATCAAATCCATTAATAGTGATCACATTTAGGTGCAAATTCGACATTAATTTGGTTCTGGAACAAAATATTGATCTGGATCATACTGAGAACATAAGAGAGGATCAGCTAACTTGTGTATACATTCGGCGTAGTATTTTGAAATAGTTTAAGATCTTTGTTTTTTGAACATGTGGCAAAACACGTGCAGGACTAGATTATGCACCCTCTTCTACCATTAATCCGGAGTGCATATGTTGAGTGATATGTAATATATTTGATTGCATTACCCTTAGAATCCGGGGATTTGTTCCAACGTGCAGGTCAGCAGATTTGGCTACAAAACGCTTAGTTTACCCATGCAATTCACAGTGTCGCAGATGGTTACAGCATGGAAAGAGGCCCTTCTGCCCAGCTTGTCCATGCCGCCCAGTTTCTATCACTAACCTGGTCCCACATGCCCGCGTTTTGCCCATAACGGTCTATACCCACCCTGCCCATGGAACTGTCTAACTGCTTTTTAAAGGAAAACATTTGACGCGCCTCTACCAAGTGCTCACCACTCTGTGTGTGATAACATTTCCACTCTGGTCTCGTTTCTATCTCTCATCTGTCACCTTATACCTATGTCCTCTCGTTCTAGACATTTCTATCTTTGGGAAAAGATGTTGACTATCTACCTTATCTGTGCTCCTCGTTATTTTAGAAACCTCTATAAGATCGCCCCTAAGCCTCCTACCCTCCCGGGGAAAAAGACCAGCCTCTCCTTATATCTCGGGCCATCAAGTCCTGGTAGGAAGAGGCAGCACGATGGTACAGTGGTTAGCAATGCTATCTCACGGCGCCGCTTTCCAAGATATAGTTTGAGTACATTAGATTGGTCGTTCTTTGTACAATGTGTGCAGGAGGGTTTCCTGACACAATATGTTGACAGGCCAACAAGAGGCGAGGCCACATTGGATTTGGTTTTGAGTAATGAACCAGGCCAGATGTTAGATCTGGAGGTAGGTGAGCACTGTGGAAACAGTGACCACAATTCGGCGACCTTTATGTTAGTGATGGAAAGGGATAAGTATACCCCGCAGGGCAAGAGTTATAGCTGGGGGAAGGGCAATTATGATGCCATTAGACATGACTTAGGATGTGTAGGTTGGAGAAGTAGGCTGCAAGGGTTGGGCACACTGGATATGTGGAGCTTGTTCAAGGAAAAGCTATTGCATGTTCTTGATAAGTACGTACCAGTCAGGCAGGGAGGAAGGGGGTCGAGCGAGGGAACCGTGGTTTACCAAAGAAGTGGAATCTCTTGTTAAGAGGAAGAAGGAGGCCTATGTGAAGATAAGGCGTGAAGTTTCAGTTGGCGCGCTTGACAAGGAAGTGAGGAAGGATCTAAAGAGAGAGCTAAGACGGGCAAGGAGGGGACATGAGAAGTCTTTGGCAGGTAGGATCAAGGAAAACCCAAAAAGCTTTCTATAGGTATGTCAGGAATAAAAGAATAACTAGGGTGAGAGTAGAGCCAGTCAAGGACAGTGGTGGGAAGTTGTGTGTGGAGGCTGAGGAGATAAGCGAGATACTAAATGAATACTTTTCGTCAGTATTCACTCAGGAAAAAGATAATGTTGTGGAGGAGAATGCTGAGCCAGGCTATTAGAATAGATGGCATTGGGGTGCGTAGGGAAGAAGTGTTGGCAATTCTGGACAAGGTGAAAATAGATAAGTCCCCGGGGCCTGATGGGATTTATCCTAGGATTCTCTGGGAAGCCAGGGAAGAGATTGCTGAGCCTTTGGCTTTGATTTTTATGTCATCATTGGCTACAGGAATAGTGCCAGAGGATTGGAGGATATCAAATGTGGTCCCTTTGTTCAAGAAGGGGAGTAGAGATAACCCCGGTAACTATAGGCCGGTGAGCCTCACGTCTGTTGTGGGTAAAGTCTTGGAGAGGATTATAAGAGATACGATTTATAATCATCTAGATAGGAATAACATGATTAGGGATAGTCAGCATGGTTTTGTGAAGGGTAGGTCATGCCTCACAAACCTTATCGAGTTCTTTGAGAAGGTGACTGAACAGGTAGACGAGGGTAGAGCAGTTGATGTGGTGTATATGGATTTCAGTAAAGCGTTTGATAAGGTTCCCCGCGGTCGTCTATTGCAGAAAATACGGAGGCTGGGGATTGAGGGTGATTTAGAGATGTGGATCAGAAATTGGCTAGTTGAAAGAAGACAGAGGGTGGTGGTTGATGGCAAATGTTCAGAATGGAGTTCAGTTATGAGTGCCGTACCACAAGGATCTGTTCTGGGGCCGTTGCTCTTTGTCATTTTTACAAATGACCTAGAGGAGGGCACAGAAGGTTGGGTGAGTAAATCTGCAGACGATACTAAAGTCGGTGAAGTTGTAGATAGTGTGGAAGGATGTTGCAGGTTACAGAGGGACATAGATAAGCTGCAGAGCTGGGCTGAGAGGTGGCAAATGGAGTTTAATGTAGAGAAGTGTGAGGTGATTCACTTTGGAAAGAATAACAGGAATGCGGAATATTTGGCTAATGGTAAAATTCTTGGTAGTGTGGATGAGCAGAGGGATCTCGGTGTCCATGTACGTAGATCCCTGAAAGTTGCCACCCAGGTTGATAGGGTTGTGAAGAAGGCCTATGGTCTGTTGGCCTTTATTGGTAGAGGGATTGAGTTCCGGAGCCAGGAGGTCATGTTGCAGCTGTACAAAACTCTGGTACGGCCGCATTTGGAGTATTGCGTACAGTTCTGGTCGCCTCATTATAGGAAGGACGTGGAAGCTTTGGAACGGGTGCAGAGGAGATTTACCAGGATGTTGCCTGGTATGGAGGGAAAATCTTATGAGGAAAGGCTGATGGACTTGAGGTTGTTTTCGTTAGAGAGAAGAAGGTTAAGAGGTGACTTAATAGAGGCATACAAAATGATCAGAGGGTTAGATAGGGTGGACAGTGAGAGCCTTCTCCCGCGGATGGAGGTGGCTAGTACGAGGGGACATAGCCTTAAATTGAGGGGTAATAGATATAGGACAGACGTCAGAGTTAGGTTTTTTACGCAAAGAGTGGTGAGGCCGTGGAATGCCCTACCTGCAACAGTAGTGAACTCGCCAACATTTTGGGCATTTAAAAGTTTATTGGATAAGCATATGGATGATAATGGCATAGTGTAGGTTAGATGGCATTTAGTTCTTGACTTCCCATGTCGGTGCAACATCGTGGGCCGAAGGACCTGTACTGCACTGTATCGTTCTATGTTCTATGTTCTATTCGATCCCGGCTCTGGGTCACTGCGCATGTGGAGTTTGCACATTCACTCCGTGTCGCCCCCACAGCCCAAAGATGTGCATGGTAGGTAATTGGCCACGCTAAATTGCCACTTAATTGGAAAAAAATTAATTACGCACTCTAAATTCATTTTTTTAAAAACGTCCTGTTGGCATCCTCGTAAATCTCTTCTGCACTCTTTTCGTTTAACAATGCATTTCCTATAACAGGGTGACCAGAACTGAACACAGTATTCCATTTGTTGTCTTACCAATATTTTGTACAACTTCAACAAGACGTTCCAACTCCTGTACTCAATACTCTAACCAATAAAACTTAGCATGCTGAATGCCTTCTTCACCACCCTGTCCACCTGCGACCTCACTTTCAAGGAGCTATGACCCTGTACCCCTTAATCTCTTTGTTCTGTAACTATCCCCGAACTGCCTACCATTGACTGAGTAGTCCCTGCCCAGGTTTTATCGACCAAAATGCATCACCTCAAATGCATTCGTCCAAATTAAAAAAATTTTTTTTTTAGAAGGGCAGCACGGTAGCATTGTGGATAGCACAATCGCTTCACAGCTCCAGGGTCCCAGGTTCAATTCCGGCTTGGGTCACTGTCTGTGCGGAGTCTGCACATCCTCCCCATGTGTGCGTGGGTTTCCTCCGGGTGCTCCGGTTTCCTCCCACTGTCCAAAGATATGCAGGTTAGGTGGATTGGCCATGATAGATTACCCTTAGTGTCCCTTAGTGTTGCGTTGGGTTATGGGGATAGGCTGGAGGTGTTAACATTGGGTGGGGGGCTCTTTCCAGGAGCCGGTGCAGACTCGATGGGCCGAATGGCCTCCTTCTGCACTGTAAATTCTATGAAATACCCAATTCATTTTCTCCAATTAAGGGGCAGTTTAATGTGGCCAATTGACCTACCCTGCACATCTTTGAGTTGTGGGGGTGAAACCCACGCAGACACGGGGAGAATGTGCAAACATCACATGTACAGCCGGGATCGAACCTGGGACCTCGGTGCCGTGAGGCAGCAGGGCTAACCCACTGCGCCACCATGCTGCCCTGCATTTGTCCAAATTAAACTTCATCTCCCATCCATCGACCCACTGGCCTAATTGGTCAAGATTATATAAAACTTACTTCACTATCGACGATGCCAGCAATCGTGGTGCCATCTGCAAACTTACTAACCATGCCTCCTACATACTCGTCCAAAGCATTTATATATACGACAAATAACAGTGGACACAGGACCGTTGCCTGAGGCACACTGCTGGCCACAGACCTCCAGTTTCAAAATCAAGCCTTCAGAACCACCCTTTGGCTTCGGTCACCAAGCCAATTTCGTATCCAATTGGGTATCTCACCCTGGATTTCGTGGAATTAACCTTTGCAACAAACTAGCATGCAATGCCTTGTCAAACGCCGTCGAATGTCCATGAAGACAACGTCGGCTGCCCTGCCCTCATGTACCTTAGTGTTTATCCCTTCAAATATCAAAATCAAATTCGTGAATTATGACTTACCCTCATAAAGCCATGCTGACTTTCCATAATTTGCCCTTGCCTGTCTAAATGCCCATAGATTATGTCCCTCAGAATACATTCTAACAACTTGACCACAACGGAAGTAAAGCTCACCGGCCTGTAGTTCCTAAGCTTATCCCTCCAGCCCTTCGTAAACAAGAGCACACTATGTGCTATCCTCCAATCTTCAGGCACCTCTCTTGTGGCTGTCGATGATTCAGATATCTCATCTAGGGGGCTGGGAATTTCAAACCCAGCCTCTAGCAATATTCTGGGATACATTTCATCAGGTCCATCAGGGGATTTATCCATCTTGCTGCGCTTTAATACCTCCAGGAGCAACTTCTTTGTAATATGTACACTCCTCAAGACACAACTTGTTATTTCCCGACCTGCCCTAACATTCGCGTCTTTCTCAACTATAAATGCTGACGAGGAATATAAATTTCGGATCTCTCCCATCCCTTCTAGATCATCACAAAGATTTCCTTATTTATCCTTCAGAGGCCCTATCTTCCCCCTAATTATTCGTGTGCCCACTATCTATCTGTAAACGCTCTTTGGATTTTCCTTTGCCTTTTCTGCTAACACAATTTAATATCCCATTTTTGCCCTCCTGATTTCTCTCTTAACACTACTCCGACAAGCTGTATTCTTTCCAAGGTATCCACTTGATCCTGGCTGCCAATACGTGTCATATGCTTCCTTCTTCCTCTTATTAACACTTTTTTGAAATACTCCCATTTACCTCCTGTCCCCTTGCCTGTAAACAGACTCCCCAGTCAACTTTTGAAAGTTCCCGCCTAATACCAACGAAATTGTTCTTTCTCCAATTTAGATTGATCCATTGGACCAGAAAGATCATTCTCCATAGCTATATTAAAGCTAATGGAATTATGGTCAATGGTCCCAAAGTGATCCCTCACTAACGCTTCCGTCTGCTGTCCTTCCTTATTCCCCAAGTTGAGATCAGGTTTTGGAACGCCCCCCCTCTCCCCCCTCTCCCTCCCCTCTCCCCCCCTCCCCCCCTCTCCCTCCCCTCTCCCCCCCCTCTCCCCCCCTCTCCCCCCCTCTCCCCCCTCTCCCCCCCTCTTCCCCCCTCCCCCCCCTCTCCCCCCCTCCCCCCCTCTCTCCCCCCCTCTCTCCCCCCCCTCTCCACCCCCCCTCTCCCTCCCCCCCCCTCTCCCTCTCCCCCCCCCTCTCCCCCCCCCCTCTCGTCCGGACATGCACATATGAAATGAGGAATTATTCCTGAATATTCTCGACAAATGTATCTTTATCTAAACCCGTCGATCTCTTGCTGTCCCAGTTAATGTTGGGTAAGTTAAACTCCCTTACTATTAACACCCTATTTTTCCGTCAGTGATCTGTAATCTCCTTACATATTTGCTTCTCGATTTCCCGCTGACTATTTGGGAGCCTGTAGTTCAATCCTATCAAAGTGATCCCTCCCTTCGTATAGACTAATCTTGAATTTATATCGATAACTCAATAATCTTGACCTTAAATAGGTGCATTAGCTGCACTTATTTGACTTCCAACATGAACCTGGAACGCTACTGTGACGTGTGGAGTGACATGCTGAAGAGATTGAAAATGCATTATGGCTTGCTGGGCGAATTGTGGGCAACAATATCAGACGATACCTACTCACCAATGACAGGCGCATTTAGCCCAGTTGTTATTCTCCAGGGTCATGCTAACCTTGACTTCATTGCAGCGTATGTTCAAACATGGACAAATGAGCTGAACTCAAAAAGTGACATTCGAGTGGTTGTCCTTCATGTCAAGGCAGCATTTCAATAAGGGCCGCCTGCAAAGTGGCGTAAATAGGAATAAGGGGAAACTCTCAACTGGTTGGGGGTATGGCTAGCACAATGGAAGACACTTCTGATTTTAGTCGATCAATAATCTCGTTCCCTGGCGAAACGTCAGTTGTTCCACAGGGTAGTCTTCTCAGCCCATCAATCTTCAGGTGCTTCATAAATTACTATTCCCCCTTCATAAATCAAATGCTGGATTGGTCACTCATGTTTTCATCATGATCAGTACAATTCGGCGATTCTATGATGCGGAGGTACCCTGTGCCCAGCTCTCGCAAGATCAGTAACACATTCTGAGTTGGGCTGACAAGTGGTAACCGCAATTTGAGCCACATAATTAACAGACAATGACCATCTTCGACAAGAGAGAACCCATCCACCGCCCGTTCACAATCAATGGCATGACAATCGCGGAATCATCCACTATCAATGTCCTGTAAACCCCAACATTTAAAATTAATTTTTACGGGATGTAGGCTTCGCTGCTATGACAGCATTCTTTGCCCATCCTTACTTGCTGTTGAGAAGGTGGGCGGTTTTGAGCTTCCTCTTGAAACGTTGTGTTCCGTGTTGAGTAGGTACACCCACTATGCTATTAGTTCAAGGAATGTTGACGCAGTGACAGAAGGAAACGGCGACATATTTTCAAATCAGGATGGTAAGTGACTTGGAGGGGAACTTGCAGGTGGTGGTATTACCATGTATCTGCGACCCATGTCCTAGATGACAACGGACGTGGGTTGGAAAGTTAATGCATGGGGTGCCTTGGTGAGCTCCTGCAGTGCATCTGGTACATGGTACAAACTGCTGCTGCTGTGCATCAGTTGTGGCGCGAATGAATGTTCACGCACGGGTAACAATGAAGTGGGCTATATCTTTGTTCCTTAATGGTGACGAGCTTCTTTAGGTTCTTCTGGAGCAGCCGTCATCCAGGCGATTGGGGAGTATTCCATCATGCTTGTAGACTTTGGTGAATGAGAAGGTGAGGAACTCACCACAGGATTCGTCATCTCTGACCTGCTCTTGCAGCCACAGTATTTATATGGCTGATAGAGTTCAATTTCTGCTGAATGGTAACTCACAAGATGTTGATCATGGATGATTCCGTGATGGCAATGCCATTAAATGTTAAGGGGAGATTCTTTGGACAACATGTGGGGAGAAGACTAGTAGGAAGTGTCTGCAAATAGTGCACTGTGCTTTTAGCTCTTTTCGCAGTTTTTGAGGGTATTTGTGTTCAAACCCCCACTCGTTTATTGGAATGAAGTGCCCACATAGAAGAAATTCCCATGATCAAGAAGAAAAAGCCTTAATGCTGACGTTCGTCGCCTCAGTCGGAGGCTTCGAGTGGCTCGTCAATGGAGAAAATGGTGAAAGCAGCTACTGCGACATCGGCCACTCCACTAACGGCCGGGGTGCTTGCCGACAAAGGGGCAATGCGTGCACTGAGGGGAAAGAACGCCATCAGGCTTGTCTAGGATGGCGGAGCAAAGCTGATAAAGACGCGGCGGCGTGGAGTGGGAGGGGCGGCTTAGTTGTTGAACAAAGCCACCCTCCATAACCGTTAAGTTCGATTTGGTGTGGTTTCCCCAGCACAGCTGAAAGGGACATTGGAGGGGAATTACTATATTTTTGATGTACCAGAGAAGGCTGATTCATTTGTAAAAATATCATCGACTGACCTCCGTTGGCGGCTGTGACGTGAGTGTTTGCACACAAGGCAGCTCCTACTTAAAGGCACAGAAAATACCTCTTTTTACTCGATAGTGGGTGGAATTTTGATGAAACGCTATAAGCGAAGGTGGGAGGAGTAGTTTCCCCCAAGAGTGGAATATCTGCTGGTTACCCAACTCGGCAGAAGACAGTGAGAGACCTGTGGTGCAGCAGCCGGTTAGAGCGGCTGCGGACAAAGGAATGGTGCAAGGTGGAAGGCCCAATATGGAGCAGTTAATGGCTTTTATTAAGGAGGGAGGAGATGTAGGAGGGTTGCTGGAAGGCCATCGAAGGAGCTGTGGCACCTCTGAAGAGGTCAATGGAACGCGTGGCGAAGTGTTTGGAGGCTCAGGATTTGGACAGTCGGGAGATGGAATGAGTGATCTCGGACCACAATGATCGTGCGGTGGCTCTGGAGGCAGAGGTCGGGTTCCGAGGAGACCTTTGTAAAACGTCGAGGGCCAAGGTGGAGGAGCTGGATCATACCACGAGAAGACAGAACCTGCGAATTGTGTTCCTGTCTGAAGGAGTGGAAGGTATGAATGCAATGAGAAATATCTCGAAGATGCCGGCGCGACTGATCGTGGATCGTCTGCCATATAAGGCCGCTGAAGGCAGACGTCAATAGTTTTGAAGCCGTCACGGGCAGTGCTTTGTGGAGAAAAATTTGTGGAGAAAGAGAAGTTTTTCCATTGGGCCAGGGAGAAGCGCACGTCCACTTGGCGGGAATAAAGTTCGGGTTTATCAGGACATTGGAGACGAGTTGGAGAAGCGGCGGGAAGGGATCAACAATGCCAAGGCAGTGCTGTATCGGCAGTGAAACAGGTTTGGGGAGCTCTACCCGGCGAAATTATGGGTGACATTCGCAGGCCTGGAGCATTACATCGACACCCCAAAGGCGTCCAAAGACTTCATTAAAGAGCATAAGCTGGGGTAGAACTGAATAGACAATGATTGGGAACCGGGGTACTGGCACTTCGTAGTGTTTGGAAAAGTGGATTAAGGGATTGGGGAATTTTAGTCCCCTCCAGTTTGGAGTGTGTCCCTTTTTTGGGTTTGCTGTTTGCTGTTGGGATTGTAAGGGGTTGTAGGGGTAAAAAAATTATGTGGCGATGGATGTTCCCATCCCTCCTATTTTATGGAATTGTTTATGTTTAACATCTGTTTGTTTGTTTTTGGAGAAGGCAGCCTGGTGTTCAGGAGAAGACTTTATTTGGGTGGGGGAGGGTAATGTCAGGAAGGAGCCTTCTTCCTTGAGGTGAGGACTTGGAGGAGAGTCAGAGGGTAGTCATTGGGCGCTGCCTTTCCGCAGCGGCTGCCATGCTCGCAGGGGATGCTGGGGAACGGAAGTCAGGTGTTGGGGAGAAGGTCGAGAGGGATGGCGGAGGCAGCGTGTGTGTGGAGAGAGGGTAAGGGGGTAAGGGAAGCAGGTTGTTGCGACGTGTCAGGGGGTAAGAAATTACATGGTCAGGTGCGAAGAAGGGGCCATCTGAGATGGGCTAGGTATAGAGTGGGATTAAGTGCACGGGAGTTAAGTGGAGACACTGGACGCTGGAGGGGATTGGAGGCGTAAGCCTCCGGTAAGGCTCGTAATGTAGAACATCCAGGGACTGAATGGGCTCCTTAAAAGCTCGTGGGTGTTCGTGCACCACAGGAGTATGAAAGCAGGGGTGGTCTTTTTGCAGGAGACACACCTCCGTGTGAAGGACCAGGTTAGGATAAGGACGGGGTGGGGTGGGCAGATTTTCCACTCGGGGTTTTATTGGAAATCGCGGGGTGGCGATGTTAATGAGCAACAAAACGGGATTGATGAGTTCAAAGGAGGTGAGGAATCCGGATGGGAAATATTCGATTGTGAGTGGTGTATTGGAAGGGGCGCTGGTGGTGTTGGTGACTGTGTGCCCCATATTTGGATGATGTGAATTTACATGGGGTTGCTGGCAGTTATCCCGGATTTGGCCATGCACCAGTCGATCATTGAAGCAGATTTTAACTGTGCCCTAGAGCCATGGGTGGAAAAGGTTAGCCCCAGCTCTATGAGTAGCGAACGAATGGCAAGAGAGATGGGGGTGCGGGGGTTATGGAGAGAATGAGTATGGTGGGCCTAAGGTGTAGTCGAGCATTGATTACTTCGTAGTGAGTAGGGAGATTTTGGTTGGGTTGAAGGGGGTTGAAAATGCGGGAATAGTTATGTCGGACCAGGTGCTCCACTGGTTGGAGATTTGGTTTAGATCGAGATTAGTGCAGAGGCCGGGGTTGAGGTTTAATTCGGGATTGTTGGCAGAGGGAGTATTCCAGATATCCCACCGTGGAGGGTTTGGCGAGGAGAAAAATGTTGCAGAGGGAGTTGGGCAGGCTGTCAATGGGGGGAGGGGTGGGGGGTGGGATCGGGCAAGTCCGTGGGGGAAAGAGAGGTACAGTATGAGTATGGGAAGAAGGCGAGGCGTATGCTGGCACAGACGCTGCAGAGGCAGGCTGTATCCAGGTAAGTATTAAAGATACGGACTGGGGCTGAGAATGTGCTACCGGAGCTGGGGACTTTACGAGCATGGGTATTTTCTCGACGAGCTGGAATCTACCCAGGTGGATGAAGCAAAGAGGCAGCAGTTGGTGGAGTCCCTGGTCTGAGGCAGGTACTGGATAGCATCAGGGGCATGAAGTCGGAGAAGGGCCCAGGGCCACATTGGTACCCAGCAGAATTTTCTGAAGAATTTGCGACGGACCTGGCAGCATGTCTGTTGGGGGCGTTTAATGATGTGCTGTAGAACGGGGAGTTGCTGGAGATGATGACACAAACAGTTATTCACTTTATTCTTTAAAAGTGTTACTCACTGTCAGTTGTTTAAGGGTTTAGTTTAATGTTGGGGGTTGCATTAATTTGAACTTTTGATTGTTTATTGTGTTCTTTTTGTATTGCAAATTTAATTATCTGTTCTTATTACTGTGTTTCGAACACTAAAACTTGCAATAAAAATGTATTTTGAAAAAGAGATGGTTTAATTCCCTCTTATTAGAGATGGTCGTTGCCTGGCAATGGTCTGGCGTGAATATTAGTTTCACCTTGTCAGCCCTAGCCAAGATATTATCCAGGTTTTACTGCATTTTCCCGTGGAATGCGTCAGTGTCTGAGGAGCTGCAAATAGTGCTGAGTAGTGAAGCCATCATTGAAATCTGCACATATGATCACTTATTGGAAGGAATATAATTTATGAAGCAGCTAGGGATTGTTGGTCCTAGGCCACGAGCCGAAGCAAATCATTTAGTGATGTCCAGGGAACAGGATGGCTAACCTGCAACAACCATACCCATCGTTCTTCGAGCGAGGAGTGTCCCCAATATATTGAGATTTTTCACTCTGATTCCCACTGACCAGTTTTGCTGGGGCTACCTTCATCCATACTCGATCAAATTATGCCTTGATGTCAAGGGCAATCACTCTCATCTCACCTCTGGAGTTCAACATTTTTGTCCATGCCTGAATCAAGGTTGTAATGAGGTCAGGAGCCGAGTAAAGCTTGTGGAACCCAGTTTTGTGACTGTATTGAAGCAAGTTGGCCTGAGGTGTGGCACGTTACGGAGTGCACGTTGTCAGTACTATTGCAGGAATATTGTTAGGGTCCATAGCCATTGCAGTATCCAGTACCTCCAGCCGTTTTTTGCTCTCACATGGGCGGATTCGAATTATTTAAATACCGTTATCTGTGATTCTGAAGACTCTGGAGGAGACAGAGATTGTTCATCCACTTGCCACTTCTGGCTGAAGATTATTGCAAATTCTTCAATCTTGTCTACTGCACGGGTGTGCTGGGCTTCTCCATCATTGGTGATGGGGATATTTGTGGAGCCTTCTCCTCCTCCAGTAAGTTATTGAATTGTCCACCACCATTCACGATTGGATGTGGCAGGACTGCATAACTTAGACGTGATACTTTGGTTGTCGGATGACTTACCTCTGTCTATCGCTTCCTGATTACGTCGTTTGGCATGCAAGTAGGTCTGTGTTGTAATTTCACCAGGTTGTCACCTCATTTTTCGGAATGCTTGGTGCTAATCCTGGTATGCAATCTTACACGTTTCTTTGAACAAGGGTTGATCCGCTGGCTGGGTGTCAAGATAGAATAGGAGATATGCCAGCCTATCAGGTTACAGATTCTGGTTGTGTACAATTATTTTTCTGCTGATGACCCACAGCGCCTTATGGATTCCCCGTGTTGGGTTTTTTGATATGTTCTAAATATGCTATACTGAGCGCGATGGTAGTGCCACACAACACAATGGACGGCATCCTCAATGTGAAGATTGGACATCGTCTCCGCAACGAGAGTACGGTAGTCAGCCCTACGGATATAGCAATGACAGGAGAATCGGCGGATAGAAGGTTAGAGGGGATGATGTCCACTAGTTTTTCTTCTTGCTATTTCCCTCATCACCTTTGTGGGCAGCACGATAGCACAGTGGTTAGCATAGTTGCTTCACGGTCCCAGGTCGATTTCCGGCTTGGGTCACAGTCTGTGCAGAATCTGCACGTTGTCGCCGTGCGTGCGTGGGTTTCCTCCGGGTGCACTGGTTTCCTTCACGGTCCAGGTTAGGTGGATTGGCCATTCTAAATAGCCCTGAGTGTTCAAAAAGGTTAGGTGGGGTGACTGGGTTACGGAGATCAAGGGTATAGGGTGGATGTGTGGAGCCTAGGTGGGGTGCTCTTTTCAAGGGACGGCGCAGAATCTATGGGCCGAATGGCCTCCTTCTGCACTGTAAATTCTATGAAAACCTGCCGTGGACAGTCTCGCAGTCGTCTCCTTTTGAACTCGACCATCTAAGTCAGTAGTGGAGCTACCAAGCACATCTTATGATAGAATGTATCCATCCACGCTATATTCTGTGCAATTGACACACTTTGTGCTTCCTCCAAATGGTATTCAACATGGAGGAGCACTAATGTATCAGCTCAGATTACACGATACGTGTTAATCAGCAGCAGGTTTCTGTGTGAATGTTGGACCTGAAGCCATGGGCTTTCATAGGGTCCAGAGTCGATGTTGAGGACTCCCAAAGCAACTCCCTCCACTATGCAAATTTGAAACAAGTTCTCTGAAGTGTTCAACACTACTATGAGTAAAATCACAATGTCATCCATATTGGGGGATTTCAACACAAGAGTAGGAGAAGTCCATGAGGCATGTTCTTCCAGTGCTGCATCCCATGCCCCGGGAAAGTTAAATAAAAACGGGTAGAAACTAACAGGACAATAAAAGCAAATTACCGCGGATGCTGGAATCTGAAATAAAAACAGAAAATACTGGGCGATCTCAGCAGGTCTGGCAGCATCTGTGGAGAGGACATGGAGTTAACCTTTCGAGTCTGGATGAAAACCCGAAGAAAAAAGGAAATAACTGCGGAAACTAACAGGGTTTTGCTGCGAGCACTCGCTTCGTGTAGTTAGCATTTCCTTTCGGAAGCAGCCACGCCACAAGTTGTCTTTGATGCTTCAAATTGCAGGTCATTGGCAACAGCTTGTTAGGACCATCGCCAGATCTGAATCCCTCAGGGCTTACTGTTTTCTGGATCCCTCGATGGTCTACACTATGTTGAGGATGGAACCTTTCTATTTTTTTTTTAACTCAAATCAAATCTGCGGTACTCGGGTCAACGTAGCAATACCGCCTACACAGATTAAAGGAAAACCCACATAAATGTGCCCCTTTAGGGAACTGGATCTCGTTGACGTTGACAGACCACAGTGAATGGAAAGATATTCCGAGACATCGACAATAGCAAACTCTTAACACAAGGGACACTAGAGAGCGGAAAACGTTAAGTAGTTCGAAATCAATATCATGCTGCTGGAAACAATCATTGAAGTAAAGAGGTACATTCCCATTAAGAGGCAGGAGTGGGGCTGTCCGTCATCGCTGACAACAATATGCACCTCTTGAAATGCGCGGGATAAAGCATGTGATGTTCTCTGGGGAGAACGGTGTCACCGAGTAGGATCTAAACACCACAGAAAGCCTGTCTTCCATGGCAGAGCTGAAACGGAATGCAGAATAGAGGAGTGTATAACAGTCATTGAATCCTTTGTCTTGGGGAAACCTCCAGGTGCTGACGATAAACCATCTGAATCCATCCAACACAGGCAATAAGCATTTCTGTAGCACGTTACTGATCTTACTGGAGCGACGCAGAGTGGACAGTGCCGAGGTATGATTGTGATGTAAATATTGTGACCAAGCCAACCAGCAAACGTTGGCTGAGAACATTTTCCCAAATCACAATCTTATTTCATAAGTGGAAGCTGTACAATTGAAGTGACCTAAGTTCGCCTACTGAAGGGCAAATGTGTGACAAATGTGTACCGGATAAATTAAGCTCCTGCATCTCAATAAGGCAATAATACATTTGATCCGCCATGGTCCACTTAAGCCGCTGGAGAAAATTGGCTTTTTCCAAATCTTCCCTCGAAAAAACGTGGCGAAACCTATGCCAAATCAACGTTAGAACTCATTGAGCCCCACAGTGATGCCGAAGAGGATCAGGACTGTTTCCGAAAGTATCTTCTGCTTTTTTGTCATATGTGGACAGAACATCGACAGCGGATGGTAACATACATATGAGAACATATGGAAAACCGTTCAACCTTGCTTGTCTGATATCAAATGCAAAGGCGAGAGAAACAGCAACTGAGTCCAGCAGAAGGTGACACACTAACAATCTATACCAAGGATAACCGGTATATTTTCTGATCCCTTCACAGAATATGCTTTCAACATCAGTAACATGGAGAACATGCCATGGTCTATGATGTTACGATCATGCCATCATCTTCCAGATTTGACAATCTTACGCTGGAAGTTGTGGATAGTTTCACATATCTAGACTCCATTATTACCAGCAGTCTGTCGCTTCCTACTGAAATCCACACAAGCATTGCAAAAGCTGCAAGTGCTATGTTGCAACTGTCTCAGGGATTGTGGTATAACAACAAATTTATTGAGACCATCAACTGCGACTTTGTCAAGCCTGCATTTTTACCACACGTCTCGAGATTGGTAACACGTGAGCATTATATGCTGGGCAAGATACATTACTGACCGGTATCGACCATCGGTGTCTCAGCATTACTCTGAGCATCTTTTGGCAGAACATTATCATGAATGAAGCGTTCCTGGAGAGTTATTCATCCAACAGCAAACACTGGCTCGGTCTGCGCTAGAAATCATCAAATGGATATCGGTGCGTATTCACAGTTCTAAAGCGTGTTGAATTTGTCACTCTATCTCGAGTTATTTGGCATTCATACCTCTGCTAGATTGAGGAACGGTTGAGGACTCTGGGTCTGTACTTGTTGGAGTTTAGAAGGATGAGGGGAGATCCTATTGAAGCATACAGTGTACTACCAAGCCTGGATAGAGTTGACGTGGAGAGGTTGTGTACTCTTTTGGGAACAACTAGGACCAGAGGTCACGGTCTCAGACTAAAGGGACGATATTTTAAAATAGAGATGAGGAGGAATTTCTACATCCAGGGTGGTGCCTCTGTGGAACTCTTTGTCGCATTTGGCTGTGGAGGCCGAATCATTGAGTGTCTTTAAGACAGAGATAGATAGGTTGTTGATTAATAAGGAGATCAGGGGTTGTGGACAAAAGGCAGGAGAATTGCAATGAGGAAAATATCAGCTATGATCAAATGGCGGAGCAGACTCAAAAGCAAGAGTGGCTTAATTCAGCTCCTATTTCCTCCGGTCTTATGGTCTTATCACAGGTGCAAGCCATATATTAAGTTGGCGGATATTAACGTTGGAGAACGGGGTAGAATCTTTCACAGCAGGTGGCGTGGATGCTGACTATTTGGAAGGGAATTGATGAGATGTTCACAATCAGAAAATTGCCTCTGGTTGAGAAGCTGCACAGAGGAGAAAAAGGCCAGCGATTCGTCCACCTCCCCATTGTCTTGATTGCCAGTAAATGCAGCAGAGATTGCCAGGCAAGTGTGCGGCTCCTTAAACACACCAACCAATGCTTAACAAGGATTTGTCCACCAAAATATAACGGGCACTTTGTGAGACGGAAGGTAGCCACCGCATAAATAACCTTGCCTGATACATTCAATCAGTCAAATCAGCAGCTTTCTTGGGAGAGAGTTTGCGAGATTCCCTCCAGCCATTCGTGGACAAGTGTTTCATGAAAATGTCACCGGGAGGGCTTTTTAATGTTCGGTTAACTCTGCATTCAACATCGGCCGTAATTAACAGAAATGCAGTTCGCTTTAGTCAACATGTAATTGAATGTATTGGAAGCAAATTTTACTCTTGAGTTACCATTGTTTCTCCATGAATAATTCTATATAACATATCTAATGCGGACGAGTCTGCTTTTCCTGACTGGCCTGCCGGGGTTCCCAATTAGATCATAACAGCCGAATAGTATGTTCAGAAACAGGGAAGAGACACAGAACATTAGCACAATGGCAGAACAGCATTTCGTAAAGGAACGAAGACAGAGAGTGCTCGGCGATGTTGAGTTCCAAAGTTGAAGTCGATGGACTCTACTTTAATACTATGAGTATTATACGTAATACTTATATCACGAACCTCGCTGACTTTATCGGCTTGAGACCTGTTGAACACAGCAGTTTGTGAGGGTGTGTAGTTTTTCTTTTGGAATGGTGTGAGATACATACGAACAGGACTAGACTATGCTAAGACAATTGTGATTATGAACTACGAAGCACATAGTTTATTTAGAGCGTAACCCTTTTTCCAAAATACGTCTGCGATACCTTAAATCTTAAGAGTTCCCCTTTCCACCAACCAACATGCAAGTTAAATAGATCCATCAATTAAATCCAATTTATAATCATCACACAATGCAGGTCCGATGATTAAGTCTGGGAAACGTATTTCCCTTTTCCAGTGAAGGCACTTAAACTCCCGTTACAAGGGTTATGAACTGCCATGGTTCTAAGACTTAGAGGATGTTAGATGTAAAAGTGGCACTCTTGACTGATAGATGTAAAAAAAAGGTCTCCAGGCTTTTAGATGTAAACTGGTCTCTATTGCCTAAGAGGTTGCTCGCAATTATATCACTGTTCCCCTACGATTTTGGATGCCGTGCATTTGCCTGTCTACCCCGCTCAATTTGCTTGACCCTAGAAATTACCAGGTGTATGCGTCACGTTTCGCCGAACCGCCGAGGTAAGCTTTTCAACTATTAAAACCAAAGAGAAAACGATGGCAAATCTCAGCAGGTCTGGCAGCATCTGCAGAGAGAGATAAGAGCTAACGTTCGCAGTACAGATGACCGTTTGTCAAAGCTAATAGGTATTTCACACCTGATTCTCTGCAGGTGCCTGGTAATCTCGTATGCAGGTTATTGCTCTTTTTGGCATACTTCTACAGATATCCGTGCACATCACATTCTATTATGTCTTGTAAAATTCGTGTCACTTCTGTTGCTAAACAAATGCATGACACTGATGCAATTCATGATATGGATTGACACGTGGAAATGTGATATGATTGCAGAGATGTGGTTGAAGGATGGGCAGGGCTGGCAATCAACAGTCATTGTATAGGATGTTCAGGCAAGACAGGGAATGGTGTAGAAGTGAGGTGGTGTAGTAGTGAGGTGTTAATTGTGACGGACTATTCATTAATGAGTCGTTTACTCCAGTAAGTTGAGGAGGGGGTCCAATGTAGGTTCTGTCAATGTGGAGTTTGCACTACCATCACGTGTCTGTGTGGTCTCACCACAACCCAAAGATGTACAGGGCATGTAAACAGTACTATGCCCCTTAATCTGAAACATTAATAGCTTTGTGGGTAAAGCTCAGGATGAAAAGTAGCATTTACATCGCTGTAAGTGTCAAAGTTAGTGTTATGTATGGATCTCCAAACAGTCAGCGAGCAATAGAGGAACAAATATGTAGGCAATTCAATGCATGTGCAAAAATAATAATGGGGTTATTATATTAGCTAACGCGGAAATAGGTGTAATGTACGAAGATAAAAGCAAATTACTGCGGACGCTGGAAACTTAAACACAACAGAGAACACTGGACAATCTCAGAAGATCTGCGAGCATTTCTCGAGAGAGAAGGGAGCCAACATTCCAAGTCTGGATGAAGTTAGCAAAGTGTCATGAAGAGTTTCACCAAGATTTTGCCTTGGACGGAGCATTATGAAGAGAGGCTGGATAGGCTCGGGTTGTTTTACTTGGAGCAGGGAAGGTTGAGTAGGGGCCTGATTGAGGTGTAAAAGATTATGAAGAGTATTGTTAGCGTGAGTAAGGAACAGCAGGCCCCTTGAGTTGAAGTATTAATGCCGAGTCAACATAATTTTAAGGTGAGAATAATGGTGTTGAGAGGAGGTTTGAGGGTTTTCTTTTCACCTGGATATTGTTGCGAGTGTGCAATGTCATGTTTTGGAGGCTAGTAGGGTCGGGAAAACTCACAATCTCTGCCACGGTAGCACAGTGGTTAACAATGTTGCGTCACGGACTTCCGGGCGGCGAGCGAGGAGGTCGCAGGGAGAGGGGCTCCCGCAAGCGGTGGACAGCAGGAGGAACAGCCCCCCCCCCCCCCCGACAGGCCGGACGGCGGAGGAGCCGGAGCGGGAGCCGAGGAGACGGAGCCGAGGAGCCGGGGAGCCGAGGAGCCGGGGAGCCGAGGAGCCGGGGAGCCGAGGAGCCGAGGAGCCGGGGAGCCGAGGAGCCGAGGAGCCGAGGAGCCGGGGCGGAGGAGCCGAGGAGCCGGGGAGCCGAGGAGCCGAGGAGCCGGAGCGGAGGAGCCGAGGAGCCGGGGAGCCGAGGAGCCGAGGAGCCGAGGAGCCGGGGCGGAGGAGCCGAGGAGCCGGAGCGGGAGCCGAGGAGCCGGAGCCGAGGAGCCGGAGCGGGAGCCGAGGAGCCGGAGCGGGAGCGGAGGAGCCGGAGCGGAGGAGCCGGAGCGGCGACAGGAGGGCCCAACAGCAGCAGGTCCATCCCCTCTCCCTCCCCCCCCCCCCACGCGGGCCAGGAGCGGTGCGGCGGCGGCCCCTCTTCTCTCCCCCCCCCCCCCACGCGACCCAGGAGCGGTGCGGCGGCGGCGGCCCCTCTTCTCTCCCCCCCCCCCCCCCACGCGGGCCAGGAGCGGTGCGGCGGCGGCGGCCCCTCTTCTCTTCCCCCCCCCCCCCCCCACGCGGGCCAGGAGCGGTGCGGCGGCGGCGGCCCCTCTTCTCTCTCCCCCCCCCCCCCCACGCGGGCCAGGAGCGGTGCGGCGGCGGCGGCCCCTCTTCTCTTCCCCCCCCCCCCCACGCGGGCCAGGAGCGGTGCGGCGGCGGCCCCTCTTCTCTCTCCCCCCCCCCCCCACGCGGGCCAGGAGCGGTGCGGCGGCGGCGGCCCCTCTTCTCCCCCCCCCCCACGCGGGCCAGGAGCGGTGCGGCGGCGGCGGCCCCTCTTCTCTTTCTCCCCCCCCCCAGCCAGCAGCGGGGACCCCCCCCCCCCAGCCAGCAGCGGGGACACAACCCCCCCCCCCCCCCCAGCCAGCAGCGGGGACACAACCCCCCCCCCCCCCCAGCCAGCAGCGGGGACACAACCCCCCCCCCCCCCAGCCAGCAGCGGGGACACAACCCCCCCCCCCCAGCCAGCAGCGGGGACCCCCCCCCCAACCAGCAGCGGGGACCCCCCCCCCCAACCAGCAGCGACCACCCCCCCCCCCCAACCAGCAGCGACCACCGGCCCACTCGCCCCTCCCCCCCCCCCCCCAACTGCTGTGACCACCACGTGGCAAAGACAAAGGGACTCTCTCTCCTGGTTGAGTGGGGAAAAAAGAAAAAAAGAGACTTGTATTTCTGTTCTTCCCAAAAGAAAACTGGTAAAGAGAAAAGGGGTAGGGGAAATAAATTAAAAAAAAAAAAATATATCTATATATATATATATACATATATAGATATATAATAATAAATAAAATAAAAATAGGGTGCGGAAAAGGGGGAAAAAGAAGAACAAGGAGAGAAGAAAAGATGAAGGGGAAGGGGGAGAAAAAAGTGCCAGAAAGGAGCCAAGAGAAAGGGGGCACCGGAAGTAGACTGGGCAAAGGGAAAGCCAGCTCGGGCGAACGAGTCAACACGCGAAGCGGCGGGAAGGATGCTTCGCCGCATCCAGAAGAGCTGGACGGGCGGGCAACCTCTCCCCTGGGGTTAGAGGGGGGCGTGAATTGGAAGGAAGCCTTTGCCGAGGTGGTGAGGGAGCAGCTGCAGGCATTCAAGGCAGAGTTAAAAGCAGACGCAGAGGCCGCAGCACAGGCAGCAGCGACCAGGGCCATGTCAGGGGTGCAGCAGGTTCTGACCAGATTGGAGAAGAAAGTGGATGCCCAAGGGAAGATACTGGAAGCCCAAGGGAAGATACTGGAAGCCCAGGGGGCAACCATTAAAGAGCTGGAGAAGGCAGCGACTGACGCGAGCGACCGGGTCATATCCCTGGAGAGGGGAATGGTGAAACTGAGTGCAACACAGGGGAGCCTGAAGGGCAGGGTAGACGACCAGGAGATCAGCTCGAGAAGGCAAAATATCAAGATAGTGGGCCTGCCAGAGGGGATAGAGGGTAGAAATCCCACAACATTCGTGGCTGCGATGCTGGGCTCCTTAGTGGGGCGGGAAACTTTTCCCACCCCACCGGAAATGGACAGAGCTCATCGGTCACTGCGCCCGAAGCCCAAGGAAGGGGAAAAACCGAGAGCAGTTATAGCCAGACTGCACCGGTACCGGGATAGGGAGACAATCCTGCGCTGGGCCAAGGAGAATAGAGCCTGCAATTGGGACGGGCACGCCATCCGAATCTACGAGGATTTTGGAGCGGACATAGCTAAGAGACGGGCGGAGTTCAACAGAGCGAAAGCAGCTCTCTATAAGAACAAAGTACGTTTTGGTATGCTGTACCCAGCAAAACTCTGGGTCACATACCAACACAAGGAATATTTCTTTACAGCCCCTGCCGAGGCGAATAGATTCGTCGAGGAGCACGGGCTGGAAAAACGCCATGGGAAGTAGGGACGAGGGGCCCATGGCAAGGAGACACGTCATGCCGACGGGGGGGTGGGGAGGGGCGAGGCAAAGCCAGCCCCCTCCCCCCTGGCAGAAACACCCAGAACGGAAAACAACCCAATGCCCTAGGGCCCGCTCCAGGTGGGAGGCCAGGCCCCGGCACGAGGGAACGGGAGTACTGGAGAGGGGAGAGGGGAAGCGGGACAGCAACCTCCGAGAGGGGAGCCACCGTGCTAGCAGGAAAGCTAGCGAAGGGGGCGCGCAACAGAGCAGGGCCGCAGCGCACCCCCAACAGGGGGGAAGGCGCCAGGCAGGGGAGGGGGGGGGATCACCCATCAAAGGTGGGAGAGCAAATGGGGACAGGAATGGGGGAGAGAGGGGCAATGGAGGGGTACACAGGGGTATCCCCGAAAGGGATAGAGCGGGGGGGGGGCACCCGGGGGGCGAGAGACCAGGGAGGGGAAACGCAGGGACGAAGGGACAAAAGAGGCCAGTAAGGGAATCGGCCACAAAGTGCCACAGACAAGGGCTCGAAACAGGGAACTGCTGCAAGCACCCACCCAGTACGGTCTGTGGGTGAAGGGCCCCCCCGGAGTGCAGGGGACTACCCGCGTGGCGGACACAAAGTGGACGGCCATGGCGGGTGTCCCCGGGACAAGGGGGAACCCCGGAGCGCAGGGACCCGACCGCATGGGGAGAGCAGTGATAGTGGACATCCTGGACGGCCCCCTAACATAGGGAAACCCCAGAGGGCAGGGGCGCGTCCACCGGACAAATATGGTTAACCCCACAGGAGCAAGGGGGCAGAAGCCCCCCACCAGAATAGTCACCTGGAACGTAAGGGGACTTAACGGCCCAGTGAAGAGATCTAGAGTCCTCACCCACCTTAGAAACATGAGGGCCGACATAGTCTTCCTCCAAGAGACGCACTTGAGGGAGCGGGACCAACTGCGGGTAAGAAAGGGCTGGGTGGGACAAACCTATCATTCCTGTTATGGGGCAAGGGCCAGGGGGGTGGCGATCCTGATTGGCAAGAGGACAATGTTTAGGGCGACAAAGACGGTTACGGACCCAGGGGGACGGTATGTCATGGTCAGCGGGGCCCTGGATGGGGCGCCGGTAGTTCTAGTTAACGTGTACGCGCCCAACTGGGACGACACGAGCTTCATCCAAAAGACCATGGCAGAAATCCCGGACATAGCGACGCACCGACTAATCATGGGGGGGACTTCAACTGTGTACAGGACCCAACGACGGACAGATCAAACCCCAGAACGGGGAAAACCTCAAACATGGCAAGGGAACTCAGCCACTATATGGAGCAGATGGGAGCAGTAGACCCCTGGAGATTCGCCCACCCGGGGGAGAAAGAATTCTCTTTCTTCTCCCCAGTACACAACGTGTACACCAGAATTGACTTCTTTGTGGTGGGGAAAACGGTGCTTCCAGAGATAGACAAGGTGGAATACTCCGCAATTGTGATATCAGACCACGCTCCACACTACATGGATGTGCGGCTAGAGACGGGAAGGGCCCAGCGCCCCAAATGGAGGTTGGACGGTGCCTTACTAGCTGACAAGGCCTTCAGCGAAAGGATAGCGCAGGCCATAGCGGAGTACACTGAGATCAACCAAAACGGGGAGGTCTCACCCTCCACGTTCTGGGAAGCGCTTAAGGCCGTACTAAGAGGGGAAATCATAGCCTACAAAGCGCAAAGAGATAGGGAGGAAAGGGTGGCTAGGCAGAAGCTGGTCGACTCCATACTGGAGGTAGACCATAAATACTCCGATGCCCCGACTGTAGAACTCCTGGCGGAGAGAAAAGAATTACAAAGGAACTTTGACCTGCTCTCCACCAGGAAAGCAGTACACCAACTCCGCCAGGCACGCGGGGCCCTATACGAACACGGAGACAAAGCCAGCCGCCTGTTGGCCCACCAGCTGAGAAAGCAGGCAGCCAGCAGAGAAATCGCGCAAATCAGAGATACCAGAGGCACGTTGGAAACAGAACCAGAGAAGATTAACAAAACCTTCAAGGCTTTCTACCAAGAGCTGTACACCTCAGAGCCCCCAACGGGGAAGGCTGGGATGAACCGGTTTCTTGACGGACTGAACATACCAGTTGTGGGAGAGGGCAGAAAACGGGATCTGGAAGCACCACTAGCACTGGGAGAGATCATGGACAGCATTAGCTCCATGCAGGCGGGGAAGGCGCCGGGACCGGACGGATTCCCGGCGGACTTCTACAAAAAATTTGCGACAGCGCTGGCCCCGCACATGCGGGAGATGTTCACAGACTCGCTAGCTAGGGGCACGTTGCCACCCACGTTAGCACAGGCCTCAATCTCGCTGATACCTAAGAAAGACAAAGACCCAACGGAATGTGGGTCATACAGACCCATATCTCTGCTGAATGCAGACGCCAAAATACTGGCCAAAATCCTAGCCAAAAGGCTAGAAGACTGTGTACCTGAGGTGGTCACAGAGGACCAGACGGGCTTTGTCAAAGGTAGACAGCTGACCGCGAACATCAGGCGCCTGCTGAACGTGATAATGACCCCCTCCGGGGAGAGAACACAAGAGGTGATCGTCTCCCTGGACGCAGAAAAGGCCTTCGACAGAGTCGAATGGAAATACCTCATAGAGGTACTGGAGCGGTTCGGGCTTGGAACAGGGTTCACCGCTTGGGTAAAGCTCCTGTACAACGCTCCCATGGCGAGTGTACAGACCAACAATACCAACTCCCAATACTTCCAGCTGCACAGGGGCACCAGACAAGGATGCCCACTGTCCCCGCTGCTGTTCGCACTAGCAATCGAACCGCTAGCAATCGCGCTCAGGGCAGCAAAAAATTGGAGGGGGATCCGAAGGGGAGGTAGAGAGCACAGAGTCTCACTCTATGCGGATGATCTGCTCCTCTATATCTCGGACCCACAAAGCAGCATGGACGGAATCATCGCGCTCCTGAAAGAGTTTGGAGCCTTCTCGGGCTACAAACTCAACATGAGCAAAAGTGAGATCTTCCCATTACACCCGCAAGGGGGGGGGGGGGGCAGCACTAAAGGGGCTGCCGTTCAAACAAGCCCGACATAAATTCCGCTACCTGGGGATCCAAATAGCCCATGACTGGAAAGGGATCCACAAATGGAACCTCACCAGCCTGACGGAGGAAGTTAAAAAGGACCTGCAAAGATGGAACACACTCCCGCTCTCCCTCGCGGGGAGAGTTCAGACGATCAAAATGAACGTACTGCCCAGGTTCCTCTTCCTGTTTAGATCCATTCCGATCTACATCCCCAAGGCCTTTTTCAAAGCGCTGGACAAACTCATCATGGCGTTCGTATGGGGGGGTAAAAATGCTAGGATCCCAAAGAAGGTCTTACAAAAAACAAAAACCAGGGGAGGGTTAGCCCTCCCGAATCTACAATTCTACCACTGGGCAGCAACAGCCGAGCGAGTAAGGGGATGGATCCAGGAGCCAGAAGCTGAGTGGGTGCGTGCGGAGGAGGCCTCCTGCATGGGAACCTCCCTCCGGGCCCTCGCCACGGCAGCACTCCCATCCCCACCCAAAAAACACTCCAGCAGCCCAGTGGTGACAGCCACCCTCCAATCCTGGAACCAACTGCGGCAGCAACTTGGCCTGACCAAAATGTCGAACAGGGCTCCCATCTGCAACAACCATAGGTTCAAACCAGCACTGACCGACGCCACCTTCAAAAGGTGGAGGCAGGACGGGGGGACACTGACAGTCAGGGACCTATACACGGACGACAGGATCGCAACACTGGACGAACTGACAGAGAAATTTCAGCTAGCTGGGGGGAACGAGCTACGGTACCTGCAGCTCAAAAACTTCCTACGAAAGGAGACAAGGACGTACCCACAACCGCCACGACAGACACTACTGGAAGACCTACTGGACGCAAGTATCCTAGAGAAAGGGAACTGTAGTGACATGTATGACCGACTGGTAGATAGGGACGACACCGTACTGGACGCAACAAGGAGGAAATGGGAGGACGACCTGGGGATGGAGATCGGGTGGGGACTCTGGAGCGAAGCACTGCATAGGGTCAACTCCACCTCCACGTGCGCAAGGCTCAGCCTGACGCAACTAAAAGTGGTACATAGGGCCCACTTAACAAGAACCCGTATGAGTAGGTTCTTCCCGGAGGTGGAAGACAGATGTGAACGGTGCCAAAGAGGCCCGGCCAACCACGCCCACATGTTCTGGTCCTGCCCCAGACTCGTGGAGTACTGGACAGCCTTCTTCGAGGTAATGTCCAAAGTGGTGGGAGTGAGGGTGGAGCCATGCCCGATAGTGGCGGTCTTCGGGGTTTCAGAACAGCCAGATCTATTCCTGGGGAGGAGGGCGGATGCCCTTGCCTTTGCCTCCCTGATCGCCCGCCGTAGAATCCTGTTTGGCTGGCGGTCAGCAGCACCGCCCAGAGCTGCGGACTGGCTGTCCGACCTCTCGGAATCTCTCCAAATGGAGAAAATCAAATTTGCCATCCGAGGGTCGGACGACGGCTTCCACAGAACGTGGGAGCCATTCATGCGACTGTTCCGGGACCTATTTGTGGCCAATGTACAAGAGGAAGAATAGTCGGGGGAAGGTAGCGGGAGGGGGGGGGGGGGGCTACAGGTTCGTTACGGGGGTTCGATGGCTAGCTAAGGCCCAAAACCAAGCTAAATAAACATGTTGAGGGGGGGAGGGGGGGGGGGCGCAGTTACTACTACGAAGATGCTTACCTGTAAATATGTGTGTTAATTTTTGCGTGTTTGTTTTTGTTTGTTTTTTTTTTCTCTCTCCTAACAATTTGTAATTTGTTCAATATAAAATACGAAAACTGAATAAAAACATTTATAAAAAAAAACAATGTTGCGTCACAGCTCCACATGCTCGAATCCGTTTTGGAGCACTGTTTGTGCGGAGACTGCATGTTCTACCTGTGCCTGCGTGGATTTCCTGCGGGTGCTCTTGTTTCCTCCCATAAGTCGCGAAAGACGTGCAGATTATGTGGGCTGGCCAGGCTAAATTGCCCTTAATGTCCACAAATATCTGATGGCGTTACTGGATAATGGGATAGGGTGGAGGTGTGGGCTTGGATTGGTTGCTCTTTCCGAGAGCCAGTACAGACTCTACGGGCCGAAATGCCTCCGCCTGCACTGTAAATTATATGGAATCTATAATCTATGAAAAATGTGCGGATGAGCACCTGCAATATCATAAAATCCAAAACTGTACCGGAATGTCGGATTAGTATAGATTTTGTGTTGTTTTGTCGGTGCAGACTTGATGGGCAGAAGGGCCTCGTCTGTATTGTATGACTCTATGAATCTCCCGCTATAACTTTAACTAGCAATCTACAGGCGGCTTCATCGTGGCTTCTTCTTCAAGTTTTGGAGGCCACCGTCTCCAACATAAAATAGTATTTTGTTAAATCAGCCCTGCACCTGTTTGAGCCCCTCTGATGACTGTCAGCGCAGTAAAAACCCGCACTGTCAGTCTGCAGGATGCTGACTATGTTCGGGCGGTACGACTTTGAGTCGCGTCGCGCTACTTAAAAACCTCTCCTGGCACCCCATTTGAAACGTGGACTCAGAAGCGACAACAGAGGAGACTGTTAACAGCAGCCCTGCTCCGGAGTGACGGCGGTACCACTGCATGTTTATGTTTCTTGTGTCTTTCTCGTAACAGTGTATCTCCGGCTCCTTCCTTATGGCTGAACAGTTAGTGACGTTAAATCGCTTCACTGCAGTTGTCTTGGGGACGGGTAATCACATTTTAGCAGTTTTCCAATATTTGTACCGCTTATTCGACCGCAAATAGATGATTTACACGCTCTTCCAATCTTACAGGCAAGGAGGTCCAGATTCCAAACACCCTCTGGATGAAAATGCTTTCCATCACATTCCCTCTAAACCACCTTAAATTGATGTCTCCAATTGATTGACTCATCTTCTAAGGGGAAATGTACATTCCTATCGAACCTATGTGTGCTCCTCAATTCGGCCCCGCTCAGACTAGGCTGCGCCATGAGTAAACGTCGGCCTATCCATTCTCGATTTCCAACCGAAATGTCCCAGCCCAGGCGACATCTTGCTGAATCTCCTCTGAACCCTCTCTCGTGCAATCACTCCCTTCCTGTAGTGTGGCGAACAGAAATACACACTGTACTCCAACTGTGGCCCAACGTGCTGTTTAAACAGCTCCAGCATAACCTCATGCCTTTATATTCCATAACTCGGCTCATAAACGCAGGTATTACATATGTCGTATCACAAGTGCTATAGTGAACTCATGTTACTCGAATTAAAGGGACATGAGTCGCACAGTCTTAAAGTGTCGTAAGTTTTTGATCTGGTTGCGCAATAGTGGTCCCTGCTGCTGAGGCCGAAAATCTGGATTCAACGCGAATGAAGGTCGGCGGAAACGCGCGTTGATGACACGGCTGAACGCTGCTGTCTGAAACTCAAAGAAAACGGCTGAGTATCAATTTTTCAGTCATTCGACGTCCGCCAATGACGCGTTGAAGGCGAGAGTGATTCCTCCATAGACATGACATGGAAACACATTGGAGCCTCTACAATCACTATGTGTGCACCAATGGCCTCATAACTCTAGGGTCCCATGTTCGATTCCCGGCGTGGGTCACTGTCTGTGCGGAGTCTGCACGTTCTCCCCGTGAGTGGGTGGGTTTCCTCCGGGTGCTCCGGTTTCTTCCCACAAGAAAGACGTGGTGTTAGGTGAAGTGGATCTTCTGAATTCTCCCACTGTGTACCCGAACAGGCGCCAGAATGTGGCGACTGGGAGCTTTTCACAGTAATTTCATTGCAGTGTTAATGTAAACCTACGTGTGACAATAAAGATTATTATTATATATATCGCTCAAAGCGATGAGATGAACGCAAGGGTGTGCAATGCCATTGCAACAGAGATTTTTGGCAGTCGACGTGGCGGCGGGGAATGGGACATCGGTGCGGTTAGCCATTGTGGATTTGATGCATGCCAAAAGCACGGGACCCCCAACCTCGTTTTGTCTGCAGACTATTCAGGATCTGCCGCCTTACCCTACCTGGGATTCATTGGGTTGCGTTGAGGGTTAGACAGAATTTCGATCCGAGAACCCAAGACGGTGACTGAGTTTTTGTTTTACACCTGCACCCGTTCCGATCACTGTGATCACTAGCAACGCAGTAATAAACCGCCGTATCAGTCGGATCCACGCGCAGTATTTTCAGGCTGCAGCTTTTGAAATCGGGCCTGGTGACTTCAACCTTTCCCGTGAAACTGTCCTCAGACTGAGGGTCAGAGCCGAAAGCTGATGTAATGATCAGTTGCAAACCCTCTCCGATCTTCTGACGATACCAGTTCATGTAGGTCTCGCTGGTGTCATTCTGGTAACAGTGCATCTCCACTGTCTTCCCCTTTTCAACGGACATGCGGTTCCACCACTGTGTAACGAAAGCGCTTCGACAGCCAACTGGGGAGAAACATGAGGAACAGATGGGATCAAAAATGAAGTGCGACGGCGAAGGTAGAGAGGATGCTCCGTCGCAACACCAGATAAATCCCAAACTTGTTCTGCTCCCAAGAGTCAGCAACCTGACCTACGGACGGCAAGCTTCTGCTGAGAACAAGCGGAGACAGGCCCATGGCCTCAATACCGACTGCTCCGAGGCCGAATTTAAAACAGGGTTGTACAATCACGCTGCTAACCATACCTCAATAATAAAAGTCTTACGACTTCCACCAGCCAGACTGCCCAGCGCCTCTTATTGTCGTGACAAATGTACCCTGATCCGTCGCCTCAGCTTTAAAATTCCACTGATATAAAAGGCTATATATATATAAATATATAATATATATATATATTTTTAAAACAAGGTATTTAGAAAACGAAGCAACTATGCAGTTCAGAAGCTTAAGTCGGCGAATCGTTAGCTCTGTAAAGAGATTCGTTCCAATTAATCACACCTCCATGTTATTTGACAGTAGAGCAGCAAATCTGATTATGCTTAAATCATGATCCATGTATCTTTTGTGAACCGCGTCTGCAAGTGTTTCATCAGGCTACCAGACAACCGGCATTCCGCCATTCAAAGATTTAAACAGCGACAAATCTGACTGATAAAATCCTTTCTACAGAACCAAGAAGTAGATTGAGAAAAAAATAACATTCGCCTAACCAGTCATACAAGGATGAAAAGTAACCTGGGAGCATCAGGAACAATAGGTGTTGGAAAATAATACGCCTCATGATGCCGGAGTGTGAACCTTCAGTGAACATCTAGACTCGGTTACCCTCCCATGGACTGCACTCTGAACGCACTGCCACTCCGTTTTGGCCAGATTGTGGAAATTACGTCATTTCAGTAGCCAATCAAACGTCCCCTGCTTCATCGAAGCCAAGCGTATGCTTCAAGGTTGTGTTCATAAAGTCTTCTTGCAATGTGCAACGTTTTGTAGTTCCGTGGGTTGCTCAGAAGGGTTTGAACGGCCTACATCTTTGTGGCTTGTTCGTGAAGGCTCTGCGAAATCCTCCACAACTCGCTTCATGATTCACCCTCCAATTCACATCGCAACGTTACTCTCATTTCAAGCAGTAATAACGGCAATGTGCAAGCAGGAATACTCTTCCTCAGCTGGATAAAACTAAGAGGAGATGCGATGTATATCTTTCAAATGATATAGGCTGTTTAGAGAGTACAGGGGTCCAAACAGGTTCCTTTGAGTGGAGGGTAGAGTGACTAAAGGCGATTCGTCAAAAGGAAACGGAGGGGGTGGGGGTGCCCTTTTTATTTCAAATAATTGAGTTTTCAAAAGCTGGAGTAAATTTCCTAACAGGCTAGAGGGAGCAGATTGAAAATAAATTGTGAGAGAAGATTTCGAAATATGTTTGAACAGGATATATTCAGAGCCGTTTTTGCACTGTTGAGACGCGTTGGCCTTTAGTTATCCACTCGGTGTTGTTCAGAAACGGGGAATATATTTAAGAGTGGACAGGGGTCTTTATATGTGCTGCTTCGTGAGGAGTCCGCTCACTGACTAACAGGGCGGCATGTTTTGATCACCAAACAGAAACTATTGGATAATCGCAGATGGTCTGTCAGCATATGTGGAGAGAAAAGGCAGCTAACAGTTGGAGTCAGGAGGACTCTTTGTCGGATTTAACTTTGATATTGTCTGACCTGCTGAGGTTATCCAATATTGTCTGTTTTTATTTCAGATTCCAGCATCCGCAGTAATATGATCTTGTCATCATGTTTTTGATGCAGCCCGGCACATGTTTGAGTCACTGTGATCACTAGCAGCGCAGTAATAGACCGCAGTGTCAGCCGGTTCCACGTTCTCTATTTTAAGACTGCAGCGCTTTGTCTCCGTTCTGCTTCCTTTGAATCTCTCCGGTACATCTCCTTCTCGGGTGGGATGTGAGGTTCCAATCGAAGTCATCAGGAGCTGTAACCTTGCTCCGGATTGCTGGCGATACCATAACATGTAGGTATCGCTAGTGTCGTTCTGGTAACAATGCATTTCCGCCGATTCCCCCTCTACAACGGACAATCGATTCGCCCACTGGGAGATGAGCGCGCTCCTGCATGTGGCTGAGGAGAAAAATGAAATACAGTTCAGATCAAGTATAATGTGGCACAACAATGACAGGGAGAAAGTCTTTGTCAAAGCTCACAACGAACCCCTCAGTTGCTTTGCACCTGAGCAGAGGAACTGAATGCAGAATACATTGTCTGTTTTCTTATTGATAACAGAATATTTGGCAGAGAAGTAATCAATTGTCTAACTGATCGTACTGATTGAAGAATTCCTTTAGCAACAAGTACCGATTATGCTAAAGGCCGTGTGAACCGAACGCCAAATCGCTCTGCGAGTATTAACCGTCACCTGGAAGCAACAACAACAGTGGGCATAGGTACACAGTGCACGTTATGGTCTGGGTTTTGAACATCCTTTCAAACTTCCAAGTCGGCAGTGTTTACTGACTGGAGTCCTGTTTCCTTTGCACTTCGTTTTATGATGAGGTGCGGAAGTGATGTCATTGGAAGTGCACACGACAGAATATGTAATTGTTTATCAAAGCAAAACAGTTGTTTTGGTTTTCTGTCTGTAATGGTAATGATGTACAGCTTTTTTTCGATGCGGATTTTACTCAGTATCGCCTTTATTTGGTTTTTCATTGGATGTGGACTCTGCTTTCTAGCCCAGCATGTATTGTCAATCCCTGAATGCCCTTGCGAAGCTGGTGAGTAACCATCTACAATCTATGCAGTCCATTTGGTGAAGGTACACCCACAATGCTGTCGGGGGGCTGGTTTGTGATGCGCACCGCGGCCAAGGGAGCGGGTTCATTCCCATACTGGTTGAGGGTATTCACTCAACCTTGCCCCGCGACTGATGTGTGCCGACCCTCCTGTTAAATCATCACTAGCTTGCTCTCCCTGACAAAGGGAAAGAAGCCTGTGGTCATCTATGTCCATGGCTACTTTACTTTCTCTAAGGGTAGGAGCTCCGAGACTTAATCATGCGACACTTAAGGTACACCCATGTAGTTCTCAGTCGGATTATTGGGTGATCGGAGGGGAACATGTGTATGTATCTGTTGCAGGTGTGCTTTGTGGCTGGCTTATGTCTGCAATGTGGAGAAAGTCATTATTTGTCGAACTTGTGTCCTCAAATCGTGAAAGGCGAGAGAATGTTAAATTGAGGCCTTCATAATCATGAGGTAGCGTCAGTAAAGATTAATTGTTTTTAATAACAGGGCGGTCTGTAATCAGGTGAACATACTGAATATGGTCTCTAAAAGCAGGAGAACGGACCTCAGAGCTTTCTGTTGCACTTAAGGAGTACTTGACATCTGAAATGCAGCGCTTGGAAGCCTAATGGATATAGATTGAATCCTAAATTTCAAAGCCAATTCGAAAATACAATTGACTAAATAAGCATCGGCAGTTTGATACGGAACGAGTAAGATAATGAAAGAAATTAGATTGGTTTTTTTTCAAACACATGTTTCAGCAGAATGAGCCCTCAGTTAGTTCTGCTTGACTTTATGATTTCAATAAAACGGGGATTTTTCCGATTGATCAATGATTTGAAATGACCACGCACGGGATATCGTGTATCTGGAGGGAACAGAGTCTCCCGATATTTCTGAGGTTCGGAATGAGTTCACGTGGGAAAGTAGTAGCCATAAGTAAAAACGGAATAGTTATTTGTCATTGTCACTTTCAAGATCTCAGGAATACCAAAGCAACTTGAAGCCGACTGAACTGTTACCCTAATGCAAGAACAATGTGCTGTACACAGGGGATTGGTTTAATCGATTTCATCTGCGCACTGGACAATATGAGCAGAGGCAGAAGCTGCTGCAGAAAACTGGCCGCCCTCAAAAACTGCTGAATGTAATCAACTTATTTCACAAAAACACGGTGCGGTCAGTTCTAATTGTACAGCAGTAGAACACGTTGTAGTCCATAATGGCGCGATAAACAAGGTTTGGTCCCGGCTCCTACGCTATTTTCCATGTTCTGCCCTTAGTTGCTGTTGGACTGCTCCAGGTCACCTGCACTGTTTTTATACTCGCAGACGCGAATTGATACAAACCTGTTCAACCTTGTTCACTTGAGATCGCATCGAAAACTGTACAAAGTCCTCTTCAGGGAATTGACCTATTCTCATCACTCAAAAGTAATATATGCTGAGGAAAACCTCAAGCAGCAAGTGGACATACTGACTCAAGTCTGCAATGATTTTGCTTTGACAGCCACCATCAGCTGGACAAATGTCACGACCTTGAATGTTGCCATAGTGCCACCTATCGGCGTTACCGATGTGACACTAGGCGTTGTTGATACCATCACATATATGGATTCGGCATTCATCATTTCAAATTACTGAACCTTATATCAACTCTCTCGTGGCAAAATTGGTAGCTATGTGTATCGATGGAGAACAAACTGGGACTCTATCAACGCTCCATTCTCAGTAAACTCCTCTGTCGCTTTAGACTGGACAACATCAAGGAAGGAGAATGTGCTCAGTTAAATCCGGCCATGCTCTTGAATGGATGATGCCAATACGTTCACGCGTGTTGTATGCAATGAATTCGCAATTGGAACACAGCTTCTTGACCGTCCATACGTCTTGCTCCATTAACACCTAAAAGTGAGTTACGGAAATGGAGCATATTACGGGAGCCAACTGGAAGTCAGTTGCTGTCGGCCTTGGCCTCTGGAGGCTGAGTCTTTGGAGGGCTTTTGGAGAAGTGAGCAGAAATGCAAAATATCAGCTGGCCAAGAAGTGGGACGGCCAAGATACAACAGTGTGGTGATTCCTGTATCTTTTCCGTCCATTCTCTTCATCTGCATCGACTACGGCAGAGGTTGATATGCAAGGATGGGACTGCTGAGTCATACAAGTAGTACGTAAGGATGGGCGGGGCTCCACGACACAAAGCACCTGCCAAGTAATTGAGATTGAATTTTTTTTGTAAAGGCTTAACGTCTTTTTGGTGGTGGGGGTGTTTGTTAGTATTCGTCTACGTTATTAATGCTATGCTGACCCTCCACTCACCAACGTTGAGTGAATACTCTCTCCAATTACTATGTTAACTCAATTCAACCGAAAATGCTAATCTTATTCTTTCGAAATGTTACCTTGTAAAACAGCACAGAGGTTCTAGCTAACTTGGTGTATCGATTTTCGTTCGACATCGCCATTTCGCAATTTATTAATCAGCTTCCACACACTGAAAAAGCTGCAAGGCATCCTCACTGAACAATTCTATTGCGAATTACTGCTCACTCCATGTTCCTTAAACTCGAGCTCGCTTTCGCAAGTTTTTGAAACAGCTCTTCGCCAGCTTGAGTCACTGTGTTCACTAGCAGCGCAGTAATACACTGCAGTGTCAGTCGGCAACGCGATCTTTATTTTCAGGCTGCACGACTTCGTTTCGGGTCTTGTAACTTCAAAACGCTCAGCGAAATCCTTTTCAGGCGTGGGGTCTGAATTGACAATCGACGTGAACATGAGCTTCAGCCCCTCTCCACGATATTGGCGATACCAGTACATGTAGCTCTCGGTAGTGTCGTTCTGGTAACAGTGTATCTTTGTTGTGTTCCCCTTGCCGACAGAGAGCCGGCTCGGCCACTGGGAAACGAGAGCAGAACTGCAGCCAGCTGCGGAGGAACGCGAGAAAGACATTGGTTCAATAATGAACTGTTAAAATAAGGATATAGATTAATTTTCCTTCAAAGTACATTGTACACACATACATATACGTATATATAATATGTATACCACAGTTTCAACGCGTATTGCACCAGATCAACTCTCTGCCTGAATCAATGACAAGCCGTCTGAACCGCCTAACTGATTAAAGCACTTCTATGTGACCAATAATGGAAGTTGCTGAACGCAGATTGATACTGGCCCAAAATGTTATGCAAAGATGAGAAATAACCTGGTAGCAGCAGCATCACCAGGAAATGCAGGCAATCTGAATACAGCATAGTGCAAGAATGCAAACCCCTGCCAGCCTTCCAAATCCTTCCTGCTCTCATACACTGAAGCTTTTATCACCCCTGAGCAACGCTTTATACTTGAATGTGGAAATTACGTCATTGCAAGTAGCCTCAAAACACCTCCCACGTATGCCTCCAAGCAAACCATATGACATTTATCGTGTGTACACCGGGGAACAAGAGAATTATGATTTCTCACAAACAGTATTTCATCACAGTGGTTTGGAATGAATAACATATGTGTGGTTTATCGAAAGATGTGACGTGAAAATGCGGGAGAATTTTTTCGAACTCACTTTATTTCTCCGCTCACCATCGCAGCAGGCCATTGACAGTTAAGCAACTTCAAAGTCGCACAACTATTGCCCTGATAGGACACTGGAAGTTCCAATGTCGAAGTAAACGTTTCATCGTTAGCCAGAGAAGACCACGTCGGGATCCGATAGACATATTTCAATAGCAGCGTTCGGATGTCGTACACAAATACATTTTTCCCTTGGCAGGAGCCTGGGCGAGAAGGGAACATCGGCGAAACAGTATTTATAATAATCCAACAGGGTAGATAGAAAAGTGTATTTAACAAATTGTGGTAGTAATACTTGTGTGGATGTCAGGTTGCAGGTAGCATCGTCAATAATAATGTTGAGAAGGTATTATGACATATAGTGGACCGTGACATCATTTTCGCCCGCTTCGGAAATGAAATTAGTGGAAGGAAATATGAAGCAGTTTCAAATATTCAAGAAAAGCCGAAATAAATATTCTATCCCGATATAAGTCCAGGTTTCATCTTCGATATTTTTCTCTGCTTCGGGACGCACTGACTTTTAGTGTTGGGATTCTATTGTCACCGAGGAACTGCTTAGAAACTAAGTGTTTATTTTTACCAACGGCAAATTGTTACTCAAGGCGCAATATTCCTTCATGAACAATTGTTTTTTTTTTTTTGCGAGTGCTGCTTTTCCGACTTGCCAATAATTGCCTCTCATGATACTGCATGGCAGTGTGGTTTTGACCTATAACTGAATCAGGTTGATACAGGTTATGTGATTACTAGCAGCGCAGTAATAGACAGCAGTGTCAGACGGTTCCACGCGCAGCATTATCAGGCTGCACGAGGTAAGATCGGGTCTAGTGACGTTAACCCTTCCGGTAGAATTATTTTTTAGCGTGGGCACTGAACCGAAAACCGAGGTGCCGACGAGCTGGACCTCTGGTCCGGGTTCCTGGCGATACAAATACATGTAACTATCGCTCGAGTCGTTCTGGCAACCGTGCATCTCCGTCGTCTTCCTTTTGTCAATGGGCAACCGTTTGCACCATTTAGGAAACGAGAGCGCCCCTGCAGCCTACTGCGGGGTAACATCAGAAATAGGTCAGATCAATTAGAAAGCGTTGCAATAAGGATATATATTCTGACGTCAAAAAACACGGTGGACTCGATACGCGTTCCGTTTGCTTTTCAAGCAGGGGATCATGTCTGCACGGTCAGTTACCGCTGGACTCAATTGGAGCGCAGCCGAATTGCGAGGTTAGGCCGGCATGACAATTACTCATCGAGTCCAAATGTGAGCGAGGTGATCATTATCTCCGCCGCAAACTCGACCTCAGTTGCCATGCTTTGCACCGCTGGAGAGTCCAGCGAAGCTGACAAGTGCTGCGCAATGATCTGGGCAGTGACAGATCTGCTGCCTCGAGAATTTTTAGGTCATGACCAAGCGAAAATGTCGGTTCAAACTACTGAGTAAAACAAAAGTGATATTTACATATAGACTGCGGCTTCTCAGCAGATCCATTCTGACAATGTTACCTCTGCAAGTGGTATTACAATCATATAATTTACAGTGCAGAAGGAGGTGATTCGGCCCATCGAGTCTGCACCGGCCCTTGGAAGGAGCACCCTACCCAATCCCACACCATCACTCTACCACCGTAACCCAACCAACCTTTTTGGACATTAAGTGCAATTTAGCACGGCCAATTCTCCTCACCCGCACATCTTTGGATGATGGGAGGAAACCGGAGCACCGGGAGAAAACCTATGCAGACACTGGGAGAACGTGCAGACTCCGCACAGGCAGTAACCCAAGCGCGGAATAAAACGTGGGACCCTGGAGCTTTGAAGCAACTGTGCTAACCACTATGCTACCGTTCCGCCCTAAGAAGGCCGCTAGCAAGAAACTGCTAATGGTAAATTATGGATGAAGTTAATTTTGGCGCAACCTTTGAACGGATTAAAAAAAACACTTTCAAGAACATTTATTTTTTACTGGAAGTCCCGATGTATTAAAACACAACTTTTACAAATGTCTAAAAGTGCATTTAGAAATTCAGATGCTTCACTGGCTTTTTAGCCAATACAAATTCTCGAGCAAAATTACTAAGAGAAAAAAGAATTCTGCTCAATGACAAGACAACATATTCCTTTTGCACCGAGAACTGAAGGAGGCAAACCCAGATAAAGACTGGACCAATTTGGCTGCAGGATGAAATGTTACCTGGGAGCAGCAGAAATGTAACGTGTAGGCTAGCAGTAGATACCGTTATCTGGAATGTCGTTTCGACGTCTCTGCCCTGAACATGTATCACACGCTGTAGTTTGATTTCCCCTGCATCTCGTTTTTGCTATGGATGAGGATATTATGTGAGTCAAAGATCACCCAATAGCTATCTCCCTTTTTATCCAAGCACAATTGAAGATTTATTTTCGTGTGTGAATGCAAGAACAATAACTATCTAGTGTTGCCATGCAATATTTCCTTTTTTGCAGATGATGAAGACATTCATTAAAAAGGAACGATTGGCATATATTTATTTTAGTTCATGCATTGGAAGTGGGCTTTATTGTCTTCACCAGCACTTTTTCACCACCTCTAACTGCCCCTGGGAAGGTAGAGGTGAACTGCATTCTTGAACGGTTGCAGATAATGTTTTGTAGATAGACCCAAAGTGCTGTGAGAGAGAGAATTACATGCTTTTGATCCAGTGACAGTGAAGGGACAACGATATTCTTCCAAACCAGGCTTGTTTGTGGATTGAAGGGGAACTCCAAGATGATGGGGTTTCCAATATACCTGCAAACATTGCAACTCACGATGTTAATGGTCGTGGGTCTGCAACGTGCAATAAAAGTCGCCCCAGTGAATTTCTACACTGAGCCCTACGGATAAGAAATCTGCTGCCATAATGGAATGTTTGCGGCTTGTAGAAAAAAAGTTCAGGTTAAGAGACAGTAAAATCTGTCCGAAATCGCCTTATTTGTCCATGGGCACCTTAGCCGCCATCGAGTGGAAAACCGACCAATTGGTTTAATTTGTGGCCTTTTCCCTCTATACCACTGTTGTCGCAAAACCGAAAGGGGGTTCCTGAGAGAATGTGGAGCAACATCAAAGACGTTTTCAAGTTTTCGTTTTGTCTGAGTACGTCAGGAGAAAATCTTTCCTTTCTTCGAGAGGGCTGTGATGAACGACGATTCAAAAAATCCAACCGGCTAATATGTGGAGAGGTTTACTTTAAACTCATTAATATACAATTTTGATAGACCAAGTAAGGAGCCACGTTTACCATTAATTGCAGGTTTGGCAAAGAGGGGGACACAGATTGAAGTTCAATCATAACAGGGCCACAGGGTTGATAAGGAGTTATTCTGTCCTTTTAACATACTGAGTTGTCAGGAGCTGGAATGCATTACCTGAGAACATTGTGGAAGCGTAATTGTAATTTTGAGACCTGTTTTGGAAATGTATTCTGGCTGAATTTTTAATACCGCTCATTGTGGATTCAGAAGCAATGCGATGCATTAGAAATGAATTTCAGGGAGGCAGCAATAATTGTCTGTCCCACTTGCTACCGTGTTTGTTCAAGCCGACTTGATTAGTTAGTTTTTGGAAAGTACTGGTTTTGGTATTGATACTCGGGCATTGCTGTAGGGCTATGGATGACTATCAATGGGATCGTTGTCAAACACCGGACATTACGTCATTTAATTCACTGATGGTTTTGTTAGCCATGCTTGCTGGAGCATCATTACTTTTGGCAAACAGCACAGTCTGGTGGCATGTTTTTGACTTACGCCTCCACCGGTGTCAGTCACTGTGATCATGTGTAGCGCAGTAATAGGTAGCAGTGTCAGTTAGTTCCACGCTCTCTATTGTCAGGCTGCAGGACTTAAGATCGGGTCGGGTACCTTTAATCCTCGTCGTGACACCTTTTTCAGGCGTGGGCTCTGAGATGCCTGCAAAGGTCATTAAGAGCTGCAAACCCTGTCCATGGCTCTGGCGATACCAGTACATGTAGCTATAGTCGGTATCGTTCTGGTAACAGTGCATCTCCGCCGTGCCCATCTCAACAATTGAAAGCCGGTTCCGCCATTGGGAAACGAGAACGCTCTTGCAGGCAGCTAAAGAAGTAGATAAGAAAGAGTTCGGATCAGATGTGCGTTGGCACAATGAGAAATATCAGAATATACCCTCGGTCGATCATCTCGTTGAACCAGCAGAATGGTAATTGCGGAAACCCTTGCATCCCGAGCGCAATTTTAAGAGTGCTACAGCGATACCCTAAGCCTCGGTCCCATATGTGGAATTCTAATATCAACCAGCTGACGAAATTACACAACGCCGATTCTGCCTAGATCGGAATGTTGTGCTCCTTAAACCCCGAAGCGAGACTTGCTGGTTCTGATTGCCAGTGTGGGAAGCGTGCCCGGAATGGCTAACGATGCCCGTCCAAATTCCAAGTAATCGACAGGGAAAAAGAGAAGTCGCTGACAGATATCTTCTCCTTTAAAGAACAAAAATGTACCAGACCAAAAATGTAAACATGATCAGAGACACAGAATCATACATCTCCAAAACAGATCTGTCACTCAACCATTAGAGAGCTATAAAGTATTTCCTCGCCTTTACCCACGATCCTCAAATCATTACTCATTCAAGCATAAATCCAAATATCTGTAAACTTCTACTGCTTTTTACCCCCACCAGCCGATTGGGTAAGGTCTTGCAGACGACACATTTAGAATACCGGTTCAAGCAAGAAGCAATAATTTAAACGACATGCACTGATTGAATTATTTACGAAATAACACAAAACCGGTATTTCTTAAAGCAGATTGATGTTGTCCGAAATGTCTTCAACAATTTCTTCTTTAAAGCTTACCTGGGAGAAGCAGTAGAAACAATTTCGGATATAACGTACAAAACATGATAGCCGACTTTGATCCGTCTATTCAGCTTCCAGTCTCGCCCTGTATTCACAGCCTGCAGTTCTACTGCGATTGTCTCTCGGTTTGTGATCAGGTACGGAGGAAACGTCATTTCAGTCACACCCAATAGACAGTCGCCTTGTTATCAAAAGACAGCAGATAGCTATTTCTCATTTCTTACGGTAAGATTCACAAGTGTGCAGCTTTGCAGCATTGGATTGCAGATTGCGATTGCCTCCAGGGAATCGGGAAATTACTCACGCGTGGAATGGTTGTTATTTACCTGCTTTCTGGAGATATACATTGTTTATTGAGGTCATTGTTTATTGAATGTCACACCGATCAGAAAGCATGAAGGAAATTTTTAATCGAGTGTCGAAATCATGAATAATTTAAAGAAATTAAATAATGAAATAAATTTGTGTAAAAAGGATCGTATATAAATGTTGCTGAATGTAGCTTAACTCGAAACCCTTCACAGCTGAAATGGAAATGCATTTAACAAAGCTTATGGATCAATGACAAATGAGTAGGTTAAACAACAGCCGCTAGAAAAGTATTCCAAACACTCCATTCAAGGAAGATGTGTTGCGTTGCCTCAGTCAATAGTGTGTAAGTTAATGAGTCCTTGAAGACCGTTTGCACTGCCTTGGTAAAAACGGATGACGTGTCATTGATTTGAAATTCCCTATCAAGAAATATCGTGATGTTTGGAAAAACAGAAAATAAAACTTTCTACTTCGATGCTGTTGAATGGACTGTAAGAGTGGATATTTGCTTCAGAGATCAGTGCATCTTTGCAGAAATGAAGATTGCATTTGTATTTGCGTTCATACGATACTATGTTTGGCCAGGCCACGTTTGTGCTCAGTAGGCGTGTTTTGAAATTCCAACTGTTGTAATGCAGGGTATTGGAAAGGTTATTTTAATCTAGCTGTCATTCACTGCAATCATGAGTGAGGCTCTACACTTAAATTTTAGCGCTATCTCTTTATTTTTGCTTGACATTGGAGACGACACTTCTGCTGTAATGGCCAACGTCTCGGTCGTGTAATACTGACCTCCCTGACTGAGACACAGATTAAGAAGTCTTACAACACCAGGTTAAAGTCCAACAGGTTTGTTTCAAACACGAGCTTTCGGAGCACGGCTCCTTCTTCAGGTGAGCCGTGCTCCGAAAGCTCGTGTTTGAAACAAACCTGTTGGACTTTAACCTGGTGTTGTAAGACTTCTTACTGTGCTCACCCCAGTCCAACGCCGGCATCTCCACATCAGAGACACAGATTGCCTTTCTTCACTGTCGCCAGTTCAAAATCGCTGACTTCCTTGCCTAACCGCCCTACGTGGGCACTTATACCACACGGCATGTAGAGGTTCAAGGGGAAGCTTACCCCACTTCCTCAAGAAGCAATTAGAGATGCGCAATAAATGCTGGCCTCGCCGAATAAAAGACTGAGACTCGAAAAGGCTGAGTCACTTGGACCTTTCATCAAAAGCCAGAACCTTCTAGACAGTAAATCCTTGCCACAGTAGTTTGCCACCTTAAATGGTGATCTGCATGGTGAAATGGGTCTTCAATTCGGAACCTGTTCATCCCGAAGCGGGTGGGATATTTGGGGTAACGTGACGTCATTAAATTCCGAATAAGCCATTCAATCATGGCTAATATTTTTCTCATCTCCGTTCTACAGCATTCTCCCCATAACCCCTGATATTGACATAGACACAGTACAGTACAGCATACCTATTAATCAAGAACCTATCTCTCTTTGCCTCAAAGACACTGAATTGGCATCCACAACCTTCTGCGGCAAAGAGTTCCACAGATTCACCACCCTCTGGCTGAAAAATATCCTCCTAATCTCTGTTTTACAGGATTGTCCCTTTAGTCGGAGATGGTGTCCTCTGGTTCTAGTTTTTCCTACAAGTGGAAACATCGTCTCCACGTCCACTCTATTCAGGCATCGTAGTATCTTGTACGTTTCAACAAGATCCCCTCTCATCCTTCTGAACTCCAAAGAGTCCAGACCCAGAGTCCTCAAACGTTCCTCATACGACAAGATCTTCATTCCAGGTCGAGACTTGTTGCTCGCCTAGGAATATAAGTGTATTTGTGGTGTTTTTGGTGGAGAACAACTTGCGGGTAAGGGATCAGGCCAGACTTTAATAATGTTTTGATTGTCCTTTGACTACGGTAGGTTAGGAGGATATTGGGGGTATCCGAAATACAATTTTTGTTTGAGGGTGAAATTCTTCTTATCCTTCTCTGCTTTCTCTTCTTTGGAACTGACGGGGAATATTTGCGTTACGTATTCTTTATTTATTGGGGGGAATTGTTTCCAATTAAAATGTGCTTTGTACTTTCGTTATTATATTTCCCTGGTTGCGAATTTAGCCGTATGGGCGGATTGCTATTAATAGGCCTGTTTTGTCCTCGGAATTGGCGAATGATATATTTTTCCATCTCCACGCGGTGAGATGGGTGGGAGGGAGGTACTCTGCAAGACGTTTAAAACTTTACTAGTTAACGTGATTGAAATGCGGGAGGAGCCGTATTGATGGGTCCAGTTTTCTTGAGTTTTCTTGACAAATTCACCCACCGTGTGCACCTTTTTCAGTTGTGGGGTTGAACCCAGGTTCGATTCCCCACTTGGATCACTGTGCGGAGTTTGCACGTTCTCCCCGTGTCTGCGTGTGTTTTCTCCGGATATTCTGGTTTCCTCCCATAGTCCAAAAATGTGCAGGATAGGTCGATTGGATATGCTAAATTGTCCTTAGTGTCCAAAATGGTTGGATTTGGTGGAGTTATGGGGAGCTTGGAGGTGTGGGGATAGGGTGGAGGTGTGGGCTTAGATAGCGTGCTCTTTCTGAGGGCCGGTATAGACTCGATGGTCAAAGTCGCGTCCTCCTGCACTGTAAATTCTATGATTCTATGAACCCACGCAGACACGGGGATAATGTGCAAAAGCCACATGGAAGGTGACCTGGCGCCGGGGTCGAAGTCGGGTCCAACGCGGCACTGCGAAACACTGCGCCACCGTGCTGCCCCCGAGGTTTTCCTTTATTTTTCACTGCCTCGTGATCTTTGGCCTCAAATTTCGGTTTGCTAAATCAAAATTTGTGACCTCTTGTATTTGGGCAGGTCATGCAGTCTCTTGGGCTTTCTCGAGCTTCTCTTCAGATAGACAGGTAATGTTGTTTTCAGGGGAAGGGGGGGGGTGGTGGTCAGGCACGATCAAACTTTTTCGTTTGTTATTGGACAACAACGTCGATAAGATACTGGAATAGTTTGGAGAGCCGTGACCCATGCAGAGACAGATGGAGGCAAACTCCTGTCGGGTCTATAGACTGACGGCTTTGGCAATGGCCCAGTTTCCCTTCTCTCCGAAGAGGTTCTGTTTGAAGCTGGTGGTGTTGCCCACTTTTAAAATATGGTGGCAAATTAGACAGCATTACAAATTAGGATCCATGTTGCTGCTGGACTTATTGTTGAAAGCACCGATTTTCTCATTCGGATTTAGGCCCGAGATAAAGGTCATGGAGAGAGTTAGCAATCTATTTGTGGGGGGATGGTTTGCTAGTATGGAGCTATTATCAACAAAGTATGAACTCCCGGGGATGAACTCATTTCATTCTGTCCAGTTGCGTGATTTTGTTCGAAAGTCTTTTCTCACTTTCCTCATGGCTCCGTCGCTCCCCCTTTTCAGTCGGATCCTATTGGATGTTGAGTCCTGAGGGTTGGCGGAGCATTTCGAACATCTATGGGGAAATCTTGCCAACGGAGGTGGCCCCCCACAGCCTTTTGTGGCAAATATTCACCACCCTCAGGCTGAAGAAATTCGTGTTCATCTCTGTTTTAAATGATTGTCCCTTTAGTCCGAGATTGTGTCCAATGCTTCTAGTTTTTCCGACAAGTGGAAACATCCTCTCCATGTCCAGTATATCCAGGCCTCTCAATATCCTGTAAGTTTCAATGAGCTCCACCATCATCCTTCTAAACTCCAACGAGTACAGTCACAGAGTCCTCATCCATCCCTCATGTGGCAAGCTCTTCATTCCAGGGATCATTCTTGTGAGCCTCATCTGCACCCTTTCCAAGGTCAGCACATCCTTCCTTAGATACGGGGCCCAAAACTGCTCACCGTGCTCTACAAGGGGCTCTGACCAGAGCCTTACATAACCTCAGAAGTACATATCTGTTCCTGTATTCTAGCTCTCTCGAGATGAATGCATTTGCCTCCCTAACTGCCGACTTAACCTACGCATTAACCTAACGAGAATCGTGACGAAGGACTCCGAAGTCCTTTGTGCTTGTGATTTCCTAATCATCTCGCCATTTATAAAATAGTCTATGCCTCCATTTCTTCTTCCAAAGTGCATAACCTCACACATTTCCACATTGTATTCCATCTGCCACTTCTTTGCCCACTGTGCTCCCCTGTCCAAGTCTTTCTGCAGCCCGACTGCTTCCTCAATACTACCTGTGTCCCTCTACAGATCTTTATATCATCTGCAAACGTAGCAACAGTGTCTTCCGTTCCTTCTCCTAGATCATGAATGTGTATTGTCAAAGGTTGTGGTCCCAGCGCCGACCCCTGAGGCACATCACTAGTCACCGGCTGCCATTCTGAAAAATACTCCTTTATTCCCACTTTCTGCCTTCTGCCAGTCTCGCAGTCCTCTATCCATGCCATTATTTTACCCTTAACATCACGGGCTCTTAACTTATTTAACAGTCCCATATGCGGCACCTTCTGGAAATCTAAATAAATCACATCCACGTTCTCCTTTGTCTAACTTTCTTGTTACTACCTCAAAGAACTCTGACAGATTTGTCAGACAAGACCTGCCCTTGACGAAGCAGTGTTGACTTAGTCCTATTCTATCTTTCACTTACAACAAATTTAGTGTTCCCAATAATTTATTTCCAATTAAGGGGCAATTTAGTGTGGGCAATCCACCTAGCCTGCACACCTTTGTGTGTCCCAGGTTGTCGGGGTAAAACTCACGGAAACACAGGAACAATGTGTAAACACCACACGGACAGAGACCCAGAGCCGGGATCGAACCTGGGACCTCGAAGCTGTGAGGTTCAAGTTCTAGCCCACTCCGCCACCGTGCTGCCCGATCTCATGTTTAATAGTGTACTCTAAAATCTTACCAATGATCGAAGTAAGGCTAACCGGCCTATAATTTCCCATCTTCTGCCTCCCTCCCTTCTTAAACAGCTGTTTTACATTAGCCAATTTCCAGTCCTCTGGGACCCTCCATGACTCCAGTGACTCCTGAAAGATCGCTACCAATGCCTCCAGAATCTCCTCAGCCAACTCTTTTAGAACATCTTTTATGATGTCGCCCATCCGGTCGAGGTGCTGATCGACCTTCAGGCATTTGAGTTTCCCCAGAAGGTTCTCCTTAGTAATGGTCACTGCATTCAACTCTGCCCCCTGGTTCTCCTGGAGCTCTGTCATCTCACTGGTGTCTACCACCGTGAAGGCTGATACAAAGTAACTATTCAATTCGTCTGCCATTTCCTTTTTCTCCTATTATTACTTCTCAAGCCACATTTTCCAGTGGTCCAATGTATATTTTTGCCTCTTTTATATATTGCAAAAAATAACGATTCCTATATTGCTTTATATTATTAGCTAGCTTGCATTCATGGTTCATTTTCACTCCCTCATTGCTTTTTTAGTTGTCCTCTGATCGCTTTTAAAGGCTTTACAATCCTCAGGCTTCTCACTAATCTTCGCCACTTTGTATGCTTTTTCTTTTATACTGTCCTTGACTTACCTCGTCAGCTATGGACGCCTTACCCCCCCCCCCCCCGCCTTTCCCCTTTCCTTAGTATGTTTCGTCCCCCTTTGGCGAATATCTGTTCCCCCCCCCCCCCCCCCCCGCACCCAACTCTCCCCCCGAATCCCACCTCAAAAACCCTGCCATTGCTGTTTCACTGTCTTCCCTGCTGGGCTCCTTTTCCAACCAATTCTGGCCAGCTCCTCCCTCGTGTCTTTGTAGTTACACTTATTTAATTGTAATACTTTTAGATCTGATCCCGACTTCTCCCTCTGAAACTTCAGGGTAACTTCGAACGTATTGTGGTTACTGCTCCCTAAGGGATCCTTCACATTAAGCTCCGTAATCAAGTCTGCTTAATTACACATTATCAAATCCAGAATTTCCTGTTCCCCAGTGGGCTCTATCGCATGCTGCTCCAAAACACCATATCTAAGACATTCCACAAAATCCTTTTCTTGGGATGCACTACGCACCTGATTTTCCTAGTCCACCTGCATATTGAGGTCCCCCGTGATTATTGTACCAATGCCTTTTTTACATGCCTTTTCTGTCTCCTGGTTAATTTTCTGCCCCACAACCTGACTGCTGCTAGTGGGCTTGTACATAACTCCCACAGGGTCTCTTTACCTTTGCGATGCCTCAACTGTACCCACAGAGATGCTATGCCTTCTGAGACTTTCTCGCTCCTTGCTATCGATTTAACTTCATTCCTTATGATCAATACAACCATGCCCCCTTTGTCCATGTGTCCTTTCGATAGGACACAAATCCATGCATATTTAGATACCAGCCCTGATCCCCTTGCAGCCACGTTTCTGTGATGCCCACAATATCGCACCGGCCAATTTCAATGTGCGGAACAAGCCCATTTACCTGACTTACTAGTTCAAATCTTCCTGAGTGAATCTAGCAAACTTCCTAGCCAGGATATCGATGCCCCTCCAGTCCAGATGCAATCCGTCCTTCTTGTACACGTTCGCCCTGCCCCGGAGGAGATCCCGATCGTCCAAAAATCTGAAACCCTCCCTCCTACACTACGAGTTTTCCCACGTCTTTAGCTACACTATCCTCCTATTTCTAACGTCACTACTACGTGGCACAGGGAGTAATCCTGAGATTACAACCCTAAAGGTCCTGTTTTTTACCTTACTGCCTAACTCTCTGAACTCTTTCTGCAGGACCTCATCGCTCTTCCTGCCTATGTCGTTCGTACCTATGTGTACTGCGACCTCTGGCTGTTAATCCTCATCCTTCAGGATGTCCTGTGTTCATTCAGACACATCCTTAACGCTGGCACCGGGGAGGCAACATACCACCCAGGAGTCTCTTTCACATCCACATAAACCGTGTGTTGTTCGCTCGTCCTCCCCATGTCTGCGTGGATCTCACCACCACAACCCAAAGACACGCAGTGCACTTGCATTGGTCACGCTAAATTGCCCCAGAATTGGAAAAAATAAGAAAATACGCCATGGATTAATTTACAACATAATTTCATATCAGCTGGCCTACCGGGGATGAGTTTGTAAATCTCGGAAAATCTTTGAAAAGCTTTACTCTGCACTTATCGCGGTTTAGAAGAGCGACCGCTGATATTACTGGAACATATAAGACCCGGATGTGATTTGCTAATGGTAATACCGGTAAAATGTTTCCTCGTTTGTAGGTGACTACAGCCAGGGGATACATAGAAACATACATAGAAAACAAAAGCAAGAGGGGGCAGTGAGGGCCTTCTAGCCTATTCCGCCATTCACAATGATGATGGCTGATCATCGAGTTCAATACCCTGATCCCTTCCCCCTCCCCCATGTCCCTTGATCCGTTTAGTCCCAAGATCTATATCTAAATCCGTCTTGAAATTTCGCAACCTCTTGGCTTCAACTACTTCTTATGGTCGTGAATTCCACATATTCAGCACTCTCTTGATGAACTCTCGTTCCCGGGAAGAAGCCGTTTGTGGGTCAGTAAATTATTGAAGCCCTGAGTTGGTAGAAATTTGATAGAAAAAGAAGGCTGATCCGGTGAGCAGATAGAATTGTGAAGTACAGATGACAATCCGATTGTCCTTCATTGCTTTTAATGGTGGAGCAGTCTCTACTCCTGCTCTTAACTTCAATGTTCTTATGTGCACTGCACATCGAATACTAAGGCCATATTTAATCAACGTTCACAAGCCGTTCATAGGATACAGCTAAACACATTATTCTGGTTGTTGACAGGGTATAGTTTAAATATATAGATCCAGACTTCTGTGGAGTCAAGTTCGCGCGTGAAAAGAATTGTAGAACTTGAAAACTCATATTTGGTCACATACGAATATACGATTCCAGAACAGGAACGGGCCATTTGGCCCATTGTGCATGTTTCGCCATTCAACAATGTTATTGTGGCCTTACCATCACGATCCTACCGATACCAGATATCCTGTGTTCCCCGTGTTAGTCAGGAACATTTAAACCCCTCCCTAAAAAATATACAACAGCACTACCTCAATAACTCCATGGCCAAATGAATTCCACACACTGACTAACCTCTGAGAAAGAGCGCCCCCCTATTTCTAGTCTCACGTACAAGGAGCAGTACCCTTTGATCTTTGCCTCTGTCAAGCTCCATCTGGATCCTCGGTGTTTTAATATGATCATCACTCATTCATCTAAATTCCAATGCGTACAGACGCAACCTGCCCAAATTTTCTTCATGGGAGAATCTTCAATCCATGAATCATTCACAGATCAGTCATGGTCTCATGCGAAGTGTCGAGAAATAATGAGGATTAACACGTCCCCGCCCGTTGTTGGTCCGAATCAGAAATTTATTTTGTTTGTGGACGCTGGATTCCTTTCATTTTTCCACTTCCCACTATCTCCTTTCCAGCTTCTCCGTCGTACCTTTCATTTATCTGTCTTTAATTGCAAGCTTTTTCTTTCTCACCTCATTCATTCTATTTGAACAGATCTTTTTAGAAATCGAACGAGACTTTTGCGAAATGTGTAAAGTGGATGAACGAGACATGGATCGCAGGTGTGGAAGGGCTTTCTCACTTCAGTGGTTTTTGTCAGTGTGCCAGATGAGCCTGCAGCACTGTGTCCCATCACCAACCGCGCAGTAGTACACCGCCGCGTCTGTCAGCTTGACAGCTTCCAACTTCAAAGTGGACATCTTTTCGTCCATTGTCCGGCTTATTACGAATCCCGTTTTGAATCCCTTTTCATACTCAGCCCGTCCAGCTCTGTAGAAGTAACCGATGAAGATCAATCCTCCCCTGCCGATCTGTCGATACCAAGACATGTTGTCTCGGACTGTTTCATTCTGATTACAGTTGAATTCGATGGCTTTCCCTTCCATTGCCACCAGCGCAGGTGGCCACTGATGCACCATATCCCCACAGGCACTGCCTGAAAACCGACAATGGGAGAAATGTATTTATATACGCTATTGATCAGTGAGTCCATTGCAAATTGAAAGGTGATTTCAACCATTAAATTGTCCATCTTAATCCTTTCAAAGCTAACATTTAATTTCGTCAAAAGTATTATTTAAAGATATTCCAAAGCAACCCTTAAACAGAAGAATAGTTCTCGCGGGAGAGTCGGGCCAACATATTTCGCACAGACAACAACAAAACATTTTCACACAGCTGTTGATGCAAACATGTTGTATGCAAAACGGCTAGTTTGCAAGATTGTCTGAATTTTCCTGTCAAAAGGCCTCAGATCAACGGCATCAAGTTCTCATCATTGTTGCTCACCATTGTCGTCTCAAAGATAATTAGATATCTAAATCAATAGTGGCCCTGTCATCCCGCGGGTGATCTGGAAATCTTCAAAAAAATATTAAAGGGCAAAATCTTAAAAAATGTAAGTATTTCCGTTTCCAAGTACAATATATATATTAACACGTAATAGATATTTCTGGGGTATACATTCGACACATCTTCTCTCGTTTTAGATAACGGAGGAACAAGCAAACTATATTGTAAAAGTATAGTTCATTTCGAATCTTACACGTTAGCAGTATTATAACGCTAAGCTTGAGTAAAGTCGAAAGCATTGTGGCTGTAAGACCTTATCCGACAGGTGCTGCCTTCTTCAGAGATTAGAATTGAGTGTTCAATGCGTTAAATTATTTAAAGTTTAACATCAGAGTCGAAAGTTTCATCAAAGAGGCTGAAACCTCTGCTACTACCGGAAGTTGCATCTGCACCCGGAACGTTATGTCACACACTACCCTTCCTGCAAACTGACATTTCCATCAGAGCAGAGATGTTACTGGCCTCTTGATATTTGCACCACTCAAGCCTCAGTCAATGGGACTGGCGAGAAGAGAAAACATAGTTTCAACTTGAAAGCAAACGCGGTATCACCATTCAATCGCCACCATTAACATACTCTGTGTGACCATTGCTAAAAAAAACTTAACTGGACTTTGCACATTCGGGACGGCACCTTCACACCGTGCTATGGCACGGTGGCACTGCTGTTTTCTCATACGAGGGACCCTGATTCAATTCTGAACTTGTGACATTACCTGGATGTATCCCGCACTATAACCAATCACTGGTTGTCGATGTACCATCTGTCAATGTTCTCTGTTGATTATTCATTTGTCTACTATGTACGTGCTGTTTACGTTCCGCTCGGCTACAGAAAAATACTTTTCACTGTACTTCGATACATGTGACAATAAGTCAAATCAATCAATCAATTCCTGTGTGGCAACTGACTCCCCATTGGTTTCCTTCCGATGATCCAGTTTCCTCCCACTGTGCAAAGATGTGAAGGATAGGTTGATTTAAAGTGCTAATTTTTCCCTTAGTGTCCAAAGGTTAGGTGGGGTTACAGGGAAATCCGGGGCAGAGGAGTGTTCTTTCGGAGGGTCGTTGCAGACTCGAATGCTTTCTTCGGCACTGTCGGATTCTACGAAATGCTATACGAGCTGGTCAAAAGTCCAGATATTTTGTGGTGAATAAGTCAAGTATTGGCACACGAAAGCCTGCCCTACAACTACTATGCATACGTCAAAAATGTGATGGCATAGAAGTGCAGCTACAAGCTTGCTCAAGAAGCTCGGTAAAGTGAAGTATAGTTCTGGCTTGACAACTCATCAACCGTAACGCACAGTGGCAAGGGTTCGGGCAATATACAAAGTAGCAACCACCAAGGCTCTTTCAATAATCATTTCAAACCCAGGATTCCTACCACCGAGAAAGAGATACCGCACCTCCGCAGGATCTTCCACAATGGGTAATATGGATGAACAGAAGATGCTCGGTTGTCAGCGATTTCACTCCGATGCAAGGATAAGATAATCCAGAATGATGCGCTAATGATGGGGAAGGAGGGGGGGGAGGAGGGGGGGGGGGGGGGGGGCTAGAGTTGAAATCGCAGGACACTAAAAAGTAGAGTATTTAAATTCAGTTGATCAGACAAATGCAACGAAGAAAAGGTTTTTAATTGAAATATTGTCAATGAAAACTATCCATTTTTATCTGTGCACAATCAGTCCACCAACAGGCATTTGCGGAATTTTTATATATCCCTCCAAATGAAGCCTCTGAAACGTGGCAGTAAGTTATTTAGTTAGGGGCAGTTTGCGATAAATGGTCGCCACCTCAGCCATGCACACAGGGACATGCTTGATTATTTTTTTAACACCGCAATTTTTCGTTCACCCTCTTTCCTTGAATGCCTCCCTTCCTTCGGGTTATCTGTTTTAATGGATTACCATGCGATCACAAGCAACAGATCTGAGAGGGCCTATATTTGTTCGTGTTGACTGTTTGGGATTTGAAATCGCTGGATAAACAGCGAAATGAACTGTTATTGTTCGTCACGACTCTATTGCATAATTTATTTTCTGGGCAAGCGCTTAGGAGCACAGATTACAATGGCGCTACAGCGCTGTGTAACGGATGAACGTGAAACCTGCAATTTGGACTGCTCAATCCATAATATCGGCCTTTCAAAGTGAAAGCTCAGAATTGTTTGAAAATATTTTTATTCGAGGCTATTTCCGTAGATACACAAAAATATCGGAAGTCCAAACATCAATCTGAACGAACACCACAAATCCCCAAACTCCCATGATACCAACACCCCACTACATCCTGCCTTGTCAATTTTTACCCCTTATACCCCACCGATCTCCGCACCCTTTCTCCCTCAATATTACTTGGAGAATTCAGTGAACGGTTTCTACCTCCGGGTAAACCCTCTACCGAACCCGGCAAAGCGAAATTGACCATCTGCAAACGCAGAAATGCTGCCAGGTCACGCACATATCACCCCGCCTTCGGCGGCAACACATTAGGGGGCAGTACGGTAGCATGGTGGTTAGCATAAATGCTTCACAGCTCTAGGGTCCCAGGTTCGGTTCCCAGCTGGGTCACTGTCTGTGCGGAGTCTGCACATCCTCCCCGTGTGTGCGTGGGTTTCCTCCGGGTGCTCCGGTTTCCTCCCACAGTCCAAAGATGTGCGGGTTAGGTGGATTGGCCATGCTAAATTGCCCGTCGTGTCCTAAAAAAACGTAAGGTCAAGGGGGGAGGTTGTTGGGTTACGGTACAGGGTGGATACGTGGGTTTGAGTAGGGTGATCATTGCTCGGCACAACATCGAGGGCCGAAGGGCCTGTTCTGTGCTATGTTCTATCTCTCCTCATGAAATCCATCACCTAGAGATCCCTAAAGCCATTCTTCTTGTGCAATTTGTGAATTCGTCCAATCTCGAAAACTTGTCTCCTATGAACAAGTAGCCCGACATGCGTCTCCCCAGAGACCTGCATGCAGCTCGGCCGGTTGAAACCAACGATTGTCGCATATGAACGCCGAAAACGACGTGCTCTCCAGCCAAAAATATTGCCTGCACTGACTCCATACACGTAACGCGGTGCCAACAGTCGTGCCCTCAAACCCGTCCCCCAACACGACACCGCATCTATTCGCCCGCAAACCGATTTCACCCCTACCGCCTAATTCCTCACCATTGCGCTGTCCGCCCGATAACAATTCATCAGAACCGGCAAAACCAGTACCCTTTAACTCGCCCCCTCTCCAGAAACCCGTGCCTCACGCTTGGTATCCTCACCCACCCTCATCCCCACACACAAAAACACAGAAATTAGCCTGTTACTCTTTCTGAAAAATACATCAGAACAAATATAGGAAGGTTTTGGAAAATGAACAACAACCTCGTTCAACACCATCATTCCCAACCTCGGCGTGCCAGTAACTGCTGCAACACATCCCACCTCTTAAAATCTGCCTTAATTCCCCAGAACAATCGTGTCTAAATTGAGCCAAAGTTCAGTTTATGTCGCTGGGCCCATCCCCGTGCCACTTGGATTCCTAGATACCTACAACTCGCCTCTACCACCCAGAACAGCAACACACATAGCCTCCTAGCTTGCCCTCAAGCATTGATTGGTAACACCTTCGTGTTCCCATGTTGAATTTGTACCGTCAAAACCAGCCAAATTCCTTGTAATCATCATCCCTCCAATGCTGCCCACCGGGTCCGAGATATAGAATAACACATCATCCGCATATAGTAAACCTCTATGGTTTGCACCTCGCCACCTCTAAGACTATCCCTCTTCAATACCTCAACGCCCAAAACACAATTTTCAACAGCTCTGTCAGCAAGGCAAAACGGAACGTGGAGGGTGGGCACACCTGTCTTGTCGCACAATGTAACCTAAAGCACCCCAAACTCATCCAGTTTGTCTAAACACTCACACGAGCGCCCCGTAGAGCACCGAACCAGGTCCATGAACACCTGCACAAACCTGAACTGTACCAACACCATCAACAAATACGCCCACTCCACCAGATCAAAGGACTGCTCTGTGTCCATTGTCACCACTACGTCTAACACATTCCCTCCCCCGAGGCCATCATAATTACATTATTAGCCTGCACATTTTCGTCAAAAACTGCCTTTCCTTTACAAATGCAATCTGGTTCCCCCTATCACCACGGCTCACAGTCCTGAATTCGCGATGCGAGCACCTTCGCCAATAATTAGCTTCAGCATTGAGCATTGATATCTGGTAGTAGGGCGCACACTGCTCCGGGACCTTCTCTTTCTTTAAGATGAGGGAGATAGAAGCCTGTGAGAATGTTGGGGGGAGCTCCGCCAAATGCCTCGCCTCATTGTACGTCCTCACGAAAAATGCCCCCCCCCCCCTCCTCGCTCAACGGTAGCATGGTGGTTAGCATCAATGCTTCACAGCTCCAGGGTCCCAGGTTCGATTCCCGGCTGGGTCACTGTCTGTGTGGAGTCTGCACGTCCTCCCTGTGTGTGCGTGGGTTTCCTCCGGGTGCTCCGGTTTCCTCCCACAGTCCAAAGATGTGCGGGTTAGGTGGATTGGCCATGATAAATTGCCTGTAGTGTAAGGTTAATGGGGGGATTGTTGGGATACGGGTTACGTGGGTTTAAGTGGGGTGATCATTGCTCGGCACAACATCGAGGGCCGAAGGGCCTGTTCTGTGCTGTACTGTTCTATGTTCTATGTTCTATAAAACTCTATTGGGAACCCGGGACCTTCCTCACCTGCATCGCGCCCTTGTGGTCAGTCTGCTCCCTTAACGCAATTGCGCCCCTCAAATCCCTACAGCCTCTTCCCCTTCACCTTACATAACTCCAACCCATCCAGGAACCTACTCCCCGACCACGGGCTCCGATTTCTTACAGCCCTCGAAAGAAGGTCTCAAATGCCCCATCATCCCTCCGAATCCGCCAGCTCCTTACCCCTCTCGCCCATCTCCATCCCAATCTGCCTTGCCACTACCTGCTTCCTCAGCTCATGGGGCAGCATCATTCTTGCATTTCCCCTCACTATTAGAGTGCCCGTCTGGCCCTCCGCAACCGACCTCCTGCCTTACTAATCGACAGGAACACAAACGCCTTCTGGAACCTCAGCCTCTCCTCCGGAGTGACCGGGTATCTCCAATCGACTCGTAGAATCTCCTCTACAGGCCTCGCTGTCCCCTAACGGTTCGTCCTCTCCTTATGCGCCTGGATTGAAATAAAGTCCCCCTAACAACCGTCTTAAGTGTCTCCCACAGTGTGACGGCTGTGACAACGCCAATATTATTAAATTCCAATAACCCCCAAATGGCAATTCTCATCTGCGCACACACCCACCAATCCACCAGAAGCCCCACATCCAAACTTTCTGCGGCCCTTGGCCTCGCCCTGCGCCACTCTCAAATATACCCAAACCGGCGCATGGCCATAAAACACAATCACAGAGCACTCCAAGTCAGCTATCCCTGCCGGCAGTGCCATTCTCTCACAAAAAAGTCGACCCAGGAACACACGCGGTCACGTGACAGAAGTGCAAGAACTCCTTCGCCCTTGGCTTCCAAACCTCAACTCTCACCCCACCCCACCCCCCAGCTCTCCATGAACCCTTCACCTTTCGAGCCAACACCGATACCCCTGACAACTTATAACTCCAAATTCGGATCACGGACCGAATTGAAATCGCCTCCATACTCAGCAGAAGAGTTTAGACGTACGGATCCTCACTAACACCCGTCACTAAATTCCACGTTTTGTCAATTCATCCTCTCCAACTTCCTACTTACCGTCACATAACTACCCAGCCGATGGTCCACAATGCTCCCAACCTTAAAAGCTACTCTCTTATTCACCAGCAAAGCAACCCACGTCGTCTTCATGTCGAACCCTGATTGAAACACCTGCCCCACACATCCAGCCCTGAAACTCGTCGTGTCCTACATTCTCAGGTATATCTCCTGCAAGAACACAACGCCCGCCTCCAGGCTATTTAGATGCGTGAAACCATGTGACCGTTTTACCAGCCCATTCAACCATTGCATGTTGCGTTTCCATGTGACCAACCTGATTGGGGGTCTCCTCTGTCGATCAGCCGTTTCCCTTTTTAACCCAGCCCCACTACCCACGTCACGCACACCTCCAGGTCTGCCCTCAGATGGCTGCTGCTATCTCTCCTTTCTCAACTGCGCCACACCAATCTCACCCATGTCAGCAACCTCCCCCTTTACCTCCCCCCCCCCCAGTAGCCATCAAAGGATCAGACGAATCACGCAGCCCACAGGCCTTCCGCCTGCAACCGCCCACTTCACTCTCGTTCACTATCTCACGACCAAGCCCTCTAACGTCCCCTCATCCTTCCAGTACACACCTCCCCCCAATGTTCCCGTCCACCAATTAACAAAGTGAAACAAACGACACACACCGCTCCCCCTTCGCAACCTACCTAAACCTAGGCACCCAATGTGCCGCAGAAATTTCGAAACCTCCTTCCAAAAGTTCAATATCCATACATTCCTCCCAATTCATGGCTTCATAACGTCCATGGCCTCCTCCGGAAGAGACAATATTAAATTCCTGTTTTGATGAATCATCCACAAGCGGACAGTGTCCAAAACGCCAAACTTGAATCCCTTTTCGCAAAGGGCAACATTTATCTGATTGTACCTCTGCACCAAGTTCCGCACCAAGGTCCTGGTAATCCCGCAGCTCATTCCCCTCCCAGGTGCGTTTCTTGGTCTGCCTCGCCCATCTGTGGACCTTGTCTTTATCAGAACCCATGGAGCTCAACACTATCGCCACGGCGTTTCCCACACTTGCGACCTCCTCATCAGTCCCTGTGCACCCGATCCATGTAAAGGGCTTGGTCAAGGTCCCCCTCTCTCATCAACTTTTCCAGAATGCTTGCCACAAACCTGACAGCCTCTGCTCCCTCGATGACTTCCGGCACCCCAACAATCCTCAAATTCTGCCTCTTGGATATAATCTAGACGTCATCCAACATGTCTCTCAGCCTCTTCTGGCTGCTCATCTCCATCCGCATCACCTCCAGCGAGCTCAACAGATCCTTCTGTTCCACCACTGACTCCTCCACCTGCTTGATCTCCAAGCCCTGAGCCTTCTGCCTCTGCTCCACTCGCTGTATGATCACGCTACTTGCCTCCACCACCTTGTTCAAATCCGGCAAGGCCTCTTTCGTCTGATGTTGGAATTTGCTGTTTAAAAAATCCGCCTGCTGCTTAATCGACTACTCGGTGGGCAGCGCTTGCGCCTTGCCTTCCGCCATCGTCACCTCTGTCCCACCACAAATACTTCCCAGCTCAAACTGCTCTCTTTCCCATGACACCTCGCCCATTGATCCATACACCGACCTCACCTGGGGAGTATTACCTTCCCTCTGTATTCAAACACGTTTTGACATCAAACATCATACCATTCGGGTGGGGAAGACCGAAGGAATCTACCTTCAGTGGGAGCCAGCAAATGAGCTCCCACTCACACCAGGGCCACTACCGGTCCGATGCCATAGAATTGTTACAACTACAAGGTTATTATTTATATGCTGCGACTGCTGACACCTGGATCATTACATTCAACGCATAAGCAAAAGCCATATGCTGCAGATTTAGGAAATCTGAAAGAAAAACACAAAACTCTAGATAAACTCAGATGGCCTGGCAGTTTCTGCGTAAAGAGAAATAGTCAATGTTTCAGGTTCACGTGACTCTTTTTTGGAACTAATAATAGTTCCGTAAGGTGCCATATGTGCGAGAAAAGTTAAGTCTGTTTCTCTCTCCACAGATACTGCCGGAGATGCTGAGTCTGTTCAAATTGTTCTGTTTTTATTTCATTAAATTTTATGCGTGTTACGCGATCAATTTGGGTTTTTTTCTTGCCGAGAGGCCCATGCTCCACATGAGCTTCCAGCTACCTTCCTTCGCGCGGACGATGAAGCATGAATCGCAATTGGGTTTCACTCATAGTTTTCTCCGGTTTATTCTTAAATGCAGCTATATTATCCGCAACAACCCACTCCCTGCGCTGTTGGGTTTGACAGTCTCTGCACTGGAAAGTGAAGACGGTTCTCTTGATTTGCTGATTAGAGTTGAGAGTGACTGTCCTACGTTTACGGCCTCTCAAGTACTGCTCTCATCCGAAGTCGAATGCATTTCTGTCCGCCTGATCATGTTGTCGCTCACCTGACATTTACGCCCCTCTGCCATCATTTTACCAGAGACAAAATTACAGTCAGTTGACCTTTCCCTCGTAATTTAACACGTTCAATTCTGTTATCATGCTTCTACAACAGTTTCCTGACAATTTTTGTTATCAATGACAAGCTGGAATCGCATTAACACGCTTCGCTCCCCCCACAAACCATCCAAGCCAACAGCATGGCAGCAAGACGCGCGCCCCCGAGGTTCAGCGACGTGGAACTGGAAACCTTCCTAGAGGCCGTGGAGGAGAGGCGGGAGGCTGGAACCCCCGGTAGGAGACTGCCAGCCGCCAGCGTTCGCCGGGCTTGGACGAAGGTGGCAGAGGCGGTCAGCACCATGGTCAACAACGTCCCGACAGGACATCAATGGCAGACAAAATTGCACACATTCTTCGAGCGGCCAGGATGAGTAGACAGCACTGTGACCCCAACACGAAACCCCGCCTCACACAACAATAACACCCATCCCCCAGGAGGATGGCCAAATCCCCTTCACCAGAATCTAGCACATATACTGGCCGCCATGGTTCCGTGGTCTGGCCACAGAAACCATCAGATACCCATCGCCTGGGATTCATGTGTCGGACTGTCTACCGTTGTGCGTTTTCATTTTTCCCCGGAGAAGACGGTGCACTACCACCGTGAGCTGGAGAAGACTGGAGCGGAAGCACTGTCCCTGCGGCCTCTCCAAACTGCAGAGCAGAGGGCACGTGATGTGGTTCGCGGGACCAAAGAATGGGCAGTCGCTGGGGTGGAGGTAGTCATTGGGCGGGGAGGTTTACAGAGAGAAGACAAATGGTTCGGTCAATCACCGTACAGCATCCCCAGCAGATCTGATGTAAACTATGGGAAGAGAATCAGTTAACTTGCCGTTGCCCTTGCATCAACAACACGATTGCTGCAGAGACGGCCAGTAGCATGGCGGAGCTAATCATATCAGTAATTCATGAGACCTTGAATTGCAAAATGTTCATCTGCGAGTTTTGGATGGTGGGAGGCGAGACTGGTTGGAAGGCGGATGGAGCGCGATGTCGGTGAGTGGCCGTTGAAGTATGAATGGACGAAACGATTTCGATCAGAGTCTTGCGAACCTTCGAGCCAAATGAAAGCATTGTGCAGTTGACAGGAGGGTGAGCAGGGTTTGACACCAGTCGGCAGGTGGGCACCGTAGATTTGAATTATATTAACTTCATGTTGTGTAAAACAGAGATGGTCACAAAGCATTGAAATTACCTAAACGTCATTTTAAAAACGTATGGAGGGTGAAATCTACAAAAGATGGGCTCACCTCGAATGGTCAGTCACGGGAATATTGTGAGATGCACGTGGGGGGGGGGGGGACCGATTTGCGCAGTGCTAATGTCAAAAAGCCCACATTAGAGACAAACTAAGGTACTAGTCTATCGAGTTCGACATCCAACACGATAGCTGGGGAAATTCGAATTCAATTAAGAAATCTTGAAGTGACAGCTAATGGTGCTTTTCTAAGCACATTCCATTTATTGTTCATTTAGTGGACGTTGTCGTCACCTGTTATGCCAGTATTCATTACCCATCCCTACTTCCCCTTCAAAGGTGGTACTGAGTTGTTTATTGAATCCCTGCAGTTCCCGAGTTGTAGGTATATCCACTCTGCTGTTCGTGAGGGAGTTCCAGGATTTTGGCCCAGCGACAGTGAAGAAATGGTGATTTATTTCCATGTCAGGATGGTGAGTGACTTGGTGGTGAGGTTTCGAGGTTTCTGCTGCTCTTGCCTTTCTAGATGTAGTGGTCTTGGGTTTGGAAGATGCAGTTTGAGGTTCTTTGGTGAGTTACATCGGTGCATCGTGTTGAGGGCACACACGGCTGCCACTGTTCTTCGGTGGTGAAGGGTTTGAATGTTTGTGAAATGGGGAACAGCCAAGCGGGCTGTCTTGTACTGGATGGTACGGCGCCTCTTGAGTGTTTTGGAGCCGCAATCATCCAGGCAAGTGCAGAGTATTTTATTAGACTGCAGAAGTGCCATGACGATTTTGAACAGTCTTTGAATTAGATTACTCCATGTTGTGTGAAACATGGATGGTCACACATCATTGGAATGACCTAAACTTCAATTTTAGAAAAGGATGGAATTTGAATTCTACAACAGATGAACAGACGTGGAATACTGTGAACCGGGGTGAGGGGGGGGGGGGGGGAGGTGGGTGGGTTGGGGGGGGGGACGTGGGTGGTCAAGAGGTGAATTAATCGACGTACGATTTCTATCGTTTCACCTGTCCTGGTAGTCAGGTATAAATAGGCCAGTCCAGTTACTGATTAATGGTCACCCCAGGATGTTGATTGTGGGGGATTCAGCTATAGTGATGCCGTGGAATGTTAAAGGGCCGTGGTTAAATCCTCTTTTGTAGATTGCTTCATTACCTGGGACGTGTGTGGCGCGAATAAATCTTGCCACTTGTCAGCCCAAACCGGGATATTGTCCTGGTCTTGTTGTATTTGAATTGGATTGTTTTGTTTATTGTCACCTGTACAGAGATGAAAAGTATTTTTACCCGTGCAGCTCAAACAGATCATGAAAAGTAAATGCGTAATCTGGCATCACAAGGTGTACAATGTAAACACATAGACACGGGCATCAGGTGAAGTATACCGAAGTGTAGTATGAATCAGAATTTGTTCATAAGACGGTCGTTTAGGAGTCTGGAAAGAGCGGACAAAAAGCTTTTTTGAACTTTTTAGTGCATGCTCTCAGCCTTTTGCATCTCCTGCTCCATGGAAGAAAATGGAAGAGTGAGTAAGTCGGCTGAAAGGGTTCTATGATCATGCTGCCCGCTTTCGGGCAGCGGGAGGTGTAGATAGAGTAAATGAATGGGAGGCGGATTTGTGTGGTGGACTGGGCTGTGTCCACAACTCTCTGACATAAAACAGAACGTACACTGCAGACGGAGGCCGCTCGGCCCATCGGGTCTGCACCCACCCATCCAAGCCCTCTCTTCGACCCCATCCCCGCAACCCAATACACCTTTTAACCCTTTTTGGACACAAAGGGCAATTTATCATGGCCAATCCACCTAACCTGCACATCTTTGGACTGGGGGGGGGGGGGGGGGGGGGGGACCAGAGCACCCGGAGGAAACAAACGGAGACACGGGGAGAACGTGCAGACTCCTCACAGACAGCGACCCAGCGTGGAATCGAACCTGGGACCCTGGCACTGAAGCCACAGTGCTACCCACTTGTGCTACCGTGCTGTCCCGAAGTTTCTTGCGGCCTTGTGCTGAGCAGTTGTCATGCCAGCCTGTAATGCAGCCAGTTAGCATGTTTTCCATGATGCTCCTGGAAAAGCTTGTAAGAGTCAATGTGGACATGCCGAATTCCCTTAGTTTCTATGGAAGCAGAAGGCTGTTATGCTTTATTGGTCGTACAATCGACGTGGGTGGATCAGGACAGATTTTTGGTGATGTGCAGATCTAGGAATTTAAAGCTGTCAACCATCTCCACCTCGGTCCCGTTGATTCAGACAGGGGTCTGCACAGTACTTTGCTTCCTGAAGGCAATGCCCAGTTCTCTATTTTTTTTGGCATTGAGTGGGAGATTGTTGCTGTTTCACCCCTCCACTAGGTTCTCTATCTCCCTCCTGTATTCTGAATCGTCGTTGTTCGAGATTCGACCCACAATGGTTGTGTCGTCAGCAAACATGGAGATGGAGTTGAAGCCAGTATCTGCTTCATTACTGTGGAGTCATGCCAATGGTGCTGAACAATATGCAGTCATCCGCAAAAATCCGCATTTCAGATGACGGAAGGGAGGTCATTGATGAAACAGCGCCAGCTGGTGGAAACAATGTGAGACAAGAATAAAATCCATTTTGTTTCAGAAGCATGTTCAACATTACACGCTCTGAGATCAGAATGCATGAGCTTATTCGTCTATAATGCGAATAAGCAGTAACCGCTGTGATCCTCACCAGTTCCACATGAATGCACAGACTCTCCTTCGAGTTTGACGACCTCGATCTTCGGTGTTGTTCTGTTTTCCGCAGACCTCGTAATCACAAACCCGCTCTTGAACTCCTCCTCATAAGAAGCATCAGAGCCTAAATAAATATATCCAATTAGATGGAAACTATGACGCTAGCACAGCATGTTATTTGGAAGTTTTCCTTTCTGTAGGCAGTTCATTTGTACGGATCTTCGCTCCTTATTGGCAAGCGAGCAAGGCCATTGATATATCACAACCAGTGGTGAACTACCTGGAAACACAAATCATGGTGGACTGAATTAGAACTTTAACTTTCAAGAAGTTGATGCTTGTTGGAGGTGCCCGTAGTTACAAGGAAATTCAGTATCCTCTCATTTCTGACAAGTCGTTGCGCATATCGGACTGTGCAACACAATTTTGGGATTGCCAAGCTTGTCTGCAGGGGTTAATATTAAACGATGAAATATAACATGCAAAGGGGGCAGAAGAAACAGCCCCTATCGTATTCACTGAATGCGTCCTGATTTCATAAATCGCATCTATCATTTATCATCCTGCATAGTCGATCCAGAAAGCAACAAAAATTGCAGCTGATGGTTAATTTGCTCGTCTGGGTGACATGAGCAGAAGAGGGATACAAGCAAATTGCAACATTGCACTTAGATCCAAGAACTGTTCCCCTGCCTGTTCCTGGTTTCAGGGATGGAACCCTGAACCGTGACAACAGCGCGATTCAAACGACAATTCATTTAGCCACGATCGTTAAGACTTCAGATCTTGTTATGTGTTCATCCTTCTGTTGTCCTTGTTTATTCTATTTTTTCATTCCCCACTTTCTGCGTCGTTGGCTACCTCTTCACTTGCGTTTCTTTGGCGATTTTGTTACAAAGGCAAAACTAACGAAACGCATATCGCAGTGGCGTGTGTGGAAGCGCAGGGTCACCAGTGGCTTGTCGGTGATACTTTTTGTCGCTGTTTCGGGACAGTCTGTAGTGCTGTGCAGCATTGCTGGCAGCGCAGAGATATTTCGCCGAGTCAGCTGGTTTGGTGCTGAGGATCTTGAGGGTGGACCTCCTATCCTTCTGGCTTCGGCTGAATTCAAATCCAATTGTGAAACCCTCTTCATATATAGCTTCGCTGCCTCGGTTCCTTGACCCGATCAGTGAGAACGATTCTCCAGGAATGTGGCGAAACCAGAACATGACATTACGAACGGTTTCATTCTGATGGCAATTCAACTCGACTTCTTGATCCCGCTCCGCAGCGACCGAAGCCGGCCACTGATGCATGATTTCCGCTAACGGACACTCTGAAAAAACATGCGCCATTTTTCAGAATAGGATATATTTTAGACATGTCCAGCTGATGGTCGGACGAATAATACAGGTTGCCGCAGTTGAGAGCTAGGTTGTATTATTCTTTACTTTTAAAATCAATGTAAAGTACGGAATTCATTTTTTTCCAATTAAGGGGGAACTTCACGTGGTCGATCCACCTGCATATGGGAGTTGGACCCACGCATACATGGGGGAAATGAGAAAAGTCAACATGGATGGTGACTGGGAGCCGGAATCGAACCCGGGTCGTCGTCACCGTGAGACAGCAGTGCTAACCATTGCGCGGGCTTGTAGCGCTGGTTGCCAATAGTCAACCTAATCAACCGACATAATCTAACGCGCGAAAAATCTGGAATTATTGACAAAGAAATGTCGGATCATGATTAACGTTCAGTGAGTTCAGAATAAATTGGATTACGGATGTTTGAATGAAGCTGATATACTCCTTTTCAATATATATAATAATAAACGAAAGAATATCGCGCGACAGATCAAAACTACAATATAATATCGTTGTTAAATATGTTTTTAACACGTATGCAATTCTCTGGCTTTGGCATGGACTGAAAGCACAATGCAATTTACTGCTGCGATTTCATGGAAGCGGGAGAGAAACACAATACGCCAGAATTAGTCAACGCCATCTTACTTGGGGCCATTAGTAGAAAGGCAAAGACAAACACATTGGGATACATGGTGGACGTCGATCAACGATAGAATGTTGTTCTCAACTCTGAGAGTGATCAGGCAGACAATGCAAATCTCCACATTAGAGCGGAAGTTCGGTAAGCAATAAGGTGACGAACTTGCCTTTGCGCCTCCTATGCCCTGAGGACGAAGATTGCGTTTTCAAACCTGTGCCCTGTCTTTAGTGAAATGTAGCCACGTATTGATGCTCGGGAACACTGTAACAAATTTGGGCAGAGCCAGATCCCACGACACCACAGAGAGAGGACAAACTAACCATTGGTTCGTAAATGTAGGTCAGAGATAATTATTAACCACGGGACCAGGAGGGTAGATTGTCTTTTATTTTGTGCCAGGAATAATTCTGATTCCCAACTAGAAGGCATACCGAAACTGTTTATTTATTCTCTCACTATTAACTGTGCATTAGTGCAGTGCTCCCCTCACTTCTGCACTGGATAATCAGAGAAGTCTATCCAATCACGTCATGCCTTCAGTCGCTATGAATGCCATATCGTTATTGCCTTTGTTATTAAATATTTAACAACATTGCTATTCTAACGCATTACTCTGCATTACCTCTCATTTCTGTCCGTCAAGAGTACGACTATGAAGTTAATTACGATTCCTAAGGGTCTATCATGGCCCCTTTAGTGTTCAACCGGGAGTTTAGTGGAATTCATTGTCTTGTATTCTGTTTCCTTTTGCAATTGCATAATGAACCATTTTAACCCCAAATTTAAATGCACTGAAAGAAAGTAGAAAATACTTTACCGAGGATATTAGCTTCCAGATGAGGAATTTTGAACAGTTAAGAATGTATTGATGTACTCAGTCGCGACAGAAATCAAGTTGAATCAATATCGATGAAATAAAAAATAATTCTTAGAATATTTCAATTTGTTGCATGTAGCTCATGGTGATAAATGTAGGTAGAAACACATTATAACTTATAAAACGTTGGAAATTGCATTGATAGCGGTCGAAACAATCGATTGGTGCAGATAGATGTATATTCATCTCGACAAAATGGCAAACAGACACAAAGGTAAACAGACACACAGAGACCCAAAGAGGCGGAGAGTTGAGTTGTCACCCATAAATGTAACCTGACTCCTGGCAGGTTTTTGTTAAACGCCCCGCTATCATGGACACGCTGTGCATATCCCAGGCACAGTAGTACACGCCGGTTTGATTCACCAACAAGCTGGAGGACTCCAGGTAAAAATATGTGTTGTTGTGTCTTTTGGCAGTGAAACCGTCCACCAGAAATGTGGGTGTCACCGTACCATAGTTAGAATAGAACATGTTTTGAGGCTGTCGATCAGGATGCCACTTGTACCAGTAGAAATAGGAGCCAGCTGTTGCTTCATTGTTAATGCATTCGATCCTAATTTGAGTCATGGGGAAACTGGAAATGGATGCGGGAGTCTGTAGAATTATCACCGCCTTCACTTCTGTAAAACAGCGAGAAGAAAAGATCGAACGCTACATACAAATCTAGGAATGTTATCGATATAGATACCCGCTCCACATAGTAAAATTTCAGTTCCTCCTCACCTGCCAATGTCAGCAAAACAAAGACCTGGAACATGGCCATCTCTGGAGGACGTTCGTTGCGTTTAATGTGTGGATTCACTCGGAGTTTTATTGTCCAATTTCTGAAATCTCCGGAGCTTCCAGCAGTCCAACACGTTCTTGAATTCCGGCAGGTTAGATCGCTGTTTGTTCATTGGTCCGTGCATCTTTACTCGTCATTTGCAGTAAGAAAGATGTCTGGAGGATGGGCGATCGGTTCATGTACGTATTGAGCTGTTTCAATGAAGCTGTTAAGCTCCTCCTTCTGAACCGTGCCCACGTTCGTTTCTGGCTGGCAATTGCTGTGATGATGCGCTCAGAGCCAACCCTCCCAAAGTTCGGTGAAATATCTCCTTACGGCTGAACCGGTTTCTCGCCTGCAGCATTCTGTTCAACCTCCCGTGTTTCCCCTCCGTGGCAACAGGAGCGTTCATAAAGAAAACATTTGAGCTTACAGGAATCACAACTTTTTTTTTAAACTATCGGTATCAACGTTTCGAGCGACGAAAGCGGATGTGGATATTAATCGCCACCTCATGGCTACATAATGTAACTGCAGAGCCCCAGTTGCAAAGGCAGACGAAGACTCTTGAATTCTCCATTGGGATAGGGACGATTTCCAATTTCGTTCCCTGCGTAAATTTCCGACCCCCGCTTCATAGTACCGTGTGTAATAAAGAAAACACATTCAGGCCCTTCAGTTGTCCAGAGGTACAGTGCCCTTAAAGATCAACACTAGTCTTAATTAATAGTTCCTTCTTAATCTGTTGCATTCTCGTTATATTCCGATCCACTTCTAATTCCAATGCAACTTAATTTGAAAACAATATACGGTATATGCCTCAATGTTCTATGTTGCAGCGATATCCAGATTCCATTCACTCGAGATAATTTTTTTTTTCTTAAGGCCTGTAGAATTTGCAAAGCGAACATTTATTTATCACTAATTTGCCTTGAAGGGGCTTCGTTAACCACTGTTGTAAGCCCGTTACTCGTCCGCCGGCAGTGCTCTTCGGAAGAGAGTTCAAGAATTTTGAATCTGAGACGGTGAACAAAGGTCAATGGAGGGTCAAGTTACATATCAGAATTTACGAAGGCTTTTGTTGCTCCGCGCTTCTGTCCGTCGAGCTGGCAGAAATCTGGAGTGGGAAAGGTGACGTGGAACGAGCCGTGCTCAGTCCTTCTCCTATTTGATACATACTCTGGAGATGCTGATGGGTGTCGAATGCAAACTGGTCTCGATGGAGGCGCGCGAGGGGTCAGTGTGCTTGGCTCTTGTTGGATGAATTCAGTCAAGCGGATCGTATTCCATCAGGCCGCCAAGTTGTGATGTGCAGCTGTTGGACTTGATTTGTGTCGTCAGCAGGGACTTATTGTAACTACCATTTTTAAATGCTTGAGCAAAGATCACATAATTTATAATGTTTAGGGTTACTGCGGTGTAAATTGAACTGGTGCTCCAAGGGCATGAGACTGCGTTTCTGAATGCCCAGTGAAACGAATTTATCGTTCCGTCATATATTCCATACGAAGCCATTTACAACTGGGAACACTAGCTTTGCATGCGTGAGCCTATAATAGAGACCTCCCCTGGTTTTGGTCTGGCTGCCTGGCTGCACACACCAAGAAATGATTCACGAGCCGCCTCAGTTTTCCTTGAAAGAAGCGGCTTAACATTCTGCTGAAACACGAGTCACCCATGAACGTTATGGACAGAATTCATCAGAGCAGATACAGAGATAGTTCTTCCGGTTGTGAATAAAAGTAACGATGGGCTTTTATGGCATGAAACCGAATCTGACAAAAGCACCGCAGTTTAGCCTCTCCGAAGAAGGAAAAGCGGCTGGAGTGACGAGATTCTAGCGGAGTCTTTAAAGCATGTTCACCTGTCATCTCCATCAGTTGTTCCTGAAAATCTGGGAAACTCCACCGGCCATATGATGCCGTTATCGCCACCATTTTCAAGAATGAAGACAAACTGAAATGTGGGGACTACAGGAGAACGTATTTCAAACGTATTTCAGTAACATTATTTTGCTTCATTGGAATATGTACTGGCAAATCAAACAATTACAGCATGATGAATAAAGGAGATAATTTGAATTGGAATCAGGAAGAAAAGAAGAGAGAGAGAGAGACAGAGAATTCCAGAAAAAAGAGAAAGAGAGGGCGGAGAGAGGTATAGAGAGAAAGACAAGGAGTGGTGATTAGAACTTCGGACAATGGAACTGAAGGTGAGGGAGTCGGAAAGGCATAGATAATATCAATGTTAAGGTTTGGAATTAAAGACGGCATTTTAGGAGAGTGCAGGAGAAGGAAAAATCCTCACAGTCCAATATCTACCGGGGCGATGTCTACCTTCAATATTTGATGATAAAAGGGAGGAAATCTTCATGTTAATCTGATTTTAGAAAGTTGCTAAACAATTGAAATGGCCAAAACCCGTGAGGGCATTAATAGCATTTTGAGCGAGTGAAATGCTTGCATCATTATCTGAGGTGGTATCGAGGGATCATGATCAAGTGAGATGAGAAAAGCTATTTACGTTCATATGTCATTGTGGTGGAAGGATATGCACAGAAATTTGGAATCCTAGATAACGAACCAGGTCAGATATGTGCAGAAATTGAACGAATGAAACAAAATAATGTCATAGTTAGATAAGAGCATTGAAGATATATCTAAATTAAGAAGTTACTCCCGAAATGAGTATTCTGCACGAATTCCTAGATAAACGTACTGCGGTCGTGAGAACTCATCTGGCAGAGCAAAGGCTTAAAATTGCTTGACACGTTGCACCAATGGCAGAGCAGTTTAATTAGTTGATCCAACAAGGTTCGTCATTAGTTTGTGAAAGATAGAAACTAGGAAAAGGAGAAATCCACAGGTGGACAAAGCAAATGAAACATAGTTGATGATTGTAAAGACATTTTACTCAGGTTATAAAGGACACTTATGAAGGTGTGAGGGATATAAGAAAACTTCAATGATTCATTGTAATAATGTTGCATTTGATGGTAGGAGAAGTAATGGGAGGACAGGCTCTTTAAAATCGGATAACACAGTGCAGTTCATTTCAAACGGCCAAATCAACTACGGTTGCAACTGAAGAGGTGCAAACGTGTGTACAGCCCGTTCACAGATTGTTGATAAGTAAGTATCAGACCTCTTTAAAGGTTGTATTTGTGAAGCATCGGTTTAGCGTACAGAAGATGGACTAGGAAAGGAAGTTACAAACTTAAGGGATACAGGAGACGGTCATCATCGACAGTAAGAGATAAAGACATATGTAATTTCAGAAGGTGTATTACTAGAAAAAGTGATGGATACTATGTGGTATTAATGGTGGTGAGTAGTAACCCATTATGTAAGTTTAGCATCTAGAGTGCCGTGAAATGAGGTGAAGTGCTAATAGGAGGAACAGATAAATTTCGTTTTTCAGGAGTACAGTTTATTCTGGGCATAGATATTATTGGATCACATGTTGGAGTGGTGTCTATTGTGGTCGGAGTGCCAATGAAAAGACTATCAGCTGAGGTATTGCAGGAATCGTTTCCTGGGGTGTTTTCAGATTGTATGATAACCATACCAGGAAGACATAGGTTGAGACAGGAGGGGAAAAAATCAAGGAGTAAAGATAGGGAGGCTGAGGATCAGTTATCGGAAATAATATTTAAACAGATTGAAGAAGAACAGAAGATGAAGCTGATATATCTCGTCGAGAAAGTTGGAGAATTACAGCAGATGGGGCAGCACGGTGCCGCAGTGGATAGCACTGCTGCCTCGTGGCGCCGAGGTTCCAGGTTCGATACCGGCTCTGGGTCACTGTCCGTGTGGAGTTTGAAATTCTCCCCGTGTTTGCGTGGGTTTAGCCCCCTCAACCCAAAGAGGTGCAGGCTTGTTGGACTGACCACTCTAAATTGCCCCTTAATTGGGAAAAATGGGTACTCTAAATTTATTTTAAAAATAGAATAACAGCAGACGAATTCAGAGATAATACAGTTGGATCAGAAAGCATACACAAAAATATAATCTGAGTGTATCTGGGAATGATGTAACGTTATAAATAATGCATTCATGATAAATTAGAGAATATTACATATTCAGGCAAATAGGAAATGGGCATAGAACATAGAACATAGAACGATACAGCGCAGTACAGGCCCTTCGGCCCTCGATGTTGCACCGACATGGAGAAAAAAAAAAGCTAAAGGCCATCTAACCTACACTATGCCCTTATCATCCATATGCTTATCCAATAAATTTTTAAATGCCCTCAATGTTGGCGAGTTCACTACTGTTGCAGGTAGGGCATTCCACGGCCTCACCACTCTTTGCGTAAAAAACCCACCTCTGACCTCTGTCCTATATCTATTACCCCTCAATTTAAGGCTATGTCCCCTCGTGCTAGCCACCTCCATCCGCGGGAGAAGGCTCTCGCTGTCCACCCTATCTAACCCTCTGATCATTTTGTATGCCTCTATTAAGTCACCTCTTAACCTTCTTCTCTCTAACGAAAACAACCTCAAGTCCATCAGCCTTTCCTCATAAGATTTTCCCTCCATACCAGGCAACATCCTGGTAAATCTCCTCTGCACCCGTTCCAAAGCTTCCACGTCCTTCCTATAATGAGGCGACCAGAACTGTACGCAATACTCCAAATGCGGCCGTACCAGAGTTTGGTACAGCTGCATCATGACCTCATGGCTCCGGAACTCAATCCCTCTACCAATAAAGGCCAACACACCATAGGCCTTCTTCACAACCCTATCAACCTGGGTGGCAACTTTCAGGGATCTATGTACATGGACACCGAGATCCCTCTGCTCATCCACACTACCAAGAATTTTACCATTAGCCAAATATTCCGCATTCCTGTTATTCTTTCCAAAGTGAATCACCTCACACTTCTCCACATTAAACTCCATTTGCCACCTCTCAGCCCAGCTCTGCAGCTTATCTATGTCCCTCTGTAACCTGCAACATCCTTCCGCACTGTCTACAACTCCACCGACTTTAGTGTCGTCTGCAAATTTACTCACCCATCCTTCTGCGCCCTCCTCTAGGTCATTTATAAAAATGACAAACAGCAACGGCCCCAGAACAGATCCTTGTGGTACGCCACTCGTAACTGAACTCCATTCTGAACATTTCCCATCAACTACCACTCTCTGTCTTCTTTCAACTAGCCAATTTCTGATCCACATCTCTAAATCACCCTCAATCCCCAGCCTCCGGATTTTCTGCAATAGCCGACCGTGGGGAACCTTATCAAACGCTTTACTGAAATCCATATACACCACATCAACTGCTCTACCCTCGTCTACCTGTTCAGTCACCTTCTCAAAGAACTCGATAAGGTTTGTGAGGCATGACCTACCCTTCACAAAACCATGCTGACTATCCCTAATCATATTATTCCTATCTAGATGATTATAAATCGTATCTTTTATAATCCTCTCCAAGACTTTACCCACCACAGACGTGAGGCTCACCGGCCTATAGTTACCGGGGTTATCTCTACTCCCCTTCTTGAACAAAGGGACCACATTTGCTATCCTCCAGTCCTCTGGCACTATTCCTGTAGCCAATGATGACCTAAAAATCAAAGCCAAAGGCTCAGCAATCTCTTCCCTGGCTTCCCAGAGAATCCTAGGATAAATCCCATCCTGCCCCGGGGACATATCTATTTTCACCTTGTCCAGAATTGCCAACACTTCTTCCCTACGCACCTCAATGCCATCTATTCTAATAGCCTGGGTCTCAGCATTCTCCTCCTCAATATTATCTTTTTCTTGAGTGAATACTGACGAAAAGTATTCATTTAGTATCTCGCTTATCTCCTCAGCCTCCACACACAACTTCCCACCACTGTCCTTGACTGGCCCTACTCTTACCCTAGTCATTCTTTTATTCCTGACATACCTATAGAAAGCTTTTGGGTTTTCCTTGATCCTACCTGCCAAAGACTTCTCATGTCCCCTCCTTGCTCGTCTCAGCTCTCTCTTTAGATCCTTCCTCGCTTCCTTGTAACTATCAAGCGCCCCAACTGAAACTTCACGCCTCATCTTCACATAGGCCTCCTTCTTCCTCTTAACAAGCGATTCCACTTCTTTGGTAAACCACGGTTCCCTCGCTCGACCCCTTCCTCCCTGCCTGACTGGTACGTACTTATCAAGAACATGCAATAGCTGTTCCTTGAACAAGCTCCACATATCCAGTGTGCCCAACCCTTGCAGCCTACTTCTCCAACCAACACATCCTAAGTCATGTCTAATGGCATCATAATTGCCCTTCCCCCAGCTATAACTCTTGCTCTGCGGGGTATACTTATCCCTTTCCATCACTAACGTAAAGGTCACCGAATTGTGGTCACTGTCTCCAAAGTGTTCACCTACCTCCAGATCTAACACCTGGCCTGGTTCATTACCCAAAACCAAATCCAAAGTGGCCTCACCTCTTGTTGGCCTGTCAACATATTGTGTCAGAAAACCCTCCTGCACACATTGTACAAAGAACGACCCATCCAATGTACTCGAACTATATCTTTTCCAGTCAATATTAGGAAAGTTAAAGTCTCCCATAACAACTACCCTGTTACTTTCGCTCTTTTCCAGAATCATCTTCGCCATCCTTTCCTCTACATCTCTAGAACTATTAGGTGGCCTATAGAAAACTCCCAACAGGGTGACCTCTCCTTTCCTGTTTCTAACCTCAGCCCATACTACCTCGGAAGAAGAGTCCCCATCTTGCATCCTTTCTACCACCGTAATACTGTCCTTGACTAGCAGCGCCACACCTCCCCCTCTTTTGCCCCCTTCTCTGACCTTACTAAAGCACCTAAACCCCGGAACCTGCAACAACCATTCCTGTCCCTGCTCTATCCATGTCTCTGAAATGGCCACAACATCGAAGTCCCAGGTACCAACCCATGCTGCCAGTTCCCCTACCTTATTTCGTATACTCCTGGCATTGAAATAGACACACTTCAAACCACAGACCTGAACACTGCCGCCCTCCTGCGAAGTCAAAACTGTGCTCCTGACCTCTCTACTCTCAATCTCTCGCACCCCAAAACAACAATCCAGGTTCCCATGCCCCTGCTGAATTAGTTTAAACCCCCCCAAAGAGTACTAACAAATCTCCCCCCCAGGATATTGGTGCCCCTCAGGTTCAGATGTAGACCATCCTGTCTATAGAGGTCCCACCTTCCCCAGAAAGAGCCCCAGTTATCCAGAAATCTGAATCCCTCCCGCCTGCACCATCCCTGTAGCCACGTGTTTAATTGCTCTCTCTCCCTATTCCTCATCTCACTATCACGTGGCACGGGCAACAACCCAGAGATAACAACTCTGTTTGTTCTCGCTCTGAGCTTCCATCCTAGCTCCCTAAAGGCCTGCCTGACATCCTTGTCCCCTTTCCTACCTATGTCGTTAGTGCCAATGTGGACTACGACTTGGGGCTGCTCCCCCTCCCCCTTAAGGACCCGGAAAACACGATCCGAGACATCACGTACCCTTGCACCTGGGAGGCAACATACCAAACGTGAGTCTCTCTCGCTCCCACAAAATCTCCTATCTGTGCCCCTGACTATTGAGTCCCCAATTACTAATGTTCTACTCCTTCCCCCCCTTCCCTTCTGAGCAACAGGGACAGACTCCGTGCCAGAGGCCCGTACCCCATGGCTTACCCCTGGTAAGTCGTCCCCCCCACAAGTATCCAAAACGGTATACTTGTTACTCAGGGGAACGACCGCAGGGGGTCCCTGCACTGACTGCTTCTTCCCAGTCCCTCTTACAGTTACCCATCTATCTCCAGTCTTTGGTGTAACTATTTCCCTGAAGCTCCTATCTATGACCCCCTCTGCCTCCCGAATGATCCGAAGTTCATCCAGCTCAAGCTCCAGGTCCCTAACACGGTTTTTGAGGAGCTGGAGTTGGGTGCACTTCCCACAGATGAAATCAGCAGGGACACTGACGGCGTCCCTCACCTCAAACATTCTGCAGGAGGAGCATTGTACTGCCTTCCCTGACATCCCCTCTAGATTAAAAAAAAAACAAGAAAAAGAAAAAGAAAGGAAGAGCTTACCTGATATTACCTCAAACCCTGATCCCGCTGAAAGGTAAGCAAATTTAAAGGCACTCACTCACCTTCACGACAGGCCCCTGCTCCCGCTTCCCAACCACCGTGGGTGGGGGGGTTGGTTAGAGGAGGAGGTAGGGTGGGAAACACTCACAAAGTGTTTCGGGTTTAACTGTCACTTGCCAACAGCCCCTCCACAAACCACCTTCAACTTAGGCTGACCGCACTGCACGTATGCAAATTTCCCCAGAACAGCTGATCAGTAGCTCTGCTCTGCTGCCCTCTGCTGGTTGCTTGCCTTTACTCAAACTCCTTGGGTCTTCTTCGCAGGTTCACCTTCAACTTAGGCTGACCGCACTGCACGTATGCAAATTTCCCCAGAACAGCTGATCAGTAGCTCTGCTCTGCTGCCCTCTGCTGGTTGCTTGCCTTTACTCAAACTCCTTGGGTCTTCTTCGCAGGTTCACCTTCAACTTAGGCTGACCGCACTGCACGTATGCAAATTTCCCCAGAACAGCTGATCAGTAGCTCTGCTCTGCTGCCCTCTGCTGGTCTTCAATTGTATTAGCGGTGGGTTATTTAAATAATGTTTTGCAGGTTGCACATGAGGTTCCAGTAGGGCGCCATTTAGGAGTAAGAAAACTCAATCAGATATTAAACAAAACATATTGGCTTGGACTACATAAGTAGAGTGAGGTTTGTTGTATATGTAACATATTGCAGTTGACAGTAAAACCTCAAATCCTCAATACCCATTCCAGCATTTGAGGAATATTTCCCACGCGTCAGAATTGACTGCTGGACACTTTCCTTTGGAAACCAAACCACTCAGCTTCTGCGATTTTATACAGAAATACAAAAAACAACAGTAAATATAAACTTAAAAGAACAACAAACGAATATATGCAATCTCTCCCTGAATAGACGAGCATCCCCTCCCATGTATCCCTGCCCCCCGCCCCCTCCCCCCCCCCCCCCCCCCCATCCACCCGACCGCAACCTCTTCTAGACTTTAACTGTAACCAATTTCTTGACATATCGTCTAATGTGTCGCCATGTGCCGGTAGAACTGGCAATTGAACCCCACAAGTTGTGTTTGACCTTCTCGAGGTGCAAAACTCCATTAAAACCCCTAACCATGCAGTGGGTGCCACCATCAACCTCCAAATAGAGGCTGGTTTAGCTCACAGGGCTAAATCACTGGCTTTGAAAGCAGACGACGGCAGGCTAGCAGCACGGTTCAATTCCCGTACCAGGCTCCCTGAATAGGTGCCGGAATTTGGCGACTAGGGGCTTTTCACAGTAACTTAATTGAAACCTACTCATGACAATAAGCGATTTTCATTTCATTTCATTTCAACTGAATAGGAACCACCTCCGAGTAACCAAATGATGTGAAGGCCTCGATCTAACACTCTTCCGCATCTGATCGCATCTCGAGCATATCCGAGACACTAAATATAGTCACTAATGAATAGTGCTCCACCTCTATGTTCAGGATCGCTGGCATGGTTCTTAAAAAGTAGTCCGAAACAACACACAAGCTTGGTAGAGGAGCACATTATATGTGTTTGATAAATGGACTGCCTTGAACACTGTTTGCACCTACCCCAAACTACGACAAAATACCGACGAGTTCTGGCTGTTGTAAGTGTTTCCTAATAACTACTTTTTGCAAGACCAGACTCAACCTCGAACGCGGTAATGTGGCATTCACCCTGCGAAGGCCCTGTCGCCTCAACTCTTCCTCCATTGTAAGCCGTAACACCGCCTCCCATGTGTCCTTCACCCCGCCCACCGAGATCGAATCCCACCCAGCATCGGTCTCTATGTGCCGAATGCACTACCCTCTTCTGGACCAGGACAGAAAGGATCTATTCCAGCAAGGAACTTTGTGGCGCAACCAGGAATGCGCGAAACATCAGTCTAACATTTTTTGTTTTAGCTCAAGGTACAGAAACGCACCTGAATCAATGCGCCCGATTGTTTCTTTCACTTTTTCAAGGCTAGCAAACTGTCCTTCCAGGAATACACCAGACAGTATAATAAGGTTACATATTGTGTTTGCATGTTTATAATACAACTGCTGCAGCTGTTGGCCGTCAGCACCTCGGGTTCGAGCTGTTACAAATGTTCCATAAGACATTTTTTCTGAGGTGTGAAATGTATAGTCATTAAGGTTACAAGAATAAAGGTTTCGGGCGATGGGTGAATTTGGGGGTAAGGAGAAGGGAGAAAGTTGCAGAGATTCGAAGGGTTAAAATAGATGGAGTAGGTACGATGGTAGGTACTGCCTGAACATTTCGAATTGCCACTACCCTTATAATGCGTTGCAAGATGATTCACACAATCTTTTTGGGGGGCATCGAATTACTTGAGTGAATTACAACGCCAAGTGACCCTATTCGTGGTTGAAGCTACATGTCACAAGAAGGGTGTTAAAGGCAGTGTGAGTGTTATTTGCAGCACAGACGTAGGTCACTTGGTCCATCGCGTCCGTACCGCCTCGCAAACCAGTTTCCCAGTTTATCCCCAGCCTTATCTCCATTGCCCTCTAAATTAATCACTTTCAAATATTCATCCAATTATCTTTTGATACCTCCAACATAATTCACCTCCACCCCTTTCCCAGGCAGCCCGAATCCGAACTAGTCTCTGAGTAAGGACGTTTCTCCTCATCTCACTCCGAATTCTCTTGCTGACCATCTTGAAACTCTGACCCACGCGTCAAATACACCAACGAGTGGAAGCAGAATATCGTTCTTCAACATGTCAAAATTGTTCTTAATTTTGGAAAACTCAGTACGGCCACCTCTAAAATCCAAGAATTTTAGCATAATTTCTCCAATATTTCCTTGAATTAGATTAACTCCACGTTGTGTGGAATATCGACGGTCACATCACATTGGAATTACCGAAACTTGAGTTTAAAAAAAAGGATAGAGGGTGAATTCAACAACAGATGAACTGGTGTGGAACGGGCTGTACGGCGATGTTGTGGAGATTCGCGCGTATGTAGGGGAACGCTTTTTGCAGTGGTAATGTCACAAATCTTGCCTTGGAGACAAGCGAAGATAATGGGATATCGGGATAGAAATCCGCAACGGCAGCTATGAAATTAGAAGTCAATTGAGAAGTCGATAAGTGACAGCTAATGGTGCTTTTCCAAACACGTTCTTCATGATCCTGATTCACAGCGATTTAAGCGGGACACTGATGTGTCACATCCGCTAGTGGACATTGAAAAAGCAGACGCCAGGTTTCACAATCGTCTGCATTTGAGCGGTTACCTGGAACGTACAGTTGATGCTCAGACGAATAATGCACCTTGCAAAACGCTACGCCTGGGTATTAGGTTGACTGTATTCAACGCTCGTGCATAATGTCACAAGATAAATATTGGCTTATTGACAAAGGAAATGTAGCAGAATGAGTAAAGTACAGTTAGTTCAGCATAGATCGGATGAAAGCGTTCAATTAAGCTGATATATTTTTATCGATAAGTATAATAGTAAATTAAAGAATATTGCTCAAAAATTGCAATAGAATATCGTTATTAGATATAGTTTAACACAGATACATTTCTCTGCTGGTAGCAGGAGCGGACAACACAATGTAATTTACTCCAGAGATTTCCAGGAAAATGGAGAGAAGCACAACATGCTGGAATTAGTCAACGCTACCTTACTTCGGGACAGAAGTAGAAGAGCAAGGGAAAATAAACTGAGTTACAAGATGGACGGTTATCCACGATAGAATGCATCTCTCGGCCAGCAGATTGATGATGAAGACAAGGTCAGAGCGGACGTTCGTTGAGCAATAAAGTGCTAAACGGGCCTTTGCGCCTCCTTTGAGCACAGGGCAGTGATTGTGTTTTCTAACCTGTGGTGTATTTTTGTGCCACGCATTTATGCGAGGGAACACGGCAACAAATGTGAGCAGAGCAAGATCGCACGACACCGCTGTGTTGGACCACCAAATCTTTGGTTAGTAACTGTAGGTCAAAGCTCAGTATTGAACACGGGGATATGAGGTTAATCGTCTTTTCGTTGCCACAAAAATCCTGATTACAAATGAGATGGCTCACATAAACTCTGTTTAATTATTTTCTCAGTACTAACAGTGCAAAAGAGCAGTACTTCCCTCACTTCTGCACAGTGGGATCATAGACATCTGTCCAACCAAGTCATGCCTTGAGTCGTTGATCATTCTCATATCATTGTTGGCCTTATTCTTCAATATTTGACAACACTGATATTTTGGAAGATTACTTGGCATTTCCTCTCGTTGCTGTTACTTGAAGATTACGACTCTGAACTTAATAACGACTCACAAGGGGCGATCCTGGCCCCGTTATTGTGCAACCGGGAGTTCAGTCTAACTCCTTGTCGAGTAACTCCGTCCCCTTTTGGAATTGCAGCATCAACCCTTTTAACCCCAAATTTCAATGTGCTGCGAGAAAGCAGATAGTACCTTACCTCGAAGTTTATCAGTATATGGCTACAGTATTTTTAAGAATTAAGAATGCATTGATGTTGTCTTTCCCGACAGAAATTAAGTTGAAGTAATATAACTGAAACAACAAAAGAACTGATGTAATGTGTGAAATGGTATCAGATAGCTCGTGGTGATAAATTGAGGAAGAAACACATTTTAATTGATGGAACAGTGGGGAATTATATTGAAAACGGCCGGAGAAATCGATCACTGCAGACAATAAGATCAATAACACAGAGTTGGAAACAGACAAATCGGTAAACAGACAAAGACCCAACGATACAGAGAGATCATTTATCTCCCATAGATATAAGCTGACCCCTTACAGGCTTGTGTTGAACGCACCTATCGTTTGGGGTCGCTGTGTATACTCCAGGCACAGTAATAGACGGCGGTTTGATTCGCCAGCAATCTGGAGGACTCCAGGTAAAAGTGTGTGTTGTTGGGTCTTCTGGCCATGAAACCGTCCACCTGAAATTTCGGCGTCACCATATCAGGATAGTTAGAAAAGAACATGTTTTGAGGCTCTCTATCAGGATGCCATCTGTACCAGTAGAAATAGGAGCCAGCGTCTGCTTCTTTGTTCAGGCACTCGATCCTAAATTGAGTCCTGGGTAAAGTGGATATGGATGCGGGCGTCTGGAAGATTACCACCGCCTTCTGTAAAATATGGAGAACGATAAAATGTCGAAAAATAGTTACAAATCCAGGAAAATTATCGAAGTAGATATGTGTTCCACATACTTAAATTTCAGCTCCACCTCACCTGTCAGTATCAGCAAAACAAAGAGCTGGGAGAGAGCCACCTCTGGAGAAAGGTCGTTGTGTTTAATGTGTGAATTCACTTGAGCAATTTTATTGACGAGTGTCTGAAATTTCCTGCTCTTGCAGCAATATATATGATTCCTTATTCCGGCAGGCTGAATCACTCTTTGTTTATTGGCTTGTGTATCTGATCTGGTCTTTTACTGTGAGAAAGATGTGTAGAGGCTGGGCGATAGGTTCATTAACTATTGACCCGTTTAAATGAAGCTTGCAGCCTCCTCCTTCTGAACCGCGCCCAGGTTTTTTTTTATCTGATTGGCAGTTGTTCAGATCATGCGCTCAGCGCCAACCCTCCCAAAGTGCTGTGAAATACCCTCTTACGGCTGAGCCAGTTTCTCGATGGCACCATTCCGTTAAACTTCCGCTGCTTCCCCTGCCAGTCCGTACCACATTTCCGAAAGAAAATATTTGCATCTCGTTGAATCACAACGTTTTATTTAAACAATCGATAACAAAGTTTCGAGCAAGGAAGGCACTGCTGGATGTACATCGCCGACTCCTGACGGCATAATGCAACTGCAACGTCCCTGTTGAATGGGGAGGCGACTCTTCTAGTTGCACATTGCTATATGGATGATTTCAATTGTCCTTCCCTGCGTAGAATGCTGAATTCCGCTTCATTGAACCGCGTGTAATAAATAAATTATATTCTGGCACCTCGGTTGCCCTTAATGTAGACTGTCCTTAAAGTTGAACACAGCCTTAATTCATCGTTCTTTCTTAGCCTATCGCAGTCTCCTTATATTATACCTGCTGTTAGGATCAGCTCCTTAATCCGATCCAATTTAACTTGAAATACGTCCGCGGTATATGCTTCAACTGGTCTATGTTTCAGCGATATCCAGGTTAAATTTCACTCCAGTGGAATTTCTTACTTTCTTATGGATGCATATTTTACAAAGCGAACATTTCTTTATACCCGAATTATCCTGAAAAGGGTTTCGGAAACCGCTGTTGCATACAGGTTAGACGTGCGCCGACAGTGCTTTTAGGAAGAACGTTCCAGGATTTAAATCAGCGACGGTGAAGTATCGTCGATGTTGGATACAGTAACATGTCAGAATTTGCCGGGCTTCCTCTTTTATTGCTCCGCGCCCTTGCCCGTCGAGATGCCAGGCATCTCAAATTTGGAAGATGAAGTGGAACGATCCGTGTTCAGTATTTCTCTTATGTGATACCCACTGTCGAGATGTTGGTGGAGGTCGAATGCAAAATAGTCGGGGTGGGGTCGGGCGAGCGGTTATGCCGCTTGACCTTTGCTGGATGGGGTCGGTATATTCGCTCTTGTCGGATTAATTGAGTCAAGCGGATCGGATTCCATCACACCCCCATGTTGTGCTGTGCAGTTGCTGGGAATGATCAGTGTAGTCAGCAGATGACTTACTTGACCAACATGTTCATAGGCTTGGAAAAAGATGAACTATATTGAATTATATTGTACTGCCGTGGAAGTTGACCTTGCGCTCCAAGGGCATTAGAAAGCGCTACTCAATTCACAGTGAAGTCCATGTATCGCCTTGCCATAAACGCAGTCGTTTGCAACTGAGAACCTTGGCTTTTTATTTCCTAACCTAGAATAGAGTGCGCTGCAATTTGGTCTGGCTGCCTTGACGCAAATGTCAGGAAACGAGTCGTCAGTAAAAGCGGCTTGAGTGCTTTGCTCAAAGCATCTTTAAACGATGAACCATGGTGTGCTGGCGGTCATTAGTAGAGGGATTAAATTTAAGAGCCGTGAGGTGATGATGCAGCTGTACAAAACCTTGGTCAGGCCACATTTGGAGTGCTGTGTGCAGTTCTGATCGCCTTATTTTTGCAAGGATGTGGAAGCTTTGGAAATGGTGCAAAGGAGATTTACCAGAATGTTGCCTGGAATGGAGAGTAGGTCCTACGAGGAAAGGTTGAGGGTGCTAGGCCTTTTCTCGTTAGAACGGAGAAGGATGAGGGGCGACTTGATAGAGATCTATAAGATGATCAGGGGAATAGATAGAGTAGACGGTCAGAGACTTTTTCCACGGGTGGAACAAACCATTACAAGGGGACACAAATTTAAAGTGAACGGTGGAAGATATCGGGGGATGTCAGAGGTAGGTTATTTACCCATCGAGTAGTCGGGGCATGGAATGCACTGCCTGTGGAAGTAGTTGAGTCTGAAACATTACGGACCTACAAGCGGCTATTGGATAGGTACATGGATTATGGTCGAATGGTGGTGTATAGATTAATTTGTACTTGAGGCAGCACGGTAACATTGTGGATAGCACAATTGCTTCACAGCTCCAGTGTCCCAGGTTCGATTCCGGCTTGGGTCACTGTCTGTGCAGAGTCTGCACATCCTGCCCGTGTGCACATGCGTTTCCTACGGGTGCTCCGATTTCCTCCCACAGTCCAAAGATGTGCAGGTTAGGTGGATTGGCCATGATAAATTGCCCTTAGTGTTGGGTGGGGTTACTGGGTTATGGGAATTGTGTGTAGGTGTTGACCTTGGGTAGGGTGCTCTTTCCAAGAGCCGGTGCAGACTCGATGGGCCGAATGGCCTCCATCGGCACTGTCAACTCTATGATAATCTATGAGTAATCCAGGGCAAAGGTTCGGTACAACATCGTGGGCCGAAGGGTCTGTTCTGTGGTCTAGTCTCGGGAAGACTACTAGATCTGTAATTGGCAGCGTTGGATTTCCCTGGTGTTTTGTGCACAGGAAATACCTCGGTAAATTGTTAGGTTTACGCTCGTTCCCTCTGTTGTATCTGTAGATGAACAGGTGGCAAGGGACTGGAACACAGATCCCCTGCACTACTGCAGGAAAAATGCCAGGCCCGCAGCTGTTGAAATCATTGGCGCCTTCCGCTATTTGTTAATGCAGTGATTTGCATTTATTTGCAGACTGTAATCTTTGACGCTGGCCAGCTCAGGGTGTGGCCAAGTTTTCAGACGCATCGGGCACTTTTGGCGACATAATTGGTTAAATGGAAATGTCAGAAGCTTCCCCCTGCAGTTAGTTGGCAATAACGATTCAGTGCTTGATCTGCCATGGCTGCAAAGCTTAGATCTTGTCCTTTGGGTTTTAGATCCATTAGCACTGCCTATCGCATGCTCTTTCCTCTGTTTGGCCTTTAAGTATCCGTTTCATATTACTTTGCCAGCTTCACATCTATACTTTAGGTATGCATCGCATTCCTTAATTATTGTTGTTTGAACAAGATTTGACCTTCCAGCTTGATGTTACTGATTGCGTGGGCAGTATTACCGATTATGAGGTAACATAGTTGGCCGACAGTACCTCAGGGGTGCCAGGCTTTGAGCTGTTGCAACTGATATAACTCATATTTTCCGAGGGGTGGAATTTGTACGCTTTGTTAAGGTCACGTGAAAAATGTTTCGGCAGATCGGGGAGTTTGTCGTGGTTAGGAGCCTTGTGGGGTCTGGAGAAAGGTGCAGAGGTACGGAGTGTTGAAATAGATGGAGGAGGCAAGTTGCTAGGGAGTGAATTAAGATATCGAATTGCCGTTAAAGTAATAATGCGTAGACGATTCATTCAAGTTTTATTTTGTGGCATCGAATTAGAGGAATAGATTACAAAGCCATATGAACTTATTCAGGGCCTTGGAAGCATATCACAAGAAGGGTGTTAAAGGCAGAATGCGAGGTACGTGCAACACAGACGAAGGCCATTCGGCCCATCGTGTACGTACCGGCTCGCAAAAGTGCTGCCCGGCTTGTCCCATTCCACAGCCCTATCTCCGCCGCTCTCTAAATGAGTAACTTTCAAACATGTATCCAACTACTTTGAAACTTCGTACAGTCCGCCTCTTCCACTCTCCCAGGCAGCCCAAGTCCCAACAACTCTCTGTGTACGGAAGTTTCACATTATCTCATTTCTACCTCTCCAGCTGACCATTTGAAATTGTGACCCCCCCCCCTCCCCCAGTCACTGACATACGAAATAATGGGAACCGAATATCAGACTTTACCTCGTCAAAATAGTTCATACTTTTGAACACTTCAATAAGGTCAACTCTAATAGCTTCTTTACTCCAATGCGAACACGCCCAATTTCTCCAATCTTGCCTCGTATTTAAACTTCATAATTCCTGGTGTAATTTTCGTAAATCTCCTCCGCACTCTCTCCAGTGTTTTAATATCCTTGCTTAAATAAGGTGCCTATAACTGAACACAATTCTCCAAATGTGGTCGGATTAATGCTTTGTAGAGGTGCAGCATCACTTCCTTACTTTTGTACTTTAAGCCTCAATGGAGAAACCCAAGGATCCTATGAGCTTTCTTAACAAGTGTTGCAACTTGCCTCGCCATCTGCGGGAATTATGCATTTGAACCCCGAGATCTTCCTTCTCCTGCACGTCCCTCAAAGTTGTACCATTCAGCGTTTATTTTCTTCCCATATTTCCTCCATCAAAATACATGACCTCACTTTCTGCTGCATTGAAGTTCATTGGTCAGGGCTATGCCCGTTGCGCCAACCTGTCAATGTCCCTCTGAGGTCGCTCAGTGTCATGCTCATAATTCACTATCTCTCTTTCTTAGTGAGAGAATTTGCCCTCCAAATTATCTGTATGAATGAGAAAAAGCAAGGATCCCAATAGGAGCCATGGGCAACACCAATTTCAACTCGACTCTAGTCTGAGAAATGCCCATCCATACCTACCTACCATTTCCCATCTCTTAGCTAACTTCTAGTCTTGTTTCCATCGACCCGGGAATCCCCCAAACCGTATAATTTAATAACCAATCTGACATGGTGCATCATGTCAAACGCTTTCACAGAGTGGTGTGAAAGTTGAGAGGGTCACAGAAAGAAGACACGTGTTTCGTTCAATAATCTTAGAAAACATTCAGCTGGTCTGATAAACCATGAGAAGAGAAAGGAGTAACTAGTTAGTGTCATTACATCTACGACACGATTGTTGCAGGAAACGGCAAACATAAGAGATTAGGTAGTCATATCAGAAATGCATAAGCGGCAAGAATTGGTGCAGAATCTAAATCTCCGAGTTTTGAACTGTGGGTGGAGATTGTGGTTGGCAGACGGCTGAAGCGTTATGTCGGTGAGAAGCCGTTCACGCATTTGAAGATAAAATGATTTAGATCAAACGCTTGCGAAACTTGGAGCCAAAGGAATGCATCACGCATGGAATAGGAGCATGGCTGGGGGTTGGGAGATGAGCAGCAGAATTTTTAAATGGATGACCTCCATGTTGTGCAGAAAATAGACGGACACATTAGATTGGAAATCCCAAAACTTCAGTTACAAAAAATAGAATGGAGGATGAATTCAACAACAGAGGAGTTGGTTAGGGACTATGCCTGTCCTCATATTTCATGGTGAATGGAAATTGTAATTATGAGAGTTGTCATTGGGCAAGTACTTAAGGGACAGGACGAATCTGAGTACAGATCTCTGTGACACGGCATGGAAAATTTGAGCAATTTGGGAAGGAGTCGAAACGTGTCAATAATGTCTTGTTGTTGCAAGTGCAATTGAGCAAAGAATATAAATGACAGTAGAAGAGTCTAGTCATATAACATGCGGGTGGGACAGGAGATATAAGTAGATCGAACTTGCGTTTTCGGCAAAAGGGATCAGGAAGCAAAAGGCAGAGGCAAATATTGGGACTGAGCAGTAAAGTAGTTAATCGGTATGGTGATATTGCTCAATCATTGTTGAAAGAGGGGACAGAGGGACCACCTAGCCAGCTAACAGAAACAACGAGATGCACAACAAAGCTTGAATTTGCTTCGGAAGCAGGTGCAACATCACACGATCTGAGATCAGAATGCATGAGCGGTTTTGTATATAATGTGCATAAGTCTGAACCGATGCGGTCCTCAACAGTTGCACAGAAATACACAGCTTCGTCTCTGGCAGTGACGGTATTGATCTTCAGCGTAGACGTTCTGTTTTCCGCAGATCGCGTAATCACAAACCCGCTCTTGAAATCCTCCTCGTACCGAGCATCACTGCCTAAATAAATCGATCCAATTAGATGAAAACCTTGGCCGACGCGTTGACGATACCACAACATGTTATTTGGAAGATCTCCTTTCTGCAGGCAGTTCATTTCGACAGAGCCTCCTTCCTTGATGGCAGGCGATCGAGGACATTGATCCACCACAACCGCCCGGGCACAACCTGAAAACAGAAATCACAGTGGCATGAATTATCACTAATTTGCACGACGGAGATGCATGTTGGAGGTGACCCGTGGCAACGATTATATTCGGTGTCGCCTGGTTTACGATAGCATCTGCGCATATCCTACTGTGCAATACATTTGCAGATTTGCCAAGCTTGTCTGCAGGGGACAATATTAAATGATGAAACATCACATTCAAAGGGACCAGAATAAACGGTCCAAAATGTTATTCAATGTATGCGCCCTGATTTCATAAACGGCATTGACTATTCATCATCCTGCTTAAAAACGTTCGAGTATTGAACAGTAATTGCTGCGGAAGGATAATATAATCGTCTATATGCGATAATCAGAAAAGGAATACAATTGAACCCCACCATTGTACTTAGATCCAAGAACATTTCCCCTGTGTGTTTCTGGTTTCAGGAAGCGAGCCAGTTTAAACGCATTAGGAGCAGTATCTCACCACTACAATTCAGTTTGCATGATATTTAAGATTTCAGTTTTCCTTCTATGTTCTTCCTTCTGTTTCTCTGAATTGTGTCCTTGTTCCTGTATTTTTCATTCCCCGCTTCATGCGTCGTTGCACACATCTTCGTTTGCGTTTCCTTGGCGTATTTGTTTCAAAGGAAAGCGGACGAAATGTATAACACAGTGGTGTGTGACGAAGGGCAGGGATACCAGAGGGCTTCTCGGTGAAACCTTTTGTCAGTACTTTTGGTCAGTCTTCAGCTCTGTCTACAATTGCTGACAGTGCAAGGATACTCCGCAGAGTCAGTTGGTTTGGTCAGCGAAGGATCTTCAGGGTGGATATCCTACCGTTCAGGGGTCGGCTTAATTCAAATCCAGTCGTGAAGACTTCTTCATACACAGCTTCGCTGCCTCTGGTCTTCGACCTGATTAGTGTGAAAGATTATCCAGGAATTTGGCGACACCAGAACATGATATTACAAAGACATTACATTACATTAATCCCAGAGCTGAAGGGGTTGGATTACAAGGTGAGGTTGAGTAGACTAGGACTGTACTCGCTGGAATTTAGAAGGATGAAGGGGGATCTTGAAAATGAAAAATGAAAATCGCTTATTTTCACGAGCAGGCTTCAATGAAGTTACTGTGAAAAGCCACATTCTGGAGCCTGTCCGGGGAGGCTGGTACGGGAATCGAACCGTGCTTCTGGCCTGCTTGGTCTGCTTTAAAAGCCAACTATTTAGCCTGGTGAGCTATCTTATAGAAACATATAAAATTATGAAGGGAATAGATAGGATCGATGCGGGCATGTTGTTTCCACTGGCGGGTGAAAGCAGAACTAGGGGGCGTACCCTCAACATAAGGGGAAGTAGATTTAGGACTGAGTTTAGGAGGAACTTCTTCACCCAAAGGGTTGGGAATCTATGGAATTCCTTGCCCAGTGATGCAGTTGAGGCTCCTACATTAAATGTTTTTCAGCTAGAGATAGATAGTTTGTTGAAGAATAAAGGGATTAAGGGTTATGATGTTCGGGCCGGAAAGTGGAACTGTCCACAAAAGATCAGCCATGATCGCATTGAATGGCGGAGCAGGCTCGACGGGCCAGATGGCCTACTCTTGCTCCTAGTTCTTATGTTCGTATTATGCGCGGCCTGATTCTGATAACAATTTTAACCAGCTGTTTGATCCTGTTTCACAGCGACCGATGCCGGCTACTGATGTATGACATGCGCGACTGGGCAGTCTGCAACAACAAGCGCCAGAGGTGACCTGAAATGTAGAGTTGATACACGCACGAACAATCACCTTGCAAAACGCTGCGCTTCCGCTTTAGGTTTTCAATACACAACGCACCATAATTTAACAAAATAAATCTGGGATTGCTGACAAACGAAATGTGGCATAACGATTAAGGTTCAGGTAGTTCATAATAGATCGGATTCTGAACGTTTAAATGAAGCTCATATTCCTCTTATGAATAAGTATAATAGTAAATCAAAGAATACTGCGCAACTGACAAAAGCTGCAATGCAATACCCATGTTAGATTTGTTTAACACGTATACAATTGTCTGGTCGGAGAGAACAATGCAATTTATTGCACCGATTTCTTGGAAGGTGGCGTGGAAGCACAATACGCTATAATTAGTCAATCCTGTCTTAATTAGGGCCAGAAGTAGAAGAGTCAAAGGAAACAAATTGAGATGCATGATGGACCGTGATCCACGAGAAAATGCTTCTCTCAACCCTGAATGATCAGGAAGACAATTCAAACTTCGACGTCAGAGCGGAAGTTCGGTAAGTAATAAAGTGTCCCGTACTTGCCTTTGCGTCTCTACTGAGCTCAGCACGCAGATTTTGTTTGCGAAACTGTGATGCACTTCTGTGTGATGAATCCACGCACTTATGATAGGTAACATTGCAATACATTTGATCATAGCAAGACACCACGACACCATGTGACTTGGACCACAACATCGTTAGTAACTACAGCTCACAGCTGAATATCAACTACGGGGCCAGAAGGTTGGTCGTATTTTCATTTGTGCCAGGAGGAATTCGGATTACGAATGAGATGGCATACATAAACTCTGCTTAATAATTCTCAGCACCAACCGTGCAAAACAGCCGTACGTCCCTCACTTATATGCAGGAGGATCAGAAAACTTCATTCAATCGTGCCATGATATGAATTTCTAATAATTGCCATAGGATTATAATCCTTAATTTTCAGCATTTCATAACATTACTATTCTAGCACATTACTTGGCATTATCTCTCATTCCTGTTCCGTCCGAATTTACATAGGATTCCCAAAGACTATCATCTCCCCTTCAGTGTAAGACCGGGAGTTACGTGTAACTCCTTGTCTTGTAACGCTGGCATTAAAACTCGTAACCTTTTCAACTCTGGCATTAAACCTCTTAACCCCACATTCAATGTACTGCGAGAAGGTAGATGATACAATCCCGAGGATGATATCAATGTATTAATGCGAACCTTTGAATAATTAATACTGCATTGATGTAGTCTATCGCGACAGATATCAAGTTATATCAATATCAAGAAACAACAAGCGAACTAATATAATATTTCAAATGGTATCCTGTAGTTAATTGTGATAAGTGAAGGGAGAAACACATTCCAATGGATTGAAACGTAGGAAATTGCACGCACAACTGTCACTATAATGGATTGGTGCAGATAGATAGATCAATTACACATATTTGTATATTCACCTAGACAAGTAAGCAAGTGGACACATAGTCGAACAGACACACACAGACACAAATACGTGGAGAGGCTTTTCATCTCTCACATGAATAACCTCACGCTATAGCAGTTTTTGTTGAACGCCACCATCTCTTCGTGTCGCTGTGTATACTCCAGGCACAGTAATAGACGGCGGTTTGATTCGCCTGCAAACTGGAGGATTCCAGGTAAAAGTGTGTGCTGTTAGGCCTTCTGGCTGTGAAACCGTCCACCTGAAATTCTGGTGTCACCATATCAGCATAGTTAGAATGAAACATGTATTGAGGCTCTCTATCAGGATGCCACCTGTACCAATAGAAATAGGAGCCATCTGTTGCTTCTTTGTTAAGGCACTCGATCCGAATTTGAGTACGAGGTAAACTGGATATGGATGGTGGCGTCTGTAGGATTACCACCGCCTTCACCTCTGTAAAATGGAGAGAGAAAAGGTCGAAAGTTACATACAAACCCACGAATATTGTCGACAAAGATACCGGCTCCACATATTTGAAGTTCAGCACCATCTCACCTCTCAGTATCAGCAAAACAAACAGCTGATACACAGCCATCTTTGGAGGGAGAAAGTTCGTTTCGTTTAATGTGTGAATTTACTCAGCAGTTATATTATCTGAAATATCCGGCACTTGCAGCAATACTACACGTTCCCTGATCACCACCGGTTGGATCTCTCTTTCTTCATTGGCTCGTGTATCAGCCCTGGTAACTGTCGGAGAGGAAGACGTAAGGCGTCTGCTGAACGTTTCATGCAACTATTGGGATGTTTAAGTGAAGCTTGCAGACTCCGCTTTTTTAGCCGCGCCCACTTTCTTTGTGATTGGCAGTTACTGAGATCATGTGCTGAACGTCAACCCACCCAAAGTTCTGCAAAATATCTTCTTCCGCCTAAACCGGTTTCCCGCTTGCACCATTCTTTTCAACATCCTCTGCATCTCCTCCGAGACCATGGCACCGTTCCGAGAGATACATTTGAGCTTAGGAGGAATCACTACATTTATTTCGACTGTGGGTCTCAAACGATCAAGCGAGGAAGGCCTAGGTGGATGTACGTCGCTACCTCATGGCTACATCGCGCAACTGCAACACCCTAATTGAATGGACAGGCGATTACTCTTCTCGTTCTACATTCTGATATGGATGCGTTCCAATTTCAAACCCTGTGCACAGTTCTGACCTTCCGTTCATTCTACCGCATGCAATAATGAAAACATATTAACACCTTTCGGCTGCCCACGGTTATGCTGTCCTTAAAGCTGAATACGAGCGTTAATTCATTGCTTTTTCTTAAACTGTTGACACTCTCCTTCCGTTGCTCCTCCAACATAACTCGGAAGAAATCTACGGTATATTTGGGTGTCACGGTGGCTGTGTGCTGCCTCACAGAGCCACGGGTTCGATTCAGAAATCAGGTGACTGTGCGGAGTTTGCACATTCTTCCCGTGTCTGCGTGCATTTCCTCCGGGTCCTCCGGTTCTTCCCACCATGCAAAGATGAGCGGGTTAGGAGGATTGACAATATTAAATTGCTTATAGGTGGGGTTATGGGGACAGAGTCGGTGCAGGGTTGATGAGTCGAACAACCTCCTTCTGCTCAGAAGTGGCAAAGGGAACATTTCTTTATATCACATTTTCGTTAAGGCGCAGAAAACCGGTGTTGCATTTTAGGAAAAGAGTTCAAGGATTTCTTTCAGCGATGAAGGTGAAGAACCGTCGATGGAGGTTGCAGTTACATGTCAGAATTTGCTAGAGCTTCGACAATTGATGCTCTGTTCCCTTGTCCGTCCCACTGGCAGAGGTCTCGACTGTGGAGGGTGAAGTTGGCCCATCCCTGTTTCCCCCATTTGATGCACACTGTTGCAACTATGGTCAGGATGCGGGCGGGGAAACGGTTAAGCGGATAGGTGGGTTGGGTGGGTTGGATGAGTCCGTACGATTGGCTCTTGTTGGATTAATTGAGACAAGAGGGCTGTATTCCATCACACACCCAAGCTGTGCTGTCCAGTTGGTAGGACTGATTTGTGTAGTCAGTAGATGACTTACTTAAACATCGTGTTAATATGTTTGGTCAAATATCAAATTTAAAGTTATGCTGTTGAATTTTGATTGGACTGGATTGGATTGGATTTGTCTATTGTCACGTGTACCGAGGTACAAAGTATTTTTCTGCAAGCAGCTCAACAGATCATTCAGTACATGAGAAGAAAAGGGAATTAAACAAAATTCAAGAAAATACATAATAGGGCAACACAAGATATACAATGTAACTACATAAGCACTGGCATCAGATGAAGCATACAGGGTGTAGTGTTAATGAAGTCAGACCATAAGAGGGTCATTTAGGACTCTGGTGACAGTGGGGAGAAGCTGTTTTTGAGTGTGTTCATGCGTGTTCTCAGGTTTATGTATCTCCTGCCCGATGGAAGAAGGAGCAAAACTGCGAAAGCTGCGAGGGTTCTGAGAGAACCGAATCTTTTCTCTTCTCCAGTTTTTGTCGCGGCTTCTGCTGTGTTTGTAGCTCTGTGCACCATCACTGGCTGCGCAGTAATACACGGCCGAGTCGGCTCGTTTAATACTCTGGATCCTGAGAGTACACAGCTTATCGTTCATCGTTCGGGTGATTTCAAATCCAGTTTTGAACCTCTCTTCGTATTGAGCGTCGCTGCCTCTGTATCTGTACCCGATGAGTGTGAATCCTTGGCCAGGAATCTGGCGATACCAGAACACGACATTCCGAACGGTCCCATTCTGATAACAATTGAACGCGGCTGCTTGATCCAGTTCCACAGCGACTGAAGCCGGCCACTGATGTATGAGATCCCCATGCGAACACTCTGAAAAAGCAGATGATATGTTGAATAATCGGACACATTTGAGAAGGTTAAGTATATTTGCAGTTGTAGCCTGGGAAAATAACCGACACTAGACAATGTTTCACCCGCATGAAGTATTTACAATGCTCAACTCAAGCACATAATTAATCCGATATATCTGTAACTAACAGCAAAGGAAACGCGGAATAATGAAAAACTTTCAGTTTTTTCAAAAACCGTCGCTTTCTGGAACATAGAACTAAATTGAGAATACCTGTTCTCTATGATTTTCTAATAGCTTGAATAATTTTAAACGCCTTTTGGCAAGAATATACACCGATTGCATTGGCATATCGATGTTAGATCTTGTTTTCTTGCGCAAATAATGATCTCCGATCGTGGCATCAAGATTGGTAACTTTTTTCCCGTTGAAAGCGAGAAATGTATAACACTTAGAATTAGTCAAAGTTATCTTACTTGGAGATAGAAATACAAGAGCAAGTGCGAGAAAACTGAGATGCATGGTTGACGGCAATCGACTATATAATGTTATTTCAGAGGGCAGGGAATGAAGTGGTGGATGATTGTGCAGCATATGCAAATGTCTGCGAAAGGGCCGGAAGTTGGTTAAGTAGATTTTTACGATCCCAGCTGTTGCTACTACTGTGAGTCGGGTGCTGGAGCGGAGCCCTCGCTCGATAGATCGTAACTTCATATTTTTATTTTGAGACGCGGACGAACAAAATCATGGGACTGTCCATTATCTTTTAGCAAAATAACAAAACATTTTAAGACAAGAAACGATTACAACAGGGGTTGGTTTAGCACAGGGCTAAATAGCTGGCTTTTAAAGCAGACCAATGCAGGCCAGCAGCGCTGTTCAATTCCCGTACCAGCCTCCCGGAACAGGCGCCGGAATGTGGCGACTAGGGGCTTTTCACATGAACTTCATTTGAAGCCTACTTGTGACAGTAAGTGATTTTCAGTTTATTAAGAATAATGCAACAGAATTGGTTCTCCATATACTGGAGTACTTCACGAAGGCTGCTCACAACTGCTTTCTCAGCGGTACATTCTCGACCTGCAAAATATGTTCACAATGTCTGATGCTTCATAAAATTTCACAGTCATATTGAAGCAAAGAAAGCAAATATGTTGTTGTACTTTATCAAAATATTTTATTGAATTTTCATGAATGAGGGCCGCACGGTGGTACAGGGCTTGACGTTGCTACCTCACATTGCCAGACACATATGTTCAATTCCGGTCTTGGTTGACGTTCTCCCCGTGCCTGCGAGGGTTTCCTCCCAGTACTCCTGTTGAAAATGAAAATCGCTTATTGTCACGAGTAGGTTTCAATGAAGTTCACATTCCGGCGCCTGTCCGGGGAGGGAATCGTTATGGTGCGGGAATCGAACCGTGCTGCTGGCCTGCTTGGTCTGCTTTAAAAGCCAGCGATTTAGCCGAGTGAGCTAAACCAGCTACCGGTTAGGTGGATGCGAAATCCTAAATTGTCCCTCCATGTCCAAAAAGGTGCAGGTTAGGTGGCGTTATGGGGACGAGACAGGTCTAAGTGGGGTGCTCTTTCTGATGTTTGGTGCAGACTCGATGATCCGAATGGCCTCCTTCTGCATTGTATCGATTATATGATTTAGTTCCACACTAATATCGGCCCAACCTTGTTCATCTCATCCTTTCAAGATATAATTATTATATTCTTTATCTCTTGCGTCCGCAGCCGTCTTATATGTAAATTGTCGACTGTTGTCAAAACCCACAGATTCACTAATGTCCTTTAGAGAAGGAAATATGCCATCCTTAACTGGTCTGGCCTACTTAGGACTCCAGATCCACAGCAACGTGTCTGACTCTTTCCTACCCCCAGCCTTGGCACAGGCTACGTTTCATGAACAAATAATAAATACAATAATGCTTCCCATTCTGGGAGGATGTTTTAGGCGATGTGAGCCAAGCTTGCTGTAACGTTGGCGATATTGAAGTAATGTCGCTGCTTGTGAGCCTTACCTCACAGTTAATCGACCTTGAACAGTTGCCGGTGAAGCCATTTATTTAATATAACTAAACGGGTAGCTGGTAAATCCACAGACTGGCTTAACGATAACAGCTGTGCTGCAAATCTCAAATCGTTCAAAACGTGTAAAACTGGTAGACTTGCTCTGCTAAAGTGAAGAAATTAACTGCTGGGTTTTCAAGTTTACCTGGTAGATCCATGGTGAAGATCATTGACCGATATTTTTAGTGCAACACTTATCCGCTTAATAGAGTAAAAATCTCATTGCTGGCTCTATGGGTTTTGAAAATATGCGTCGGCGCCAATTTTGCAGGATTCTCTGTTAGTGATATACCAATCAGCTCTACTATAATTGTACCTCTGTACAGAAAGACAACTGAATGCTCAAACTATTCGACGGTATGTACTTGTGATTTCTCAGAAGAAATACGCCAAAACAAAGCCAAGAGAACCAGATAAACGGGTCGCAAACAGCTTCAGAAAAGATAAGTCCCAGTTTCAACAGACGTGGAATTATCTGGTGCTGCATCTCGACTTTGCACAATGGGACAATTAGGTGTCCCTTCCCTGGAAACTTATTTCCCATTGGTTTAGGCACCTCAGTGTTGCTAATGTCATAAAAGTTATTTGCATTGATGGCACCCCGAATGACGACGGACGTCGGTTTATTGGCTGGCTTGTGGTTTAGAATATTGGCTAGAGAGTGGTTTCGAAAACCGGGGACCGCTCCTGCTGAGGAAGACCATAAGACCATAAGACCATAAGACATAGGAGTGGAAGTAAGGCCATTCGGCCCATCGAGTCCACTCCGCCATTCAATCATGGCTGATGGGCATTTCAACACCTACCAGCATTCTCCCCGTAGCCCTTAATTCCTCGCGACATCAAGAATTTATCTATCTCTGCCTTGAAGCCATTTAGCGTCCCGGCCTCCACTGCACTCCGCGGCAATGAATTCCACAGGCCCACCACTCTCTGGCTGAAGAAATGTCTCCACATTTCTGTTCTGAATTTACCCCCTCTAATTCTAAGGCTGTGCCCACGGGTCCTCGTCTCCTCGCCTAACGGAAACAGTTTCTTTGCGTCCACCCTTTCTAAGCCATGTATTATCTTGTAAGTTTCTATTAGATCTCCCCTTAACCTTCTAAACTCCAATGAATACAATCCCAGGATCCTCAGCCGTTCATCATATGTTAGACCCGCCATTCCAGGGATCATCCGTGAGAATCCCCGCTGGACACGCTCCAATGCCAGTATGTCCTTCCTGAGATGTGGGGCCCAAAATTGGACACAGTACTCCAAATGGGGCCTAACCAGAGCCTTATAAAGGCTCAGTAGCACATCGCTGCTTTTATATTCCAACCCTCTTGAGATAAATGACAACATTGCATTCGCTTTCTTAATCACTGATTCAACCTGCATGTTTACCTTTAGGGAATCCTCGACTAGCACTCCCAGATCCCTTTGTACTTTGGCATTATGAATTTTCTCACCGTTTAGAAAGTAGTCTATGCTTGGATTCTTTTTTCCAAAGTGCAAGACCTCACATTTTCTCACGTTGAATTGCATCAGCCATTTCCTGCACCACTCTCCCAAACTGTCTAGATCCTTCTGCAGCCTCCCCACTTCCTCAGCACTACCTGCCTGACCACCTAACTTCGTATCATCGGCAAACTTAGCTAGAATGCCCCCAGTCCCTTCATCCAGATCATTAATATATATGGTGAACAGCTGCGGCCCCAACACTGAACCCTGTGGGACACCGCTGGTCACCGGCTGCCATTCCGAAAAAGAACCTTTTATCCCAACTCTCTGCCTTCTGTCAGACAGCCAATCCTCAACCCATGCCAGTAGCTCACCTCGAACACCATGGGCCCTCACCTTACTCAGCAGCCTCCTGTGTGGCACCTTATCAAAGGCCTTTTGGAAATCAAGATAGACCACGTCCACTGGGTTTCCCTGGTCTAACCTACTTGTCACCTCCTCAAAGAATTCTAACAGGTTCGTCAGGCACGACATCCCCTTACTAAATCCATGTTGACTTGTTCTAATCCGACCCCGCTCTTCCAAGAATTTAGAAATCTCATCCTTAACGATCGATTCTAGAATTTTACCAACAACCGAGGTTAGGCTAATTGGCCTATAATTTTCCATCTTTTGTATTGATCCTTTCTTGAACAAGGGGGTTACAACAGCGATCTTCCAATCTTCCGGGACTTTCCCTGACTCCAGTGATTTTTGAAAGATCTCAACCAACGCTTCCGCTATTTCTTCAGCCACCTCTCTCAGAACTCTAGGGTGTAGCCCATCGGGGCCAGGAGATTTGTCAATTTTAAGACCTTTTAGCTTTTTTAGCACCATCTCTTTTGTAATGGCAACCATACTCAACTCAGCCCGCTGACCCTCTATAATTTTTGGGATATTACTCATGTCTTCCACTGTGAAGACAGACGCAAAGTACTTATTAAGTTCTCCAGCCATTTCCTCGTCTCCCATCACTAGCCTTCCGGAATCAGTTTGAATTGGCCCAATGTCTACTTTGGCCTGTCGTCTGTTTCTTATATATTGAAAGAAACTTTTACTATCATTTCTTCTATTACTGGCCAAGAGGTGGAGCCTGACTCCTTGCGCAGCTCCTGAAAGTGGAAAGGAGGAAAAAATTGCAACAGGTTGGATGGCCTCAAGAAACACGCCTGAGGATAAAATTTTGGCAGTAAATTACCCAAGCACCTGTCATCGGGGCAGAACACCCATGATTGGATGTTTGCAATCATAATTAGATTAGATAGAATAATTGGTGAATAACAATATTCGGTGCAGTCGGATCCGTAATGAGAGGGCAGGAATATAATGTGAGGGTCGAGAGAGAAAGGAAATCTAATCAGGATATAAACTGAAGAACGGAGAGAATCGTTGTATTTCCCAATTCCCTATTTTTGAATTATTTGTCTATCTAGACACGTATGCAAGCATATATGCCTCATTATCCGTCTAGCTGTGTGCTAATGCACTAAATATGCTGTATGTAAAAGCTGTGAATTTGTCGTGTCTGAGATGGGGCAGGTTTTTGTAGCACGGTTCTGCCCGTGTGTGTGTCTGTGCATCACTGGAGGCGCAGAAATACACAGCTGCGTCGCTCGGCTGTAGCTCCTCGATCATCAAATTGAAGATACCGTCTGGAGTCTTCTGCGCCTTGAACCGCTTTGTGATTCCTTCCGACCTGGTCGGCTCAGCTCCCTGTACTCCGTACAGTATGTTGCGGAGCCCTCGGTCCGGCGACTGACGGTACCAGTACATGTAAGCATCAGTCCCGTGTTGGGTGCATGGAAGAGTTACAGAGTCTCCATTTTTCAACGTTATAGATTTTATGGACTGTAAAATCTTTTGAGACTCACCTAGCCCTTAAAACAAAACAAGAATTATGTGTATTAACCTGGTTTGCGAGGCAATCCGATTGGAAAACGAAAGTTGAAATAACATTGGATCCTTGTGCAGGGGAAATAATAATAATTATTATTAATGATGTGGAACAGGGAATAAATGGAACAAGGACACAAGATGTCAATGAACTAATTAAGTGGGGACAGAGGTGCGAAACACAATATTCTGATATCCTATGTTCGCTCAAGCGCTACCCCCATTTACACCATATGCACTTTTCAATTAGTAAATTTTCGCGCGATCTAAAACCACACATATAGTTGCCTGGGAGATATTGAACTCGACAATTTACTTTTCAGGGAGCAGCATGGTCTGTGTTTTTACAAATGGGTTTTCTGAAGCGGCTTTGCCACCGCCACTGCAGATTCGACTGGTGTGTCCTCCATCCCGGGATATTGCCTTTGTTGCCGATACGTTGTGCAGAAAAATTGATGAAATCTGCAGGTATCTAGCGTTTCCTGCGGCCCCCTTGGTTTCGAATGTTCCTCATGTAAGTATAGAAGTTCCTCACGTCTGCAATCTTTCAACACACAACTATCCAAACCAATTAAACTATTCGCTTCCTTACGGCACATGGCAAGATCATTGATGGAAGATGTTTCTTTCCCTCCCCCTGTCGTTCCGTACAGCCCCCTCCCCATCCCACCCCCGCCACCTTCTCGGTTTCCCTCAATCTATTTACGTTATTTCAAGATTCCACCCTCGGTATCTTTACTACACGCTTGGTCGACGGGATTAATTTCCATCCAAAATCCCTAATGGCTCCAGGTGGCGGTGACTTCTCGCTTTACTCACCCGACAATAAGAGCAAGATGGAAATGTAGAGACAGAGCCAAGCCGACATGATGTCCGACTCAGGGTCTCTGAGCAGAGATTGCGCGGTGAATTGATAGCCCAGAGGCTGGAGGTGAGCGACCGCCCGTCTGCAAGTGAAGACGAAACAGTGCACGTCATCTCCGAACAAGAGCCTTGCCCTTATTGTTGATGCAGAGGCCCGCCCTTTATTCTCTCATTGACATACACGCAATGCCTCCCATTTCGACTGCCCTGCTCCTCCATCTGTCTTCACGCCCGGTGTATTGAGAATCAAGCCCACTTCCGTTTTCTGACGCAGAGATTTTCTGTGTTGAGTCATCGTGCCGGGTTGGCACCTTGGACAATGTTGATGTTCCGCAATGATCAACCTCATCCCAATTGCATTGAATTGACCGAAATTATTAGACCATAAGACCATAAGATCATAAGACGTAGAAGCAGAATTTCGGTCATTCGGCCCATGGAGTTTGCTCCGCAATTCAATCATGGCTGATATTGTTCTCATCCCAATTCTTCTACCTTCTCCCCATGACCCCTGATCCACTTATTAATCAAGAACCTATCTATCTCTGTCTTGAACATACCCAGTGATATGGCCGTCACAGCCTTCTGCGGCAAAGATTTCCACAGACTCACCACCCTCTGGGTGAAGAAATTCCTCCTCATCTCTGTTTTAAAGGATCGTCCCATTAGTCTGAGATGGTATCTTCTGGCTCCAGTTTTTCCTACAAGTGGAAACATCCACTCCACGTACACTCTTACAGGATACTATCCTCGTAGTATCCTGTAAGTTTCAAAAAGACCCCCTCCCATCATCCTTGTTAACTGTAACGAGTGCAGAACGAGTCCTGAACCGTTCATCACACGACAAACCTGACAATTCCAGGGATCATTCTTGTGAACCTACCCTGGAAGCTTTCCTTCTTTAGATATGGGGCACATCCTTCTTTAGATATGGGGCCCAAAACTACTCACAATACTCCAAATGTGGTTTGACTAGAGCCTTCTACAGCCTCAAAAGCACATCCCTGGTCTTGTATTCTAGCCCAGCTACATGAATGCCAACATTGCATTTGCCTTCTTAACCTGCAAAATAACCAGAAGAGAATCGTGTACCAGGACTCCGAGGTGCCTTTGTGCTTCTGATTTCCTAAGCATTTCCCAATTTACAAAATAGTCTATATGTTAATTCCTCCTTCCAAAGTGAATAATATCACACTTTTCCACATTTGATTTCATTTGCCACTTCACTGCCCACTCTCCTAGCCTGTCCAAATACTTCTGCACCCCCTTGCTTCCTCAATACTACCTGTCCCTCTACAGATCTTTGTATCATCCGCAAACTTAGCAACCGTGCCTTCAGTTCCTTCTTCCAGATCATTCATCTATATTATTAAATTTGTATTCCCAGCACAGACCCCTGAGGCACACCACTAGTCACCGGCTGCTACCCTGAAAAAGATCCCTTCATCCCCACTCTCTGCCTTCTTTCAGTCAGCCAATCTTCTATCCATGCCAGGACCTTACCCTTAACACCATGGACTCTTAACCTATTCATCAATATCCTGTGTGTCACCTTGTCAAAGGCCTTCTGGAAATTTAAATAAATCACGTCGACTGGTTATCCTTTGTCTAACTTCCTTGTTACTTCCTCAAAGAACTCGAACAGATTTGTCAGACACGACCTCCCTTTGACAAAGTGATGCTCACTCAGTCCTATGTTACAATGCACTTCCATGTACTCCACGATCTCATATTTAATAACGGATACTAAAATCTTACCAATGACCGGCTAAGCAGCCTATAATTTCCCGTCTTCTGCCTCCCTCCGTTCTTGAACAGAGGTGTTACATTAGCCACTTTCCAGTCCGATGGAAACCTTCCTGCCTCTCGTGACCCCTGAAAGATCACCAACAATGCCTCCTCAATCTCCTCAGCTATCATCCGGACTAGGTGACTTATTCACCTTCAGACCTTTCAGTTTCCCCAGTACCTTCTCCTTAGTGATTGCCACTGCACTCACCTCTATCCCCTGATTCTCCTGGAACTGTGGCATCCCACTGGTGCGCTGCAGCGTGAAGACTGATGCAAAGTAACTATTCAGCTCGTCTGCCATTTCTTTGTTTTCAATCATTAATTCTCCAGCCACTTAATTGTACTTAACAAGAGTTACCCAAGAAATAAGTGTTTCATGATGGGGAAAATATTAAATATTGCTTTTCGGTGAACAGGAAATATGGAGTCATGGTTTATTCCTGTTGTTGGCATCCTTAAAATACATGATATACAAACAAATTATTTCCTCTGACGGCTGAGTCCGTTGCGGGTGAAAATAGGAATAAAGTCAGATCAGCTCTCACAAGAAATACAAATTCAGAAAGAATGTTACAGAGGGACAGAGCCTAGCCTAAAGAGTGAGACTGGCAATCGGAGCAGCCTCTCGTTCTCTCTCTGTATTTACCTCTCAGACTCTCTCTCTCTCTCTCACTCCACAACACTAACAAGAATGAGTCCCAGAAACGATTTCAACTATTAGATGTTTCAACATTTATAATGTTAACCGTGTTCAGGATCAAGGAAACAAGGCGGGGGGGGGGGGGGGGGGTTAATTTAAAATATGACGTGATCGAACTGACGAGTAAAAACGAATGGAAAGGCCCCACGGGTCAACAACAAGCTCGAAGAAGTCCAAAGTTTCACCAGCTTTCCCGATGTAACAGGTGGGAGGGACGTAGACACCTTTGGTTACTGGGAGTCTGAATGGCATCCTGGTTTTGTGCAGCAGCATTGGCGAAGTTCAAATACCTCCTCCAATCAAAGAACCACAGAGTTTCACAGCACAGAATTTGCGCCGGCTTTGGCCTGTTACTGAGTAATAAGCCAGGGAACGGCGAATGACCCTCATCCCTTTACTGTTCATCTGGCGTGAGCAACTGATTGAACATCCTCCCGTTTCTTCTGACCTTTTATTCCAATTAGACTCAATGTCTGCTGGTAAAACTACTGAAAAATATTTCCTAAAGGCAAGACTTACTATTAAATGCAATTATGTGCAAACATTCCCGGGTGTCTTTGATTTGCTAATCTGTCTCACTGCAGCGATGACTTGTCGAAATATCCGAACAGGACAATTCTAATCACTGCTTGGCCCGTGAGGAACGTAAGGGTGTGATTTTTCGTTGTTGGCAAATACGGATCCTCTGGATGCGAACTTCCCTTGATCTTTGTGTCTTACTCTATTCCCTTGCCGCCATCTGCTGCTCTGACATTCTCACTGCCGAGCATTTTGTTTTTAAATGTCTTCTTTCACAGACTGCAGACGTCACTGGAATGGCTGTAATTTGTTGGCTAGCTCGGATTTCCCTTGGACCTAAAATGTTACTCGGCCACCCCAGAGGGAAAATATAATACAGTCCATTGTGGTGGGGTCAAAGCCAAACATGGGACAGTCGAAAAAGTAGAGCAAATTGTCTTCAGGAAATGGCATTGGTCAGCTCGATGTCCTGAGTTGCAACAGTCGGGGAAAGATTCGAGAATGCAATTTTAATTAGAGCACTGTTACATTTTTGACTTTTATGAATTAAGATTAACTTCCACCAGTTACCCTTCTTGGCTTTGATCCCTTTTCCCAGGGTTGGATTAGTCGCCCAGAACAATGCCATTGCTTCCAGACCCACACGCATGTTGTTGAGTCTTGAACGGATCTCCAAGACGTTCAACTGTTACAAATAGTAACAGCCAAATGTGGACATCAGCGAATCAAGAAGGCAGCCAGCCATCACCTTCTCAAGGGAAATTAGGGATACTCAATAAATATCATTGCAAGCCCACGAGACTCAGAACCCAGGACTAAAAGAGGAAAAGAGGTTCAGAACCACCTTCTCGGTTAGGGGCCATTAGTCAGGCTGGCCTTGACCGCGAGGACGGAATTCCGTGAAGGAAAAATAATAAATAACGGACAAAAAACGTCTTCACACTTAATGAATTATGACAGCCAATAATCGATCAGTCTGGTGTAGTCTCTGTACTTACTATGAAAAGCCACCAAGCCCAAAACTAATGAACGGTTCTTGGAGCGAAGCGGGAGAGCAGTGGCTTCAGTTCCAAGAAATCTAGCTGCAGAGCATTTCTTCTCATCCAAAACTGGATGCTCATAAATTTTTCCCCACACCGACCCTGAGCGCCGAAATACATAAAATGATGACCAAGAAACCATGGCCGCTGCATCAAATATGGGTAAGCACGTTTCCCGAAATGTTTCCCACTGCAGAAACTGCATTTCCACCTGTCCTTCCTTGTTGATTGACAAACGCGGGAAGCCACTGATGCACCAGAACCTCCCGGTCGCCGCTTGGAAACAGGTACTCCGCTCAAATGCATTAGAATTACTAAAGGACGCACGCGCATCAGTTTTTTCTTCAGTTCTGCAACGTCAACGAGGCAAAGTTGGTCCCTGCTCTGAGTTCCTCAAATTTCCGCAAATCTACCATAACCAACTTATGGCGCGCCCACATCTCCATGGGTGCAAATATTAAACGCTAAAATAACACAAGAAATACTTATTTTCTTCATTTCAGAAGGCGCTGCTGCACTGAACCATTCAGTTCCTCAATCATCCCATTCAGTTGCAACGATGAGTCACTGAGACGGAATTTAACACACTCGGCAGAAATTAAGCAGCAAAAATATTTTCATTCAATTACGTATATGCCGATGGACCTAAGAGACATTTTGGATTGTTCAGGGGTTAGAGGGGGAAAAGTCAGATAAAATGCAAGCGCACAACACTATTAAATCAGAGAAACTCATAGGGTGCATTTAAATCCATCCGATATTCAATTCTTTCTTTCTGTCTGTCTGTCTTTCTTTCCTTCTGACTGTCAGCCCGTTTTTCTTTCTCTCTTTCTTTCTTTCTGTCTTTCTTTATAGCTGTCTTTCTTTCTGTCTGTGTATTTCTTTCTTTCTTTCCTTCTGTCTCTCTGTCTGTTTTTCTTTCTTTCTGTGTTTCTGTCTTTCTTTCTTTCTGCAATTATGTCTTTTGTCACTTTAAATCTTTTCTTTCTGCACCGCTGCAAATACATTCATCCTTGTTTCCTGGCGCACCTGTTCAAAAGCCGAAAGGAACGAAGAAAGGTTCAGGGAAATACGAGTCATCATCTGCGACAGTTTTTGTCAGGGCTTCTGGCGTGTCTGTAGCTCTGTGCACCATCACTGGCTGCACAGTAATACACCGCCGAGTCGGCTGGTTTAACTCTTTGGACTTTCAAAGTGGACATCTTATCATTCATCGTTCGGGTGATCTCAAATCCAGTTTTGAAGACCTCGTCGTATCTAGCGTCGCTACCCTTGTACTGAGACCCGATGAATGTGAACCCTTGTCCAGGGATTTGGCGATACCAGAGCATGTTATCACGCATAGTGCCATTCTGAAAACAATTTATCTCAGCCTCTTTTTCCAGTTCCACAGCTATGGAATCCGGCCACTGGTGTATCACATCCGCCAGAGGACACTCTGATCAAAAACAGAGGACATTTTTCATAATCTGATACATTTGAGGAACTAAATTACATTTCCAGTTACTGCCTTGGTAAATATTGGCAACGAAGAAGTGCGTCACCTGCATATTAGCTTTAAAATACCCAACGCCAACATTTCACTAATCCGAAATATCTGGACTTCCCAGCAAATCAAAAGCTGAATAATAAATAACGTAGTTTTTCCGAAGCCATCACTTTCTGGACTTATAAGATAAAGCGACATTAACTGTTATCGATAAATATCTTAATAATACTAAACATCTTTTCAGAAGACTATGCAACGATTATCTCAGATCATGGCATCAGCTGATTACACACAACGGGATCCAAATTATTTTCGCGGGAAGTACAACACTTCAAAATAGTAAAAGTTATCTTACTTGGAGATAGAAATAGAAGAGCAAAGGCAAGCAAATTGAAATGCATGTTTGCCGGAAATCGATGCGATAATGTTTGTCTGAGGGCTGAGGACGATGATTTTGAAGGGTATGCAAATTTCCACGTCATATCCGGTAGTTGTTCAAATATATTTAAATAAGGAGTCTCCATGTCTCGAGCACCTCATGTTCGAAGGTGACGTGGTCTATGTTCAAACCCCTTTTCTTTATTTGAAGTTTGGCCACTGTTCCGTTATTGAAACATTGCAACCCCTCTGGGCAGAACAATGTCCAACCACCAACTCTGTGGCCGGAGATAGATTATTTCTGGTTATTGATTTTGATTGAGGGGCATCGAATGCTGTGGAGATTAGTCGAAGGTGGGAACTCGTCGTTTCAATAACGCGGACCGTTATATTCGCTCAATTAAGAGGGAGGGCAGAGCCTTTGTTTAATTCTCTCCTTAGGACTACTCCATCCATTATCCAGTATTCCCTCAACCGCATGAAAGTGTAACAGCGAACTAGCCGCTCAACCAATGACTTTGTTTGGTCAGTCGAAATAGAATGTTAGAAATGATAGGGGGCTCCGTTATGTGTGTGAATCGAGAATCTGTACTTTTATAGTCGACCGGGAATTGGTTAGAGGGAGATTCACCTCGATTGGACAACTGTTGAGAATTACTAACACTGTGGAGAGACTCAAGGATGGAGCAGAGCAAGTTAAAAGAAGGAGAGAACAGGGAAGCAATGCAGACACCGGGACAAAGTACAAACTCCAGACAGCCACCCAAGGGCCGAATCGATCCCGGGTTTTAGCCGTGGTGAGTGTTAACCACCGGTGGTTAGTATAAAGTACGTGCCGTACCGCCCCAATCAGCACCATTTCATGGTCAACAACAGAACATGTATCTTGGGAAAGAGAGTAACACGCATATGGATCTTTCTCTGTTTCTCTTTCCCTCTCACCCAGGAGATTACAAGAATGTGATTAATACGTATGGGTTGCTCAGGGAAGCAGGAGACAACAATAGAATGTCAGACCTAACATGACATAACTGACGAGCAGGAGACACACGAGATATCGTGGAATCGCGTTCTGCTATTGATTTGCAATAGGTTTGAAGATGTTGAATGGTTGACCACATGTTCTTGTGTAACAGGTCAGAGTAAGGGATACTGCAGTTAACCTGTGGTTTCAGGAGTCTGAAATGGCTCTTTCTGCCGTTGAACAACGTTGAGAGACATAAATGAGCAGCTCGTATTTCTGTGTAGTAAGCGATAGAAGGCTGACCCAGCCTCGTCCTTTTGCAATTTAAATGGTTCAAGGAACTGAATGAGCCTTAGAACATAGAACAGTACAGCACAGAACAGGCCCTTCGGCCCTCGATGTTGTGCCGAGCAATGATCACCCTACTGAAGCCAACGTATCCACCCTATACCAGTAACCCCCCCCCCCCCCAATTAACCTTATTTTTTTAGGACACTAAGGGCAATTTATTACAGCCAATCCACCTAACCCGCACATCTTTGGACTGTGGGAGGAAACCGGAGCACCCGGAGGAAACCCACGCACACACGGGGATGACGTGCAGACTCCGCACAGACAGTGACCCAGCTGGGAACTGAACCTGGGACCCTGGAGCTGTGAAGCATTTATGCTAACCACCATGCTACCGTGCTGCCCAAATAATTTCTTCAGATGTATCCTAATGTTCTGCGCCTGAAATCAGAAGAACTGACGATGAAGGTATTTATGGATCTGTTGTGACTTTGCTCAGTATAAGCCGCCCATGTTTGACAAAGGATATAGTGGAAACACAGCGCCACCTCGTGGCGGAATGTAGTAAGATTAAATAAGTTCATTTTTTCCCTGGTTCAGGGAGGTCTGGGTCCACAATATGTGAGGGTATTTTGTCTGACGAGGAGTCTGAAGCGCAACGCCTTTAACGCTTCACATAAAAATGTACAAAATACATCCCCCAATCGCACCACATCTTCCTTTGACGCTGTTGCCCTTCAGAGTCGAGTTCTTATTTTCAATAATTTTCAGAACCAAAAATCCGCCTTCTGAACGTTCTTTGAACCAACCATGGGTACCCGTCAAATTGGGCCGAATAACAAGAGGCCTTTTCTGGTGGGCGGAATATATCGTCTCCGGTTATCAGGATGCCCCCTTTCCACAGTGAGAGCATTTAAACGTGTCCTTGGTTCTCTTCAATGAGAATATGTATGCAGAAGGGCAATAATAATATTCATATTTCTGCATTTTCACTTGAATGCAATGGTCACAGTCTTTATATAATGTCAAAACCACTTGTGTGCCCATAAACAGTCCTCTCGTAAATAATTATTTCTTGATTTGAACACGCCTCACTTTAACTACTTGATAAACGTCGTTAACCATCCAATTAGTTGCATAGGCCAATAATTGCGACTGTTCTGAAAAGGGTCTAGTCGCATCTTTGCAGAGGAATCCGATAAATACTTTGACGACATGTTTGGGGGGTGGTGGAGGGGGAGGGGTTCAGGAAGATACATCGGTTGATTGCACACCGAACATTCTGTCACCAGCGGTCTTGCACGACTGCTATAAAATCCGCCCTGACATTTCAGTTGTCTTCTGTGTTTTTTTACACATCTTTTTTGTCTGTCTTTACGTGTACACTGGTTCCCGTTCATCCCCTCTTTCTATATATACATAAACTATTTATTGTTTTCATGATGAACCGGATTTTAAAGCGGAAAGGAACGAACTTGCTGTCGGTGGGAGGGGTCTGGATTCACCAACGCAGAAGACGTTGGTCGATGAAAGTTTTTGTTGGGGCCACAAATGAGTCTGTAACGCTGTGCAGCATCACTGGCAGCGCAGTAATACTCGGCCGAGTCGGCTGGTTCAACGATTCGGATCCTCAGGCTCGACATCTTATCGTTCCCACTTTTTGTGATTTCAAATCCACTTTTGAAGCTCTCTTCGTATTGAACTTCATTGCCTCTATACTTACTGCCGATCAACGTGAATCCTTCTCCGGGAATGAGGCGATACCAGAGCATGGTAGCACGCACTGTCTCATTCTGGAGACAATTAAACCGGACCTCCTGTCCTTGTTCAACAGCGATTGAGGCCGGCCACTGATGTATGACATCCGCCAAAAGACATTCTGAATAGAAACAGGTGACAGTTTAATTAACCGCATGCTTTTCAAAATTCCTACATGTTGATAAACTCCTTGGCCATTCGAATTGATGCTTCATGAATATCCGACATTAAAGCGAGTTTCAGCTGCATGCAAGTTTTCCAACACACAATGCCAGTATAAATAAAGAAATCCTATAAATCTCGCGTTATCAGCAAATTGAAAAGTGGGTAATGAATAACCATGTAATGCTCGGCACAACATCGAGGGCCGAAGGGCATGTTCTGTGCTGTACTGTTCTATATGTTCTATGTTAAAGAACAATTCAACTCTGGAAGCGTAAGTTTAATTTTGAATATATTTTGGCAGTTACAGTATATTTAGTGCCTGTTCGGTAGATTCGTTCTAATTGTATTGAATTATTCTTGTTAGATTTTATTCTTCTGGTGGACATGTAATTATTCTGTAAAATTTCAGTACCGCATAATTTTCTAAATTTGGTTCACCATGAGAGAATAGCAAGGTTGTGAGACAAAATGATCTTACTTGGCGTCAGATGAAGAAGAGCAAAGACAAGACAATTGAGCTGCATGGCTGAGATCAAGTGTCCACATAATGTTTCAGTCAAGGGCTGAGAGTGATTCAGAGGATGTAACGCCAAGGCCGGAAGTTGGCAAAGCAAATAGAAATAAAGAATGCGCGAGCCGCAGTCTTTTCGACTGTCAATCAGCAGTGAATGTTACCGACATGAATGAGCTTCAATAATAAAGTCTCCCCTTCGTCCGACCGACTGAGTTTGATATGGGCCGGCGTCCGGATACAGTTTGTGTGGGGTGAAGGGGGGCGGCGGTGATGGGGTCCCAGTGCTAGGGGAGATGGTGATGGTTCGGATATCGGGGTGTTGGGGATGTGCATTATGGGGGTGAGGGACTATTTTATCCATTGATGGGATTTGGGCATGGCTGAGCGGGCCACTATTTATTATTCATTTCAGAGTGATTATAGGAATCAGTCACATTGCAGTTGGATTGGGCCGGTACATTTCCTGCCATAAAGGGCATTGGTCAACTTATTTTATTACGAGAATGGTCAATGGTTTCATGGTCATCAGAAGACTTTGAACATTAATTAACTTCAAGCGGGGTTCCTGCCCCTCCATGCGGATAAGTCCAGACGCAGGGAGCAGCCGGCCAATCTGATTCTCCGAACACTCGCTGGTGTTTGAAGTACCTGAAGCTATTAAATCTCTACAGTGCAGAAGAAAACTATTCGGCCAATAGAGTCGGCACCGACCCTTTGACAGTTTGCCTGGGCGCATGTCCCGGCCTCATCCCCGCATCACCGTCAGCTAACGGGCATATCTTTGGACACTGAGGTGACATTTAGTATGGAAAATCCACCTGACCTTCAAATGTTTCAGCTTTGGGAGGAAACCGGAGTACCGGAAGAAACCTAGGCAGCCACTGTGACCCCTCTACAGACCCACCCCAGGGGCACCAAAACAGTTTTCCCTCATCGTGGTTAGACACGCAATGCGTAAAGCGTTGCCGATGCGCCAGAGTGCTGAACACTTCAGGTCAAACATTTTCAAGCAGAGTATACCAGAGCATGCAGCTGCCGGGTACCTAGCTGGGTTCGGCAGCTGCCCACAACTCTGTTACCCAACAGGAAATACCGTCCTCAGCAATCTGTTGTGTTCCCATTTATTAATAGCGTCGGTTAACTTCATTGAAAAAGGAACACATTTGAGTGGATGGAGGGAAGGTGGTGGTCGAGGAGTTGGAGGGATGAGCATGGCTTCGGAGTAAATTAGCTGTTTATTCGAAGCCGAGAGCAGGAAATATTGTGAAGGCAATGCTGTCTAATGTGCAAAGGTACAAAACCTTGGTGAGGCCACATTTGGAGTACTATGTGCAGTTCTGGTCGCCTCATTTTAGGATGGATGTGGAAGCTTTGGAAAAGGTGCAAAGCAGATTTACCAGGATGTGGCCTGGAATGGAGAGTAGGTCTTACGAGGAAAGGTTGAGGGTGCTCGGCCTTTTCTCATTAGAACGGAAAAGGATGAGGGGCGACTTGATAGAGGTTTATAAGATGATCAGGGGAATAGATAGAGTAGACAGTCAGAGATTTTTCCCCCGGTAGCATTGTGGATAGCACAATTGCTTCACAGCTCCAGGGTCCCAGGTTCGATTCCGGCTTGGGTCACTGTCTGTGCGGAGTCTGCACATCCTCCCCCTGTGTGCGTGGGTTTCCTCCGGGTGCTCCGGTTTCCTCCAACCGTCCAAAGATCTGCACGTTAGGTGGATTGGCCGTGATAAATTGCCGTTAGTGGCCCAAATTTGCCCTTAGTGTTGGGTGGGGTTACTGGGTTATGGCGTTATGGGGATAGGGTGGAGGTGTAAATCTTGGGTAGGGTGCTCTTTCCAGGAGCCGGTGCAGACTCGATGGGCCGAATTGCCTCCTCCTGCACTGTAAATAATATGTCTATTACAAGGGGACATAAATTTAAGGTGAATGTTGGAAGATATAGGGGGATGGCAGAGGTAGGTTCTTTACCCCACAGAGTAGTGGAGGCATGGAATGCACTGCCTGTGGAAGTAGTTGAGTCGGAAACATTAGGGACCTTCATGCAGCTATTGGATAGGTACATGGATTACGGTAGAATAATGAAGTGTAGATTAATTTGTTCTTAAGAGCAGCATGGTAGCATTGTGGATAGCACAATTGATTCACAGCTCCAGTGTCCCAGGTTCCATTCCGGCTTGGGTCACTGTCTGTGTGGAGTCTGCACATCCTCCCAGTGTATGCGTGGGTTTCCTCCGGATACTGCGGTTTCCACCCACAGTCCAATGATGTGGTTAGGTGGATTGGCCATGATACATTGCCCTTAGTCTCCGAAATTGCCCTTAGTGTTGGGTGGGGTTACTGGGTTATGGGGGATAGGGTGGAGGTGTTGACCTTGGGTAGTGTGCTCTTTCCACGAGCCGCTGCAGACCCGATGGGCCGAATGGCCTCCTTCTGCAGTGTAAATTCTACGATAATCTATGATTAATCTAGGACAAAAGTTCGGCACAGCATCGTGGGCCGAAGGGCCTGTTCTGTGCTGTATTTTTCTACGTTCTATGTTCTATAATGGAATTTTGGAATGACGATTCTGCAATACACATTCAAACAAAGGAAATCGAACATGTAGGTGATCACGAACAACACCCATGGTTGCGAGAAACGAAAGAGGCGTGGTGCTGTTTACCATCTGGTTCTGTAAAATGAGCTGGGACCAGCAATGGGAACAGAATGGCTTCTTCTGTCTTACACTATTCTCTAATTCCATGGTCTGGTTCCATTCAATGTGCGTCAAACATCAAACTTATGCTGCCACCTAATGGCAGAAAGACACCTAATATCAACGCAAATTGTCGGTTTTTGTAGCTGCAGAGCCGCCGTCTGAAACGCTGTGCGAGACTGCAAGCGCAGAAGTAGACAGCGCTTTGAGATGAAGAAAGATTTGCCATATTCAGAGTAAACAACGTTTCACTGTTTCTTTTGGCTTCAAAAGACTCAGATGTGTAAGCTGTCGTTTCCCCTTTTCCAAACGAGTAGAATAACGCTTCCAGGGTCCGGTCTTGTCGTTGTCTGTACCAGTACATATAGCTGTATGCAGTATTCGTTAGAATGCAACGAAGTGTTGTCGATTGTCCGACTTCAATCGATATACTGGAAGGTGACTGTTCCACGAAAGTGGCAAACGTTCCTGTGAAGTGGAAGAAAGTACAGGCTCACATCGCTTCTAATGACGGGTTGGAAAACGGGTTACATGTGTGGAAAGATTTACATTCACATAGCGCCCATCAGAACTTCTTGCGCGCTTCACATAACAAAGTATATATTTAAGTGCTCTCAGCTAAAATATAGGCAAAGCCGTGGACAATTTACGACGGAAAATTCAAATCAATAGCAACATTACAATTCTCATGCTTTATGTGCTCTATTTGGAGTTGGGTCCGTTTCAAATCTTTATCCTGGACACAGGAACTACCGTTCGACAAGTGTAGCTATGAGATCATTTGGGGCACTGAAGAGGACATTCATGGTGGATATTACAACGAAACGGATGCCACCCTAAAGGGGAAGGTTTACGAATTAGAAACAGCAAGAGTATAATGTCACCTCATCCATCTTGAATGAGATTCGAACCTTTAACTCTCTGATATTAGAGCGTTACCGACTAAACTGCAGCTAACAATATAAGGTACCGGGTTCATAACTTACCAGGCAAAAGTGCAGCCATTGATATCAGATAACAAAGTTCATGCAACATTTTTCATTGGCAAGTAGTTGGATGTGAGGACGACTTTGGACCAACTCCGCAAAGAATGCAGTTTCTCTTCTGCACCCTCTGAAATAACAAACATGTGGTTGTCCTGACAAGACAAAGTCATTTCCTGTTCAACGGAAGTACTTTTCTGAGCTGGTCCCCCCTATTGGGCATTTCAGTAAAATTGTAGAATGATGTTGGACAGTACGACAGGCAGGTACTGCAGAGAAGGATTTTTAAAAATTTCCGTCCTGATTCCTCAGAGTAGAATGGAAGGGTTAATGTATCTAGTGGGTTGTCGGGAATACAGAGTCCACAGGGTGAATAGAATCGGCACAAGTACACATCATAGATGAGGAAAGCTGTGTCTGTGCTCCCCAATATTCACATTGCCTGGAAGTGAATTGAGATGGAACATTAGGATCTTTCAAATGAGAATTGGCCAATCAATTGGACTGGAAGATACCTGGCCTGTAGGGGAAAAAAAACAATAGACATAGGGTGGACGGAATTCAGGTCAGTAACGTGATTTTATATACATAGAACATACACTACAGAAGGAGACCATTCGGCCCATAGAGCCTGCACCGACCCACTTAAGCCCTCACTTCCACCCTATGCCCATAACTCAATAACCCCTCCTAACCTTTTTGGACACTAAGGGTTATTTATCATGCCCACCTAATGTGCACGTCTTTTGGACTGTGTGAGGAAAGCCGGAGGACCCGGAGAAACACACGCAGACACGGGGAGAACCTGCAGACTCCACACAGATAGTGACGCAGCGGTGAATCGAACCTGGGACCCTGGCGCTGTGAAGCCACAGTGCTAGCCACGTGTGCTATCGTGCTGCCCTATGTGCCTGTTGATGCCCATTTTGTGTCCGTTGATGCATAGAGTCATGCATATTTCCAACACACTATTCAATAAACTTAATTGTCAAAATAGTGATAAGCACAAAACGTATTTTGTTACCATTCATTGATAGGGTGTGGGTGTCTCTGGTATAGGCACCACTTATTGCTCATTCCGGCTTTGTGCTGAGTTGACGATCGTCACAGATAGAGGCCGACGCTCAGGAAACGCCATTCAACACATCGCGCCTGAGCCTGTAAAATACAACCACCTAACTATTCTTTCCCATATTCCAGCACTTGGCCCATAGCCGTGTCTGCCTTGGCATTGCAACTTGGCAAATGTTCTGATGATCGCAGCCTCTACCAACATTTCAGGCAGTGAGTACCAGACTCCCACCAGCCTCTGGGTTGAAATTTTTTTTCTCACATCCCCTCTAAACCTCCTGGCCTTTAACATAAATCTACGCCCCCTAGTCATTGATCACCCACCAGAGGAAATGGCCCTTTCTATCTACTCCATCTATGCCACTCGTAACATTACTGATCTGAATTATACCTACGAGCAGTCTCCTCTGCTCCAAGGAAAAGGACTCCAGTCAATCCAATCTCTCTGAGTAGCCAAAACTCTCCATCACAGACAACATGATGGGAAATCTCCTCTCCACCCTTTCCAGTGTATCACATGGCCCATATAATGTGGATTGCAGAACTTCATGCTGTACTCTATCTGTGGCTTCACCAATGTTTCTTTTATCATCACAGCATCACCTCCCTGCCCTTAAGCACAATTCCTCGGCCACTAAGGCAAGCATAACATATGCTCTCATAAACACTGTTTATACCTTCCCAGCTAATTTAAGCAACGACTATGCATCTTTACCAATGTCCCTCTCGTTCTCGGTGGTCCCCAAATTCCGACTGTTTATAATGCGTTCTCCTGATATTTTTGCCCAGCGCAGATGAATCACCTCTCACGTATCATGATTAAATTCCATTGACCACTGATCAACCGCGGTGTCCAAACCGTCTACATCCTACTGCAATCGCAGGCTGCATTCCTCATTATATACCAACGCCCACATTTTCGTATCATCCAGTAATTTACTGATCAGTCTTCCTACATTCATGTCTACATCATTTATACAAACCACAAACAGCAAGGGCATCAAGAGACATATCCTGTGGCCAGAAAGGACTTGGAAATTGTTGCCAGCGCCCCTCTAATTTCCTCCTTTGCGCCACTCAACAGCCTGGGCCTTGAGATGGTGAACGGCCTTCACTATCACCACCATTATCATCTGCACTCCATCATTTGGATTTGGATTTAGATTTGATTATTGTCACGTTTGCCCAGGTACAGTGAATAGTATTTTTCTACGAGCAGCTGAAACAGATAATTTAATAAATGAAAATAAAAGAAAAAGAAAAAACATAAAAAGACAACACAAGCTCCACAATACAACTACATCGACAACCGGCATCGGGTGAAGCATGCAGGAGTGTAGTGTTAATCAGGTCATTTCGTAGGAGGGCACGTCGTGACGTTGCATTACTTATGGATTTCTGGCACATTTCAGAGAGTAATTGGAAGTCAGCTATATTGAAATTGGGCCGATGCATTTCAGACCCAATAAAGGCAGCAGGACATCTTTCGGAAAGCACATCAGAGGATCGTATGTGTATTTATGACAATCGCTATTAGTTCTTAGGTCACAATATAGCTTTCAATTGCAGATATTTGTTAATGTAAGAGAATAGCAAATATTATTTCGAGGAGGCGACATAGACACAAGGAAGAAAGCAAATAAGGTTATTCGATCGGGTGAGATGAACAAGGGTGCAGCAGGTCTTTGTGATTTTAAGTTATTACCATCTAAACGCGTTTGCAGAGACCGTAATTGCTTAATGGGACTCTTTCGTTCGCAACAATTGTCTGATTTAACACAGTAAAGAACTTTTTCTTCTCTCCTTTTATGATATCTAGGCATTGATGTGTTGTGTAAGCTGGGTCTGCGAGGACTGCGTTTACTGCAGTGGTGAGAGAGACAGGCTTCCAACAATTGAAGAAATGCAACTCGATTTTATTGAACTCTTAACTATCATATACATTTTGACAGTGGATTGACACTGTGCTGAGTTGACTGGAGAGCTGAGGCTAACCTGATCAGACTATCTTACTACCACATGGTGTATGTTCTAGTTGCTGCTCACGAGCTCTGACTGTCTCAGCAGCTGGATCCAGAAACAGCGGTAAAACTAGTGCCCTCTGGCTTTATAGTGGCCGTGTCCTGTCTGGTGATTGGCTGCTGTGCTCTGTGTGTTCATTGGTCATCCTGTGTGAATCACTGCTTGTCTCTGCACCATCATATACCTGTGTTTATATTATGACAGGCGTCACTGCAATGTTACTTTTATTTCCCACCGATAATTGTCATTTAGTACGTGGTTGTGAGCTATATACTTCAACCTCTACAGTCGACGGAATGCAAGTACATCCAGGATGCAGGTAGGAAGGGAGGTCCGATATTTGAACCCAGCGACTGTGAAACAGATTCAATATAGGTCAAGGTCAGATAGGTGTGCTGCTTTACCAAGTATCTAATACGCCTGTTCTTCTGATTGGTAGTGGGACGCGATTCTATCGAATGAGCATGGGTGAGTTACTGCAGTCCATCTAATCGATGACACTCATCGTCTTTTCGTGCTTCATACAATGGAGCGTTCTGTTACTGTGTTCGATGTTTCGTTCAAAGGGTGTGGAAGGAAGGGGCGCCAGGCAGTTGCACAATCGTCATAAACACCTGGATCCCTGATGGAGGCGCTCCATTATGCATGCGATCTTAAACCGACCTTTCTCTCAGTTGGTCACCCCAGATCTTTAAATGTTGGGCTGCTCTCATCTCTAATTGGTCTTGGAAAATTGCGTTGTCTTCATTTCCCGGCGCAGATCCGTGAAGCCTATACATTTTTTTCAACTAACCTCACCGTTCCGCGGTAACAATGAAAGACATTCATTTAATGTGATGTAACTCCCATACCGCCATCTTTCCAATTTCAGCATGGGTTTTGGTGTCACTACTCTAGGCCGCTATATTAGTGGTCTACCAATCTACCATAATGTTAGTGTAAAGTGGTAAAGAAGATTCAATGCTTTAATATTTAGTGATATGAATTCATACTTTCTAAGAAAACAGTCACACGAAGATAACTTCCGGACTAGCTACCAAGCGGTTTTGACACAGATTCTGAAAAACAACGAGGAGGAATATGACCAGAATGCCTTGTGGCATTGACCTTTTTTTGCAATTAATGGACAACTTAATGTGGCCATTCCACCTACCCTGCACATCTGTTTGTGTTCTGGGGGTGATACCCACGTAGAAACGCGAGATTGTGCAAACTCCATACGGTCAGTGACCAGGGGCTAGGATCAATCCCGGGCCCTCGGCGCCGTCAGGCAGCGGTTCCAATCACTGTGCACCTTATGCCTCAGCTTTAGAGCGATACCAGAGGCGAGTAATACACTGGCAGCAGTAGTGTTGAACATCAATGTGTAGGCAGACGGGAGAAGTTCCAATGGCTGCGCACAATGTAGGAAGAGCAAGCGGAGATTTAGTAGAGCGTCTTCAAATAGGGAGTAGGTTCGTTAGTTTAATGACGAGTGGCCGCTTCTACTGATAGAAGGGCTGAAAAACCAAGAGGAACAGATCGAACGTAATTGACTAAATCATCTGGGGAGAAAGAGCGAAGTTCCTTTTGAGGATGAAGTTACGGTGATCTTGCAGGCACAAGCATCTGAGAAGAAGATGGTTGCAGATTTAATGGTAGCATTGAAAATAGAGCGCGACTCGGCAAATCGGTGAAGGAAACCAATCGGGTGAGTGGAAAGACCCGGTCGTTTTTGCAGCTAACCTGCTTCTCTGAAAGCACTGCAACGGGGAAGACGGGAGGAATGAGTTCTCCGGCCCTGCATTGTTCCATGAATCCTAGATGGTGGCAGAAAATGAACCCAGAACAGCAATGTCTCACTGCCACCTTGTGACGGAAATTGAACCCACACAGCAATGTCTCACGTACACCTTCTGGTGGAAAATGAACCCAGAACAGTAATGTTTCACTGCCATCTTGTGACGGAAATTGAACCCGGAGCCACCGACTCGAAACCTGTCGGTTTTTGTAGCTGCAGAATCGCTTTCTCAAACGCTGTGCAATACTACAAGCGCAGAAGTAGACAGCGTCGTAAGATGGAGCGGCCTCGATCAATTCCAACATAAACAGTGTTTGGCTGGGCCTCTTGGCATTAAAAGACTCCGATGTGTAAGCTTGAATAGCATCCTTGCCAGCCGAAAAGAACAGAGCTTCGATTGCCTCGCCTCGTTGTTGTCTGTACCAGTACATGTTGGGGTAGCCAGTATTCTTCAGCTGGCATCTGAGTATTGTCGAGTCTCCTTTGGCTATCGATAGGAACGGAGGCGACTGTTCAACGTCAGAGGCGAGAATTCCTGATGAATTGAATATCGAATCGATTCGAGGTTAAATCAAAAATGCGTTATAACCAGGGCACTGAAACAATTAGCTTGCATATATATGCAGTTATTAGAATCTCGTGACATCCGAACATGTTTTCGAACTATTTAAAAATGCAATGCTGATCACGAAATGCATGAAACGCCGTTGGGAATTGTGGACAGTACATTGCCGCAGACAGCAATCTGCTGATAACTAATTCATAAGGGCTCTTTTCAGCGGATTGATGTTTGAAAGGTGATGCAAGACACGGGGATAATCCTCTGCCCTCCGTGTCGAGCAAAGCGATCATTTCCGTGCACTCGCAAGGACTGATCCGATGACATGTTATCCAATGGCTGGCCGCTGTGAAATGTCATCCCTGCAGAGGCAGGCGCCGGAATGTGGCGACTAGGGTCTTTTCACGGTAACTTTAGTTGAAGCCTACTTGTTACAATAAGCGATTTTCATTTCAAATTGTGTGTTTTAAATTTGAAGCCCCGCTTTTGGAAGAAGTGTGGAACATATGGGATTGTACCTCAGATATGGGATTGCAACAGCCTCAGTTACAGCTGACCTTGCAATGCAATGAAGTTGAAATTTCGACTTACCTGGAAGAAGTGCAGCCAATGACATGACATAACAACATTCCAGCAACATGGTCGTGTACTTGGCCTCTCGTTCGGTGTGAGAACAGGGTTCAGTTCAATAGACAGTTAGATGGACGTTTCACTGCTGCATCTTGTTAAATGCTGAACATTTCATTTGCATTCTTATGCGAACGTCACTTCCCCCGGAACCTGCGCTCCTCCCTATTACTCTCCTCAGAAATTATGTCCAATCATTCGACACAGTGTGGCGGGAAATAACTAAATAATAAGGTTGAATTTTCAGAGTTTTCTTTCGAGCAGATTACGAGAGTCAATTCGCCTGGTGGATTACAGCTGACAATATTCATAGATGGAAGATAATTGGAAATATTTGACATGAAATGTGCACATGGTACCTGGGGTCCATATATATATTTTATTTCCTGCAGCAACATGGTGTGCTGTGGTCAGAAACGCATTGCCTGAAATAATTATCTTAGAATTTACAGTGCAGAAGGAGGCCATTCGGCCCATCGAGTCTGCACCGGCTCTTGGAAAGAGCACCCAAGGTCAACGAATCCACCCGATCCCCATAACCCAGTAACCCCACCTAACACTAAGGGCAATTTTGGACACTAAGGGCAATTTATCATGGCCAATCCACCTAATCTGCACATCTTTGGACTGTGGGAGAAAACCGGAGCACCCGGAGGAAACCCACGCACACACGAGGAGGATGTGCAGAGTCCGCACAGACAGTGACCCAAGCCAGAATCGAACCTGGGACCCCGGAACTGTGAAGCAATTGTGCTATCCACGATGCTACCGTGCTGCCCGTTATGTTAGCAGAATGATAACATCTTGGAGAATTGAATTGAGTGCATGCTGGAGCACCAAATTAAGTATGTTAACGGTTGAGATTTATAGATTTTCACGAGTACGGAATCAATGATTAGATCCATTGAATCCCCACAGTGCAAATGAGGTATATCCATCCATCCCGTTTGAACCGACTCCCTGAAAGAAGACGCTACATTGGGTGGCACTCCCCCGCCAATCCATTGGATTGGACAGCATCTTTAGACATTAAGTGGCAATTTAGCATATGCCAATCTGCCGAAGCTGGAGATCTTTGAACTCAGGAGGAAAGCGGAGGACACGGAAAAATCCCACACAGGCACAGGGAGAACTTACAAACTCCCCATAGACAGTCCCCCAAAGCTAGAATTGAACCCAGGTCTCTCGCACTGTGAGGCAGCAGTGCTAATCTACCATGCCATTATGGACAATTAAGTGGAGTTGAGTATTTCGTCAGAATAGCCATCTAATAGCAGGCGGAGCAGTCTTGCCAAGTGGCCTATTCTGCTCCTACGCATTATGATCCAAACTGGCAGACCATCCGAAGTTAGCAATTTAAATCGCTTCTATCGGACCGCTGCCTGCCAAGCAGAATTGTCCAGAGGAAGCTAGCCCTTCTGAACAATGTCCGGGCAAACCATTAGGTGGGAACTTCCTAGATGGATTCCCCAGCTCATCATTGGGTGCCCCCTAAATGCGACGACGCCTGAAATCCAGAGAATTATAGGCATCGCTCTCGCATTGGAGTAAAAGGGGATTTGAACGGATTCTTCCTTGCGGCACAGAACACATTTGGGTCCAATTCTTGCCCGTCTGACCCAACGAGCTCTGAATCTCGCGCTGGTACGGGTCTTCAGTCTGCTGGAATTGTAAACCGTAACAGGGAAGTGGTGGTGACAGGCGCCTCAGATGGGGCATCTGTTTTGCAGTCATTGTAAAACTGAGCTTCTACAGCATCGGCTACCCACATTTCCGGTGTGCTTCCATACAAAATTGCCCTTGAGAACACAAAGGTGACTAGTTTGTTGAATCCACATTGATGGCTTGCTATTCCAGTTCTATGATAGATTGATAATCGGTCGAGAGGTAGCCCCAGGAACATCCGTCCTCGATGGGGAACTTTTGGCGCAATATCAGTGAACTAGTAAAACCTAGGTTCAAATCCCACTACAGCAGATGGTTAAATTTGAGTTCCATACAAATTTGTAAGCAATGGTTTAAGGATTTCCGTCCCCTTTTCTGAGAAATCTCACCTGGTGTGCTAATGTTACTTAGAGTAGGAAGTTTGCTATTCTTACCTGATGGAGCTCCAGAACCCAGCGAAATTGTTAATCATGGAATGCTCTATCAAGCCATTCAGAAGAAATGGACAACAAATGATAGGTCAACCAAAAAATGTATTATCGACGCAATAATTATTGATCCAAGATTGTGACGTTTATTTAATTACATTTTCATTACATTGTGGGGGATTGTGTTTTCACCTAATGCAATGGGGTATTTACTTCAGAACTCTGGATTAGTAGCCTAGGAAGGTTATTATGGTGCTGCCATATTTGAGGGACAAACGCGAACTCAAGGGTTAACATATTCAGTATTTGCTGTTTGTCTGAAAAGTGTGCAAATCGGCACCTGCATCAAAGCGCAAACTGCCTTGAAAGCATTCAGAAACCGCACTCAGGAAACAGGTGTCCAAGACTGCATCATATCTGGAGAGTCCTCTCAAATTTTCAAATGGCACATTGTTCCTGACCTATTTAAGACCGGCAGTATTTTTCTGTTGCGGAAGTACACGACTGCTTAATGCTGCAGAGGTTACAGCGAGTTCTCAGAGAATGATAACAGAAACTCTAGCCTTCAGCAATAATGAGAGACTGGAGAGACAGATGGCATTTTTGTTTCGGGACAAGAGGTGTTTTTCATTTTGGATACAATGATCCAGTTCAGGGACAAAAGGTGTTTTTCATATTGGATTCAATGATCGAGTTCAGGGACAAAAGGTGTTTTTCATATTGATTACAATGATCCAGTTCAGGGACAAAAGGTGTTTTTCATTTTGGATACAATGATCCAGTTCAGGGACAAAAGGTGTTTTTCATATTGGATTCAATGATCGAGTTCAGGGACAAAAGGTGTTTTTCATATTGATTACAATGATCCAGTTCAGGGACAAAAGGTGTTTTTCATATTGGATACAATGATCCAGTTCAGGGACAAAAGGTGTTTTTCATATCGGATACAATGATCCAGTTCAGGGACAAAAGGTGTTTCTCATATCGGACACAATGATCCAGTTCAGGGACAAAAGGTGTTTTTCATATTGGATACAATGATCCAGTTCAGGGACAAAAGGTGTTTTTCATATTGGATTCAATGATCGAGTTCAGGGACAAAAGGTGTTTTTCATATTGATTACAATGATCCAGTTCAGGGACAAAAGGTGTTTTTCATATTGGATACAATGATCCAGTTCAGGGACAAAAGGTGTTTTTCATATCGGATACAATGATCCAGTTCAGGGACAAAAGGTGTTTCTCATATCGGACACAATGATCCAGTTCAGGGACAAAAGGTGTTTTTCATATTGGATACAATGATCCAGTTCAGGGACAAAAGGTGTTTTTCATATTGGATACAATGATCCAGTTCAGGGACAAAAGGTGTTTTTCATATTGATTACAATGATCCTGTTCCGGGACAAAAGGTGTTTTTCATGTTGATTACAATGATCCAGTTCAGGGACAAAAGGTGTTTTTCATATCGGATACAATGATCCAGTTCAGGTACGAAAGGTGTTTTTCATATTGGATACAATGATCCAGTTCAAGGACTAAAGGTGTTTTTCATATAGGATACAATGATCCAGTTCAGGTACAAAATGTGTTTTTCATATTGGATACAGATGATCCAATTCAGAGAATCTTTTGATAGAGTAGCAATGGGAAACTCTTCCAACTGCAGTCACTGTGGTGACCAGATGACGCATGAAGGGAAAATTACGAGGAGGCGGATGATGGGGTGGGTGGGGGGATTGTCTCTGTCAGTGTGCTGCAATGATTCAGATGAAACATCCAGAAATGGTGAGGGCAGCAGATTTGATCACAACATTCAGTCAAGAATTGTTCAAATATTTGCCACGGAAAAAAGTGGAAAGCAGAATATTCAAACGATTGGGTAGCTCTTAAAAGTCACCGCTAGATTTAGTGATGATCTGTAGTTCTGCATCATTCCACGCTCAGATGAAAATGTTAAGCTCTCGTCTTCATGGTAACAACGAGATAAATACCACCAGGTGTGTTAAATATCTGCTCACTATCTGTCACAGACTTCTTTACCGAAGGCTGTAGTGGAGTCACAGCGTCATCTGGTGCCAATATCAATCAAGCACAAGAGGCTGAAATGTATCTCTTATTCCAGGTATCTCTGGTCACGGACATTGTGCGGATTTGTTTCAATGATGTCAATGAATCTCAACCTCTTCTCTATCAATGTTGTAGAAAAGGAACTAAATTTTAAGCGGCAGCAATTGCCCTTTATGGAGGAGGGTTCCAAATCTCAGTTGTTTCTGAGTACAAGTGCTTCCTGAGATCTCTCCTGAATAGCCTAGCCAGAATTTTTAGACTTTGCCTCCTAGTTTTAAAATGTCCAACTATGTAAATAGTTTAGATTCATCTACACTGTCAATTCCTGCCAATACCCTAAAGAGTTCGATCAGGTCACCCCCTAACATCTACTTTCTGGAGAAAACAGGCCGAATTAAAATAATCTCTCCTCATAGCTTATTCGCTGCTCTCCCGGCATTATGCTTGTAAACCTACATTACAAACCATCCAAGTTCGAAATAGCCTTTCTGAGATACCGAGATCTGCACATGGTACCCCTCGTGGGGTTTAAATAGGGCTTTTCAAAACTGCAGCGCAATTATTGGTTCCCAGTACTCCAGATATAAAAGCCACCATTTCATTCGCCTTCGTGATTAATTTTGTGGCATTTTAAAGATCTATGTACCTGAAGCCCGAAGTTTCTTAGGGCACCCAATGAATTTAGCTTCACAGCATCTAGAAAGTATCCTTCTCTATTCCTTTTTGGTCCACAATAGGTGACCTCACAACTGCTTACACTGAAATCCATCTACCACAGTTCTGCCCATTCACTTAGTTTATTAATATTACTTTGTACTTTTATGCTGTCTACAACGACATTCAACTTTGAGTCATCAGAACATTTAGATTTAGTACTTCCTATGCCATTGGTCAAGTCGTGAATTAATAATTTGAACAATTGAAGCACTAACAATTGAGGCCCTTTGGGACACCACCAGTCACATCCGGCCAATTTGACTACCTACCCATTATCGCTACTTTCTGTAGCATGTCGCAACCAATTTTCCACCCATGTAATTTGCCCTCATTTCAGTGAGCTTCTTTACGAGTTACCAGTTTGTTAGCCTGGACTTCATTAAATGTCTTCTGGAAGTTCATATAAACTACATCCAGATATATTCTACTATCCACTACCTTAGACAACCCTTAAAAAAACCTCAGTGAATGTTTACCAGGTAAACCTACCTGTCAGGACTCCACGTTGGGTCTTCCTGATAAATCCTTGATTAGAGATTCCAACAATTTCCCCATCACATACTTTAGGCTGGTTCTAATGTTATCATAAAGTGTTCCTCTCCGAAACCCTTGACTTTATTTTTAAGCAGATCCTAATTGGTGAATATCACGCCAATTCTGATGCACTACAACAACCAAAGAGCCACCTGAAACCAGGAAGTACTTGGGTAGGATTAGAAATGTTAAGATACACTGGTGACGCTGAACGTTTGAAGTACTGCAAAGCTAACGAAGCCAACGAGGACAATTAGCCTTGTCCTAATTACGCGTTCTGCAACAAATATCAAACATCATATCAAAAACACCTGTGTCCCCAAATGTGAACTGAGTAAACGGTTTATCTCACATAAAGAATTCTTTCTGTTCTCACGGTACTGTATGGTAATACGATATTTCCTTTGGAACGGTTTTTGTCAGGGTTTCTGGTGTGTGTGCAGCGCTGTGCTCCATCACTGGCGGCGCAGAAATACACAGCCGAATCTCCAGGTTTAACCTTCTTGATCGTCAGCGTGGACATCTTATCTTCCATTGTCCGTGTAATTTCAAATCCAGGTTTGAAACCCTTCTCATATTGCGCTTCGCTGCCTTTGTAGCTGGACCCGACGAGCGTGAGCCCTTGTCCAAGTACTTGCCGATACCAGAGCATCATATTCCGCAAAGTGTCATTCTGATAGCAATTTAACACGGCCTCTTGTCCCTGTTGGACAGCGATAGCAGCCGGCCACTGATGTATCAGATCGGCAAGCAGACATTCTGATAGAAAAACAAACAGGTCAGTTTTACTAACCAGATTAATTCCATTACTTTCCAGACATTTTCAATTGCTGCTTGGGCGAATAACCGACTACAGAATGGGCAGCCCATGTACACCCGGTTTCTTTCAATATCTGGAGATCGTACCTAACTTAACTCGAGACGTGTGCTGCACCAGCAAAACAAAAATGTGAGAATTAATACTTTAAGTCAAAAGAAGCAAATTATGCAGGTTTTAGCTGAACCGATAATATCTGCTATCAATCCATCTTATGGGAATCAAAATAATATTAATTGCAGTTCCTAAAAACTTTGCACCGAATATAATGTGAGATCGTTGCTGGTTTATATGTTTCATCGCGCATTCACAATTCCCCCGTTATAACATCATGAAACGCCAGAATATAATTTCTAAATTGATTCGTAGAAAACACGAGGGAAGAACAAAGCTGATAAATAGTCGCTGTCCCCTTACTTGGGGCCAGATATAGCAGGGACAAAGTCAGCAGTTTTAGATGCATGTCTGAAGGCAGTCGAAGATCTAATGGTGCTCTCAGGGCTCAGGTTTGAAGGGAAGCTGCTGGTTCCGCCCATGCACACGTGAGATTCGATATCTCGTCAGCGAGTAGAACAGGACAAGTCCCACATTTGCCTTGGCTCTCTTCCTGTCACAAGACAATCATTGCCTTTATCGAACCTGCAATGTTTCTTTAAGGGAAGCCACAGCGAGAAACTTGTTCACAACATAGTCCGCTTACCAGTTCTGGGCCCTCAATCGGCTAATGTGTTTTTTGTGTTGATGGTTGAAGGATATTTATTGGTTTCGATACCAGCAGAAATTCCGAACCGTTCTTGTCAAAACGAACAGCGGGGTGGTGGGGGAGGAGGGTGGGAGAATTAATATTCAACTGAGAACGCCTGATTTCATTATTCCTTCAGCAACATTGCAGTCCTTCTCAGTATTGCACTCGATGCTGCTCGAAAACTTTGCCCACGTAATGTCTTTTCAGGATCGCAACGGCGTTTCCGTACGTGGTCGAGTCGTCGATTAGTAAAAAGATTCTGTGGCTCCCCCGGGCATTGAGGAGACTCAGCTGGTGTGCCTCGGTGACGGCAGGTGAGTAGATGTAGGCGTGGTGGGCCTCTGAGCAGTGGAGCCAATGTGAGATGATTCCATTGGCTTCAGCTGCCTGTGCGTCGAGTTCTAGTCGATCAGGTTTGAGGGCTGCTTCCATTGCGATATCTTAGCTTATTAAATTGATGCGACCATCAATTCACACGAGAGATTAGCAGAAGTGAACAGTGGTTTTTATAAGCTAGATCTTTGCGTGCCTGCGACTGCTCTGTACTGAGTGCAGCCTACAGGCTTCAGGGTTTATGTATCACCTCAGAGGGGGCAGAGCCATAGGCGGAGCCCACAGGGGCATGAACATAATACAGTACAACACAGTGGTGAATTGCAGTAGCAATACATTCACCACTGAAAGGTCAAGGGGAGATGAGGATAAATAATGAGGATGAGAAAGATATCAGCTATGATTGAATGATTGAGGGGCCTCACGCTATGATTGAGGGGTCTCACGGTAGCATGGTGGTTAGCATCAATGCTTCACAGCTCCAGGGTCCCAGGTTCGATTCCCGGCTGGGTCACTGTCTGTGTGGAGTCTGCACGTCCTCCCTGTGTGTGCGTGGGTTTCCTCCGGGTGCTCCGGTTTCCTCCCACAGCCCAAAGATGTGCGGGTTAGGTGAATTGGCCATGCTAAATTGCCCGTAGTGTAAGGTTAATGGGGGGATTGTTGGGTTACGGGTATACAGGTTACGTGGGTTTAAGTAGGGTGATCATTGCTCGGCACAACATCGAGGGCCGAAGGGCCTGTTCTGTGCTGTACTGTTCTATGTTCTATGTTCTATGTCGGAGCAGATTCGATGGGCCGAGCGGCCTAATTGCGCTCCAATGTTTTATGATATTACGGGCGTTTAGTCTTATTAAAGTTTTCGAATAAAAAGAACTGATTCAGAGATCTCTATCGCAGCGTTCACTTCTAATTCAGCACTTTCTCAAACTCATAAATTTCCACTGTTAGTTCTGACTTTTAATCACATACAAAGAACATGATTTAATTTCCAACCATGTTCATTAAAAACACTTGAAATCCAGTTATAGGAAGCGAAGGACGTGGAATGTTGTCACATGTTGCAAATGAATTTAAGATGGAGTCAGGCGTGGTTTTGTACAGTTGTGCAGCGTTTTGATGAGATGGTTTCGAGATGAATGTGTACCATACTGGACTCGTTAATTAAGGTCCCTTAGTGGAACACAGCCCGATAGAAATTAGAGTTTATTTATTTTAGCTACGTGGAAGACAAAGTCACAGGACTACGGATTAATGTGCAATTAAATAACATTTATTTTATTAAATATACAGAAAATATATCAGCGCGGTGGCGCATTGGTTAGCACTGCTGCTTCACGGCACCGAGGTCCCAAGTTCGATCCTGGCTCTGGGTCACTGTCCGCGAGGAGTTCGCAGATTCTTCCAGTGTTAGCATGGGTTTCACTGACACAGCGTAAAGGTGTGCACGGCAGTTGAATTGGCAACGCTAGATTGCCCCTCAATTGTAAAAAATGAATTGGGTACTCCACATTTATAAAAATTAGAAAATAATAATAATAAACTGATAGTAACTGGATGACGCAATTCCTTTACCTCAGATATCTTCGAGGTGCATAGAGGTATTTAACAATAGTACCGGTCACAAAATATAACTGACATCTTCAGTTAGTGCACAGCACATGTTTACAATTGGCGGCGGCGAGCGAGGAGGTCGCAGGGAGAGGGGCTCCCGCAAGCGGTGGACAGCAGGAGGAACAGCCCCCCCCCCCCCCGACAGGCCGGACGGCGGAGGAGGAGCGCCGGCGGAGGTGCCGGAGCGGGAGCCGAGGAGCCGAGGAGCCGGAGCGGAGGAGCCGAGGAGCCGGAGCGGAGGAGCCGAGGAGCCGGGGCGGAGGAGCCGAGGAGCCGGAGCGGAGGAGCCGGAGCGGAGGAGCCGAGGAGCCGGAGCGGGAGCCGAGGAGCCGGAGCCGAGGAGCCGGAGCGGAGGAGCCGAGGAGCCGGAGCGGAGGAGCCGGAGCGGAGGAGCCGGAGCGGCGACAGGGGGGCCCAACAGCAGCAGGTCCATCCCCTCTCCCTCCCCCCCCCCCCCACGCGGGCCAGGAGCGGTGCGGCGGCGGCCCCTCTTCTCTCCCCCCCCCCCACGCGACCCAGGAGCGGTGCGGCGGCGGCGGCCCCTCTTCTCTCCCCCCCCCCCCTCCACGCGGGCCAGGAGCGGTGCGGCGGCGGCGGCCCCTCTTCTCTCCCCCCCCCCCCCACGCGGGCCAGGAGCGGTGCGGCGGCGGCGGCCCCTCTTCTCTTCCCCCCCCCCCCCAGCCAGCAGCGGGGACCCCCCCCCAGCCAACAGCGGGGACCCCCCCCCCAGCCAGCAGCGGGGACCCCCCCCCCAGCCAGCAGCGGGGACACAACCCCCCCCCCCAAGCCAGCAGCGGGGACACAACCCCCCCCCCCCCCACCCAGCAGCGGGGACACAACCCCCCCCCCAGCCAGCAGCGGGGACACAACCCCCCCCCCCAGCCAGCAGCGGGGACACAACCCCCCCCCCCAGCCAGCAGCGGGGACCCCCCCCCCCCCAACCAGCAGCGACCACCGGCCCACTCGCCCCTCCCCCCCCCCCAACTGCTGTGACCACCACGTGGCAAAGACAAAGGGACTCTCTCTCCTGGTTGAGTGGGGAAAAAAGAAAAAAGAGACTTGTATTTCTGTTCTTCCCAAAAGAAAACTGGTAAAGAGAAAAGGGGTAGGGGAAATAAATTTAAAAAAAAAATATATATATATATATATATATATATACATATATAGATATATAATAATAAATAAAATAAAAATAGGGTGCGGAAAAGGGGGAAAAAGAAGAACAAGGAGAGAAGAAAAGATGAAGGGGAAGGGGGAGAAAAAAGTGCCAGAAAGGAGCCAAGAGAAAGGGGGCACCGGAAGTAGACTGGGCAAAGGGAAAGCCAGCTCGGGCGAACGAGTCAACACGCGAAGCGGCGGGAAGGATGCTTCGCCGCATCCAGAAGAGCTGGACGGGCGGGCAACCTCTCCCCTGGGGTTAGAGGGGGGCGTGAATTGGAAGGAAGCCTTTGCCGAGGTGGTGAGGGAGCAGCTGCAGGCATTCAAGGCAGAGTTAAAAGCAGACGCAGAGGCCGCAGCACAGGCAGCAGTGACCAGGGCCATGTCAGGGGTGCAGCAGGTTCTGACCAGATTGGAGAAGAAAGTGGATGCCCAAGGGAAGATACTGGAAGCCCAAGGGAAGATACTGGAAGCCCAGGGGGCAACCATTAAAGAGCTGGAGAAGGCAGCGACTGACGCGAGCGACCGGGTCATATCCCTGGAGAGGGGAATGGTGAAACTGAGTGCAACACAGGGGAGCCTGAAGGGCAGGGTAGACGACCAGGAGATCAGCTCGAGAAGGCAAAATATCAAGATAGTGGGCCTGCCAGAGGGGATAGAGGGTAGAAATCCCACAACATTCGTGGCTGCGATGCTGGGCTCCTTAGTGGGGCGGGAAACTTTTCCCACCCCACCGGAAATGGACAGAGCTCATCGGTCACTGCGCCCGAAGCCCAAGGAAGGGGAAAAACCGAGAGCAGTTATAGCCAGACTGCACCGGTACCGGGATAGGGAGACAATCCTGCGCTGGGCCAAGGAGAATAGAGCCTGCAATTGGGACGGGCACGCCATCCGAATCTACGAGGATTTTGGAGCGGACATAGCTAAGAGACGGGCGGAGTTCAACAGAGCGAAAGCAGCTCTCTATAAGAACAAAGTACGTTTTGGTATGCTGTACCCAGCAAAACTCTGGGTCACATACCAACACAAGGAATATTTCTTTACAGCCCCTGCCGAGGCGAATAGATTCGTCGAGGAGCACGGGCTGGAAAAACGCCATGGGAAGTAGGGACGAGGGGCCCATGGCAAGGAGACACGTCATGCCGACGGGGGGGGTGGGGAGGGGCGAGGCAAAGCCAGCCCCCTCCCCCCTGGCAGAAACACCCAGAACGGAAAACAACCCAATGCCCTAGGGCCCGCTCCAGGTGGGAGGCCAGGCCCCGGCACGAGGGAACGGGAGTACTGGAGAGGGGAGAGGGGAAGCGGGACAGCAACCTCCGAGAGGGGAGCCACCGTGCTAGCAGGAAAGCTAGCGAAGGGGGCGCGCAACAGAGCAGGGCCGCAGCGCACCCCCAACAGGGGGGAAGGCGCCAGGCAGGGGAGGGGGGGGATCACCCATCAAAGGTGGGAGAGCAAATGGGGACAGGAATGGGGGAGAGAGGGGCAATGGAGGGGTACACAGGGGTATCCCCGAAAGGGATAGAGCGGGGGGGGGGGCACCCGGGGGGCGAGAGACCAGGGAGGGGAAACGCAGGGACGAAGGGACAAAAGAGGCCAGTAAGGGAATAGGGCCACAAAGTGCCACAGACAAGGGCTCGAAACAGGGAACTGCTGCAAGCACCCACCCAGTACGGTCTGTGGGTGAAGGGGCCCCCCGGAGTGCAGGGGACTACCCGCGTGGCGGATACAAAGTGGACGGCCATGGCGGGTGTCCCCGGGACAAGGGGGAACCCCGGAGCGCAGGGACCCGACCGCATGGGGAGAGCAGTGATAGTGGACATCCTGGACGGCCCCCTAACATAGGGAAACCCCAGAGGGCAGGGGCGCGTCCACCGGACAAATATGGTTAACCCCACAGGAGCAAGGGGGCAGAAGCCCCCCACCAGAATAGTCACCTGGAACGTAAGGGGACTTAACGGCCCAGTGAAGAGATCTAGAGTCCTCACCCACCTTAGAAACAAGAGGGCCGACATAGTCTTCCTCCAAGAGACGCACTTGAGGGAGCAGGACCAACTGCGGGTAAGAAAGGGCTGGGTGGGACAAACCTATCATTCCTGTTATGGGGCAAGGGCCAGGGGGGTGGCGATCCTGATTGGCAAGAGGACAATGTTTAGGGCGACAAAGACGGTTACGGACCCAGGGGGACGGTATGTCATGGTCAGCGGGGCCCTGGATGGGGCGCCGGTAGTTCTAGTTAACGTGTACGCGCCCAACTGGGACGACACGAGCTTCATCCAAAAGACCATGGCAGAAATCCCGGACATAGCGACGCACCGACTAATCATGGGGGGGGACTTCAACTGTGTACAGGACCCAACGACGGACAGATCAAACCCCAGAACGGGGAAAACCTCAAACATGGCAAGGGAACTCAGCCACTATATGGAGCAGATGGGAGCAGTAGACCCCTGGAGATTCGCCCACCCGGGGGAGAAAGAATTCTCTTTCTTCTCCCCAGTACACAACGTGTACACCAGAATTGACTTCTTTGTGGTGGGGAAAACGGTGCTTCCAGAGATAGACAAGGTGGAATACTCCGCAATTGTGATATCAGACCATGCTCCACACTACATGGATGTGCGGCTAGAGACGGGAAGGGCCCAGCGCCCCAAATGGAGGTTGGACGGTGCCTTACTAGCTGACAAGGCCTTCAGCGAAAGGATAGCGCAGGCCATAGCGGAGTACACTGAGATCAACCAAAACGGGGAGGTCTCACCCTCCACGTTCTGGGAAGCGCTTAAGGCCGTACTAAGAGGGGAAATCATAGCCTACAAAGCGCAAAGAGATAGGGAGGAAAGGGTGGCTAGGCAGAAGCTGGTCGACTCCATACTGGAGGTAGACCATAAATACTCCGAGGCCCCGACTGTAGAACTCCTGGCGGAGAGAAAAGAATTACAAAGGAACTTTGACCTGCTCTCCACCAGGAAAGCAGTACACCAACTCCGCCAGGCACGCGGGGCCCTATACGAACACGGAGACAAAGCCAGCCGCCTGTTGGCCCACCAGCTGAGAAAGCAGGCAGCCAGCAGAGAAATTGCGCAAATCAGAGATACCAGAGGCACGTTGGAAACAGAACCAGAGAAGATTAACAAAACCTTCAAGGCCTTCTACCAAGAGCTGTACACCTCAGAGCCCCCAACGGGGAAGGCTGGGATGAACCGGTTTCTTGACGGACTGAACATACCAGTTGTGGGAGAGGGCAGAAAACGGGATCTGGAAGCACCACTAGCACTGGGAGAGATCATGGAGAGCATTAGCTCCATGCAGGCGGGGAAGGCGCCGGGACCGGACGGATTCCCGGCGGACTTCTACAAAAAATTTGCGACAGCGCTGGCCCCGCACATGCGGGAGATGTTCACAGACTCGCTAGCTAGGGGCACGTTGCCACCCACGTTAGCACAGGCCTCAATCTCGCTGATACCTAAGAAAGACAAAGACCCAACGGAATGTGGGTCATACAGACCCATATCTCTGCTGAATGCAGACGCCAAAATACTGGCCAAAATCCTAGCCAAAAGGCTAGAAGACTGTGTACCTGAGGTGGTCACAGAGGACCAGACGGGCTTTGTCAAAGGTAGACAGCTGACCGCGAACATCAGGCGCCTGCTGAACGTGATAATGACCCCCTCCGGGGAGAGAACACAAGAGGTGATCGTCTCCCTGGACGCAGAAAAGGCCTTCGACAGAGTCGAATGGATATACCTCATAGAGGTACTGGAGCGGTTCGGGCTTGGAACAGGGTTCACAGCTTGGGTAAAGCTCCTGTACAACGCTCCCATGGCGAGTGTACAGACCAACAATACCAACTCCCAATACTTCCAGCTGCACAGGGGCACCAGACAAGGATGCCCACTGTCCCCGCTGCTGTTCGCACTAGCAATCGAACCGCTAGCAATCGCGCTCAGGGCAGCAAAAAATTGGAGGGGGATCCGAAGGGGAGGTAGAGAGCACAGAGTCTCACTCTATGCGGATGATCTGCTCCTCTATATCTCGGACCCACAAAGCAGCATGGACGGAATCATCGCGCTCCTGAAAGAGTTTGGAGCCTTCTCGGGCTACAAACTCAACATGAGCAAAAGTGAGATCTTCCCATTACACCCGCAAGGGGGGGGGGGGGGCAGCACTAAAGGGGCTGCCGTTCAAACAAGCCCGACATAAATTCCGCTACCTCGGGATCCAAATAGCCCATGACTGGAAAGGGATCCACAAATGGAACCTCACCAGCCTGACGGAGGAAGTTAAAAAGGACCTGCAAAGATGGAACACACTCCCGCTCTCCCTCGCGGGGAGAGTTCAGACGATCAAAATGAACGTACTGCCCAGGTTCCTCTTCCTGTTTAGATCCATTCCGATCTACATCCCCAAGGCCTTTTTCAAAGCGCTGGACAAACTCATCATGGCGTTCGTATGGGGGGGTAAAAATGCTAGGATCCCAAAGAAGGTCTTACAAAAAACAAAAACCAGGGGAGGGTTAGCCCTCCCGAATCTACAATTCTACCACTGGGCAGCAACAGCCGAGCGAGTAAGGGGATGGATCCAGGAGCCAGAAGCTGAGTGGGTGCGTGCGGAGGAGGCCTCCTGCATGGGAACCTCCCTCCGGGCCCTCGCCATGGCAGCACTCCCATCCCCACCCAAAAAACACTCCAGCAGCCCAGTGGTGACAGCCACCCTCCAATCCTGGAACCAACTGCGGCAGCAACTTGGCCTGACCAAAATGTCGAACAGGGCTCCCATCTGCAACAACCATAGGTTCAAACCAGCACTGACCGACGCCACCTTCAAAAGGTGGAGGCAGGACGGGGGGACACTGACAGTCAGGGACCTATACACGGACGACAGGATCGCAACACTGGACGAACTGACAGAGAAATTTCAGCTAGCTGGGGGGAACGAGCTACGGTACCTGCAGCTCAAAAACTTCCTACGAAAGGAGACAACGACGTACCCACAACCGCCACGACAGACACTACTGGAAGACCTACTGGACGCAAGTATCCTAGAGAAAGGGAACTGTAGTGACATGTATGACCGACTGGTAGATAGGGACGACACCGTACTGGACGCAACAAGGAGGAAATGGGAGGACGACCTGGGGATGGAGATCGGGTGGGGACTCTGGAGCGAAGCACTGCATAGGGTCAACTCCACCTCCACGTGCGCAAGGCTCAGCCTGACGCAACTAAAAGTGGTACATAGAGCCCACTTAACAAGAACCCGTATGAGTAGGTTCTTCCCGGAGGTGGAAGACAGATGTGAACGGTGCCAAAGAGGCCCGGCCAACCACGCCCACATGTTCTGGTCCTGCCCCAGACTCGTGGAGTACTGGACAGCCTTCTTCGAGGTAATGTCCAAAGTGGTGGGAGTGAGGGTGGAGCCATGCCCGATAGTGGCGGTCTTCGGGGTTTCAGAACAGCCAGATCTATTCCTGGGGAGGAGGGTGGATGCCCTTGCCTTTGCCTCCCTGATCGCCCGCCGTAGAATCCTGTTTGGCTGGCGGTCAGCAGCACCGCCCAGAGCTGCGGACTGGCTGTCCGACCTCTCGGAATCTCTCCAAATGGAGAAAATCAAATTTGCCATCCGAGGGTCGGACGACGGCTTCCACAGAACGTGGGAGCCATTCATGCAACTGTTCCGGGACCTATTTGTGGCCAATGTACAAGAGGAAGAATAGTCGGGGGAAGGTAGCGGGAGGGGGGGGGGGGGCTACAGGTTCGTTACGGGGGTTCGATGGCTAGCTAAGGCCCAAAACCAAGCTAAATAAACATGTTGAGGGGGGGAGGGGGGGGGGGCGCAGTTACTACTACGAAGATGCTTACCTGTAAATATGTATGTTAATTTTTGCGTGTTTGTTTTTGTTTGTTTTTTTTTTTTTTCTCTCTCCTAACAATTTGTAATTTGTTCAATATAAAATACGAAAACTGAATAAAAACATTTATAAAAAAAAAATGTTTACAATTGGCGAAACGTTGTCAGACATGCCACTCCCTGAAACCAAGTGACACTTGCGGCAGAAAATAACTTCCGTGGACATCTCATCAATCCCAGTTTATTATTACACTGTGAGTCATCTGGCCTGATTGAAATTATATCTCTCACACCATGGTTTCCACACTCCACTTTCGAAGCACATGCTTAGCATCCTTTCCAAAGCACACATTCTCTGGATGAAATGATCAAGAAACCACTTTCAGGATGTCCGTTTCTAATTTCAGTATTCCTCTCGCCTGGATTACATTTTAAATCGAAGCTTCCACACAATCTGGCAGCTAGCAACGAAGCCAACAGAGCAGTGTTACCAACCATAGGAGCAACTCGGATTCCTGGCCACTCGATAGCTTGCTAGCACTTGCAGACTTGCCTTTCACAGGGACACTCTCTCGCGGCTCTTGTTTACACGAAGCAAAACCCTTTCAAAGTATATCTGTAATCTGTTCCTTTAATTTGCCGTTTTATTCCAATGTCTGATTCTTGAGCCTCTGGGAGCTGTGACCTGTCCATCTGTATTCTGCGGCCTTTTATGGCAGTGCTTAAAAGTCTCTTGCTGCTGGTTCCAACTGAAGTTAAATGTCTCTTAGATTTAGAGTGGCCGTTTCGTCCCAAGGGACAGGTTAGCCGATAATTGATTTAGGCCGCAGATATAACTCAGATATAACAATGCACACAAAGTACAAAGTGAAACTCAAACCTTCATATGTGTTGACTTCTTTACTAAACACTGAGCTAAACGTTTTAGCTCTTTCTGAGCACATACATAGAGAAAAAACATACAATACAAATAAAAGTTTATTACACGATCTCTATTTGCTAGTGGACGCTGAGAGGTTGCTTTCTAATATTTGAGAGGTTGGAGCTGGTGAGAAAATTTTATAAAGTAGACGTTTGCCATATCGAACTGAAATCAGGATTTCATTACTCTCTGAGAGTCGTGAATCTGTGGAGTTCGCTGACAGAGACAATGGTGAAGGGCAGGGTTACTGAATATTTTTAAGCCAAAGGCAGGCATATTTTTCACTAGCATAGAGTTTTATTTATCGGAGCTGGTGGCGAATGTGGTGTTGAGGCCACAATCGGAACACTCTGGTTTTGTTGAATGGCAAAATAGGTTCCCGAAGCCAAATGGAGAGGCGTTGTGTGCTTGGTTTAGCACACTGGGCTAAATCGCTGGCTTTTCAAGCAGGCCAGCAGCACGGTTCGATTCCCGTACCAGCCGGAATATGGCGACTAGGGGCTTTCCAACATCACTTCATTTGAAACCTACTCGTGACAATAAGCGATTTTCATTTCATTTCATCCCTTCGAAACAATCGTCCCCTTTTCTTAAATCTATGCGCCCTGGTCAATGATCACCACCACGGGCAAGGTTTCTTCCTCTCTGATCTATCTATGCCCCCCATCATTTTTACTTCACAAACATTCTCGCCCTCCACTCAGTTTATTCTGCTCCACGGAATATATTACCAGATCTACTCTCATTAGGATATATCCGCGCTCACATTTATGTGGATTCCAGAACTGCGAACTAATGTCCAGCATTATCGTAACCAATATTCCATACCCTTCCAACAGAACCTTGGTGCTCTTAAACTCAATGCTTCGACTAATAAAGGCAACTTTATTGTATGCTGTTTTCCCCATTTATTTCCAATTAAGGGGCCTTTTAGCGTGGGCATTCCGCCTGTCCAGCAAATCGTTGGGTTGTGGGGCTGAGGCCCGGGAAGAATGTGCAAAGTCCACACGGACAGTTATCAGGATCCGGGATGAAACCGGGTGATCGGAGCTGTGAGGCAGCAGTGCTAACCACTGCACCACCGTTATGCCCTATCATATGCTTTCTGCACCACTTCATCCACACGTCCTGCAACCATAAACGGTGGTGTACATCCAAACCAAGGTACTTCTGATCCTCGATGCGGCCCAGGATCCCGCCATTCATCCTGTATTCCCTGAGCTTGTTTGTCCTGCCAAGTGCATCACCTCATATTTAGCCGGATTGAATTCTATTTCCCACTGACGTGCCCATCTGACCAACACATCATACCCTCCTGTAATCTAAAGCGATCCTCCTCATTATTTACCACCACACCAATATTCTTATTGTCCCTAAAATTACTGATTAATCGTCCTAAATTCTTCCACCTACCTCCTGACATACTTCCTCCAACATTCAAGTCCAATTCATTGATACATGCATAGGCCACAGAACTGACACCTGTGCGCCATCCCTGGGCACAGGGCTGGTAGGGTACTGTAGGAACGATAGAAGCGGGTTCGCTATCAAAGAAGCAACAGTGCAGAGGCGGCCATTTGGCCCATTGCGTGTGCACCTGCCCCTGGAAAGAGCCAGTGCAAACTTAAGTTTACGCCTCCATCCCAAAACCAGACCTCACCCTCTTTTTTGGATCGGAAGGGGAATTAAGCATGCCAATCCACCTAACCTGCACATCATTTAGCTGTGGGAGGAAATGGGAGCACGTGGAGGGAACCCAAGCGCACATGGGGAGACTCCGCCCAGAAGGTGATCCAAGCCAGAATCGAATCTGGGACCCTGGAGCTGTGAAGCCACAGTGCTAACCACTGTGCCCCGCTTAAAACGAACCTTAGCGACTGCACCGGCTCCGTTCGTCCCTGGTCCATATTTACCCTGTGCTTTAGAGGGAGCTGCTACTGACCGTACACTTTCAGTTGTATTATTCCAGGAACGACATGGCAGGCTAGGTCCCGTGGCAAGTGCCTCCCGAGTTTTAAATCCCGCAGAGCAAGGCATCTCTGGCTGCGAACGAACTTGCTACCTGTATTCTGGAGCACTCTGCCTATATTACTGGACTCAATCCAGTTATCTTTCTTACCGAACACACTCCAACAGAATTTGTCTTAGACGGTAGACTGAAAGACCGGTGAGTAAGTCAGGTCCGTGCTGCACATTGGACCGACAGGGTAGGGATATTTCAGTTGAACGAACTGAGGTCCCCACATTTCTGGCCGAAAATATGCAGTACGGGGTGCCCCACGAGTGCGAGATTGTAGCGACTAAACATCCTCCAGGCCCGTTTATTCCCAAACGGCTAGAGTGATAGGTACCTGACAAAGGTACAGAGACCATGCCCTACGAATTGATGTGGACGGTTCATCCTCAATAGAGAACCGTAATAAAATAACTGGTTGTGTGATTCATTAGCCGTTAGAGGAAATAGCTCTCAGCTATTGAGATCTTAGTGGACGCCTTAGTGTCACAAGCAACCGAGATAGGTGCAGTAGCCTATGTGGTTACCAACCTCCATTCGTTTCCCACTCCAGCCAACATACAGTCTGATAGCATGTATGTCTGTAACAGCCTTACAGAATACCTTCTGCTCCAACAATCCCGAGGTTTCGTCTCTGCGGACGGCATACCTCTATCAACTGCCCATTGTTCAAATATACATTACAAGAGGCTGCTGGTCGCACATAGGCATTGTTAAAGTCAAGGCTCACCGCCGCACCTCCCCACCCAATAACAGCAAGGCTGTTGCCTTAGCGTTTCCCAGACCAATATTGCTGACTTAACCTAGCACAGCGTGCTTACAAAGCTCTCAAAACAGCCTGGACGGTACATAGCTGGCAAGTACGGCAAGTGGAGATAAACTCGATATCAGGGATGAACTGATTTTAAAAGATGGCAATAGTGGTCGCCACTCAGCATTGGAATCATGCTTATTTACCAGGTGGACGGCGGACAGGGACACTAAGGCACAGATGTCACATGTGATCACCTTAAGGCGCTCTTGTGGCGTCAGGAACTTCGGTACGATGACATGCATTATGTTGAAAATTGCCTAATCTGCCCCAGAATATCACCGACAGATATTTCACGAAGGGAGAATTGCCCCGTGGAAAGGCCATGGACGAATCTCCAGGTGGACTATATCGGCCCGCTCATGTGTTAGTAGTTATTGATACCTTCAATAATTGGGTTGAAGCATTCCCGACCCACTCCAACACAACACAAGGTCAACACAAAAATCTGACCCAACAAATCTTTATGCCATGCGGTCGTCCCCGCAGTACAGAGTCCGACCAGGGAAGACATTTTACGTGGCACGTGATGCAAAACTTTATGGCCTTGTGTAAGATTAAATAAAAGTTCCAAATTTCATGCCACCCCAGTCCACTGAAAATACAAATACCGGACTCCCAGCTTGTTGTCCAGCCCAGATCAAGAGATTATATAATCGACCGACTAAAATATTGTCAAAAGGTAAGGAATGACAGGTAAGAGGAGAAATGTACACAACAGGAATGACTAATATTAATTATTTAAACTTGAAGAATCTGGAAGAACAAATAACAGTTTAACAAGCCAAGTGAAAATATGTTGGATAAATGAATCAAAAATGTTCAACAAAATATCTGAGGAAATGAAAAAAAACAATCGAGGCATGTTAGATACTGTGAAAATACATAAACGACATGGGAAAACAATTAATTAGATGATAAAAGGGAAAGCTAATGATTGAGAATTAGATTCAAATTACTTGCAGAATTTATAGAAAATGGATGATCCAGCACGTGAGGGTAAACCTGGAAGGAATTAATAAAGTATTAGTATGGAACGGGAACTAAATTTCATTTAATTTGAAATGCTTTAAACAAATTCGAATCGTGCTAGAATTCTAAACGGTTGTGGTTGAGTTTGAAAAAAACTACGAGAACAAATTCAAACTGTGAAACCTGTACAAAAGAAAAGATAAATGGCAGAAATCCAATTTGATTCTTCCAAAACATGTGTGATATAAAAATGTAGAGTGACCATTTAAAACCCGTTTCAACAAATTTATTTTGTAACTTTCGTTGAGAAGCAGAACATGCGAATGTAAAATGGGTTATAAAAGGATCGACAAAAGACATAGAATTCGAGAAACGTTGAAGGAACAGAACAAAAACGTTTTTAATTTACTGAAAGGATCGCAATGCCGTTCTCCGCCACATTAGGTTTTATCGGAAAATTAACCATTTCACCAGACAGCTCTTTGTCCCAAATCGACCGTAAAATCATGTATCGATGATTACGTATATGTCTATGTTAATTTATATGAGATCTAATTGTGAATTTGTGAGATTTCAATTCAGGCCTTCAGTAACTGTCGATGTAGAGTTTGCATTTTCTCCTGGTGTCTGCCTGGGTTTCTCCGGGTGCTCCCGTTTCCAGCCACAGTCCAAAGATGTACAAATTAGGTGGAATGGCGATGGTAAATTGCCCCTGACAGTGCACCGGTTAGGTGGGGTACGCATTTTTTCAGGACGTGAATCTGGGTAGTGCTCCTTCAAAGGCTCAGTAAAAACTCGTTCTACCGAATGTCCTCCTTCTGCACTGCAGAGATTCTATGACGATGCTGCACAAATGTCAGCAAGTCAACAACATTTTAATCTGTCTATCTCTGTCTCTATCCAATATTCCCCTCTGATCAAGCAAATGTGGCTTTAAGGCAAATGGATACAACTTGTACCCCAGAATTCATAATCCTAAAAACAACGATGCCAAGGGTTGCACATGTGGGTAACGGAGCATACTGTGTTGCAATCTCTGAGAAGATACTGGCATGGGACCAGCATGTGCCCGTTTGATAAACCCACACTTCCATAAAACCCCCAGGTTTCAACTGGAATTCGGAAAATTGAGTTAGTTGATAATTATAAACGAAAACAAGAGCGATATTAAATCTGAACGAAAGGATTATTGGGACAAATGCATGACAAATACACAACTGTTGCTAGAAACATTTAGAAATATTTTTAAAGCCCCGTTTACATACTCATATGAGTGAGGACGCAGTCTCCCTATGGGACCTGGCACCCGCCGGATCCCGGCCACCCCCACCCCCCACTGGCGCCATCCCCTCATACCAGCCTCCCCCAACCCCAACTGCCCCCGGAAGGCGCCCCCCTGCACCACCGACTCCCTTACCCGCGCTGCCCAGAGGATCGGACGCCCCTTCCCCGGCACGGCCCTCGTCAGCTCTACTAGGGGTACGGATGCAGCCACAAGGACCGGATTACCACTCCCGGAGTCATGGACGCCCGCAACTCCAACGTCTCCAGCGAAGCTCCGCAGATCGCAGAGGACGTCCGAGGCCCCTGACCGGATGATCGAGTCGACATAAACTGTTGATGGACACTTTTGTTTTTGATTGCTCTCTTTCGTCTTTTTTTTCTCTCAAACCTGTATATAGTTACTGTGTTCTGACACAAACCTGTACATAGTTTTCGGGCCAGTGGGCAGCCACCGTTGGATAGGAATGATCCGCTTTACTAGTCATACTACCAGTCTCATACACACTCGCACGGGACACCCCCCCCCCCCCATGTCCTCCCCCCCCCCCCCGCTACACACGCCCCCCCTCTCTCCGGTTCCCTTCTCAACAAGGAGTGAATGTGGTAGTATGATTAGGGGTATTACGGTACCTGGGAGTGGGAGCTTCCATTGATGCCGAGGGCTCGCTGCCCTATGGCCCAAGTATCGTGTTCTCTGTATGTTCATTGGTGAAGAGGAAGGTAGCTCCGCCTAAGAGGCGGGGTATAATAAGCCGTGTTCCCCAGCAGCCAGGCCATTTCTGTACTCCTGCTGCCGGGCTCACTTCTTGTTGATTAAAGCCTTTCAATTCGGACTTCACCTCCGTTTCGTGTTCATTGATTGTGCATCACTGACCTCTCGGAATTTCGCCACCTTTAGAAGATCAAGTATACCATCCGAGGCTCGGGGGAAAGACTCCTTATTGCATGGGGGCAGTGTGTTGGCCTATTCCAGACTCTGTTCCATGGGGCCTGTTCCAGAACCTGTTCAGGCCAGCAAAAACTAAAAAGATGAAGGAACGGGAAATTTTGAATGAAAAGGGAAAGGAGAAATAAAAATAAAGACGGGTGGAAATCACAGGAAGCTCCAAACAGGGGAGAGGGGGTGGGGGGGGGGGGGGGGAGTGAAGAGGAGAAAAGGCTGGAAGTACACAAAAGGGTCAACATGGGACGGAGGATAACACCTCCCCAATCATGGTTGAAGCACAGCTAAAGTTGACTGGGGAAGAAAATAAATGGGGGGGAGGGGATAGAAAGGGCGAGGGACCCCTAAACCGTTCTGGGTGGACACAAGGAGGGGGGAGGGGGGCCAGGACGGGGCAGGCTTGGGGGCGGGAGGGTCGACACGTTGAGCCAGAGGGCGGCAGAATGTAAATACGGGAAATTAAGGAAAGGAAAATACTACCTTTCTGTATTGTGCAGTGAATAAACACGACCAACAATGTACATAACTGTTCATACATTTTGAGAATGTCAATCAAAAGATTTTTTTTAAACTAGCAAGAGATTTGAAGTAAGGATAACCGTTTTTCTAATAAAGGTGTTGCTGCAGAATGGGGATGAGAAAATTGTCAGCCATGATTGAATGGCGGTGCGGACTCGATGGGCCGAGTTGCCTAATTCTGCTCCTACGTCTTTTGGTCTTATGGTCTGAAAACAAGTAGAGGTCAGTGAGCTGAGGTAATGAGTGGTGAATTTGACTCAATATGAGGTAAGTCATAGATTTTGCTGATGGCGAGTTTATTGAGGGTGGAAAATGGGAGCGCAGACAGAATTCCTTTGGAATCCTCGTGTTCTGAGAAAACAGTGGAATGGGTGATGGTTTGAAAAGCTGCTAGGCTGACACAGGATGATTATCAGGTGACGTTATGGAGGTGAATAAAAGCTGAATGTCCACTTGCCAATAAATCAGCGCTCACCTCGCTTAAAGAAATGGGGCATTGCTCTTCACCTGGTAATCTTGTGAAATCTCCTGACCACAGGAAACGGGAAACTTCAACCGCCCTCTTTTCCCCACAATATTCAAGTTCACCATTACTAAATATATAAAATGTATCTATAAATAGATCGATGGACGATCGCCCTGCCTGTGTTATTGGCTGTTTGAGGTTTTAGAATCCTCCAGCCTCTTTCTGTTCCTTCCTACGGTGGTCCCCTCCTGCTCTATAGATTCGATCATTGAGCTGCTTTAAATGTTATCGTTTATTAATCAAATTAATAATTGATGTAACTGGATATTTCACCGCGCTCTTCAACTGGTCTCTGAATTGGGACTGAGTCACCACATAAATAAATGTGTTTGTGCAGCAACTTAAATTCCGCAGCATATTTCCAATTCTTCCAAAGGTATAATAAGAATCACTATCTAACCCATTTGCAACACCAAAAAAATATAAAAGGTACACCAACCACAGAAGTATGAAGCTGCCGGATATGCTGAAGAGTAAAACAATAGACTTCCTTCTGCTCTCCATCTCAGGGTCACTCTGATTCTCTCCCTTGCTCTGGCCCCTCAGTGCCTTACGGACTCGACTGGTCACTAAAATGTGTCTGACTGTCAGAGCGTTAAGCAACAGAATTAACCCGAATGGTATCAATGGGGTTAAAGCCTTTTCAAACATTCTGAATCCAATCCATATCGGGTCAGTAAAATAGCTTCGTCTATTAGAACAGTACATTGGTACATTGTCGATGATCTTCCCAGGTTCAAATCGAAAGTACATTGGAATGTTTTTTAAAGAAAGTAAAATCCCGGCTGTTGCTAGAACCACGGCCGCAGTTTTCTTGGTGCAATATTTATATTTCAGCTTCTGCCAACAAATGGCAACAAATCGATCAAATGTGAAAGCGACGGTGAACCAGACAGAACAGTCCAGGGCTGCACGATTAAGAACATATTGAACTTCGCACAGAGGGGTGATCCGCAGGAATGTTAACTGGAAATAACTACCGTTGATTCGCCTGGTAATAACCTCAGTAATAATGACCAGAAGATCTGCCGCTGACATTGCCACCAGGTATCGAGTGGTGCAGGTGGAGAGACCACAGTTTCCACGGGACAGGATAACGATTGCTATTCCGTTAACTGAAGGATAAAGAAGGCAAAATGGATGGAAATTACGGAAGTAATCCTCCGTGTCTGAGTATCGGCAGCATGGAATTTAACAGCAGTAAATTTTGGTTAGGATTGGATAAGATGTTACTCAATCTCAACCATTACCTAAGCTACCCTCCAAAACGTAGATTTCCAGTTACCCCTACCAAGGAGACATCGAGAACCAAATCATTCTGAGGTACAGCCTTGGGAAACTAGTTTAATCACTACCATAACGTTCTGTCATTAACTCTACTTGGAGTAAGAGTTAGATGTTCCCCCACACTGAATATAGTGACAGAATGCCCAGGAAACGCATATATCTGTTGTCCAGTCTTGACTCCAGTTTACAATCCACACTCGGGGCAATTTTAAATTGACAAATACCAGTACATGTTAACACATGATCACTGATGTCAGGTCTTCCGCTCCGGTTTAGTCTCACACATTCCACACAGCGTATGTCAATGGATAAACCTGGTAAGGTCAGGTTTCCTGGTTTGAGGTTTGGTTCAACAGGATACCACGTTGTGCTGAATGCAATAACTTAATCACACAGAGAACCTTCGAGCTAGAAAATGTATGCAGTATATATTTGCAGAGATTATTCGGGAAAACTAATAAATACACCTTATTGTAACGGCGTATGACAACAATAATTTGATCAAATTGAACTTGATCATTCACATGATAATACCACAAAGAAGCTCATGCATAGATTTATTGTGCATTATGGGCTTTATACACTTACCAGGAACAGCAACTATGGCAAGAATCATATAGAATATTTTCATGATCCATTCAATTGTTTGATGCATTTTCTGTTTTAAGTGAATCTGTTCCCTGATCCACCATACAATGTCTCTGAAGTAAGATGTGAGGTAATACATTCCCAAAACATTAACTTTATACATTTGAGTATCTCCAAGGAGATAGTGACGTTTCAATATTGTTCAAACTGTTTTTTTCAACCTTAGATCAATTACAACATCTGCGTAATTCCCAGCTGTGAATAGGCGAGGCTCTGAGACTTAATTAGAAAACAACATACCTCATAAACTGCTCAAGTATGATTATATTAAATAATAAATTATAATTGGAAGCTGTGTTAAACAGCGGTAGAAATGTTCCTTGATCACATATTGTTTCAGAGATGACATTCACTCTGACTGACCATTTAGAAATTCAATCATTAATGTCAGAGTTTTTCTTCAGATACCCTGTACTCTGGAATTTGGGTGTTCTATTTAGATGGGGCAAGTCGATTCAATGATTAATTGAATGAAAATATCACAGAATGTTTACAGACCTGCTGTTGGCTATTTGGGGCGTCTGTACAGCAAGATCAGCTCAGCTAATCTCAATTTCCCGTCTCCTCGTCATTGTGCTGCAAATCGCCTCTCCAGTTGCTTATTCAATTTGCTTCTGATTTCAATCTGTTCTACCAAGTGAATCGTTCACCGGAGGAAGGAGCAGTGTTCCGAAAGCTACTGATTTGAAACAAACCTGTTGGACTTTAACCTGGTGTTATAAGATTTCTTACTGGTGATTTAAAATTAATAACAGTGGTGACTTTAACCTGATGTGCTTCTGGTACGAGGTGTTTCAAGTCTCATGGATGTTAAAAGGAAAGCTTAAAGGATTCCTTAGTGTTCTATTCTTTGGGGGTTGAATTTGAATTAATGGTTGCTGAGATGTTTACTGTATGTTTCAAAAAGATTAACTTGAGTTCATAGAATAAACATTGTTTTGCTTTAAAAAATACTTTTCCATTTCTGCTGTACCACACCTGTAGAGTGGGCTGTGTGCTCCTCATACTACAATCTATTAAAAGTTGTGGGTCAGGTGAAATCCATGATACACTTTGGGGTCCACTAAACGCTGGTCCATAACAGTAGCAGTACAATACCCTATCTGAAGATTCAAAAGTTGCAAAAGAATGAGAAAAAGTAAAAGGAGTCTCCTCCCGTTCTGCACATAATTTCCAATCTGTGGGAAATTCCTGAGTTTCAAACTCACTCTGGCTTTGTCTCACTCCAAATGTGGTCTCCCCCACTGCTCGTGTACAGGAGTTTAACTTTCGACTCGTTCACCATATTCCAACATATAATTATAGCATGGTTCATCTTGTCGCGGCCTCAACATCACTTTCCTCCCTGCCCCGACATCTGCTGACTCCCATGTAAATCAGAAAATGGACTACATTCAGTCACCAAGCCACTGCTCTGTATCCAAGTGAACTCGAAATGCTCAGGAGACGTCAGCAGCAGAGATTAGAATAGAATATAGAACAGTACAGCACAGAACAGGCCCTTCGGCCCTCGATGTTGTGCCGAGCAATGATCACCCTACTTAAACCCACGTAACCCGTATACCCGTAACCCAACAATCCCCCCATTAACCTTACACTACGGGCAATTTAGCATAGCCAATCCACCTAACCCGCACATTTTTGGACTGTGGGAGGAAACCGGAGCCCCCGGAGGAAACCCACGCACACACGGGGAGGACGTGCAGACTCCACATCGACAGTTACTGAAGGCCTGAATTGATACTGTCACTGAAAGTATCTACCTTCTTAATTTAAGTGCCCTAAAAGCTACAAAATATTATTTAGTTACTCCATTGCATGAGGCAGGGGCATTGGGGAGGCGGTGGCCTCGTGGTAGTGTTACTGGACTAGTAAATGAATGCTCTGGGGACGTGGGTTCGAATCCCACCACTGCAGAATCCTGAAATTTGAATTCAATAATAACAGTCTGGAATTAAAAGTCGAATGATGACCATGAAACGATTGTCGTAAATACCCACCTGGTTCAGTAAAGGCCTTTAGGGAAGGAAATCTGGCATCCTTACCTTGTGAACCCATAGCAATGCGGTTGAATCTTAACTGCCCTCATAAGGGCAAGAACAAATGCCCAATAAATGCTGGGCACGCCTGCGACGCCCACGTCACATGAACGAATGAAAACAAAAATCTGTTTTAACATAACATTGAATATTAATTGTCTCCACTTCAGTGCACTTCTTTCTTCAAAAGAGTAATTTAAAGATCAACGTTCTCTTCTGGGCCTTAAACACGAGTCAACGCTACCTTCTCCAAACATCTTGAATTACCAAACAGAGTAGTCACATGGTACCAAGAGTGGTCATCAATGTAGTCCTGTCAGATTTAGAAGGGTCTAATCCCGAGGGAAAAAGTCTGGCGAAAGAAAATCGAAGTGGAGTCAATGCCGGGAGGTGGGTGAGTGGTTTAAGTTTTCATGTGTGGGGTGGAAATGTGGGAGGGTCATTGAGCTACCATTCTCATTCTGACTTATCTTTTTTCCTTTTTTCTGAGAAGTATTTCTCCTCAACATAATGAAGGACTCTTTGTAGGACTAACCATACAGGTTCACACATGGATTGAGGAACGACCCATCGAATTAGTCTTGTCTCAAATTGTTTTTTTTCAGTAAGAAGTCTTCCAACACCAGGTTAAAGTCCAACAGGTTTGTTTCAAACACTAGCTTTCAGAGCATTGCTCCCTCCGGTTTTTTTTCATTTTGGGAATAAAGAATTGTTAATTGGATTGGGAAATTGTATTGGATCTGGTCTCTGATCCTAGAAAAATACGTTCTATTGTACCTATCGTGCCTCCGGGCTGACTGGAAACGGGGAGGAGTGTTTCGGTGCACATCCGTACGTGGCAGCAAAATCCTACCCTCTATTGTGTCTGCTGATTGAGCAATGGCAGAAGCTACATTAGAATTTTGGCTTTGGCTAATTCCTTTATAGGTGGAGACTTCAATTAACACCATAACCCCGAGATGCACAAAGGTCCAGTAACCAACCCCTCCCCACAACCCAACCCAACAGACAGGGGCGCGAGCTTTGTTAATGAGGATGTGGGGTTCTCAGATGTGGAGCACACAACATCCTCAGGACCAAGAATTCACATCTTTTCAGCTCCCCATGAATGACATACTACAATTCACTATTTCGTCATATCAAGATCAATCAATCCTGTACTCGATGGGCACCTGCTCCATATGCAGAATAGGGATTTTCAATCAAGCTTGTTTTGTCAAGTTTTACTTGAGTTCCCCCCCCCCCCCCACCACCCCCACCCCACCCCCACCCCCACCCCACACCCTTCCGATCTAGGTTGTGAAGAGTGGGCGGTTCTCTGCTCAGGAACAAATTTAGTTCCACATATTCTAAGATGAAATTTGACATCTTCTGCTCGGTCAATCTGTCTCTGATGTGAGTCCTTCTATCCTGTGGGAAACTTGTCACGCTTTTGCTCGGGGGCAAGTCACTTCTAAAACAGCCCCCCCCCCCCCCCCCCAAAGGTGTACAATGCTGGAGCAGCTGTGCCAATTGATAGTAAAATTGGCCGCAGGAGAGAGGGAGAATGGCAGGTTGCTGTTGAAGGAAATAATCGAGCTGCACTGGACTCCTTGCTGATTCAGCAGGATGTGAGCAGTTTAAAGTTTGCGGAACAAAAGGTACATGAATTTGAAATCAAACCGAGTAGGTTCCTGGCCTTTTTGAGTTGGAAGAAGTGTCGCTCTAGGGCTATTCCGCATGTGCCGGATCCCAAGGGGAATAGACTGATCAATACTGAGGATATCAACAACGTTTGTATCCCAGTTTATCTAAATCAGGCCAGTTTGGGAATGCACTGACTCTAATGGAGTCAAGCTCCTAACGATCTCGGAGAACCAAGAGCTGGTCCTAAATGCCTCTATTTATCAAGGGGAAGGGGCTCTGTCATTGAAGGAGCTTCATCTATGAGGTTGCAGATTGCGGTTGAATACAATTCCGGTGCTGCTGCTGGCCCTCAACGCTCATGGATGCATTGTGATCACCACCTTACAAAGTTACAACTCCACAAAGAAAAACAAATCAGCCCCAGCACCACACAATAGACAAAACATCAAAATTTCAAAAACCCAGCAAATATCTTCTCAAGTTCTTTAAGTATTCCAGCCCAGAAGGGTTGAGTTTTGACACATGACCACGCACAATGAATTTAGTCACCCTCGACCACCTTGACCTTTTCTCACATCGAGGATGTAGCAGATCAAACCTGTGTCTCTATCTTCGTGTGTTATGCAGACCGTGTAATACCTGAAACTTCTAGTCTGTCACATATTGAAATTGTACAAGCATGTTGCGATATAATACCCCAATTCTCCGCATCAATTCTGACTGAAAGGTCTTTTTCCAAAGACTGCGGTGCTTCCAATAAGCCCACACAGTACCTAGATCACAGTGTCATAAAATGTACTGAAAGCAGGTTTTGTTCCCACCAGGAACTTGAAGCGTCAAGATGCATAGTTGTCTTCTGAAGGATATGATGTGTTGGGTACTCTGGATCTGTGGAGACTGTGGTTACCTTAGCAGTAACATAGACAGGCTACCAACACTTGTCATAATACAACTCTATTTTATTTAACTAAGAGTTGTTAAGCATCTTGCACTGTGGGTCGACCATATGTGAGATTGACTGAAGACCTATGCCTAACCTGACCAGCCTATACTGCTGGCACATGGTGGATATTTGTGCTACTGACTGCGGGCTCTGTCAGTCTCAGAGGTTTCATCCCGAATGAGCGATAAAACTAGTGCCCTCTGGCTTTATAGTGACCGTGCTCTAACTGGTGATTGGCTGTTTTGTTGTTGTGTGTTGATTGGTCTTGCAGTGTGTCAGTCAATGTGTGTCTCTGCACCATCATATACTGATGTGTATATTATGACATCCCCCTTTTTAAAAAACAATGTGTGTTCGTGGAAATAAATAACGTAGTGTGTGAATGTTCCTTACTGTGTGTGGCATATGTGAGCATATTTACAGGACGATGTACAGGAACTCTAAGATATTTACATTGGAAGGTGTCCAGTGCAGATGGACAGTATGTAACACAAAAATATAACTGGAACAACAATATGTACAAACCAGTGAGTTAATGGAACAGGGTAACGAAACAATCAGTTCATGAGTTCAAAGAGTCCATGAATTTAGGCAGTTCATAAATTTAGTCTCTGAGGTAGGCGAGAATTCTGGTTGACCGCCTCAAGGGTGGGTCAGGGGCCGCCTGTTGTGGAATGGGCGGGAATGTGTCAGACTCAGAGGGCGGCAGAGCGAAAGGGAGATCAGCAAAGTCCGTAACGGGATCGTCGTGATGGCGAGGCTGGACATGATGATCTGGTGGCGGGCGAGGAAGGAGTCGTAGTGCCCGCCTATTTCGGCGAAAAAGAGAGCCGTCTTGTAGACGAACCAAAAAAATTACCTGGGGGCCACGTATCTGAGTACCACAGCGGTGGCGGACCAACCACTATCGGAAAGTTGGACACGAACCTCCTCATCAGGAGTCAGAGCAGGGAGATCCGTGGCACGGTCGCCGTATGCCGATTTGTGTTGGGCCCGAGACAGCTGCATTCGGTGAAGGACCGGAAGTTGTCCAAGTCCGGGACACGAATGGCCGGCACCATCATCCGCAGCGTGCGATTCATCAATAATTGAGCAGGTGACAGGCCGGTGGACAATAGAGCTGATCTGTAAGCAAGCAGAGCGAGGTAAAAATCGGATCCTGCATCAGCCACCTTGCGCAGGAGTCCTTTGACAATGTGCACACCCTTTTCAACTTTGCCATTGGATTGGGGGTAATGGGGACTGGACGTGACATGTGTAAAGTTGTATCATTTGGCAAATTTGGACCACTCCTGACTGGCAAAACACGGGCCATTGACGGACATGACCATGAGCGGGAAGCCATGGCGAGCGAAGGTTCCCTTGCACGCACGGTTGACCGCAGTTGAGGTGAGGTCGTGCAGCCTAACTACCTCTGGGTAGTTTGGGAAATAGTTCACTATGAGGACATCGTCCCGGCCAAGTGCATGGAATAGGTCGATGCCTACCTTGGTCCAGGGAGACGTGACCAACTCATGAAGTTGCAAGGTTTCCTTTGGTTGAGCAGGCTGGAAACGCTGGCATGTTGGGCAGTTGAGAATGGCGCTGGCTATGTCCTCGATGATACCAGGCCAGTACACTGCCTCACGGGCCCGTCGGCGGCATTTCTCCGCTCCTGGTGGCCCTCATGGAGCTGCTCAAGGGCGAGGTTGGGCATGCTGTGCAGAATGACGATCCTGTCCAACTTAGTAGAATTCCATCTACCACCGCCAGGTCATCTTTAATGTTATAGAATTGAGGGCATTGGCCCTTGAGCCACCCGTCTGTCAGGTGGCGCATAACACGTTGGAGCAGGGGATCGTTGGCCATCTCATGACAAATCTGGATGTCGGTCATCCGTAGCGGGCAGACTGGATGCAGCGAATGCCACCTGAGCAGCAATCTGGCACATGAAGCCCACTGGGTCGCAGGGTGTGGTAACGAATCGGAAGAGTGCATTGCGATGATGAGCTCCTTACCCGGGGTGTAGACGAGTTTGAAGCCATACCGCCTGAGCTTAAGGAGAATGCACTGCAGGCGCGGTGTCATGTCATTAAGGCCTTTTTGAATGATATTGGCCAGTGGCCTGTGTTCTGTCTCGACTGTGAACTTTGGGAGTCCATAGACATAGTCATGGAAGTTGACGACTCTGGTAAGAAGGCCAAGGCACTATTTTTCAATTTGCAATTAGCGCTGTTCGGTGGGCGTCGTTGCACGTGATGCGTATGCGACAGGACCCCATGAGGAGGTGTCGTCACGTTCAAGGAGCACCGCTCCAATGTCGGACTGACTGGCATCCGTGGATATCTTTGTTTCTTTGTCCGGATTGAAAAATGCCAACACCGGGGCCTTGGTCAGCTTCGCCCTGAGTTCCCGCCATTCTTGTTCGTGGGCGGGGAGCCATTGGAACTCTGTCGTCTTCTTGATCAGGTTCCTGAGAGCCGTGGTGTGGGAGGCGACGTTAGGGATGAATTTCCCCAGGAAATTGACCATGCCCAGGAAGCGGAGGACCACCTTCTTGTCCTCCGGTGTCTTCATGGCCTTAATGGCAGATACCTTGTTAACATCCGGCTGCACGCCAAACTGTGAAATGTGGTTTCCGAGGAATTTAAGTTTTGTTTGGCCAAAGGAATTTTTTGCGCTGTTGAGGCGGAGCCATGCTCATGGATTCGTCGCAAGATGCGTTGGAGGCAATCACAGTGCTCCTGCGAGGTGGAAGACCAGACGATGATGTCGTCCACATATATGTGAACCGCTTCGTTACCTTCCATTATCTGCTCCATTATTCGGTGGAACACTTCCGATGCAGAGATGATGCCAATCGGCATCCTATTGTAACAATACCGGCCAAAAGGTGCAGAGCTTCCGACTGGATGCTTCAAGTTGGATATGCCAGAGCCCCTTGGATACATCTAGCTTAGTGACAAATGTGGCGCGAACCATCTTGTTGGTGAGTTCTTCGCGCTTTGGAATGGGACAATGTTCTCTCATAATATTGCGGTTTAGGTCCTTGGGATCAATATATATACGTAATTTGCCGGATGGCTTTTTTCACGTACACCATCGAGCTGACCCAGTCAGTTGGTTCTGTAACTTTCGAAATTACGCCCTGGACCTGGACTTCCTGCAGCTGCTGCTTGAGGCGGTCCTTGAGGGGTGCTGGTACCCTGCGAGGCGCGTACACCACAGGCGTGGCATTTGGTTTTAACAAGATTTTATAAGTGTACGGGTGTCTATCCATGCCCTCGAATAGACCATGGTGTCCAGCTGTGACCGAAAGACAGCGTCCTGAGTTGCAGAAGAGTCAGCGGAAAACAGGGAGTGAACCCTTTGGACAAGGTTTAGGAGTTTGCACGCCTGAGCAACAAGCAGGGAGGTGTTAGTTGATCCCACTATTTCCAATGGCAGGTTAGTCTTTAATTTTTAAAAAAATTTAGAGTACCCCATTATTTTTTTCCAATTAAGGGGCAATATAGCGTGGCCAATCCACCTACGCTGCACATATTTGGGTTGTGGGGGCGAAATCCACACAGACACGGGGAGAATGTGCAAATTCCACACGGACAGTGACCGAGAGCCGGAATTCGAAACCGGGTCCTCAGCACCGTAGGCAACAATGCTAACCACTGTGCCACCGTGCTACCCTAGGTTAGCCTTTAATAAATGGTGCGACACTTCAAGCTGGCAAGAGCAACTGGCAGCAATGGCATTACCCTTATAGTCCAGAAATTGGCAGGCGGAGGGCATGATGGTAGGCTTGACATGGAGGCTTTCGAGGTCAGATCGCACAATGAGGTTATCTGAAGAACCGGTGTTCAGGCGGAATCGCATGCGGGATCGGATGACCGTGAGAGTGGCACACCAGTCGTCGTCCGGATAAATGGTGAATTTTGGGAGAGACTTGGCTTTTGTCTTCGGGAGCATCTTGTGTTTGGTGATGATGCCCACCCGAAATGGTGCTTTAGGGTCCTCGGTGTCAAGGTCCGGAATCAAGTTAGTCAGAATCGGTGACCGGTGGCTGGATGGAGCGACGAGAGGTGGTAGGTTGAGCAGACCTGCATCAGGCTGTTTCGTGGCCAAGCTTGCCACATTGGAGACAGTGTCGAGATTTTGTCGGACATTGCCGCTTTAAGTGGGTGGAGCCACAGTTGCCGCACGTCGTGATGTCAGAACGTTCGGTGCGCCACCGCGCATGCGCGGTGCAGTCGTACGTGGTGCGCAACTGCGGAGTGTGGTCTTCGGACTCGCCGTATCCTCGGTTAGTGCGCGGGAGTCCGCAAAAAGTGCACACATTGGCCGCCATCATCCAGGCTTATGCCCTGGAGTTGTTTAACGGCTTCCACCCGCTCTGCCTCGTGGGGACTTTGTCGCACCGTTTCAGCCGCTTGAATGTGCGAGTGTCGATTAGTGTTGTGTTCATGCAGAACGCAGGTCTCGATGGCAATCGCAAGGGTGAGCTGTTTAACCTTGAGGAGCTGCTGGCGTAGAGGGTCCAATTGCACACCGAAAATGATCTGGTCATGTATCATCTAATCGGCGGTGGAGCCATAATTGCAGGACTGCGTGAGGATGCGAAGGTTGGTGAGAAATGATTAAAAAGTTCATCCATATCCTACAGACGCTGTTGAAAGACATAGTGCTCAAATCTTTAATTTAACTCGATATCACAGTGACTGTCGAATTTGAGCAGGACTGTCTTGAACTTGGACTTGTCTTCGCGTTCAGCGAAAGTGAGAGTTGAAGATGTGGATGTCGTGGTCCCCGGCCGTGGAAAGGAAGCGATCAATTTTCCTTGCATCTGAAACAGCTTCCAGGTCTGTAGCTTCGAGGTCTGGCTGAAATCGTTCCTTAAAGATTTTCTAGTTCGCACCGAGGTTGTTGGTGATGCAGAGCGGCGTTGGAGGGCGGAGGCCTTCTATACTACTGGATGGCTGATTGCTGATCGAAGGCAGATCACTTGAAGTTAGGTCTATTATAGTCTAACATCACGTACTGGTACCATGATGTGTTGGGTACTCTGGATCTGTGGAGTCTGCGTTTACCTCAGCAGCAACATAGACAGGCTACCAACACTTGTAATAGTACAACTCTATTTTATTTAACTAAGAGCTGATGAACATACTTGCACTGTGGGTCGACACTATGTTAGATTGACTGAAGACCTATGCCTAATCTGACCAGCCTATACTGCTAGCACATGGTGGATATTTGTGCTACTGACTGCGGGCTCTGATTGTCTCAGGCTGCATCCCGAATGAGCGGGAAAACTAGTGCCGTCTGGATTTATAGTGACCGTGCCCTAACTGGTGATTGGCTGCTGTGTTTTGTGTGTTGATTGGTCTTGCAGTGTGTCAGTCAGTGTGTGTCTCTGCACCATCATATACTGATGTGTATATTATGACAGGATAAAGTCTCTAAATTGGAGATATTTAAACAATTAGTATCGCTGAATATCAAATTATTGCCATGGCATAAATGACGAGGAAGCGCCGCGGAACATATCTCCCAGGTCACAAATACCTCTATCTCTCTTGATATTGATTCCATTGTCCAGCAAGCTGGTTGGAAACCTGCGTTGTCCTAAATAGGAGAGAGAGTACACGTTAATTTTGACTTCCCTTCCAGGTGACGGACTATCTTCCTCGTTCTAAGTGTTGATGATGATAGGATTCTCACACAGACCAATACTTGAAATCCGTGTAACACAACGGGGCCTGTGAGGAGTACACAGATTGGCCTGATTCAATGTCGAGCCAAATGGAGGAGGGGACCCTTCTGTCCCAATCTCTCAGAAACCTCAGCAGTGCAACAAATTGATACATGTTAATATCCGACGCCCTCTCTGGAAATGGGCAGCAGCCTTTTGGCTAGTTTGAAAGGAGGATGTTTGTTGTTCCATATAAAGGATCTAAGGATCCCGTACAATTCCTTTAGGACCTAAGCAGAAAGCAAGATTGGCAGCGTCTGTGAGGGATACAGTAACAGGGCAGCACATCCCCCTTAACCAACGTTATTTTGCCCAACCACTAAATCGGCAAGAATGACCAACGTAGAGGTACAACCTAGATCCAATTAACGTGTGTGGGGGGGGGGGGGGGTGGATTTCCCCTTTTAAATGTTTAAAGGGGGTAACCATTATACTAAGAGAGGTGAACCCCGAAAGGGACAACTTAATAATAATAATGTTCATTGTAACATGTAGGCCTACATTAACACTGCAATGAAGTCACTGTGAAAAGGCCCTAGTCACCATACTCCGGCGCCTGTTCAGGTACACAGAGGGAGAATTCCGAATGTCCAATTCACCTAACACACGTTTTGTGTACTTGTTTGACGCACGCGGGAATCTAACCTTGGAGCCTGAGGCTGTGAAGCAATAGAGCTAACCACTGTGCTACCGTGCTGCACTTGAATGAGCATTAGGAAAGGAGAGAGGTCGCTCTCTGAGTCTATCCAATGTTGTAGTTTCAAACTTTGTTGAATTAATTCTGTTGCCAGAAAAAGGCTAAATCTATCCATCACTTAGTAGCAGGATCAGAAACGTCCGTCTTAGACACAAAGAGCAACACGTTGTCTGCGTAGAGCGCGGTCTTCTTCCGCTTCCCTTCATTATGTAGCCCAGAAACCAAAGGGTCCTGTCTTATTGTGTCTGCCAGAGGTTCTATGATTATTGCAGACAATAACGGAGAAAATCAGCCCCCCTGTCCAGTCCCTCGTTGGAGACACAAATTGTCTGACCCATAACCATCGTAAGCACAGCCGCTCGAGGGGTTTTGTAAAGTCCCCCTGTCCACTTGACATACTGCCCTTTAGAAGTCAGGTATTTCTAATAAACCTAATATAGGCAAAAGAAAGCTGTTGAAGCGTAAATATTAAGCCCCAGTTTTAAATTAAGGATTAAAAACACATATTCTGCAAATTAATTTAATCATTTTCCCCAACAGAACTTTTAGGTACATAGTTTTAAAGTAACACGGAAGTCTGATAAGACAAACACTTTTCACTACATTTCCCCAAGGACAAGGGCTGAATCCATGGCAACGAGCTGACAAGAGCACAGTAACTTAAAAGCTCTATTGTTCTCATTTCGGGCCATTAGTGATTACAGCCTGAATCACATTCTATAACTTATACATGTTGAAACATTCTATACTATGCTGGCTTGTTTTTAATAAATGTACAGTTAGAACATTGAATCAAATATATTTGATTCCGACATTCTCATAACATAACAATTTCATAGAAGCAGCATAATTCACTTTACTAGATTAAAACAGACAGTTTGATTTACATTTTTCAAGTCATTGCCCAGAATTACATGACAAGATAACATGAAGTCTCCATTGTTACAATAGCCAAGTCATCAGAAAACCAGTTTCTACTAGCTTTGATAAAGCACAATATCGCATTCTGTAACACATACAAGTATGTAGAGACGCAACAATTAGAAGTAATGTTACATATTAAAGATGGACAGCTTGCCGCCAAATCAGATGTATTTGAGTCTAACGCAAACCAATTAGGATTATATTGGGGTGTGATCCGATGGCTTAAGACAGATATGAAGCAGTATAACTGAAGAGTTTCGTTCCGCCATTTTTTGGGTAGGTCGATAGGTTAGTTTTGGGTAGGTGGGTTGGTTAGTTGGTTAGTGGTGTTAGTTTGAAGCTGAGGATTAGCTGGATTTCTCTCTCACTTTTTCTTGAATCATCTATACTTTGATCTGAACTATTCACTGTCTCCCTGTATTCATATTTCATTTTCAGACTTCAATTTTAAAGTTACTGTCGAGCTGCTTGCCGAAGCAAGAAGATAATTTCTGTGATTCTCTGAAAGTTTTAAATTGTCTACTAATTGGCTTTAAAATCACTTTCAAATTGTAATCAATAGAAGACAAATAATACAATTCTTTTCTGCACCTGAGAAGTTTTAACTTACATTTCTACTGAGTTCCAGTAATCGCAAAGTGCTGCTGGTAACCGAATTGTTTAAATCAATCAACCGTAAGCACAGCCGATCGAGGGGTCTCATAAAGTCCTCCTGTCCACTTCACATACTTCCCTCCCAACACAAACTTTTACAGAGTACAGAATGAATGCTTCCACTCTCCCTGGTCTAAAGCTTTCTCTGTATCTCAGGAGATCATTAACCCTTTCAACACCCTTCTATAAAAGACCTGAATAACATTCATTACTCTCTCAATACTGTTACACAAATTGTTACACCCTTTATGAACCCAGTCTGATCGAACGTGATGGTCAGCGGGAGAACGCCTTCCAGGCTCCACGTTAATCCTTTCGAAAACATCTTCATATCTACATTCAGGAGTGAATTGGCCGACAGGAGTCGAACTATTCAGGATTATTCCAGCCTTCAGGAATAAGGGAATATTCGCTTCCCGGAGCGACTACGGCAGCAGACCTGCTTCAAATGAGTGACGAAACACGACAATCAGTGGATCCATTAGCAAGTCATTAAATTCCTGTAAAACTCACAGCCAAAAGCAGCAAGTTGGGGCCTGAACAGATTGAAGCTCCTTCAATGACAGCCACTTCCCCTTTAGAAATAGCAGGATTTAGGTTCAGCCTTTGGTCCTCGGAGATCTCTGGGAGCTTGAGAGACGAGAATAAGCTTTCACTCAGTGTCAGTGCATCCCCAGACTGGTCTGGTTTAGATAAACTGGGAAAAAACGATGTTGATATCCTCAGTGTTGATCAGTCTATTCCCGTTGGAATCTATAACGGGGGAATAGCCCGAAAGTCCATCTTCTTCAAAGTCAAAAAGGGCAGGAACCGACATGGTTTGATTGCAAATTCAGATAATTTCTGATTGGCAAACTTTAATCTGCTCACATCCAGCTTAGTCAGCAAGGGCTCCAGTGCAGCTCCAGTTATTTCCATCAACAACACGCGGTTGGGCCTCCTGCCATTCTCCCTGTCTGCTGAAGCTCATTTCACTATCAGCTGGCAAAGCTGCTCCGGCACACAACACCTTTTGTTGGCCGTGTTTGAAGTGACTCACGCCCAGCATAAACCTTGCCAGTTACCCCCAGGATCGAAAGGCAAACATCAGAGATAGAATTGACTTGGAAAAAGCGGCCAAATTATATCTTAAAATATAATGTGAAACAATTATGTCTGAGCAGAGAGTGCTGAATCTTCACGACCCTGATCGGGATGGATGGAGGCCCTCACGTAAAAGCTGTATAAAAACAGGTGCATGATCGGAAACCTCTATCCAGTCTATGGAGCAGGACTGCAGGATTGATCTGGACATGAAGAAATAGTCAGTTGTAGTATGACATTGAATGGGAGCAGAAAAAAATGTGACTTCTTTATCCTAAGGATGTTGTGTTGTCCACACCTCTGAGTGCCTCACATCCTCACAATCAACGCTCCCACCCCTGACTGTCGGATGGTGGAGAGGCTGTGTGGGGAAGGGGTTTGGTTACTGGAAGTTTGTGCTTCAATGGGTTAACGTGACAATTGAAGTGTCCACCTATCAAGGAATTAGCCGAGGCCAGGCCAGCAAAGTGCATGAAGACTGAGTAACACAATCAGGGGCATTGTTAAGACGGCCATATACATTCATTATTGACCCAACCTCCCCTATTGAAAAGCGCTTGACAATCACATACCAAACACGCCTTCTCGTTCACAACTTCTCTATTTTGAAAGGCTCATTTGTGATGACTGATTCCCAATACTGGTCGGGAAAGAAGCAAAGTAAAACCTGCCCCGTGCAGTCACACCTGAACGATAAGTCTTTCTTGTTACCCAAATGAGTTTCCTGAAACACAACTTTGTCAAATTGCTCTTGTATGAAGAAATGACAAAACCTAATTCCTCTGAACAGGACGATGTAGTCCCCATACATTCCAGGAGCATATTTGTAATGTTGCTATTGTCATTTTTGAATCAGCAGAGAGAATACATAGAATTTACAATGCAGAAGGAGGCCATTCGGCCCATCGAGTCAGCATTGGCTCTTGGAAAGAGCACCCCACCTCCAAGGTCAACACCTCCACCCCATCCCCATAACCCAGTAATCCCACCTAACACAAAGCACAATTTTGGACACGAATGGCAATTTATCATGGACAATGCACCTAACCTGCACATCTTTGGACTGTGGGAGGAAACCGGAGCATCCGGAGGAAACCCAGGCACACACGGGGAGGATGTGCAGACTCCGCACAGGCAGTGACCCAAGCCGGAATCGAACCTGGGACACTAGAGCTGTGAAGCAATTATGCTATCCACAATGCTAACGTGCTGCCCACAAATAGAAGGAAGGAAATAGAATTGAAGGAAGGATTTGGTGCCACGTTCTAGTGTGCACCGAAACACTCCTCCCCTTTTCCAGTCAAATCAGAGGCACCATAGATACAATATAACCTATTTGTACAGAATGAGACACCTGGCCTATAGCTCTTGGGGCTAAAGGAATCTAGGGGCAAGGGAAAGGCTGGATCAGGGTTTGGAACTGATGATCAGCTGTGACCACAAGGAATGACAGAACAAGCTCAAAGGGCCGAATGACCTCCTCCTGTTTCTATTTCCTATGCATGTTTCTATGTATAAAGAGGTGGAATCTGGACCCTATGTTGCTCTGAGCCGAGGAGAGATTGAGGCAGATTGAAAATTCTGTCTCATTCTGGACACGACATTGAGAAACAATGCGAGGGTTTTAGAAACAGTGTCGAAATTGATGCAGATAAATGTCCTTTGCCAGATGACCTTCTGTTACGTGGAGGGATAAGATAAGGTGGGATTGTTATCCTTGGAGAAGGGAAAGTTGTGGGAAAATTTGACAGAGGTTTTCAGAATAGAGACGGGTGTTAACGGGATAAAGAGATATTCACCAAGGCAGACATGTCGAGAACCAAAGGACATAGGTTTGATGTGACTGGAGATAGAATCAGCGGCTGAATGAGAAAACACAGTTTAACAGGGCACTTTGTTAGGATCTGAAATGTGCAGTCGTAGAGTGTGGCGAAGCCAGATTCAAATCAGAAGCAAATTGAATAAGTAACTGGAGAGGCGATTCGCAGTACAATGACGAGGCGACGGGGAATTGAGATTAGCTGAGCTGATCTTGCAGGGAGCCGCCGCTGTACAGAAACCCCAAATGTTCAACTGCAGATTTATAAACATTCTGTGATATTTTCATTCAATTAATTATTAAATCGAATTGCCCCAGCGACATAGAACAGTCACATTCCAGAGTACAGAAGGAACATTTAATTTCTGAATGGTCAGTCAGAGTGAATGTCATCTCTGAAACGATATGAGACCACGGGACATTTCTACCGCTGTTTAACACAGCTTCCAATTATAATTTATGATTTAATGTAATCATACTTGAGCAGTTTATGAGGTAGGTTGTTGTTTAATTAAGTCTCAGAGCCTCGCCCATTCACAGCTGGGAATTAACGCAGGTATCGTATTTGTTTGAATCAAGTTTTTTAAAAGCAACAATTTGAACAATATTGCAACGTCACTATCTCCTTGGAGAATCTCGAATGTATAAAATTAGTGCTGAGGGAATGTATCACCTTACATCTTACTTCAGAGACATTGTCTGCTGGGTCAAGGAACAGATTCACTTCACACAGAAAATGCATCAACCCATTCAATGGGTCAGGAAAATATTCTATATGAGTCTTGCCATAGTTGGTGTTCCTGGTAAGTGTCTAAAGTCCATTATCCTGAGTAAATTGGTGCGTAAGATTGTTTGTGGTATTATTCTGCGAATGACATGCTAAATTTGATCAAATTATTATTTTATACATTCGCCCCTACAGTAAACTGCATTTATGATATTTCCTGAATGATCTCTGCAAATATATACTGCATGCATTTACCACCACAATGGCTCTCTGTGAGAAAGTTGTTGCATTCAGCACAATGTGATATCCTGTTGAATCATACCTCAAACCAGGAAACTTGGCGTTTTCAAGTTTTTCTCTTAACCTAATGTATACAGAATGAGTGTGATTAACTGGAGCAGACTACCTGAGCCCAGTGACCATGTGTTAGTATTTCTGATTCTAAAGGTGCACTCAGTGTGGGTTATTAACTGGAGTCAAGACCCGGCTGCAGTGACATGCATTTCCTGGACGTTCTGGCATTGTACAACTGTATTCAGTGTGGTGAATCTTCTCACTCTTATTCCAAGTAGAGATAATGACAGAACTTTATGGTACTGATTAATCGCCTTCTCCAAGGATAGTCCTGATAATGGTTTGGTTACGAATGTTTGGTTGCGGGGGAAATTGGAAATTGTGTTTTGGATGGTAGCTGAGGTAATGGTTGAGATTGATTAACCTCTGAGCCAACCCTAACCCACAATTTATTGATGTTAAATTCAATGCAGCCTATGCTCACAAATGGAGAATTACTGTCAGTAATTTCCAACTATTTTTCCTTCTTCGTCGTTCAGTTAACGGAGTGGCAATCGTGACCCTGTCCCTTGGAAACTGCGGCCTCTCCACATGCACCACTCGATACCTGGTGGTAATGTCAACGGCGGATCTACTGGTCATTATTACTGACGTTATTACCAGTCGAATCAATGATTATTATTTCCAGCTAACTTTCGTGCAGATGACACCTGTGTGCAGTGTTCAATATGTTCTTATCCGTGCAGCCCTAGATTGTTCTGTTTGGTTCACCATCGCTTTCACTTTTGATCGATTTGTTGCCATTTGTTGGCAGAAACTGAAATATAAATATTGCACCAAGAAAACTGCGGCCGTGGTTCTCGCAACAGCCGGGATTTTGCTCTGTTTAAAGAACATTCCCATGTATTTTAGATTTGAACCTGGGAATATCATCGACAATGTACCAATGTACTGTTCTAATAAGCAAAGTTATTTTACTGACCCGAGATGGATTGGATTTAGAATGTTTGAAAAGGCTTTAACCCCATTGATACCATTCGGGTTAATTCTGTTGCTTAACGCTCTGACAGTCAGACACATTTTAGTGACCAGTCGAGTCCGTAAGGAACTGAGGGGCAAGAGCAAGGGAGATAATCAGAGTGACCCAGAGATGGAGAGCAGAAGGAAGTCTATTGTCTTACTCTTCAGCATATCCGGCAGCTTCATACTCCTGTGGTTGGTGTACCTTTTGTATTTCTTTGGTGCTGCAGATGGATTAGATGATGATTCTTTTTTTATCTTTGAAAAAATTGCATATATGCTGCGGGATTTAAGTTGCTGCACAAACACATTTATTTATGTGGTGACTCAGTCCCAATTCAGAGACCAGTTAAAGAGCGCGGTGAATTATCCAGTTACATTAATTATTAATTTGATTAATAAACGATAACATTGAAAGCAGTTCAATGATCCAATCTACAGAGCAGGAGGGGACCGCTGCAGGAACGAAAATAGGGCCAGGAGGATTCTGAAACCTCAAAGAACCATTAACACAGATACGTCGTCCATCCCTGCATCCAACTATTTTCCGGAATATTTTCCGAATTTACTGACACTGAACTTGAATATTGCTGAAAATAGAGAAATGTCGAGGTTTCCCGTCTTACTGTCGTCAGGATAGTTCAATAGATTACCAAATGATGAGGAAAGCCACTCCACATTTGTGGAAAAATAAGGCTCAGGCATTCGCAATAATCTTCAGCCGGAAGTGCCGAGTGGATGATCCATCTAGGTCACCTCCAGAGGTCCCCAGCATCACGATGTCGGTCTTCAGCCATTACGATTCACTCCACGTGATATCAAGAAACGGCCAAAGGAACTGGATACTGGAAAGGCTGTGGACACTCACAATATTCCGACAATAGTACTGAAGTCTTGTGCTCCAGAATTTGCTTCACCCCTTGCCAAGCTGTTGCAGTACAGCTACAACACTGGCATCTAACCAGAAATATAGTACCTAGCCCAGGTGTGTCCTGTACACATGAAGCAGGAAAAATCCAACCCAGCCAATTACCGTCCTATCAGTATACTCTCCACCATCAGAAAAGAAGTTGAAGACGTTATTAACCGTGTTATCACGCAGCACTTAAGTGGCAATAACCTTCTCACCGACTCTCAGTTTTGGTTCCGCCAAGGTCACTTAGCTCCTGACGTCATTACAGCCTTGGGTCAAACATGGACAAAGGAATTGACCGCCAGAGGTGAGCTGGGTGTCTGCCTTTGACATTATCGCAGTGTTTGTTCGAGAAGAGCACAAAGGAGGCCTAGCAAAACTGGAGTCAATGAGAATCGGAGGGAAACCTCTCGACTGGTAGGAGTCATCTGTAATATAAAGGAAAATGGTTCTTGTTGTTGAGGGTCAATCATCCCAGCTCCGGGACTTCACTGCAGGAGTTCCTCAGGGTCGTATCCTCTGCCCAACCATCTTCAGCTGCTTCATCCATGACCTACCTTCCATAATAAGGTCTGAAGTGCGATGTTTTCTGATGACTGCAGTGTTCAGCATCATTCGTTGCTCCTCAGACACTGAAGAAGTCCACGTGCAAACCGAGAGAATATCCAGATTTGGGCTGACAAGTGGTAAATAATATTCGTCCCACAGAGATGCCAGGCAATGAGCACCTTCAATAAGAGAGAAGCAAACCATCGCCTTTAGCATACAATGGCAACAAGCCGAGATATCCTTGATGACTTTTTAATGATATTCGCAGTCATCATCAGCGAGATCAGAGTCTGATCGAAGATCAGGTTACGACATTGAGGACTTAATTCCGCCCCAGTTGCATTCGACCGCTCCCCTTTAATCAACGATTTTCATAGGATTCCTCGACATTTTTTTTTCACCACCACTTAGCCAGAATCTTCTCGGACATTACTATGGAGTGTTGACTCGTGAATTAGGGCCACGTGAACAGGAGGAATGAGAGGATTAAAGGATGAATAACACCACAGTTCACGGAAATGCTGCTCTTCCCGCGCCTGCATAACGTAATCCCCGCGGATGCTTATTTTGAAAAACAAGTCTAAAACACCTCCTCCCCGACACGTGTTGAGAGAAATTCAGTGCCCATTCTCGGTCCCTCTCCTATCTGTAACAAAATAAATTAAAGTGTTTCAAGTTATAACGTAACAGTTTCATGTGCACCATGGCAGCGTGAATATTATTTTATCTCATGCGTGACGACTAAAATATTTCATTTGCTAAGTCACGAAAATTAATATTTTGTTGTTTTAAGCCTCAATGGTATAGATACATGTATGGGTGGCACGATAGGGCAGGGTGACAGATATAGCGGGAGTGGAGAGTGGCCGAAGCAGGCTGTTCTTTCGGAGCGTCAATGCAGATTCGATGGGCCGAATGGCCTACTTCTGCACTGCAGGAATTCTGTGGTTATATGGGTTCTAAAAGGATGTTGACATTTTTACAGTGCAAATTTTCTTTTCTTGTGGGCAGCACGGTGCCATTGTGACTAGCACAATCGCTTCACAGCTCCAGGATCCCAGGTTCGATGCTGGCTTGGATCACTGTCTGTGCGAAGTCTGCACATCCTCCCCGTGTGTGCGTGGGTTTCCTCCGGGTGCTCCGGTTTCCTCCCACATTCAAAAGGTGTGCAAGTTAGGTGGATTGGACATGATAAATTGCCCTTAGTGTCCAAAATTGCCCTTAGTGTTGGGTGGGGTTACTGGGTTGTGGGGATAGGGTGGAGGTGTTAACCTTGGGTATGGTGCTCTTTCCAGGAGTCGGTGCAGACTCGATGGGCCGAATGGCCTCCTTCTGCACTGTAAATTCTATGATCTATGGTCTAAATATTTCACTTCAAACTAGTATGTTAAAGTAGCACAGCTCAATATTTGTGCCTTGTTCAATATTCTTTCATCAATGCCAATAATAAAGCTTGACAATCAATAACGAAGGTAACTACTATAATTTCGCTGATTGTTCACAGTCGTTACATTGATGTTGGTGCACATTTCAAAATGCATTCCACAAAAGGATGGCAAAATTGGAAGAAGCATTGTGTGTAATGACTGGAGATGGCTGTAGTAATAGGGAGGTTTGTATAGACTGGAGGAGGTTACAGAGGTAGGGAGGATGATAGGGGCTGGAGGTGGTTGCAGATATAGGGAGTTTTGGAAGAACTCAAGGAGTTACAGAGATGGGGGTGGTTGTAGCGACTGGAAGTGGTTACAGCGATAGGGTATGTTGTACAGATTGGAAATGGTGACAGAGATAGAGAGGGTTGTATAGAGTCAGATGGTGACAGAGATTGGGTGGGTTGTACAGAGTGGAGATGGTGACAGAGATAGTGGTACAGTGGAGATAGTGACAGAGAATGAGAGGGTTGTACAGAGTGGAGAGGGTGACAGATAGGGAGGGTTGGAAAGAGTGATGGTGACAGAGATAGGGAGGGTTGTATATAGTGGAGATGGTGACAGAGATTGGGAGGGTTGTACAGAGTCAGAGATGGTGACAGAGATAGGGAGGGTTGTAGGGGCTGGAGGAGGTTACAGAGATAGAGTGGGCTGCAGGATTTGGAGGATATTTCAGAGATAGGGAGTGTTGCGGGTGTTAGAGCAGATTTCAGGGATAGGGAGTGCTGTAAGAACTGGAGGAGGTTCATAAAATCATAGAACGACTAAAGTGCAGAAGGAAGCCATTCGGCCCATTGACTCTGCACAGACCCCCCCGAAAGTGCACCCAAACCCCCACTCTATTCCCGTAACGCCACCTAACCGTTGGGCACCAAGGGGCAATTTAGTATCGCCAATCCAACTAACCGGGAACGGGGAGACACTGCGGCCAGTGACTGTGCGGATGCACAATCTTTTGGAGAAGGAAATGATCCTGCGATGGCCCAGGGAGAAGTGAGACTGAATGAGAGGGGAACTAGGTTTGCAGAAACTAAGATATCGGTGTGGATCTGGCAAAGAGGCGTGAAGCTTTCAACAGGACCAAGGCGATTTTATTCCAAAAGAAAATTCTCTTCCGCGTTTTTTCCCCAGCGAAACTGTGGATCACATGTGAAGGCCAGGAATACTAAATTTAACCGCCAGAAGAGGCGGATTACTTCAGAGAACATATACTGGGGGAGAACTGAGAGTTTGTGTAAGATGGAGGAGCTGTACCTGTAATTGTTGGAGGGTATAGTTGTTGTTTGTTGTCGGAAGGTTGTGTGGGTCCTTGTGGTCTTGGTTGTTGATTGAACAAAGAACAATACAGTGAGTTGTGGTAAAGAACAATACAGAAAGGAGGGTGGGAGGGGGATGGTGAGGTGCAGAGGCTGGAAAGGATTGGCGATCAGCAAAATGTGGAAAAGATGGACATTAAACATGATCATGGAGCAAGAGGGGGGCCATCTTGGATGGGCCAGATAAAGGGCGATATTAGAAAAGGCAGTGCCAGAAGGGGGTAGTGGCGGATGATAGAGGGGAATGGAGGCGTAGAATCCAGATAAGGTTTGTAACATGGAATGTTCGGGGGCTAGATGGGCTGATTGAAAGATTTCGGGCCTTTGCAAACTTGATGAATTTGAAAGCTGGGGTGATGTTCGCATAGGAGACGTTCCTGCGATTGAAGGACCAGATCAGGCTGAGGAAGCGATGGGTGGGACAACTATTCCACGGGGGGGGAGGGGGGGGGGGAGGGGGGGAGGGGGGGGGGTGTTGACTCGAAGTCGCAGTGATTGTCCATTTTGCTGAATAATAAAATGCGGTTTGTGAGAGCTATGGAGGTTCGTGGCTTGGGGGACATCCTGGAGAATATGGGCAGGGTCATGGGACCTCGTTTGGTGTAATTTGTGCAGTGGGGAGAGCGCGATACTTCCAGTGAACGCAGCGGGGTTCAGACCCAACTTCGGAGTGCGAAATTTTGAGGTGGAGCTTAGATATTTGGAGATCCAGGTGACGAGGGAATGGCCTCAGAGGCGTAAGTGAGAGAGGTCAGTTACCGTGGGAGGGGACAAGGGTGGGGAAAAGGATATGGTGGTGTAACAGTATTAAAGTAATTGGTGGAAGAATTAGACGGGACACTAGGGAGTTTTTACACAGAGGGTGTGGTAGGTGTGCAAAATGTGTTGCTGAAATTGATGGTGGAGGCAGAATCCCCTCGGCTCATTCGACCAGCATCCGGATCTGCAGCTAAAGCGCTGTAACCGGCAGAAAATGGCTCTGGACCGGGTTGCTGGTGGGCTGTTGGTCTATAATTCCCAAACCAGCAGTGTAGTTGTGCTGGGCTAAATGGCCTCATTCTGTGCAATAACTTATGTATGCTTTCTGATGTGCTGTAACTGGGCAGGAAGGATATGTCGGTGGTAATAAAAATAAGAGGGGAGAGGTGGCAAAATGTTGAGATAAAGGTGAGATTTTCCTGAAACTCTGCTGAAAGGGAATATAAAGATGGACCAGAACTGGCTCGGTCACAGAAGGCAGAGAGCAGCAGTAGAAGGATGTTTTTTCTGAATGGACGGCTGTGACTAGTGGCGTTCCACAGGGACCTGTGCTTTTGCCTCTTTTGTTTGTGGTCTGATTAGCAAATTCGCAAATGACACCAAGGTTCGTGGCGTGGCAGATAGTGTTGAGGATTGTCAGAAGATACAGCAGGAAATGAACAGGTTAGAGACTTGGGCAGATAGTGGAATTTAATCCGGACAAATGTGAGATAACATATTTTGATAGGTCTAACAGAGAGGGGAAATATACCGTAAATGGCAAAACTCTTAGGAATATGGAAAGTCAGAGAGCTCTGGGTGCGCAGGTCCACGGATCTTTTAGGTGGCAGCACAAGTGGACAAGGCAGTCAGGAAAGCAGACGGAATGCTTGCCTTCATTGGACGAGGCACCTTGTATAAAAACTGGCACGTCATGCTACAGTTGTATAGAACCTTGGTAAGGCCATACTTGGATTATTGCGCACAATTCTGGTCTCCACTGTACTAGAAGGATGTAGAGGCTTTGGAGAGGGTGCTGAGGAGTTTCTCCAGGATGTTCCCTGGTCTGGAGGGGTCAGCTATGCAGAGAGGCTGAATAGACTCCGACTGTTTTATTGGAATGAAGGAGGTTGAGGCGGTGACCTGCTACAGATCTGCAAGATTGTGAGGGGCATTGATAGAGTGGATGGACAGACACGCTTTCCAAGGGAGGAGGGGCCACTCACCAGGGGGCATAGATTAAAGATCTGTTGTGCAAAGTTTCGAGCTGATGTGCATAGCAGGTTTTTTTACATAATGGGTGGTGTGCCTGGAACGCGTTGCCAGGGGTGTTTGTGGAAGCAGATACATTAACAGCGTTCGAAAGGCATCTCGGCAAATACAAGGATAGAATGGGTACAGAGGACTGCGGCATTAGGAAGTGCTGAGGGTTTTGACCAAGGGCGGTATCATGACCGGTACTGACTTGGAGGACCGAAGGGCCTGTTCCTATGTTGTATTATCCTTTGTTTTTTGTTCTAAAAGCGGCTTGTCCGACTCAAAGATTCCCGTTATGGGATGCACATGGACAATGAACTCACAAGACCACACACAGTGCGCTGCAGTTGCCAGAGTCAGCTGAGGAAGTTGCATTTTCGACAATCAGAATTCGCTCCTCCGTTGCATCTAGCCTGTTATTAGCATTCTTCAGCTCGAGATTTTCTTTTGCTCCTCCCCTCTTAACTGCGACTCTTCGCTTTTTATGTGAGATACAGCGTGAGAAATTGTGAACACTACGCCCAATCGGATTTGAATGTGTAAAAACGGGCTTTCCATAAGGCAAGATCACAGGGGTTTATTATTATATTGGATCACACAGACTGAGGGTTTGGGATATCATGGATTACAGAATTTACAGCACAGAAAGAGGCCATTCGGCCCATCGAGTCTTCACGGATCTTGGAAAGAGCATCCACTTAAATGAAATGAAAATCGCTTATTGTCACGAGTAGGCTTCAATGAAGTTACTGTGAAAAGCCCCTCGTCGCCACATTCCAGCTGGTACGGGAATCGAACCGTGCTGCTTGCCTGCTTCAAAAGCCAGCGATTTAGCCCAGTGAGCTAAACCAAGCACACACCGCCTCTCCATAACCCAGGAAACCCCAACTAACCTCAGGACAATTTAGCATGGCCAATCCACATAACTTGCACATCTTTGGACTGTGGCGGGAAACCGGAGCACCTCGAGGAAACACACGCACACACGGGGAGAACGTGTAGAATAGTGACACAAGCCGGGAATCGAACCTCGGACCCTGGAGCTGTGAAGCAACTGTGCTAACCACTGTGCTATCGTGCCACTGCATACGTTATATATATATATAAATACAGTTTTATTGAAGTGTTTTCCATTTTTAGCATATCAAACCCTCAAAACAGATACAGTGCAGTGTAAGTGACTGACCTCATTAACACTGCACCCTGTATGCTTCAACCGATGCCAATGCTTATGTAGTTACATTGTATATCTTGTGTTGCCCTATTATGTATTCTCATGTATTTTCTTGAATTTTGTTTAATTCCCTTTTCTTCCATGTACTGAATGATCTGTTGAGCTGCTTGCGGAAAAATACTTTTCACTGTACCTCGGTACACGTGACAATAAATAAATCCAATCCAATCCAATCCAAAGAGTGTCTGTATACATGAGTACAGAAAATGACAGGATAACGACAACACAATTGGTTCAGTTTTAACTTTAGTCTTCGTGTCTCCGACAATCACAAAGAATAACGAGCGGATACGCTAGAGAATATGGGAGAGGAGGCTAAGGTCATGTAAATACCCAATAGGGTGTACACCAACACGGATAGCGAGTTCCAGACTGTGCAACATGACTTATGGAAAACCTTGTCGGAGAAAGTCAGACATATCGGAGCTTATAGATCAGAATGCATCCGATTTAGAACCGAATGTGTAAGTTAGGATCCAATCCCTAATTCAATGCAAATTCTGAATTGAAGTATAATTATTGCTAAGCAATGAACAAAGTATATTCTTCCGGGCCACAGAACTTAGGATGCTATAAAAGCTGCTTTAAGAGCGTCAAATTTATAACTCATCGAGGAGTCTCAAAGTGAGGAATAACGGATCAAATTCTATGGGCGGACTGAATACCTTCTCAAAGTCTTTGAGTATACCACCCAGTAAGGTTGAATTAAGACACAGGACCACGCACATTGCATGTTGTCACCCTCGACTACCTTGCACTTTTGGTACAATGAGGGTATAGCAGATTGAACCTCCGTCTCAAGTTTGGTGTGTTATGCAGATGATGAAAAATCTGAATCTGAATCTATTTCATTCTATTACAGACGGAAATGATATTCTCATACTCCCATATAATACCCCAAGTGTCCTCATGAATACTGTCTGTAAAGTAGTTTTTTTCCAGTACGGCAGTGTTTCTAATGGACTCACACAGGATCTGGAACACAGTGTCATAAAATGTATTAATTAATTGCTTAGGGTCTGCAGAAACCATGATTTCTTTCCACCAGGGATATGGCAACGTCAAGATGCATAGTTCCTTTTTTGAGGATAACGTCACTAAGTTAGAGATATTTTTTAAAAAGGAGTATCTCCGCAACTCAAATGTTTGTCATAGCTGCACAAAAGATGACAAGGAAATACTACTGAACATATCTCTCAGCCTAAAAATAGCTCTAACTTTCCAAATATCGCATCTATGGGCCATAGCCTGGCAGGAAATGCGGGTAATCCTGAATGGGCAGAAGGTCGAAGTTAATTTTGAATTCCCTTCCAGCTGAAGGACTATACTCCATTTTCTGAGCCTGTTGATAAGTGTAGGATTCTCACACGGCAGACCCAGCCAATGATATCCCTATAAACAACAGAGCATTTAAGGAGCAGAAAGACTGGCTTGCTTCAATGCCGAGCCAAATAGAGGAGTGGTCCCCTCAGACCCAATCGCTTATAAACTTCAGATGTGAAGCTAAGTGATATATGTCAATATTCAACACCCCCAACCCCCTCTTTGAACTGGGAAGCTGCAGTTTGCAGCTTTAAACAAGGTTTTTTTTCTTGTTCCATACAAAGCAACTAAGCATTCCGTTCAATTCATTTTGGGTCATTGCAAAAAGCAAGATTGTCAGCATCGGTAAAGGATACAATAACCCCGGCAGCACTTTCACCTTAACCAACGCTGTTCTGTCTAAAGCCCAAAATGGGCCAGGATGACCATTGGAGAGGTGCAGCCGAATAGACGCAATTAACGGAGGGAGATTTGCCAATCTCAATGTTTAAAGGGGGAAAGCACTATACCCAGATAGGTACACCCCGAAAGGGACCCCTTGAATGGAGAATTAGAAAGGGGGCGAGGTCTGTGAGCCCACCCAATGATATAGTATCAAACTTGGACAAATTAATTCTGCTGCCAGAGAAAAGGCTAAATCTATCCACCAGTAGCAGGGGCAGAAATGTCCGATTTAAACACAAGAACCAACAACTACGCTTGTCTGCGGACAGCACGGTCTTATACTGCTTCCCTTAACTCTGTAGCCTAGAAACCAAAGAGTCCTGTCTAATTGTGTCTGGCAGAGCGGCTGTGGTATTGCGGACAATAACGGAGAACATCTGCTCCTCTGCCTAGTCCCTCGTTGGAGATCCAAACTATCCATCCTCAGGAATAAGGGAATAATCACTTCCCGGAGCGAGTGCGGCAGCAGACCTGCTTCAAATGAGTGACTAAACCCGACAATCAGTGGGTCCATTAGAAAGTAATTAAATTCCTGTAAAACTCACAGCCAAATCCAGCAGGTTGGGGCCTGACCAGATTGAAGCTCGTTGAATGCCATTACATCTTTAGAAATAGCAGGATTTAGGAACAGCCTTTGGTCCTCGGGGATCGCTGTGGAGCTTGAGAGACGTGAAGAAGCTTTCACTCAGTGTCAGTGCATCCCCAGAATGGTCTGCTTTAGATAAACTGGGGGAAAAAACTCAAGTGCTTTTTGATAGCCACAGTTTTGATCAGTCTATTCCGCTTGGAATCTATAACAGGGCGAATAGCCCTAAAGTCCACCTTCCTCAACTCAAAAAGGCCAGGGACATACTTGGTTTGATTGCAAATTCTGAGCATTTCTGATTGGCAAACTTTAATCTGCTCACATCCTGCTGAATCAGCAAGGACTCCAGCGCAGCTCCAGTTATTTCCATCAACAACAAGCGGTTGGGCCTCCTGCCATTCTCCGTGTCTGCTGCAGCTCATTTCACTATCAGCTGGCAAAGCTGCTCCAGCATCCAACACAATTGTTGGCCGTATAAGAAGTGACTGGCACCCAGCATAAGCCTTCCAAGTTTCAACCGGAACAGAAAGGCAAACATCAGACATAGAATTGACTTGGAAGAAGAGGTCAAGTGTCATCTCAAAATATAATGTAAAAACAATTATGTCTGAGCAGAGAAGCGCTGAATCTTCACGACCTAGATCGGGGTGGATGGAGGCCCTCACGTAAAAGCTCTATAAAAACAGGAGCATTATCGGAATTCCCGATCCACTCTATGGAGCAGGATTGCAGGATTGATCTTGACATAAAGAAATAGTCAGTTGCAGTATGACATTGATGGGGAGCAGAAAGAAATGTGACTTCTTTATCCTGAGGATGTTTAGTTGTCCACACCTCACATCCTCACAACCAACGGTCCCACCCCTGCCTGTCGGATGGTGGAGGGGCTGTGTGGGGGAGGGGTCGGTTACTGGAGGTTTGTGCATCAAGGGGTTAAGGTGACAATTGATGTCTCCACCTATAAAGGAATTAGCCGAGGCCAGGCCAGCAAGGTGCATGAAGATTTTTTCTATCGAAAAATACAGCACAGAACAGGCCTTTCGGCCACGATGTTGTGCAGGATTTTTGTCCTAGATTGATCATAGATCATAGAATTTTGGTCACTAAGGGCATTTATCATTACCAATCCACCCAACCTGCACATCTTTGGACTGTGGGAGGAAACTGGAGCACCCGGTGGAAACCCACGCACACACGGGGAGGATGTGCAGACTCTACACAGACAGTGACCCAAGCCGAAATCGAACCTGGGACCCTGGAGCTGTGACGCAGTTGTGCTATCCACAATGCTACCGTGCTGCCCTTAAGAACAAATTAATCTACACACCATTTTTCTACCATAATGCACGTACCTATCCAATAGCCGCTTGAATGTCCCTAACTTTTCCAACTCAACTACTTCCACAGGCAGTGCATTCCATGCCCCACTACTCTCTGGGTAAAGAACCTACCTCTGACATCCCCTCTATATCTTCCTTTTACCTTAAATTTATGTCCTCTTGTAATGGTTTGTTCCACCCGGGGAAAACGTCTCTGACTGTCTACTCTATCTATTCCCCTGATGATCATATAAACCTCTATCAAGTCGCCCCTCATCCTTCTCCTTTCTGATAAGAAAAAGCCTAGTACCCTCAACCTTTCATCGTACGACCTTCTCTCCATTCCAGGAAACATCCTTTGCGCCTTTTCCAAAGCGTCCATATCCTTCCTAAAATGAGGTGACCAGAACTGCACACATACTCCAAATGTGGCCTTACCAATGTTTTGTACAGCTGCATCATCACCTCACGGCTCAAATTCAATACCTCTGCTAATGAATGCTAGCACACCATCGGCCTTCTTCACAGCTCTATCCACTTGAGTGGCAACTTTCAAAGACCTATGAACATAGACCCAAAGATCTCTCTGCTCCGCTACATTGCCAAGATCCCTACCGTTAACCCGGTATTCCGCATTCATATTTGTCCTTCCAAAATGGACAGCCTCACACTTGTCAGGGTTAAACTACATCTGCCACTTCTCAGCCCAGCTCTGCATCCTATCTATGTCTCTTTGTAGCCGACAGCAGACCTCCTCACTATCCACAACTCCACCAAGCTTCGTATCATCTGCAATTGATTGAGGAACAAAATCAGGGGCATTGTTAAAAGGGCCATTTACATTCATTGTTGACCCAACCTCCCGACTTGAAAAGCGATTGATAATCACATACCAAACACTGCTTTTTCCTTCGCAAGTTCTCTATTTTGAAAGGCCCATTTTGATGACTGATTCCCAACTGCCCCAAAACTCGTCGGGAACGAGGCAAAGCAAAACCTGCCCCACGCAGACACATTTAAGCCGATTTCTTCCTGTATTCATTATTTGGAACATGGAAAAGATATATCCTGCATTTATAGCATACCAAATTCCTCCAGATCGAGTTATTTCACGGCATGAATGTCACTCAGCTGTGCAATACGGGCTTGAATCTTGGTGCGACTGTTGTCATTTGTCTCCTCAATACTCTCAAGCATCTGCTGCTGTCGGTCAATCCAGCACAAGTGATTACCGAATATAGTCAAACCCACAGGTTGTAGTATGTTGGCATCTTCCAAAACTATCCGATTTGCACCTAGAAACAAATTTTAAAAGATGTTGTATATCTAACATAATACTTTGTGTCTTATGCTATTCTGCACAGCAGTGTTGTTCAATAGATCAGCTGTTCGTGGCATGGAGGCACAGTGGTTAGCACTGCTGCCTCAGCGCCAGGGATCGGGTTTGATTCCGACCCTGGTTGACTGTCAGGGAGTTTGCACTTCCTCCCCGTATCTGCGTGTGTTTCCACCGGGTGCTCCCATTTCCTCCCACAGCCTTCAAGATGTGGAGGTTAAGTGAATTATGCATGCTAAATTTTCCCTTGGTGTCCAGGGATGTGCAGGTTAGGCTAGGGGGATAGGGCGGGGGTGCTCTTTCAGAGGGTCAGTGCAGATTTGATAGGCCGAATGGCCTCCCTTCCGTACTGTAGGAATTATGTGGTTCCATGGTTAGACACACGTGGCTACTTGGTAAATCAAGATACGAGTAAATTATGTGATCTCAATAATGGTACAATGTACATGAACCTTTTTATGCATTTTTTGACAACATGCTAATGCGGAATTTCTTCATCTTTGAATCAGCTTTCGGTCACCTTTGGCCATCTCCACATATAGCTCAAGGTCACATTGTGTTTGATAATGCTCCTCTTGTGCACCATGGAACATTTTACTACCTTAAAGGTGCTATATTAAGCAGACGGTTATTGTGGGAGCTTTGCTTCCTGAACAATGATTAACGATAAGTCTTCCTTGCCATCTGAATGAGTTTCCTGCAACAAAACTTTGTCAAATTACTCTTTTATGAAGACATGACAAAACCTAATTCCTTTGAACAGGAGGATGTATTTCTCATACATTCCAGAAGCAGATTTTTAATGTTGCTATTGTCATTTTTCAATCAGCAGAGAGAATAGAGGGAAGGATTTTGGTTCACGTTCGGGTGTGCACCGAAACACTCCTCCCCGTTTCCAGACAACCCAGAGGCACCATAGATGCAATATAACCTATTAATACAGAACGAGACACCTGTCTATAGCTCTTGGGGCTAAAGGGATCTAGGGGCAATGGAGAGGCTGGATCAGGGTTTTGAACTGATAATCAGCTGTGACCATCAGGAATGGCAGAACAGGCTCAAAGGGCCGAATAGTCTCGTCCTGCTTCTACTTCGTCTGCATGTTTCTATGTATAAAGAGAAGGAATCTGGAACCCATGTTGCTCTGAACCGAGGAGTGATGAGGCAGATTGAAATTCTGTCTCATTCCGGACACGATATTGAGAAATGATGCGAGGGTTTTAGAAACAGTGTCGGAATTGATGCAGAGAAATGTCCTTGCTAGATGACCTGTTATGTGGAGGGATTAGAGAAACTGGAATTGTTGTCTTGGAGAGGAGAAAGTTGCGGCGAAATTTAACTGAGGTTTTCAGAAGAGTGACGGGTCTTAACGTGAGAGATATTCACCAAAGCAGACGTCGAGAACCAATGGACAGAGGGTTAATTTGATTGGAGATGGAATCAACAGCTGAATTAGAAAAAAACAGTTTAACACGGCACTTGGGTAGTAGTTGAAATGTGCAGTCGGAGAATGTGGCGAAGCCAGATTCAAATCAGAATCAAATTGAATCAGTAACTGGAGAGGCGATTTGCAGAATAATGTCGAGGAGACGGGGAATTGAGATTAGCTGAGCTGATTTTACAGGGACTGCTGTACAGACACCCCAAATGGTCAGCTGCAGATTTATAAACATTCTATGAGATTTTCATTCATATAATTATAGGATCGATTCGCCCCAGATAAATAGAACAGTCACATTCCAGAGTGTGGCATTAATGATGTAATTTCTGAATGGTCAGTCAGAGTGAATGTCATCTCTGAAACAATATGAGATCAGGGAACATTTCTACCGCTGTTTATCACAGCTTCCAATTATAATTTATCATTTAATGTAATCATTTGAGCAGTTTATGAGGTAGGTTGTTGTTTAATCAAGTCTCAGAGCCTTGTCTATTTACAGCTGGGATTAACGCAGGTATCGTAATTTGTTTAAATAAAGTTTAAGAAATGCAACAATTTGAACAATACTGCAACGTCACTATCTCCTTGGAGATACTCGAATGTATAAAATTAGTGCTGAGGTAATGTACCACCTCACATCTCACTTCAGAGCCATTGTCTGCTGGGTCAAGGAACATATTCACTTCACGCAGAAAATGCATCAAACCATTTAATTGGTCAGGAAAATATTCTATATGATCCTTGCCATAGTTGGTGTTCCTGGTAAGTGTCTAAATTCCATTATCCTGAGTGAATCGATGCATGAGGTTGTGGTATTATTCTGCGAATTACATGCTAAATTTGATCAAATTATTATTTTTATACTCTCGCCCCGACAGTAAAGTACATTTATTATATTTCCTGAATTATCTCTGCAATTATATATTGCATGCATTTACCACCACAATGGCTCTCTGTGTGACAAAGTTGTTGCATTCAGCACAATGTGATATCCTGTTGAATCAAATCTCAAACTAGGAAACTTGGCGTTTTCAAGTTTTTCGGTTAAGCTAATGTATACAGAATGAGTGTGACTAACTGGAGCAGACTACCTGACCCCAGTGACCAGGTGGTAGTATTTGTGATTCTGAAGGTGCATCAGTGTGGGTCAATACCTGGGTCAATACCCGGCTGCAGTGACATGCGTTTCCTGGACATTCTGCCATTGTACAATTGTATTCAGTGTGGGGAATCATCTAACTCTTATTCCAAGTAGAGTTAATGACAGAACTTTATGGTGTTGTTTAATCTTCTTCTGCAAGGATGGTCCTGAGAATGCTTTGGTTATGAGTGTTTGGTTTCCGGGAAACTGGAAATTGCGTTTTGAATGGTAGCTGAGAAAATCGTTGGGATTGAGTAACCTCTGAGCCCACCCTAACCGACAATTTATTGATGGTAAATTCCATGCTGCCTATGCCCAGAAATGGAGAATTGCTGTCAGTAATTTCCAATCTATTCTTCCTTCTTTATCCTTAAGTTAACGGAATGGCAATAGTCATGTTGTCCCGTGGAAACTGCGGCATCTCCACCTTTCACCACTCGATACATGGTGGCAAAGTCAACGGCGGGTCTCCTGGTCATTATTACTGAGGTTATCACCAGGCGAATCAATGCTTATCATTTCCAATTAAATTTCCTGTGCATCACTCCTGTGTGTAATGTTCAATATGTTCTTATCCGAGCAGCCTTAGATTGTTCTGTCTGGTTCACCGTCGCTTTCACTTTTGATCGATTTGTTGCCATTTGTTGGCAGATGCTGAAATATAAATATTGCACCAGGAAAACTGCGGCCGCGGTTCTAGCAACAACCGTCATTTTGCACCGTTTAAAAAACATTCCCATCTACTTCAGATATAAACCTAGGAAGATCATCGACAATGTACCAATGCACTGTTCTAATAAGCGAAGCTATTTTACTGACTCGAGATGGATTTGATTCAGAATGTTTGAAAAGGCTTTCACCCCATTGACACCATTCGGGTTAATTATGTTGCTTAACGCTCTGACAGTCAGACACATTTTAGTTACTAGTTGAGTTCGTAGGGGACTGAGGGGCCAGAGCAAGGGAGAGAATCACAGTGACCCAGAGATGGAGAGCAGAAGGAAGTCTATTGTTTTACACTTCAGCATATCCGGCAGCTTCATACTTCTGTGGTCGGTTTATGTTTTATATTTTTTTGATGCTGCAGATGGGTTCGATAGTGATTCTTATTATAACTTTGCAAAAATTGCATATATGCTGCGGAATTTAAGTTGCTGCACAAACACATTTATTGATGTGGTGACTCAGTCCCATTTCAGAGACCAGTTGAAGAGCGCGGTGAAATATCCAGTTACATCAATTATTAATTTGATTAATAAACAATAACATTGAAAGAAGCTCAATGATCCACTCGACAGAGCAGGAGTGGACCAAACGGAAAAAGGAAAAGGCCTGGATCACTCAAAACCTCAATGAGCAATCAACACAGGCAAATCATCTGATCGTCCATCTCTCCATCCCTGCAGGAGGGATTATACATATACAACCTATAGACACGAAAGGGACAATGCTGGGAAATCTCAGCAGGTCTGGCAGCATCTGGAGGGAGAGAAAAGAGCTAACGTTTCGAGTCCGATCACTCTTTGTCAAAGCTAACAGACAGAGAGAGTGGGAAATATTTATACTGTGGAGTGAGAATGAAAGACGAGTCATAGCCACATAAACCCAGGGAAACTTGGTGCTAATGGCCACAGAAACCAAGGGGAAAGAGGGATAACGGCAGTCCCCAGAGAGGACAAAATATGTGGAAGGTCAAACAGCAGGGAAACTAACATGAGAGGATGCACTGTCGGTGTGGGGGAGGTGAAGGGGGAAGCAAAGAGGAGAAAGGTGCAGGAAAGGTGCAGCAAAGAAACAAATGGTAAAAGACAGTTAAAATGAAAAGAAAACAAATGGGTCGAGGTGGGGATAATCATCTGAAGTTGTTGAATTCGATGTTCAGACCGGGAGGCGTTCCTAACCCGAAAATGACATGTTGTTACTCCAGTTTGCATTGCGCTTCACTGGAACATTGCAGCAGGCCAAGAACAGACATGTGGGCATGGGAGCAGGGTCTATTGTTAAAATGGCAAGCAACAGGAAGGTCAAGATCCTGAATGCACACAGATCGAAGATGCTCAGCAAAGCGATCACCCAGTCTGCGTTTGGTCTCTCCGATATAGAGGAGACCACATTGGGAGCAGCGAATGCAAGAGACCAGATTGAAAAAGGTGCAAGTCAAACGCTGCTTAACATGGAATGAGTGTTTTGGGCCTGAAATGTTAAGCATGGAAGAGGTAAAGGGGCAGGTGTTACACCTTCTGCGATTGCAAGGGAAGCTGCCATGGGTGATGGGAGAGGTACTGGGTATGGTGGAGGAGTGGACTAGATTGTCATGGAGGGAACGGTCTCTGCAGAATGCTGACAGAGGCAGTGTAGGGAAGATGTGTTTGGTGGTGGCATCACGCTGGAGTTGGCTAAAATGGCAGAGGATTATGCTTTGTATACGGAGGCTGGTGGGGTGAAATGTGAGATCGAGGAGGACTCTATCCTTGTTCTGCGAGTGGAGGGAGTGAGGGCAGTGTCGCGAGAGATGGACCGCACACTGTTGAGGGTCCTGTCAACAACTGCAGGTGGGAAATCACAGTTGAGGAAGAAGGAACACATTTTTGAAGCACCATTTTGGAAAGTGGCATCATTGGAACAATTGTGACAGAAGCGAAGGAGTTGAGATCAAGGGATGGTGTCCTTACAGGGTGTAGGGTGTGACGAGCTGTAGTTTAGATAGTTGTGGGAGTCAGTGGGCTTGTAGTGGATATTAGTGGATAGTCTATTGCCGGAAATGGAGACAGAAAGATCAAGGAAAGGAAGGGAAGAGTCTGAGATTGTCCAGCTGAAAGTGATGGAGGGGTGGAAACTGGAAGCGAAGATTAATTTTTCCAGGCCCGGACGAGAGCATGACGCGGCACCAAAATAGTCATCAATGTATCGGTAAAGGAGTTGTGGCAGAGGGCCCGGATAGGCCTAGAACAAGGAATGTTCCACACACCCCATAAAAAGGCAAGCATAGCTAGGAGCCATGCGGGTACCCATTGCTACACCATTGATTTGGAGAAAGTGAGATGAGGTAAAGGAGAAGTTGTTGAGAGATAGAACGAGTTCAGCCAGGCGAAGGAGAGTGCTGGTGGATGGGAATTGTCCGGGTCTCTTTTCGAGAAAGAAGCGAAGAGCTCTCAGGGCATCCTGGTATGGGATGGAGGTGTAGAGGTATTGCACATCCATGGTGAATAGAATGCGGTTAGGGCCCACGAACTGGAAGCTGTCAATATGGCGCAGGGCATCAGAGGAATCCCGAATGTGGGTGGGGAGGGAATGGACCAGAGGAGTGAGGATGGAGTCGAGATAAGAGGAAATAAGTTCGGTGGGGCAGGAGCATGCCTGGCTGAACTCGTTCTATCTCTTAAACTCGCATCAACCAGTGCTTCGATCCCTGAAAAGGACATTTTGATAGGCTGTGTTAAATCAATCAGGTGCCGGTCATTGAGACGAACACAGCCTACACACAGCCAGCGACCTAGAAAAAGTTAGGTGAAAGGTTGAATTTATGGCTGATCCAGGTCAATATATAGATTCAGAGCCTTTAGCAGGCAGAAAATTACTCCCCACAATGATAAAAGGAGGATCTGGGGTCGCATCTGTTTCTATTAAAGAAATGTTGGGGGTGTTTGGGTCTTTCCTTCATAGACAATTTGACCTTTGTGAAACCTCAAGAAAAATTGAATCAAAGTCTGATATCACCAGAGGACAGTGGTCCTTCGATAATATCAAGAGAGCATGGGGAAAATGCATACGATGAAATGATGCAGAACGTGTGAAATGGTCCCTGGTAATTGTGGAAGAGATACGCAGACTGCTAGAGATAAATATTAAAAATAAAAGTGATAGTGAGTGTAGGTCCCCTAAAGACCAACTAATTGCAGTTGTTGAAGAATTGCGAGATAGAAAATCCAAACTTGAACATGTTGATGAAATTAGAACAAATTGCAAAACTAAACCTCTAAACTCCAGCAGTTATCTTTTCAAATAGCAGAATTCCAAAATCACATTTTTCAAGTGGAGCCAAAAAACCATTAGTTGCAATCAAAAACTGAGGGAATTGAACTTTAAAATTGCAAGTTAATCAAAGAAAGATGTGTTTTAGAAAGAGATATAAACAACGTCACTGAACACTGCAAAATCCTGACAGACTGTCTTGCAGCTCAAAATTTAAAGCAAAGACAGCTCACAACCAACCAGCAGCTGAACAAACAGCACAAACTCAACAAGCAGCCCAAGCACCCCGCCTAATGGCACAATCGGAAAATGCACAGCCGAGATCAAGTGTCAGGAATAAATTAGTTCCTCTGCCAGATGAATCAGACGAAGATAGTGTTCTTACAATGCAAAATCCAAAATTAATTCGACTAGCCCCTTTAAAACGCAAACGGGTTAGAATTGGAAGCAAAATAATAGAAGAAGAAGGTGAAACTATCACTTGAAACATATTTGATCATCAGTTGCTTCATGAACCAGCAGATCCTATAAAAATTGACGAATGGTCCAAAAGTCGTCTACACACTAAAAAGGGTGGTATGACCACATGGGATGGAATTCACAGATTACAATCTATTTACAGTCTCCACCCATTTGGTGGAGTACAAATTCTGACGATCATACTAGGTACTCGTGTAATTTCAACCCTTAGAGCTGAGGTGGAAGCTGCCCTTGGAGACGATTTGCAAAATTTAGAAGCTGGTTCGCTAGCAGTCAAGAATTGGCTGTTAAAATTCCCCCCCCCCCCCCCCCCCACCCCCGAGGACCGATTGGTCTTAGATCACATCTTGCATTCAAAAAAATAATGAAGACATTCACGATTTTGAGGAAAGAATTTTACATACTTGGATGGAATATTCAGGAATGACACTCGCACAGGGATGGAAGCACGTTAAGTCCATTAAAAACGGTTTTTATAGCTGGTGTTAAATCTGAAGTTTCTGCTGCCTTGAATTTGGTTTTAGCAGCTTGGGCCACGACTGGCACATACCGAGACATCGTTGACCGGTGCATTCAGATAGATCATGGTTTGCACAATCAGGCAGTCTTTAACACTGCAGCTACTCAAATACAGCCTATGGCACCTGCAGAAATATCAGCAGTAACTACAGTACCACCATAAGCGTCAGGGCAAAAATGTATCCCTGCTCCATTAAAATCGCGTAAGGAAATACCACAATGTCTTCTGCGGTAAAGTAGGATACTGGATGGCAAAATGCTATCTTAAACAGCAGATGGATTCGAGAGATGATTATGAAGTAGAGAATGTTCACTACAATAAATTTCCACCTCGTGGTCAACCACGTAACGCGCATAAACAAGACACACCGAGGGTTACGTTCCAAGACAGACCCAGACTTACGTACAGGCATTCCTTATCATCCACAATCATTAGGACAAATGGAAAGTGTGACTCGAACTTTGAAATAAAGACTGTCTAAATACAGCCAGGAAGGCATGAATTGGGTCCAAGCCTTGCCAATAGTATTATGCAGTATTAGAGCTACACCAAACAGAACAACAGGCCTGAGTCCTTTTGAAATCATCACAGGCAGTCCAATGTCTCTGCCAGGAACTATTAACTTGCGGAAAGCAAGTCATTTAATGAGTGATGCTTTGCTCTCTTACTCCCAATATCTAACAAATGCTGTTAGCTCTGCTTCTCAACAGGTGTTAGCCCCGTGGGGCGATCCTCCGGAAGGTGGGCACGACCAGGTGCCCGGTGAAGAAGTATATGTTAAAAAGCTGCAAAAGGAACCTTTGGGATCGGTGGGATCTTTCTCACCACCCAATTCACTGTGAAGTTAAAAGGAAAGGAAAGTTGGATTCACACATCACACGTGAAGTGCACGTACAAGTAAAATGTTTGCCGCAATTTTAATTTTCAATTATTTGATTGGCTTTGTGAACGTTGTACCAGAAATTAATAAGAACACATCCCTTTACACATCTAAGATATATGGTAAGAACTTTAACATTTCCAATTGTTGGGTATGCATTGCAACCCCTACTAACTCAGGGGAGGGTATTCCCTTTTTAACTATTCCCTTAAATGCTTCAGAAACAGCAGAATTATACATCTATCAAAACGTCCCTCATTCTGTGGTGATCCGTTCTGGAGCATATTCATGTGTAAAAGGAAGGTACCAGGTTCACATCCAAAAATCTATCAACTTATGGAAACCTGCAGGCTATTCACTAAAAACCTATTCAGGATGGCACCAACGTCAATATAACCCTGACAAAAAACCTCAACATCTTAAACTCCCAACTAATATTAAACAAAATGGATCAATTTGCCTCATCAGTAAGAACCCTAAAGGGATACAAATGGGTAATAGTGATTGTACTAATTATGCAGATCTTAACTCAGTTTATAAATGTACAAACGATCGCTTAAAATGTGTTATGCGGCCCTCAAGGATGACAGGCATACATAACCTCAGAAATAATAAAACATTCGAAGACCAAATGTTCTTAGAATATATTTACTTATATTCTGCTTATAATGGAACTTATTTTATTTGTGATGATAAAGCATATCCCTGGCTCCTAAGATCCTGGTCAGGATCTTGCTATTTAGGATACATTGTAGCTGCCGTTCGTCATGTGACTAATCTCCCTCATATTTCAGAAATGGCTGCTTGAAGAAATAAACGTTCCATCATCTTAAGAGATGCAATTTATGCTACAATCATTCCTTTCTATTGGGAAATAAGGATGGAGAACGAGTTGAAAAAAATAACAACCATCATACAAAATGTAGCCGATTACACCGCCACTGCCCTAGATAAAATTTCTGACGAAATGCGAGCAATTCGAACCGTGGCATTACAAAATCGAACGGCAGTTCACTATGTGCCAGCCGAAAAAGGCGGGACGTGCGCCCTGATTGCTGCAGAATGTTGCACTTTCATTCCCGATAACTCTGAAGAAGTTAAAGATTTGGCATTGCATATCCAAAACGAAATCAAAAATCTTGATCCATCCCAAGTTATTTCCCTCTGGGATAAAATTTGCGGGTGGCTTGGACACACTGGAATGCCCACAATGAGAATAATCATATTCTCCTGTGTAGCTGTATTCATCATTTACATAACATAACAATGGGCTAAGTGTATCAAATAACTATTCGCTAAACGCAGGGGACCAACTGTCAGAATGATTCACACTAACCCTACTTCACCCCCAATTGATGAATTTGAGATGAAATACTATTGTTGAAATGTTACTGATCAATCAATTATTTGACTGTATTATTAACATATTGTATAATTTATTAATACTGAATCAGTAGTATCAAATTTTATTATTTATTAATTGTCATTTTGTTATAATGATTCTTTAAGAATTTTAATGATTATTGTTGAAATGCTTGTTGCAATACTAAGTGTCCATTCTATCGTTGTAAACTGCAATGACAATATGAATGAGTTATTATTTGCGCTTTTACCTATCTTATCGCATTAATGATGTATTTTATTTTATTCTGATATATGTCACTTGATCTTTCGATTCATCAAAGGGCCGCTGTAGAAGCCAGGTATTTCTAATACACCTAAAATAGGTTAAAAAAATAGATGTTTAAGCGTAAATAGTAAGCCCCATTTTTAAATCATGGATTAAAAAACACATATTCTGCAAATCCATTGACATAGTTTTAAAGTCACACAGAAGTCTGATAAGACAAAACACTTTTTATTACATTTCTCCAAGGACAAGGGCTGAACCAATGGCAACGAGGTGGCAGGAGTAAAGGCTCTTTTGTTCTCATTTCACACCACTCGTGATTACAACCTGAACCACATTCCATAACTTATGCAGGCTGAAACATTTGAGACTATGTTGCCTTGTTTTTTAATAAATGGACAGTTAGAACATCGAATCAAATATATTTGATTCCAACATTTTCATAACATAACGATTTCATAGAAGCAGCATAATTCACTTTGCTGGATTAAAACAGACAGTTTGATTTACATTTTTCAAGTCATTGTCCAGCATGGCATGGCAAGATAACATGAAGTCTCCATTGTTAAAATAGTCAAGTCATCATAAATACAGTTTTTGCTGGCTTTGATAAAGCACAATATCGCATTCTTTAACATTCACAAGTATGCAGATACGCAACAATTAGAAGTAATGTCACATATTTAAGACGGCTTGCCATCAAATCAAATGTACTTGAGTCGAACCCAAACAAAGTAGGATTATATTGGGGTGCGATTAGATGATTTAAGACAGATATCAAACAGTATAACTGAAGAGTTTTTGTTCCACCATTTTTAGATTTTTTAGGATAGTTTATTGGGGGGATTAGTTTTCGCTTTTGAGAAGAATAGTTTTTGAGGATAGTTTTTGGGATAGTTGGTAGGTAGCTTCAGTTAGTCTTTGGTAGGTTTTGTTGGTAGGTTAGAAGCATCTAGACTTTGATCTGAACTATTCACTGTCTCTTTGTATTCATATTACATTTTCAGACTTTGACTTTTAAAAGTCATGTGTCGAGCTGCTTGCCTAAGAAGATAATTCCTGTGATTCATTGAAAGCTTCAAATTGTCTACCAATTGCCTTTTTAAAAGACTTTCAAGTTGTAATCAGTAGAAGACAAATAAAACAATTCTTATTTGCACCTGACATGTTTTAACTCAAATTTCTACTGAGCTCCAGTAATCGCAAGTGCATCTGGTACCTAAATGGTTTCAAAATCCTTCAACTGGCACAGTCGAATCCTCCGCACAGTATCCGGGATTCCACAGAAGTACTGGAACACGAGTTCGAAGGGGAAATCGTGTTTGACTAATTTATTACAGTTATTTGAAGGAGTCACACGTGCTGAGGGTAAATTGACAGCAGTGATTATAATATATTTAGATTTCCAGATTAGATTTAATATGGTCCCATATCAAAGGTTAGAGGGGAAATTAAAGGTTTGCTGGAGGTTACATTTTGGAAGCGTTTGAAGGTAACCCAGCTGACAGGAAACAGAGATTTAGCACAAATTGTTCTTACTTTCCATTGACAGGATGTGACGTGTCCTGACCCGAAAGGACTATCGCTGGGCCCTCAGCTTTTTATAACTGAGGTGTGACTTCGATGAGGGAATTGAAGTGATGGCTGTTAAATTTATTTATGGCTCTAAGTAAGTGGTTATGCTAAATTTGGACTTTAGAAGGCTTTCGACAAGGCCCACATCAGATATTAACATGTACAATTAAAGCACTTGTGATTGGGTGAGCAAATTGAGATGGATGGGAAACGGGTCATCAGACAGAAAACAAAGAGGAATAAATTGGTTATTTTTAGAAAGACAGGCAGTTACTTATGGGTCCTGCAAGGACCAGCAATTCACAATATATATCAATGATTTATGAAGGAACGAAATTAAATATCTCCACATTTGCAGATGACACAAAGCTGGATGAGAGAATGTGTTGTGAGGGGGTTTCTTTTATTTATTTAGCGAATGCAAAGTCCCTACCCCAAGCTGGTTCTTCCAGTCCTGCTGTGTAGAGTGTAAATAGGCCTGGGCTGAGTCTGTGAATTGTACATGCCTATCTGATCCGGCACATGGGGACTTGCGCTAATGCCACGTAGGTGGCGGTTGGCCAAGCAGTGACCGTGGCCGGTCCTGAACTTGTTAAGGGTGGACCACTCTTGCCTTGAAAGGTTACAACCAGGCATCTGCTTGATTAACTTTGAGAAAATGAATTTGTCTATCAGGGCTAATGATTCCAATGCATTTTTCCAGGTGGAATTTGTGTTGAAACCCTTTGTTGCATGCTTCTCCCAGAAAGACCTTCTTCATATTTTTTTTATTCGCTCACAAGATATGGGGGTCGCAGGCTTTGCCACTATTTATTGCCCATACTTAATTGCCCTTCAGGGGGCGGCGAACTGTCAACCACATTAGAGTCACGTGTCGGCCAGACCGCATAAGGACGGCAGATGTCCTTCCCTAAAGGACATTTAGTGAATCAGATGGTTCATGGTCATCATTAGACTTTAAATTCTAGATTGTTTTTATTCAATTTAAATGTCGCCATATGCAGTAGCAGGATTTGAACCTGGGTCTCCAGAGCATTACTCTGTGTTTCTGGTTAACTAGTCCAGTGACAATACAACAATACAACCGCCTTCCCATGGGAGTCGTCTGTCGGTGGGCTGAATAGATCAGCATGAAATGGCAGGTAGAGGGTGGGAGGCTGGAGGGAGTGAAGCGGAGTTTCACATTTCACTATCATTTTGTGAGTTGGACAAGAGACTAACATTGTGGAAACACATAAGAACAACTCCAGCCAAGGTCATTGCCAGGTCAACTTGATTGCCAAGCCAGTCAGCTCAACATGGAGTGCTGATACCAACATCCACGGTTCTCAAATCTCACACTCAAACAATTATAAGCATAACACCGCTCCCGACTTGGGTACCATCATCATCAACACAGAGATGACACCACGTTCAATTATACCAATCGTATCATTACTGGAAAACAATGCTTAAAGCACTAGCTTGGCTTCACGTCCTGGCAAACAACACTCCTGCAGGTATCCGCCAACTTGTAGCAACCCACAAAATGCAAGGGGAATGTAGAGGCATCATTGTGATTTGGACAAGATGAGTGAGCTGGTCAATGCATGACAGATGCAGCATAATCAGGCATGGGCTAAAGATGGAAAGTCAGCATGGCTTTGTAAGGGGAAAGTCATGTCTCACGAATTTGATTGAGTTTTCTAAAGGGGAAACCAAGGAGGTAGATGAGGGCAGTACGGTCGACGTTGTTTACATAGACTTTAGTAAGGCTTTTGACAAGGTACCGAATGGTAGGTTGTTGCAAAATGTTAAATCTCAGGAATCCAGGCTGAAGTAGCCAATTGGATACAAAATTGGTTTGGTGACCGAAGCCAAAGGCTGGTTGTGGAGGGTTGTTTTTCAAACTGGAGGCCTGTGACCAGCGGGCAGCCTCATGGAGCGGCGCTGGATTCACTGTTATTTGTTAGATATATAAATGATTAGGATGAAATTGTAGGAGGCATGGTTATTAAGTTTGCAGATAACACAAAAATTGGTGGCACAGTGGAAGGTGAAGAAGGTTATATAAGATTGAAACAGGGTCTTGGCCAATTTGGGCCAATGGGCCCATGAATGGCAGATGGAGGTTAATTTGGATAAATGTGAGGTGGCGCATTTTGGTAGATCAAGTCAGGGCAGGACCTACTCAGTTAATGGTAGGGAGTTGGGGAGAGTTACAGAACAAAGTTATCTGGAGTACAGGTTCATAGCTCCTTGAAGGTGGAGTTGCAGGTGTACAGCGTGGTGAAGAAGGCATTCACCATGCTTGGTTTTATTGGTCAGAATATTGAATACAGCAGTTGGAACGTCTTGTTGAAGTTGGACAAGACATTGGTAAGACCACATATGGAATACTGTGTTGCGTTCTGGTCATCCAATTATAGGAACCATATTCTTAAACTAGAAAGAGTGCAGAAGAGATTTACCAGGATGCTACCAGGACTTGATGGTCTGAGTTCCAAGGAGAGGCTGAATAGGCTGCAACTTAAATCGCTGGAGCGTAGAAGGCTCAGGGGTGAACTTACAGAGGTCTGTAAAATAATGAGGAGCACAGATAAGGTAGATAGTCAACATATTTTCCAAAAGGTAGAGGAGTCCAGAACTAGAGGGCCTAGGTTAAAGGTGAGAGAGATACAAAAGTGACCGTTGGGGGATTTCTTCACATAGAGGATGGTGCGCATCTGGAATGGGCTACCAGATGCAGTGGTAGAGGCGGGTACAATTTTATTCATGATAAAGTAGTTAGACAGTTACATGGGCAGAGTGGGTATTGAGGGATATTGAACTAATGCGGGCAAGTGGGACTAGACTATTTATAGAAACTGGACGGCATTAACAAGTTGGGCCGAAGGGCCAGTTTCCATGCTGTAAACATCTGTGACTCTGTCACCAGGGCTGAACTCAATGATAACATTTGTTCACTCATCTAATTACAATAACTTTGTAAACTGCAATTTTAATATATGAAGGGTGATCCCGCATTGCATCCATTTAAGTCTTCGGGGTTGTGTTGAACCAGATTAGTAGAGAGTTTGCCTGTCGCATAAAGGGACGATTGTTTCATGAATGAAACATTTGACATGCTTAGAAAAATGTTTTAACTGAGCACTGTTGTGTTTATTGGTGTGTTACACAGATTATCTAGACTGTGCTTTCAAACAGAATGGAATATATGGCCCCAGTGATCATGCTGTACTGGGCTTAGTTGGCACGATGGGTTTGTATGAGTGTGATTCAATAACTAGTATTTAACAAATGGGGTTAAATTCAACATCTCGCTATTTTTGCTGAGTGACCTCACTTCAATCGAGCTGCCGTTTTTGACACATGTAGCAAATGTGTTGATGGTTATCGGCAGCAGTTTCCATTGAGGAGTTCAGGTTGCAATCAGAGCAGACATAAATGTATTGAATGGCGGGAAAGATAGTGTGGCCAACACTAGTTCTTCTATCATTGGCTGAAAGTCCCATGTATCGAACTGAGGTGACGTCTCGTAATTGCTCTACCTTTAGGGGCCTCACGGTAGCATGGTGGTTAGCATCAATGCTTCACAGCTCCAGGGTCCCAGGTTCAATTCCCGGCTGGGTCACTGACTGTGTGGAGTCTGCACGTCCTCCCCGTGTGTGCGTGGGTTTCCTCTGGGTGCTCCGGTTTCCTCCCACAGTCCAAAGATGTGCGGGTTAGGTGGATTGGCCATGCTGAATTGTCCGTAGTGTAAGGTTAATGGGGGGATTGTTGGGTTATGGGTATACGGGTTACGTGGGTTTAAGTAGGGTGATCATTGCTCGGCACAACATCGAGGGCCGAAGGGCCTGTTCTGTGCTGTACTGTTCTATTCTATACAAAACACCAGAGAATTGCCAGATCCACAGCGAGTACAGTGATTAAATTCTGTGGGGAGAAATATTCTATTGAAGGACCTGAAATAATGGGACATGCATCACGGCTCTTTTCAACAATATAGTTTATTCATTGATGGCGAAATTCATGTTAACAGAGATATCCATGCGTTTTAAGCTTCTCTCTGGAATTTTTAGAGAGTCGCTACATAAATAAATGTATTTGTGCAGCAGTTCAAATTGCGCATTAGATATCCAACTTTATCAAATGTGTACATGAAATCCTGGTAATCCACTGTAACTGTACCTGCAATTCTAATATGGAAGAAATTAAAAACATTTACCAACCACAGAAGTATGAAGCTACTGGATATGGAGAAGAGCAAAATCATCGACTTCCTTCTTCTCTCCATCTCTGTGTCACTGTGATTATCTCCATTGCTCTGACCCCTTAGTCGCTTCAATAATGCGCAGAGGACCATATTGGAAATAGAAGGGAATGTTCGTCAGGCAGAGCAGAATGTAGGTTGTGGCAAAGACAACAATGGCAGTTTTCTTGGTGCAATATTTCGTTTTCCGCTTTTGGCAACAAATAGCAACAAATCGATCGAAGGAGAAGGTGACGGTTAACCAGACAGAAGAATCTCTGGCTGTCCGACGCAGGACATTGATTAAGCTGCAAATAGAAGTGAAATCCAGGATAAATCGTGGGTAATAATAAGCACGAATCGCCACAGTATCACCTCTGTGATAATGAACATTAGATCGGCTGTTGCCATGCTCACAAGGTAGCAAGTGGTACAGGTGGAGAGGCCACTTCTTCCCCGAGACAGGATCAACATCGCCAGCGAATTAATTGCAAAGAGAGAAGGGTGAAGAGAATGAACAGTACTGGTGAACTCCTCACCGTGTCTGACCCAGTTAGGAAGTGCTAGTAAGTGCAGTATTGCATCAGAAACAATCATTGAGTGGGTCCTGGAGATGGACAGAGATTGATCGCCAAATACACTTACCACAGTCACATCAGTCTACTCACGGTGTAGAGCAGACTTGGCAGGATTATGCAACAGCCAGTCATGATTTACTGAGTCTCTATGTCTACTTGATGCTGCAGGTTTCGGTCTGGAAGATCAGTATTCGGTATTAGACTGACAAATGTAGACAAATATCCCAAAATGGAAATGGTTTTGATGGTCGGGACTTTCTGAACAAACAAAACCATTTTCTGGAGAAGGGAAACGACGGTGTTTGAGGGGCAATACTCAAAATCCTGCGGTGATGGTATAATTTTCTGGGCGAGGGGAAAATATGCCGCCATTAATTGTCAAAACGGTGGTGAAGTTAATGCAGACGACGAGGAGAGGAAGAGAGTGGAAGGATATTTAGTGATAAAATATGGCTGACCACATTAGACGCGACCAATGATTATTTTGATTGGATGCAAATTGAAGAAAAAAAGAGCAGTGTCATGGTTAATGGGGGCAAACACGAAATCTGATGAACGGGGTCGAGGACATGAATGAAGAGCATCTCCGGAAGGGGATAATTATAACAGTTCTGAATCACTGATGTACAAGTTCACATTAGCACATTGGCAAGAATGGAGCTGGAGAAACAGATAAAGTAGACAAATCATGTTTGGGCTTTGGGGAGGGAGGGAACATGGTCAATGAGCAGTAAAAGTCAACCAGTTCTCTGAAATGCTGCGAGAGAATTCGAGGGAGAGTCAGTGATGCAACATTACAAGAAGAAAGTGCTCGAAATAAGAAGCAGCGTTGACTTAATTCCTTCCCCCTGTTCAAAGAAAAAATGCGGAAATTGCACTAGCAGTCAGCACAGTCACATAGAACATACAGTGCAGAACGAGGCCATTCGGCATATCGAAACTGCAACGACCCACTTAAGCCCTCACGTCCAACCTATCCCCATAACCTAATAACCCCTCCTAACCTTTTTTGGACACTAAGGAGAATTTTGGTTGGCCAATCCACCTAACCTGCACGTCTTTAGACTGTGGGAGGAAACTGGAGCACCCGGAGGAAATCCACGCAGACACCGGGAGAACGTGCAGTTTCCACACAAACAGTAACCCATCAGGGAATTGAACCTGAGGCCCTGGCGCTGTGAAGCCACAGTGCTAACCACTTGCGCTACCGTGCTGCCCAAAATTTTAGTTCTATAAAATATTACTAGGTGCCGCCCTGAGCTGCACATGCGCAGTTCCTCTGCACATCATCAGCAGAACTGTGCACACCCAAGCTCCACAGCGACACTACTATAATTAATAGGACCCACAATGTTTACACCAGATGTCCATAAACAGATATTCTACATCAATGAACGTATCAGCGATCAGGATCAGTAGAGTGCAAATTTTGTCCATCATCCAAATCAGAGAGGGCGAAAAAGCAAGGAATACCATTGTGAAAAGAGAGTGGCCAAAAGTAAACCAATTCATTCCAAACTGGGTCCTTGGAATTCCCCTAAGGGAGCTGGTGGATGGATTTCCACTGGAAGACCGAATCAATATGCAGGTCAGGCAATGGTTTCCCGATAAGCATTTACTTATTGCTGGATTTTACTAGCGTAGGGAGTCTAGAAAGGAGCAGAGCGAGGTTGCTAGAATTGCATCTGGACTTTTGGAGGACAAATCCCAGCTCAGAATGAATAAGGTCTGTGGGAAATTGTGTTTCAGGTGTGTGAGCATTTTAATCCTCGAAAAAGGAGAGAGATCTCTGACCGGAGGAATTAAGCGGTCAAATAAAAATGAAACAATTCTAATGAAAACCTGATCACATTGAATGCAGATATTCGATGTAGTCATCTATGAGGCGACAAATCTCGGGTTCAGATTGGTGTCGCTCTGGCAGCAGCGAGATACAAGGAAGTGATAACAGAGACGATGTTAACTGCAAATGAAAGCCATCTTATTGACAGTACATCCTGCCCCTTAGAACTAATTCCAATAATGTTGTCACTACAATGATGCGATTGAATGCACTGTAATTCATCGGTTTATCCCTGGCTCCCCTTTTACACGAGAGAAAGAGTTTAGCAGAGCTCCAATCCTCCCGCTCCTCCTCTGTGTCTAGAGATGGTTGGAAACTTCTGGTCAGTCCCTCCGAAATCTCCTCTCAGTTTTTTGAAACATCCTTAATTTCGTTCGTTATCCTTTTTCGTTTTTATGACAAGATCAGAATTTATTTGACTTTAGCTTTTTTGGGAAGCACTTGATCTCAACCCAAAGGCAATTTCTAAATCGATGTCATTTGTCTTCAAAGATCGTGCTTGAGAGATTTCTCAGCTTTTTAAATCTGTGCAGTCTATGTATTCAGGTGTTTCAGTATGTTGCTGCACACAAACAGAACATCTATATACGTAGTTCCGATTGCAATCCGACAACCATTTAGATTTCCCATCATTGATTTGCAGCTGGGGCATTCTTTGTTATGGCATCTCCTGATATTGGATCAGATGGTCGAGTGTTAATGAAAACTAGCCTAACTAGCATTCAACTGAAAACATAACTTGCCATAACCTCTGTGTAAAGGAATCGTCCACCGTCTTACAGTCCAATTTCTTAAATACGAGCCCCCTGGTTGTGGACACCTATATTAAGGGAATCTGTCCTTCTTTTTCAGCCTTCCCATGAGGCTCATTATGTTGTCCATCTTGATCATCCCCTGCCTTCGCACTCCCAGATCTTTTTTTAGAATGATTACTTGAGAGTTACAAAGCCAGAGCGCAGAGTATGGACCGGGGGAAACCCCTAATCCAGCTCCTTGCCTGCTCCAAAAACCAATTCAAATTGAATCCAATTCATGGTCCCAAACTAGCGAGACATACCAGGTCGAGTAATTACACCTGGCCTCACCCTCATCTTAGCCAAAAGGCCAAGAAGCGACAGCATTACCTGCTGTACGGAAACAACGCCAGCGTAACCAACTAATCTAACGAGGATGTAGACAAATATTTTATTGTCAATGGGTTGAAAGGCTATGGAGAATGGACAGAAAATGGAAATTGAAACCGAGATTAGATCAGTCATGATCGTTATGAATGTTTTTCAGGATCGAGGGTTCTGAATTGTCGACTGCGTCTACTGGTTCTTATGTAATGTTCATATGGCTGGGACGATCAAACACAATCCATTGAATCTTCTCTGCAGCCTCTGGATTTCCGGGAGGGAATTTCCTGTCCCCTGATTCCTTCACATTATTCGTTTCCCAGTCGATAATAGTCCAGTTAAGGTCTTAGTCTATCCCAGTCCTCTTGTTTCATTTTGCGCTCAGAGATATGTCTAGGTATTTACGGTGTCCAATTAGGTTTTCAGTCTGTAAGACACTCCGAGCATTGTGACTGACCTTTTTAAATTTGAGGGCTGAAACCTTGGGTCAACATTTGGTGTTTAGCTTAGTATATCAACCCTCCTTGCAGATGTAATTGAATAGTTTACCAATATTGCTGAACCAGCACATATTTTCGTCCTGTTATCTTGTCTGAAAATTCGACCCCCAAGGATGTTGAGCTGTTTTGATTTGATTCGATTTTGTTTTGATTTGATTTATTGTCACGTGTACTGAGGTGCAGCGAAAATAATTGTTCTGGGTGCAGACTAGGCAGATCGTTCATGACATGAAAAAGCATTTGACATACATTAATACACAATGTAAATACAAAGACACAGGCTACGGTGAGCATAAGGAGTATAGTGCAAACTTAGCAACAGTGCCTTCAGTCCCTTCTTCCAGATCACTAATGTATATTGTGTAGAGTTGTGGTCCCAGCACCGACCCCTGAGGCACACCACTAGTCTCCGGCTGCCATCCTGAAAAAAGACCCCGTTATCCCCACTCTGGCTTCTGCCAGTCAGCGAATCCTCTATCCATGCCAGGATATCACCCTAAACACCATGGGCTCTTAACTTATTTAACAGTCTCCTATGTGGCACCTTGTCAAAACTTTCTGCAAATCAAAATAAATCACGTCCACTGGTTCTCCTTTGTGTAGCTTCCTTGTTACTCCCTCAAAGAACTTCAACAGATCCGTCAGACATGAACTCCCCTTGACGAAGCCGTGCTAACTCATTCCTATTTTATCATGCACATCCAAGTAATTCGTGATCGCATCTTTAATAATGGATTCTAAAATCTTACCAATGACCGAAGTCAGGCTAACCGGCCCATAATTTCCCACTTCTGCCTTCCTGCCATTTTAAAACAGCAGTGTTATATTAGTCACTTTCCAGTCCTCTGGGACCCTTCCTGCCTCCAGTGATTCCTGAAAGATCACCACCAATGCCTCGACATTCTCCACAGCTATCTCTTTTAGATCCTTGGGCAGTAGTCCATCCAGTCCAAGTGATTTATCCACCGTCAGACCTTTCAGTTTCCCCAGAACCTTCTCCTTCATAATGGCCACTGCACTCACCTCTGCCCCCTGGTTCTCCTGGAGCTCTGGCATCCCATTGGTGTCTTCCACCGTGAAGACTGATGTAAAGTAACTATTCAGTTTGTCTGCCGTTTCTTTATATCCTATTATTAATTCTACAGCCACATTTCCCAGTGGTCGACTATCTATTTGTGCTTCTCTCTTACTTTTTAGATATTGAAAAAAAAACTCTTCCTTTATAGAACTAGGTAGCTTGCACGCATTTTTCATATTCTCCCCCTTATTGCTCTTTTAGTTGTCCTCTGATCGTTTTTAAAGGCATCCAAGTCCTTTAGCTTCCTACTAATCATCGCCACTTTGTAAGCCTTTTCATTTGCTTTTTTAGCCTATCGATTACCATTAATATATTGAAAACAACTCTTCCTATATATTACTCGCTAGCTTGCATTCATATTTCATCTTTTCTCCCCTTATTGATGTTTTAATTGTCCTCTGTTCTCTTTACAAGGACTCTCAATCTTCTGTTTTCCCCCTCACCCTCGCCACTGTGCGCTTTTTGTTTTCCTTTCATGCTGTCGTGACATCCCTCGTCAGCCATTGTCCTCTCCTTGGCATGTTTCTTCCTTCTTGGAATGAATTTCTGTTGTGCCTCCGGAATAACCCCCAAAACCCCTGCCATTGCTGTCCCACTGTCTTCCCTGCTAGGCTCCATTTCCAATCAACTCTGGCCAGCTCCTCCCTCATGTCTTTGTTGTTTCCCTTATTTAATTGTAATACTGTTAGTTTTCATTGCAGCTTGTCCCTCTCAAACTGCAGAGTCAATTCTATCATATTGTGGTCACTGCTCCCTGAGGGTTCCTTCACCTTAAGTTCCCTAAATAATTCTACTCATTATACATCACCAAATCCAGAATTGCCTGTTCACTAGTAGGCTCTGTCACAAGCTGATCTAAACAAAACATATCTCAGATTTTCCACAAGTTCTTTTTCTTGCGATCCACTGTCAACCTAATTTTCCCAGTCCACCTGCATATTGAAGTTCCCCCATGATTATTGTCATATTGCCTTTTTTACTTGCCTTTTCTATCTCCTGATTTATTTTCTGCCCCGCATCCTGACTACTGCTAGAGGTCCTGTACATAATTCCCATCAGGGTCTTTTCACCTTTGCGATTCCTCAACTCTACCCACAGGGATTTTGTGCCATCTGATCCTACATCGCTCCTTGCTATCGATTTAACCATTCCTTACGAACAATGCAACATCTCCCCTTTGCCCATCTGCCTGACCTTTTGACAAGGCACATATCCTTGGATATTTAGATCCCAGCTCTGATCCCCTTGCAGCCATCTCTCTGTGATGCCCACAACATCGTACCAGCCAATTTCAATGTGTGCAACCAGCTCATTTACCTTGTTCCATATACTGCGCGCATTTAAGTACATCACCCTCAATCCTGCATTGACCACCTCCCTTCTCACACCCATCTTTTTTGGTCTACCTGAGGGTGATGTTAGTCTCTTATTTTGCTTCTCTATTTCCCCTTCAGTTATTACACCTTCTAAGCCACATTCTGGTTGCCACCCTTTTGCAATACTAGTTTAAATCCTCCCCAATGATTCAAATAACCTACTCGCCAGTATATTGCTGCCCCACCAGTTTAGATGCAACCCGTCCTTCTTGTACAGACCCCACCTGCCCTGGAAGAGATCCCAATGGTCCAGAAATCTAAAACCTTCCTACACCACCAGTTTAGCCACGTGTTTAGCTGTACTATCCTCCTATTTCTAGCCTCACTGGCAAGTGGCACAGGAAGTAATCCTGAGATTACAAACCTAAATATCCTGTTTTTTAGCTTACTGCCGAACTCCCTGAATTCATTCTGCAGGACCTCATCACTCTCACTGCCTATGTTGTTGCTACCTCTGGCTGTTCACCCTCCCCCTTCAGGTTCTCCTGTGTTCGTTCAGAGACATTCTTGACAATGGCAGTATGGAGGCATTTTACCATTCTGGAGTCTCTTTCACGTCCACAGAAGCGCGTATCTTTGCCCCTTACTATAGATCCCCGAGAATTATCGCACTCCTGCACTTTGCCCTCCCCTGCTAAGCAACAGAGCCAGTTGTTATGCCACTCTTCTGGCTGCTGCTGTTTTCCCCTGATAGGCTATCCCCCTCAACAGTATCCAAAACGGTGTTGGAGAGGGGGTCGGCCGCAGGGGATTTCTGCACTGGCTGCCTGCCCTTTCTAGCGGCCACCCGTCTGTCTGCTTGCACCTTGGGAGTGACCAAGTCTCTATAACTCCGAATATATGACGCTTTCCACCATGATACTTCTAAGTGCACCCAACTGCCGCTCCAACCGAACCACACGGTCTGTGAGGAGCTGACATTGGTTACACTTGCTGCACACGTAGTCGACCGGAACCCTGGAAGGGACACAGATCTGCCACATCTCACAGATAGAGCACTGCACTCCACTGAGTGACATCTAAGCACTAGTCAATTAATTTAAAATAAATAATTAATGTATTGATTGATTAAGTTACAATTAACTATATCGCCCTGGTGCGAGATTTTTACTGTGAAATTAAATGTTAAATACTAATCTCTGCCCTCAGATTTAGTTACTCCTCTACATAGTTAATTAATACGTTTTAATTTGCTTTTTTTTCAATGTTTTCTTTCTCAAATTTAACAGATTGCCTACCAGCCAACCAGGTCACAGATTTACTGTGATGTCGCTTCAGTAACCCCCCACCCCTCCCCTCCCCCCCCCTCCCCCAATTTGAAAATGTATTTGTATCACTTACCTTCCCAGGATGCCCTCTGGATCGCTCCCTGCAGATTACGAATCACAAAGACAGAAGAGAGGAAACGAAAGAGAAAGGGAAAAAGCACCTCCTCCCACTATGCACCGAATTCCCACACTGCTCCACTCTGGCTGTCTCACTCACTCAGGCTGTCTTGAACATCACCGTCTGCAAAGCTTACTGACTGTGCGCTTTCTGTCTCTCTCCTATATAGAAAGCTGCTAAACTGAAATGACATACAGTCGTTAAACTTCAAACAGAACAATGCAATTTACACCTTTTTTCTTCTAATCAGGCTTCAGGTGAGTGACAGATAACTGCCACTCAGCAATTAAGGGCAGCTCCAGCCAATCAGACACGGAACCGAGACACTGCAATTTTCACTGGAAATAACATGAAAATTAAATATACCACTTCCCTCTTCAATTCCCATACTGCTAATTCACAAATCACAAAGTTCCAATCCCCACTCTGCCTGTCTCACTCACTCAGGCTGCCTGGGACTCCACCTGCCCAAAGCTTACTCTCCTGCCCACACGAAGTTGGAAGAGAGAATGACCCGGGCGGGATGGGTCTTTGATTATGCTGCCCGCTTTCTCAAGGCAGCGGGATGTATAGTCAGAGTCAGTGAATGAGAGCCGGTTTTGCATGATGGCCTGGGCTGTGTTCACGGCTCTCTGCAGTTTCTTACCGTCTTGTGCTGAGTAGTTGCCATACCAGGTTGTGATGCAGCCATATAGGGCGCTTTCTGCGGTGCGTCTATGTTGCTGCAAGTGAAGACTGGTATCTGTTACAGCGACGATATGATCTGCCTTCAGCACATCAGCTGCAAATGCTGAACAGTTTTATTTGCAAATATACCGTTTACAACCGCCAAATTCATGTGCTGCACACCTTTCAACCTGTGCGTCATTTATCTTTCAGATTCAGCCACCACTTTTAAATCCCTGGCCATACTCTTATCTTCCTTCATGTTCTCAGGCTCCTGAAAATCTAACTGAACCGACACACCCTAAATACCCCAACCCAATCCCTCCAACACCACTGGCAGATCAACTTGCCAGATCATCGTCCCAGCCCTCCTCACGTACAGGTCTTTCAGCATTTGCAGATGCACAGCAAATCTAATGGCCACCCTCCTAAACCATTTTTGTGGCAACGTAATTAATCATTCTATACTCTTTCTACAGTTGCTCACGTAATTTGGATAACGCTGAAGATTACTGCATGAGATCTCCTGGTTTCTGACCTCCTACCTATCTTTACTAGAATATGCTTTGGACAACCAATACCCTTGCTACGTCTGTGGTACCAAACTGGAACACTATCTCTGGGTGATCAACGTCTGCAGAAGAACGCCCTGCAACCTTCCCTGGTCTTTTAAACTCTCGTAACACGGAAGAACAAAGCCATCTTGCAGTCATTGACTTGGCCACAGTCACGCCTGTTTGTTTCCTGAATAGCTCGTTATACTATCACTGCTCTACCCTGCTTCTTCCTCCAATCCTGTGCAACATAGTCGCCTGCGGTGCTCAAATCTGACTCCGTTGTAAAGCTCCGAGCAGCTAACACCCTCAGCAAGACAGACATATAACTGATTGACAGCACTGGTGGACTGCTGCCCGCTGCATCTCATTCTCTTGGAATCCCTGAGGCTCAGCCGTGAATGCTCTGACTCGAGCCCTGTTATCACTTCTATGAAACGACAATCACCAGGTTCCCAAGTTCACGTTTCTGCAGCTGGTGAACCTTTCAACACATGTGGTCTGCACTATCCAGGAATTCCCACATATTACAGGACACACAGTCCATGTGATTGAGCTGGCCTGCCCTGGCTAAAAATGACTTCCCCTTTGCCAGATGCATTTTCCTTGTGTTTATTTTGCTGCTGCATTGCATCTGGCCATGAATTGATTTGATTTTTCCGAATCCTTATGCTTCTTAAATGGATTTAAGTATCTAATTATCTTTTAATTCATATGTTGTCCTTAACTTTAGTAGCCTAACACCTTCCCTAAAATGTTCTCTCACCAGCCAATGAACATCTGATTCTCTGTGATTTGAATGGTGATTTGTTTTCTCAACTCGGCGGCCTCGTTTAACACCTGGTCTCCTGGAGCTGGAGGGCGATTGACATTTAAATGATAGAGCATCAAGTCCTCAGCTATCTCCACTCCTGACATGTAAAATTTTTACAGTGCAAACGCCGGCTATTCGTCCCATCGAGTGTGCACCCGACGTTCGAAAGAGCACTACCTACCCGATTCCCGCGCATTGATCATAGCTAATCCACCAAACAAAGAACATAGAACATACAGTTCAGAAAGAAGCCAGTCGGCCCATCGAGACAGCACCGACCCACTTGAGCCCTCACTTCCACCCTATCCCGTATCCCAATAACCCTCCTAACCTTTTGGTCACAGAGCAATTTAGTGTGGCCAATCCACCTAACCTGCACATCTTTGGTCTGTGGGAGGAAACCTGAGCAACCGGAGGAAACCCACGCAGGCATGGGGAGAATGGGCAATCTCCACACAGTCACCCAAGACTGGGATCGAACCAGAGTCCCTGGTGCTGCGAGGCAGCAGTGCTGAACTCTGTGCCACTGCACCAGGACGCCATTACCTGCCAGACCCGCAGCAACCATCATGTGAAACACTTGTTGCTCGTGCCAATACATTTCAAGTCTCTTTTTTCATTGTTCTCAGGGCCAGGGGAGGATTCTATGTGTCAGTGAAGGAACCAGATTGCATATATTACATTCTCCCCGTGTCTGCGTGCGTTTCCTCCGGGTGCTCCGGTTTCCTCCTACAGTCCAAAGGTGTGCAGGTTAGGTGGATTGGCCATGATGAATTGCCCTTCGTGTCCAAAAATAATAGGTGGGGTTACGGGGTTAGGTGATAGGTTGGAGATGTGGGCTTAAGTAGGGTGCTCTTTCCTAGGGCCAGTGCAGTTTCTGTGGGCCGAATGGCCTCCTTCAGCACTGGAAATTCTATGATACCGTAACTTTCCCAAGGAGGGCTTGATATGTTTTTTTTAACCATGTAACCCTCAGGATAACGCAGCAGATTTAAGTTAAATGTTAAATTGCAAGCAGGCTCCACTAGATTTCCTAGTGGACAGTAACCCTTGATATTTGCAATTTGACAGTTGAAGACACACTGGAAATGAAATCCCAGAACGATAGGCAAAGTATTAGTTCCACAATTCCACAGATTCACATTGAAAAAAGGTAGGAGGGGCTATGCGGTTATGGGGATGAGGTGGGAGTGTGGGCCGAGATAGAGTGGTCTTTCAGAGCGTCGGTGCAGACTTGATGGGCCGATTGCCCACCTTCCGCGCTGAAGGGATTGCATGGATTCAATTGATCCTCTTCAAGAATTCAACATGGCAAACCCGAACTATTATCTGACCGTGTTTCGTTATCAACAACATTTAAACATGAAGTGACATGCATATCGTGGGCAGTTATAAACTAGATATGTAAATTAAATCTTAGATTCAACTGAAATATATTTTTGGAATTCCTACAGCTCTCTAAGCAGATTTTGGGGATCCATCTGAGGTCCAAAAGCATTAACAACCTGCTCTTCTACAAGACGAATCAATGTACCAGTGCTCACCTTCTCCTGAACGGGTTAAATGGATCAATTTTATTTTCAAGCAACAAGTGTATCTGCAGAAACCTATTTTCAGCTGACGATGCCGACATTGGGCAAAGCGACACAATTTCAAAATTTATAGAAATCTTCAAATTAATAACACAAAGAATCTCAAAGAGTACAAAATCTGCATGAATATTTCATATTTTTAAAGTAATACCACATCCCTTATCTCTGTAAACGGCTTCAAACGTTACAATATCGCAATTTATTTAAACATGCTCCAGCCTTTACAATATCCCATATCTCTGTAACGTTATCCAGCCGTTACAATATCCCATATCTCTGTACTATGCTCCAGCCTTTACAATATCCCATATCTCTGTAACATGATGCAGCCGTTACAATATCCCATATCACTGTGACGTGATCCAGCCGTTACAATATCCCCAATCTCAGAAGCCTGTTCCAGCTATTGCAATTTCACCATATCACTGTAACCTGTCACAACTGTCCCAGGTTCGATTCCCAGCTGGGTCACTGTCTGTGTGGAGTCTGCACGTCCTCCTTGTGTGTGCGTGGGTTTCCTCCGGGTGCTCCGGTTTCCTCCACAGTCCAAAGATGTGCGGGTTAGGTGGATTGGCCATGCTAAATTGCCCGTAGTGTAAGGTTAATGGGGGGATTGTTGGGTTACGGGTATACGGGTTACATGGGTTTAAAGTAGGGTGATCATTGCTCTGCACAAAATCGAGGGCCGAAGGGGCTGTTCTGTGCTGTTCTGTTCTAATATCCCCTTTCTCTGTATCGCCCCAGCTGTTACAATATCTCTATAACTCGCTCCAGTTTTACAATATCCCATATCTCGATAACATGATGCAGCTGCTACAATATCCGATTTCTCTGTAACGTGATCCAGCCGTTACAATATCCTTAATCACTGTAGCCTGATCCAGCTGTTGCAATATCACCTTCTCACTGTAACCTCTCACAGCTGTAACAATATACCCTTTCTCTGTAACGTTCCAGCTGTTACATTATCTCCTATCGCTGTAACCTGTTCCAGTCGGAATAATATCATTTATCTCTGTAACCTATTCAACTCGTTCCAATATTCCTTATCTCTCTAAGATACTTCAGCCGTGAAAATATCCACGTTCTCTGAAACCGACTCCAGCTGTTAAACTATCCCCGTTCTCTGTAACCTGTTCCAAAAGGTATAATGCCGCCTTCATCTGTAACCTGTTCCAGCTATTATAATACCGCCTTTCTCTGTGAACTATTCAGGCCATTACAATATTCCGTATCTCTGTAAGCTGCTTAAGGCAGCAGGGCATCACAATGGCACAGCGGTTAGCATTGCAGTCTCACGGCGCCGAGGTCCAAGGTCTAATGCTGGCTCTGTGTCACTGTCCATGTGGAATTTGCACATTCGCATTGTGTTTGAGTGGATTCCACCCCACAACCTAAAGATGTCCACTGTGGGTGGATTGAACATGCTAAAATTCCACTTTAGTTCGAAAAAATGAATTGGGTACTCTAACTGTATTATTTTTTTTTTAAATGTCAACTTTGCCAGGTGTTGCAATATACCCTAACTCTGTAACCTGTGCCAGCCATTACAATATTCCCTATCTCTGTAACATGTGCCAGCCATTACAATATACCCTATCTCTGTAACCTGTGCCAGGGTTACAATATACCCCATCTCTGTAACCTGTGCCAGCCATTACAATATTCCCTATCACTGCAACCTGTGCCAGCCATTACAATATACCCTATCTCCGTAACCTGTGCTAGACATTACAATATCCTCAATCTCTGCAAGCTGTGCCAGCCGTTACAATATATGCTATCTGTCACCTGTGCCAGCCGTTGCAATATACCCTATCTCTGTCACCTGTGCCAGCCGTTACAATATACCTTATCACTGTAACCTGTGCCAGCCATTACAATATGCCCTATCCCTGTAACCTGTTGCAGCGATTACAATACACCCTATCTCTGTAACCAGTCCCAGCCGTTACAATATACCGTATCACTGTAACCTGTGCCAGCCATTACAATATGCCCAATCTCCGTAACCTGTGCCAAACATTACAATATCCTCTATCTCTGTCAGCTGTGTCAGCCGTTACAATATACCTATCTCTGTCACCTGTGCCAGCCGTTACAATATACCCTATCTCTGTCACCTGTGCCAGCCGTTACAATATACCCTGTCTCTGTAACCTGTGCCAGCCATCACAATATACCGTCCCTGTAACTTGTTGCAGCCATTACAATACGCCCTATCTCTGTAACTTGTGCCAGCCGTTACAATATACCCTATCTCCGTAACCTGTGCCAACCGTTACAATATACCCTATCTCTGTAACCTGTTCCAGCCCTTACAATATACCCTATATCTGTACGATGTGCCAGACATTACAATAGACCCAATCTCTGTAAGCTGGGCCGGCCATTGCAATATACGCTATCTATGTAAGCTGTGCGGGCCATTACAATATACCCTATCTGAAAGCTGTGCCTGCCGTTACAATATACGCTATCATTTCACCTCTGCAAGGCATTACAATATACCTTATCTCTGTAAGCTGTTCCATCCATTTCAATATACCCTATCTCTGTAACCTGTGCCAGCCATTACAATATACCCTTTCTCTGTAACCTGGGCCAGCCAGTACAATATACCCTATCCCTGTAAACTGTCGCAGCCATTACAATACACCCTACCTCTGTAACCAGTCCCAGCCGTTTCAATATACCGTATCACTGTAACCTGTGCCAGCCATTACAATATGGCCTATCTCCGTAACCTGTGCCAGACATTACAATATCCTCTATCTCTGTAAGCTGTGTCAGCCGTTACAATATATCTTATCTCTGTCACCCGTGCCAGCCGTTACAATATACCCTATCTCTGTCACCTGTGCCAGCCGTTACAATATAACCTGTCTCTGTAACCTGTGCCTGCCATCACAATATACCCTATCCCTGTAACCTGTTGCAGCCATTACAATATGCCCTATCTCTGTAACCTGTGGCAGCCGTTACAATACACCCTATCTCCGTAACCTGTGCCAGCCCTTTCAAAATACCCTATATCTGTACGATGTGCCAGCCATTACAATATACCCTTTCTCTGTTAGCTGTGCCGGCCATTGCAATTTACGCTATATATGTAAGCAGTGCAGGCCATTACAATATACCCTATCTGAAAGCTGTTCCAGCCGTTACAATATACGCTATCATTTTACCTCTGCATGACATTACAATATACCTTATCTCTGTAACCTGTTCCATCCATTTCAATATACCCTATCTCTGTAACCTGTGCCAGGGTTACAATATACCCCATCTCTGTAACCTGTGCCAGCCATTACAATAGACTCTATCTCTGTTATCTGTCCCAGCCGTTAAAATATACCCTATCACTGTAACCTGTGCCAGCCATTACAATATACCCTATCTCCGTAACCTGTGCCAGACATTACAATATCCTCAATCTCTGCAAGCTGTGCCAGCCGTTACAATATATCCTATCTGTCACCTGTGCCAGCCGTTGCAATATACCCTATCTCTGTCACCTGTGCCAGCCGTTACAATATACCTTATCACTGTAACCTGTGCCAGCCAGTACAATATACCCTATCCCTGTAAACTGTTGCAGCTATTACAATACACCATATCTCTGTAACCAGTCCCAGCCGTTACAATATACCGTATCACTGTAACCTGTGCCAGCCATTACAGTAAGCCCTATCTCCGTAACCTGTGCCAGACATTACAATATCCTCTATCTCTGTAAGCTGTGTCAGCCGTTACAATATATCCTATCTCTGTCACCTGTGCCAGCCGTTACAATATACCATATCTCTGTCACGTGTGCCAGCCGTTACAATATACCCTGTCTCTGTAACCTGTGCCAGCCATCACAATATACCCTATCCCTGTAACCTGTTGCAGCCATTACAATATGCCCTATCTCGGTAACCTGTGGCAGCCGTTACAATATACCCTATCTCCGTAACCTGTGCCAGCCCTTACAATATACCCTATATCTGTACGATGTGCCAGCCATTACAATATACCCTATCTCTGTAAGCTGTGCCGGCCATTGCAATATATGCTATCTATGTAAGCTGTGCCGGCCATTACAATATATCCTATCTGAAAGCTGTGCCAGCCGTTACAATATACAATATCATTTTACCTCTGCCAGACATTACAATATACCCTATCTCTGAAAGCTTTGCCTGCCGTTAAAATATACCCTTTCTCTGTAACCTGTGCCAGCCATTTCAATATACCCTATCTCTGTATCCTGTGACAGCCGTTACAACATACCCTATCTATGTAACCAGTGGCAGTCGTTACAATATACCCTATATCTGTAAGCTGTGCCAGCCATTACAATATACTCTATCTCTGTAAACTGTGCTAGCCGTTACAATATACCCTATCTCGGTAAGCTGTGCCAGCAATTACAATGTACCTTATCTCTGTAAGCTGTGCCGGCCATTACAATATACGCTATCTGGAAGCTGTGCCAGCCGTTACAATATACGTTATCCCTTTACCCGTGCCAGCCATTACAATATACCCTATCTCTGTAACCTGTTCCATCCATTGCAATATACCCTATCTCTGTAACCTGTGCCAGCTATTACAATATACCCTTTCTCTGTAACCTGTGCCAGCCAGTACAATACAATCTAACTCTGAACGCTTTTCCTGACGTTACAATTTTCCCTATGTCTGTAACCTGTGCCAGCCATTAGAATATAACCATCTCTGAAAGCATTGCCTGCCGTTATAATATACCGTAGCGCTGTAAGCTGTGACAGCCGTTACAATATACCCTATCTCTGTCAGCTGTGTCAGCTATTACAATATACCCTATCTCTGTAACCTGTGCCAACCATTACAATGTACCCTATCTCTGTAACATGCACCAGCGGTTACAATATACCCTAACCCTGAATGCGTTGCCTGCCGTTACAATATACCCTATCTCTGTACACTGTGCCAGCCGTTACAACATACCCTATCTATGTAACCAGTGCCAGTCGTTACAATATACCCTATCTCTGTAAGCTGTGCCAGACATTACAATATATCCTATCGCTGTCACCTACGCCAGCCATTACAATATACCCTATCGCTGTAACCTGTGCCAGCTGTTACAATAAAACCTACCTCTGTAACCTGTGCCAGCCATTACAATATACCCTATCTCTGTAAGCTGTCCCAGCCGTTACAATACCCCCATCTCTGTAACCTGTGCCAGCCATTACAATATACCCTGTCTCTGTAAGCTGTGCCAGCCGTTACAATAACCCCTACCTCTGTAAACTGTGCCAGCTATCACAATTTAAATTATCTCTGTAACCTGTGCCAGCCGTTACAACATACCCTATCTCTGTAACATGTGCCAGCCATTATAATATACCCTAGCTCTGTAATCTGTGACAGCCATTACAATATACCCTATTTCTGCAGACTGTCCCAGCCATTACAATATACCCTATCTCTGTAACCTGTGCCGGCCATTACAATATACCCTATCTCTGTAACCTGTGCCAGCCGTTACAACATACCCTATCTATGTTACCAGTAGCAGTCGTTACAATATACCCTAGCTCTGTAGACTGTGCCAGCCATTACAATATACCATCTCTCTGTAACCTGTGAAAGCCATTACAGTATATCCTATCTCTGTAACCTGTGCCAGCCATTAGAATATACCCTAGCTCTGTAACCTGTGCAAGCCATTACAAAATACTCTATCTCTGTAACCTATACTTGCCGTTACAATATACCCTACTGTAACCTGTGCCAGCCATTAGAATATACCCTATCTCTGTAAGCTGTACCAGCCGTTACAATATATCCTACCTCTGTCACCTGTGCTAGCCATTAAAATAGACCCTATATCTGTAACCTGTGCCAGCCGTTACATATTACCCTATCTCTGTAACCTGTTCCAACCGTTACAATGTACAATATATATGTAAGCTGTGCCAGCCATTTCAATATACCCTTTCTCTGGAAGCTGTGCCAGCAGATACAATATACGCTAACTCTTTACCTGTGCCAGCCATTACAATATACCGTAGCTCTGAAAGCTTTGCCTGCCGTTAAAATATACCCTAGCCCTGTAACCTGTGCCAGCCATTACAATGTACGCTTTCTCTGTAACCTGTGCCAGCCATTTCAATATACCCTATCTCTGTATCCTGTGACAGCCGTTACAACATACCCTATCTATGTAACCAATGCCAGTCGTTAAAATATACCCTATCTCTCTAAGCTGTGCCAGCCATTACAATATACTCTATCTCTGTAACCTGTGCCAGCCGTTACAATATACACTATCTCTGTAACCTGTGCCCGCCGTTACAATACACCGTAGCTCTGGCACCTGTGCCAGCCATTACAATATTCCCTATCTCTGTAACCTGTGCCAGCCATTACAATATATCCTATCTTTGTAACCTGTGCCAGCCATTACAATATACCATATCTCTGTAACCTGTGCTATCCATTAAAAAATACTCTATCTCTGTAAACTATTCTTGCCGTTACAATATACCCTACCTCTGTAACCTGTGTCAGCCATTACGATATACCCTATCTCTGTCACCTGTGCCAGCCATTACAATATACCCTCTGTCTGCAACCAGTGCCAGCCATTACAGTATATCCTATCTCTGTAACCTGTGCCAGCCAGTTCAATATACCCTATCTCTGTAACATGTGCCAGCCATCACAGAATACTCTATCTCAGTAACCTATTATTGCCGTTACAATATCCTCTGCCTCTGTATCCTGTGCCAGCCATTACAATATACACTATCTCTGTAAGCTGTGCCAGCCGTTACAATATATCCTATCTCTGTCATCTGTGCCAGCCGTTACAATATATCCTATCTCTGTCACCTGTGACATCCGTTAAAATATAACTATCTCTGTAACCTGTACCAGCCATTACAATATACCCTACACCTGTAACCTGTTTTGCAGCCATTACAATATGCCTAATCTCTGTAACCTGTGCCAGCCCTTATAATATACCCTATCTCTGTAACCTGTGCCTGCCCTAACAATATACCCTCGCTCTGTAACCTGTTCCAGCCGTTACAATGTACCCTATATCTGAAAGCTGTACCAGCCATTACAATATATCCTATCTCTGTAAGATGTGCCAGCCATTACAATGCACCCTATCTCTGTAAACTGTGCCGACCATTATAATATACCCTATCTGGAATCTGTCCCAGCCGTTACAATATACGCTATCCCTTTACCAGTGCCAGCCATTACAATGTACCCGATCTCTGTAACCTGTTCCAACCATTTCAATATACTCTATCTCTGTAACCTGCGCCAGCCATTAAAATATACCCTTTATCTGTAACCTGCGCCAGCCAACACAATATAATCTAACTCTGAACGCTTTACCTGTCGTTACAATTTACCCTATGTCTGTAACCCGTGCCAGCCATTAAAATATAGCCTATCTCAGAAAGCTTTGCCTGCCGTTACAATATACCCTAGCGCTGTAAGCTGTGACAGCCGTTACAATATATCCTATCTCTGTAAGCTGTGCCAGCCATTACAATATACCCTATCTCTGTAACCTGTGCCAGCCATTACATTATACCCTATCTCTGTAACCTGTGCCAGCCGTTACAACATACCATATCTATGTAACCAGTGCCAGTCGTTGCAATATCCCTATCTCTGTAAGCTGTGCCAGCCAATACAATATATACTATCTCTATACCCTGTGCCAGCCATTACAATATACCCTATCTCTTCAACCTGTGCCAGCCGTTACAATAAAACCTACCTCTGTAACCTGTGCCAGCCATTACAATATACCCTATCTCTGTACACTGTGCCAGCCGTTACAATATAAACTATCACTGTAAGCTGTGCCAGCCGTTACAATATCCTCTGTCTCAGTAAACTGTGCCAGCTATCACAACTTAAATTATCTCTGTAACCTGTGCCAGCCGTTACAACATACCCTATCTCTGTAACATGTGCCAGCTATTATAATATACCCTAGCTCTGTAATCTGTGACAGCCATTACAATATACCGAAATTCTGTAACCTGTACCAGCGGTTACAGCATACCATATCTATGTAACCAGTGCCAGTGGTTACATAAGAACATAAGAACATAAGAACATAAGAACTAGGAGCAGGAGTAGGCCATCTGGCCCCTCGAGCCTGCTCCGCCATTCAATTAGATCATGGCTGATCTTTTGTGGACTCAGCTCCACTTTCCGGCCCGAACACCATAACCCTTAATCCCTTTATTCTTCAAAAAACTATCTATCTTTACCTTAAAAACATGCAATGAAGGAGCCTCAACTGCTTCACTGGGCAAGGAATTCCATAGATTCACAACCCTTTGGGTGAAGAAGTTCCTCCTAAACTCAGTCCTAAATCTACTTCCCCTTATTTTGAGGCTATGCCCCCTAGTTCTGCTGTCACCCGCCAGTGGAAACAACCTGCCCGCATCTATCCTATCTATTCCCTTCATAATTTTAAATGTTTCTATAAGATCCCCCCTCATCCTTCTAAATTCCAATGAGTACAGTCCCAGTCTACTCAACCTCTCCTCATAATCCAACCCCTTCAGCTCTGGGATTAACCTAGTGAATCTCCTCTGCACACCCTCCAGCGCCAGTACGTCCTTTCTCAAGTAAGGAGACCAAAACTGAACACAATACTCCAGGTGTGGCCGCGCTAACACCTTATACAATTGCAACATAACCTCCCTGGTCTTAAACTCCATCCCTCTAGCAATGAAGGACAAAATTCCATTTGCCTTCTTAATCACCTGTTGCACTTGTAAACCAACTTTCTGTGACTCATGCACTAGCACACCCAAGTCTCTCTGAACAGCGGCATGCTTTAATATTTTATCGTTTAAATAATAATCCCGTTTGCTGTTATTCCTACCAAAATGGATAACCTCACATTTGTCAACATTGTATTCCATCTGCCAGACCCTAGCCCATTCACTTAACCTATCCAAATCCCTCTGCAGGCTTCCAGTATCCTCTGCACTTTTCGCTTTACCACTCATCTTAGTGTCATCTGCAAACTTGGACACATTGCCCTTGGTCCCCAACTCCAAATCATCAATGTAAATTGTGAACAATTGTGGGCCCAACACGGATCCCTGAGGGACACCACTAGCTACTGATTGCCAACCAGAGAAACACCCATTTATCCCAACTCTTTGCTTTCTATTAATTAACCAATCCTCTATCCATGCTACTACTTTACCCTTAATGCCATGCATCTTTATCTTATGCAGCAAGGTTTTGTGTGGCACCTTGTCAAAGGCTTTCTGGAAATCCAGATATACCACATCCATCGGCTCCCCGTTATCTACTGCACTGGTAATGTCCTCAAAAAATTCCACTAAATTAGTTAGGCATGACCTGCCTTTTACGAACCCATGCTGCGTCTGCCCAATGGGACAATTTCTATCCAGATGCCTCGCAATTTCTTCCTTGATGATAGATTCCAGCATCTTCCCTATTACCGAAGTTAAACTCACTGGCCTATAATTTCCTGCTTTCTGCCTACCTCCTTTTTTAAACAGTGGCGTCACGTTTGCTAATTTCCAATCCACCGGGACCACCCCAGAGTCTAGTGAATTTAGGTAAATTATCACTAGTGCATCTGCAATTTCCCTAGCCATCTCTTTTAGCACTCTGGGATGCATTCTATCAGGGCCAGGAGACTTGTCTACCTTTAGCCCCATTAGCTTGCCCATCACTCCCTCCTTAGTGATAACAATCCTCTCAAGGTCCTCACCTGTCAGAGCCTCATTTCTATCAGTCGCTGGCATGTTATATGTGTCTTCCACTGTGAAGACCGACCCAAAAAACCTGTTCAGTTCCTCAGCCATTTCCTCATTTCCCATTATTAAAACTCCCTTCTCATCCTCTAAAGGACCAATATTTACCTTAGCCACTCTTTTTTGTTTTATATATTTGTAAAAACAATTTAACCTATCTCGGTAAGCTGTGCCAGACATTACAATGTACGCTATCTCTGTAACTGGTGCCAGCCGTTACAAAATACCCTATCTCTGAAACCTGTGCCAGCAGTTACAATATACCGCAGCTCTGTACCCTGTGCCAGCCGTTACAATATAATCTGTCTTTTTAAGCTTTGCCTGCCGTTACAATATCCCCTATCTCTGAAACTTGTGCCAGCCGTTACAATATACCTATCTCTGTAACCTGTGCCAGCCATTACAATATACCCTAGCACTGTAACCTGTGCCAGCCATTACAATATACCCTCTCTCTGTATCCTGTACCAATCATTACAGTATATCCTATCTCTGTAACCTGTGCCAGCCATTACAATATATCATATCTCTGTAACCTATTCTTGCTGTTACAATATACCCTACCTCTGCACCCTGTGCCATCCATGCAATATACCCTATCTCTGTAAGCTGAGCCAGCTGCTACAATATATCCTATCTCTGTCACCTGTGCCAGTCATTAGAATATACCCTATCTCTGTTAGCTGTGCAGCCGTTACAATATATCCTATCTCTGCCACCTGTGCCAGCCGTTACAATATTCTCTATCTCTGTCACCTGTGCCAGCCATTACAATATACCCTATCTCTGTAAGCTGTGCCACTCGTTACAATATATCCTATCTCTGTCACCTGTGCCAGCCGTTAAAATATACCCTATATCTGTCACCTGTGCCAGCCGTTACAATATACCCTATACCTGTAACCTGTGCCAGCCATTACAATATACCCTATCCCTGAAAACTGTTGCAGCCATTACAATATGCTCTACCTCTGTAACCTGTACCAGCCGTTACAATATACACTATCTCTGTAGCCTATGCCAGCCGTTACAATATACCCTATCTCTGTAACCTGTTCCAGCCGTTACAATATACCCTGTATCTGTAAGCTGTGCTATCCGTTACAATGTACCATATCTCTGTAAGCTGTGCCGGCCATTACAATATACCCTATCTCTGTAACCTGTGCCAGCGGTTACAATATATCCTATCAGTGTAAGCTGTGCCATCCGTTACAATAACCCCTATCTCTGTAACCTGTGCCAGCTATTACAATTTAAATTATCTATGTAACCTGTGCCAGCCGTTACAATACGCCGTATCCCTGTAACCTGTGCCAGCCATTATGATATACCCCAGCTCTGTAATCTGTGACAGCCATTAAAATATACCCTATCGCTGCAACCTGTGCCCGCCATTACAGTATACCCTAATTCTGTAACCTGTGCCAGCAATTACAATATACCCTATCTGTGTAACCAGTGCCAGTCGTAACAATATACCCTATCTATGTAAACAGTGCCAGTCGTTACAATGTACCCTATTTTTGTATGCTGTGTGAACCATTACAATACACACTATCTCTGTAACCTGTGCCAGCCGTTACAATATATCCTATCTCTGTAACCTGTGCCCGCCTTTACAAAATACCGTGGCTCTGTAACCTGTGCCAGCCGTTACATTATAATCTGTCTCTGTAAACTGCGCCTGCCGTTACAATATCCCCAATCTCTGAAACCTGTGGCAGCCGTTACAATATACACTATCTCTGTAACCTGTGCCAGCCATTACAATATACCCTCTCTCTGTAACCTGTGCCAGCCATTACAGTATATCCTATCTCTGTAACTGTGCCAACTATTACAATATACCATAGCTCTGTAACCTGTGCCAGCCATTACAATATACCCTACCTCTGTAACCTGTGCCAGCCGTTACAATATATCCTATCTCTGTCACCTGTGCAAGCCGTTACAATATGCCCTATCACTGTAACCTGTTCCAGACGTTACAATATACCCTATCTCTGTAACCTGTTCCAGTCGTTACAACATACCCTATCTATGTAACCTGTGCCAGTCGTTACAACATACCCTATCTCTTTAAGCTGTGCCAGCCATTACAATATACCCTCTCTCTGTAACCTGTGCCAGCCATTACAGTATATCCTATCTCTGTAACTGTGCCAACTATTACAATATACCCTATCTCTGTACCCTGTGCCAGCCATGACAAAATACCGTAGCTCTGTAACCAGTGCCAGCCGTTACATTATAATCTGTCTCTGTAAACTGCGCCTGCCGTTACAATATCCCCACTCTCTCAAACCTGTGCCAGCCGTTACAATATAATCTGTCTCTTTAAGCTGTGCCAGCCATTACAATATACCCTATCTCTGTAACCTGTGCCAGCCATTACAGTATATCCTATCTCTGTTACTGTGCCAACTATTACAATATACCATATCTCTGTAAGCTGTGCCGGCCATTACAATATACCCTATCTCTGTAACCTGTGCCAGCGGTTACAATATATCCTATCAGTGTAAGCTGTGCCATCCGTTACAATAACCCCTATCTCTGTAACCTGTGCCAGCTATTACAATTTAAATTATCTATGTAACCTGTGCCAGCCGTTACAATACGCCGTATCCCTGTAACCTGTGCCAGCAATTATGTTATACCCCAGCTCTGTAATATGTGACAGCCATTAAAATATACCCTATCGCTGCAACCTGTGCCCGCCATTACAGTATACCCTAATTCTGTAACCTGTGCCAGCAATTACAATATACCCTATCTGTGTAACCAGTGCCAGTCGTAACAATATACCCTATCTATGTAAACAGTGCCAGTCGTTACAATGTACCCTATTTTTGTATGCTGTGTGAACCATTACAATATACACTATCTCTGTAACCTGTGCCAGCCGTTACAATATATCCTATCTCTGTAACCTGTGCCAGCCTTTACAAAATACCGTGGCTCTGTAACCTGTGCCAGCCGTTACATTATAATCTCTCTCTGTAAACTGCGCCTGCCGTTACAATATCCCCAATCTCTGAAACCTGTGGCAGCCGTTACAATATACACTATCTCTGTAACCTGTGCCAGCCATTACAATATACCCTCTCTCTGTAACCTGTGCCAGCATTTTCAGTATAGGCTATCTCTGTAACCTGTGCCAGCCATTACAATATACCATAGCTCTGTCACCTGTGCAAGCCGTTACAATATGCCCTATCACTGTAACCTGTTCCAGACGTTACAATATACCCTATCTCTGTAACCTGTTCCAGTCGTTACAACATACCCTATCTATGTAACCTGTGCCAGTCGTTACAACATACCCTATCTCTGTAAGCTGTGCCAGCCATTACAATGTACTCTATCTCTTTAACCTGTGCCAGCCGTTACAATATACCGTAACTCTGTAACCTGTGCCAGCCGTTAAAATATAATCTGTCTCTTTAAGCTGTGCCAGCCATTACAATATACGCTCTCTCTGTAACCTGTGCCAGCCATTACAGTATATCCTATCTCTGTAACTGTGCCAACTATTACAATATACCATAGCTCTGTAACCTGTGCCAGCCATTACAATATACCCTACCTCTGTAACCTGTGCCAGCCGTTACAATATATCCTATCTCTGTCACGTGTGCCAGCCGATACAATATACACTATCTCTGTCACCTGTGCAAGCCGTTACAATATGCCCTATCACTGTAACCTGTTCCAGACGTTACAATATACCCTATCTCTGTAACCTGTTCCAGTCGTTACAACATACCCTATCTATGTAACCTGTGCCAGTCGTTACAACATACCCTATCTCTGCAAGCTGTGCCAGCCATTATAATGTACCCTATATCTGCAACCTGTGCCAGCCGTTACAATATACCGTAACTCTGTAACCTGTGCCAGCCGTTACAATATAATCTGTCTCTGTAACTGTGCCAACTATTACAATATACCCTATCTCTGTACCCTGTGCCAGCCATTACAAAATACCGTAGCTCTGTAACCTGTGCCAGCCGTTACATTATAATCTGTCTCTGTAAACTGCGCCTTCCGTTACAATATCCCCACTCTCTCAAACCTGTGGCAGCCGTTACAATATACACCATCTCTGTAACCTGTGCCAGCCATTAAAATATACACTAGCTCTGTAGCCTCTGCCAGCCATTACAATATACCCTCTCTCTGTAACCTGTGCCAGCCTTTACAAAATACCGTAGCTCTGTAACCTGTGCCAGCCGTTACATTATAATCTGTCTCTGTAAACTGCGCTTGCCGTTACAATATCCCCAATCTCTCAAACCTGGGGCAGCCGTTACAATATACACTATCTCTGTAACCAGTGCCAGCCATTACAATATACACCAGCTCTATAGCCTCTGCCAGCCATTACAATATACCCTCTCTCTGTAACCTGTGCCAGCATTTACAGTATATGCTATCTCTGTAACCTGTGCCAGCCATTACAATATACCCTCTCTCTGTAACCTGTGCCAGCCATTACAATATACCCTACCTCTGTAACCTGTGCCAGCCGTTACAATATAACCTATCTCTGTCACCTGTGCCAGCCGTTACAATATACAGTATCTCTGTCAACTGTGCAAGTCGTTACAATATGCCCTCTCACTGTAACCTGTTCCAGACGTTACAATATACCCTATTTCTGTAAGCTGTGCCAGCTATTACAATATACCCTTTCTCTTTAAGATCTGCCGGCCATTGCAATATACGCTATCTGGAAGCTATGCCAGCCGTTACAATATACGCTATCTCTTTACATGTGCCAGCCATTACAATATAACCTATCTCTGTATCCTGTTTATTCCATTACTATATACCCTGTCTCTGTAACCTGTGACAGCCATTGCAATATACACTTTCTCTGCAACCTGTGCCAGCCAGTACAATATACTCTAACTCTGAACGCTTTGCCTGCCGTTACAATTTAAACTATGTCTGTAACCTGTGCCAGCCATTACAATATAACCTATCTCTGAAAGCTTTGCCTGCCGTTACAATATACCCTAGCGCTGTAAGCTGTGACAGCCGTTACAATATACCCTACCTCTGTAAGCTGTACCAACCAATACAATATACCCTATCTCTGTAACCTGTGCCAGCCATTACAATATACCCTATCTCTGTAACCTGTTCAAGCCGTTGCAATATAACCTAACTCTGAAAACGTTACCTGCCGTTACAATATACCCTAGCAATGTAACCTGTTCCAGCTACTACAATATACCCTATCTCTGCAACCTGTGCTAGCCATTACAATATACCCTATCTCTGTAACCTGTTCCATCTGTTACAACATACCCTATCTATGTAACCAGTGCCAGTCGTTACAACATACCCTATCTCTTTAACCTGTGCCAGCCGTTAAAATATACCCTATATCTGTAACCTGTGCCAGCCGTTACAATATACCGTAGCTCTGTAACGTGTGCCAGCCGTTACAATATAATCTGTCTCTATAAGCTGTCCAAGCCAGTACAATATACCCTAGCTCTGAAGACTGTGCCAGCCATTACAATATAACCTCTCTCTGTAACCTGTGCCAGCCATTACAGTATATCCTATCTCTGTAACTGTGCCAACAATTACAATATACCCTATCTCTGTACCCTGTGCCAGCCATTACAAAATACTCTATCTCTGTAAGCTGCGCCAGCCGTTACAATATATCCTATCTCTGTCACCTCTGCCAGCCATTACAATATACCCTATCTCTGTAAGCTGTGCCAGCCGTTACAATATATCCTATCTCTGTCACCTGTGCTAGCCATTACAATATACCCAATCTCTGTCAGCTGTGCCAGCTGTTACAATATATCCTATCTCTGTAACCTTTAGCAGCCATTACAATATGCCCTATCTCTGTAAACTGTGCCAGCCGTTGCAATATACCCTATCTCTGTCACCGGTTCCAGCCGTTACAATATACTCTATATCTGTAAGCTGCGCCAGCCATTACAATATACCCTATCTCTGTAAGCTGTGCCGGCAATTACAATATACCCTTTGTGTTAGCTATGCCAACCGTTACAATATACCCTATCTGTAACCTGTTCCAGCCGTTCCAATATATCCTATATCTGTAACCTGTGCCAGCCGTTACAATATATCCTATCGCTGTCACCTGTGCCAGCCGTTACAATATACCCTATCTATGTAACCTATTCCAGGCGTTACAATATACCCTTTCTCTGCAACCTGTGCCAGCCGTTACAATATACACTATCTCTGTCACCTGTGCAAGCCGTTACAATATGCCCTATCACTGTAACCTGTTCCAGACGTTACAATATACCCTATTTCTGTAAGCTGTGCCAGCCATTACAATATACACTTTCTCTGTAAGCTCTGCCGGCCATTGCAATATACCCTATCTGGAAGCTATGCCAGCCGTTACAATATACGTTATCTCTTTACATGTGCCAGCCATTACAATATAACCTATCTCTGTATCCTGTTTATTCCATTACTATATACCCTGTCTCTGTAACCTGTGCCAGCCATTGCAATATAAACTTTCTCTGCAACCTGTGCCAGCCAGTACAATATACTCTAACTCTGAACGCTTTGCCTGCCGTTACAATTTAAACTATGTCTGTAACCTGTGCCAGCCATTACAATATAACCTATTTCTGAAAGCTTTGCCTGCCGTTACAATATACCCTAGCGCTGTAAGCTGTGACAGCCGTTACAATATACCCTACCTCTGTAAGCTGTACCAACCATTACAATATACCCTATCTCTGTAACCTGTGCCAGCCATTACAATATACCCTATCTCTGTAACCTGTTCAAGCCGTTGCAATATACCCTAACTCTGAAAACGTTACCTGCCGTTACAATATACCCTAGCAATGTAACCTGTTCCAGCTACTACAATAAGCCCTATCTCTGCAACCTGTGCCAGCCATTACAATATACCCTATCTCTGTAACCTGTTCCATCCGTTACAACATACCCTATCCATGTAACCAGTGCCAGTCGTTGCAACATACCCTATCTCTTTAACCTGTGCCAGCCGTTAAAATATACCCTATATCTGTAACCTGTGCCAGCCGTTACAATATACCGTAGCTCTGTAACGTGTGCCAGCCGTTACAATATAATCTGTCTCTATAAGCTGTGCAAGCCAGTACAATATACCCTAGCTCTGAAGACTGTGCCAGCCATTACAATATACCCTCTCTCTGTAACCTGTGCCAGCCATTACAGTATATCCTATCTCTGTAACTGTGCCAACTATTACAATATACCCTATCTCTGTACCCTGTGCCAGCCATTACAATATTCCCGATCTCTGTAAGCTGTGCCAGCTGTTACAATAGATCCTATCTCTGTAAGCTGCGCCAGCCGTTACAATATATCCTATCTCTGTCACCTGTGCCAGCCATTACAATATACCCTATCTCTGTAAGCTGTGCCAGCCGTTAGAATATATCCTATCTCTGTCACCTGTGCTAGCCATTACAATATACCCAATTTCTGTCAGCTGTGCCAGCTGTTACAATATATCCTATCTCTGTAACCTGTAGCAGCCATTACAATATTCCCTATCTCTGTAACCTGTGCCAGCCGTTACAATAGATCCTATCTCTGTCACCTGTGCCATCCGTTACAATATACCCTATCTCTGTTACCTGTGCCAGCCGTTACAATATACCCTATCTCTGTAACCTGTTCCAGCCGTTACAATATACCCTATATCTGTAACCTGTGCCTGCCGTTACAATATACCCTATCTCTGTAAGCTGTGCCGGCCATTACAATATACCCTATCTCTGTAATCTGTGCAGGCAATTACAATATACCCTCTGTGTTGCCTGTGCCAGCCATTACAATATACCCTGTCACTGTAACCTGTCCCATCCATTGCAATATACCCTATCTATGTTACCTGTGCCAGCCATTACAATATACCCTTTCTATGTAACCTGTGCCAGCCAGTACAAAATACTCTAACTCTGAACGCTTTGCCTGCCGTTACAATTTACCCTATGTCTGTAACCTGTGCAAGCAATTACAATATACCCTATCGGTAAGCTGTGCCAGCCGTTACAATATACGCTATCTCTTTACCTGTGCCAGCCATTACAATTAACCCTCTCTCTGTAACCTGTTCCAGCCATTACAGTTTATCCTATCTCTGTAACCTGCGCCATCCATTACAATATACCCTAGCTCTGTAACCTGTGCCAGCCATTACAATATAACCTATCCCTGTAACCTGTTGCAGCCATTACAATATGCCCTATCTCTGTAACCTGTGCCAACCGATACAATATACCCTATCTCTGCCACCTGTGCCAGCCGTTACAATATACCCTATCTCTGTAACCTGTTCCTGCCGTTACAAGATACCCTATATCTGTAAGATGTGCCAGCCATTACAATATACCCCACCTCTGTAATCTGTGCCGGCATTTGCAATGTACCCTATCTACGTAAGCTGTGCCGGCCATTACAATATACACTATCTGTAAGCTGTGCCACCAGTTAGAATATACGCTATCTATTTACCTGTGCCAGCCATTACAATATGCATTTTCTCTGTAACCTGTGCCAGCCATTACAATATACCCTATCTCTGTAACCTGTGCCAGCCGTTACAATATACCGTAGCTCTGTAACCTGTGCCAGCCGTACAATATAATCTGACTCTTTAAGTTGTGCCTGCCGTTACAATATACCCTATCTCTGTAAGCTGTGCCAGCCGTTACAATATATCCTATCTCTGTCACCTGTGCCAGCCATTACAATATACCCAATCTCTGTCAGCTGTGCCAGCTGTTAAAATATATCCTATCTCTGTAACCTGTAGCAGCCATTACAATATGCCCCATCTCTGTAACCTGTGCCAGCCGTTGCAATATACCCTATCTCTGTCACCGGTTCCAGCCGTTACAATATACTCTATATCTGTAAGCTGCGCCAGCCATTACAATATACCCTATCTCTGTAAGCTGTGCCGGCAATTACAATATACCCTTTGTGTTAGGTATGCCAACCGTTACAATATACCCTATCTGTAACCTGTTCCAGCCGTTCCAATATACCCTATATCTGTAACCTGTGCCAGCCGTTACAATATATCCTATCTCTGTCACCTGTGCCAGCCGTTACAATATACCCTATCTATGTAACCTATTCCAGGCGTTACAATATACCCTTTCTCTGCAACCTGTGCCAGCCGTTACAATATACACTATCTCTGTCACCTGTGCAAGCAATTACAATATACCCTATCGGTAAGCTGTGCCAGCCGTTACAATATACGCTATCTCTTTACCTGTGCCAGCCATTACAATTAACACTCTCTCTGTAACCTGTTCCAGCCATTACAGTTTATCCTATCTCTGTAACCTGCGCCATCCATTACAATATACCCTAGCTCTGTAACCTGTGCCAGCCATTACAAAATACTCTATCTCTGTAAAATGTGCCAGCCGTTACAATATACCCTAGATCTATAATGGGCAGCACGGTAGCATAGTGGTTAGCCTCAATGCTTCACGGCTCCAGGGTCCCAGGTTCGATTCCCGGCCAGGTCACTGTCTGTGCGGAGTCTGCACGTCCTCCCCGTGAGTGAGTGGGTTTCCTCCGGGTCCTCCGGTTCCTCCCACAGTCCAAAGATGTGCGGGTTAGGTGGATTGGCAATGCTAAATTGCCCATAGTCTCCTAGAAAGTAAGGTTAAGGGGGAGTTGTTGGGTTACGGGTAAAGGGTGGATACGTGAGTTTGAGTGGGGTGGTCATTGCTCGGCACAACATCGAGGGCCGGAGGGCCTGTTCTGTGCTGTACTGTTCTATTTTCTATGTTCTATAACCTGTGCCAGCCATTACAAAACTCCCTAACTCTGTAGCCTGTGCCAGTCATTACAGTATACCCTATCCCTGTAACGTGTGCCTGAAATAAAAATATACCTTAACTCTGTAACCTGTGCCCGTCATTACAATATACCCTATATCTACAACCTTTGTCAGCCGTAACAATACACTATCCGTGTAACCAGTGCCAGCCGTAACAATATACCCTATCCATGTAACCTGTGCCAGCCATTACAATATACTCTATCTCTGTAACGTGTGCCAGCCGTTACAATATACTCTATCCCTCTAACCTGTGCCAGCCATTACAATATACCGTATCTCTGTCACCTGTGCCAGCCGTTACAATATACCCTATATCTGTAACCTGTGCCTGCCGTTACAATTACCCTATCTCTGTAAGCTGTGCCGGCCATTACAATATACCCTATCTCTGTAATCTGTGCCGGCCATTACAATATACCCTATCTGTTAGCTCTGCCAGCCGTTACAATATACCCTATCTCTGTAACCTGTTCCATCCATTAAAATATGCCCTATCTCTGCAACATGTGCGAGCCGTTACAATATACCCTATCTCTGTAACCTATGCCAGCCGTTACAATATATTTTATATCTGTAACCTGTTCCAGCCGTTACAATATACCCTATATCTGTAAGATGTGCCAGCCATTACAATATACCCTATCTCTGTAAGCTGTGCCGGCATTTGCAATATACCCTATCTATGTAAGCTGTGCCGGCCATTACAATATACCCTATCTGTAAGCTGTGCCAGCCGTTACAATATACGCTATCTCTTTACCTGTGCCAGCCATTTCAATATACCCTATCTCTGTAACCTGTGCCAGCCAGTACAAAATACTCTAACTGAACGCTTTGCCTGCCGTTACAATTTACCCTGTGTCTGTAACCTGTGCGAGCCATTACAATATACCCTATCTGTAAGCTGTGCCAGCCGTTACAATATACGCTATCTCTTTACTGTGCCAGCCATTACAATATACCCTCTCTGTAACCTGTGCCAGCCATTACAGTTTATCCTATCTCTGTAACCTGTGCCAGCCATTACAATATACCCTAGCTCTGTAACCTGTGCCAGTCATTACAAAATACTCAATCTCTGTAACCTATTTTTGCCGTTACCATATACCCTACCTCGGTAACCTGTGCCAGCCATTACAATATACCCTATCTCTGTCACCTGTGCCAGCCGTTACAATATACCCTATCTCTGTCACCTGTGCCAGCCGTTACAATATACCCTATCTGTAATCTGTTCCAGCCGTTACAATATACCCTATATCTGTAACCTGTGCCAGCCGTTACAATGTACCCTATATCTGTAACCTGTGCCAGCCGTTACAATATACCCTATCTCTGCCACCTGTGCCAGCTGTTACAATATACCCTATCTATGTAACCTCTTCCAGGCGTTACAATATACCCTATCTCTGCAGCCTGTGCCAGCCGTTACAATATAACCTATATCTGTAAGATGTGCCAGCCATTACAATGTACCCTACCTCTGTAAGCTGTGCCAGCATTTGCAATATACCCTATCTATGTAAACTGTGCCGGCCATTACAATATACACTATCTGTAATCTGAGCCAGCCGTTACAATATACGCTATCTCTTTACCTGTGCCAGCCATTACAATATACATTATCTATGTAACCTGTGCCAGCCATTACAATATACCCTATCTCTGTAACCTGTGCCAGCCGTTACAATATACCGTAGCTCTGTAACCTGTGCCAGCCGTACAATATAATCTGTCTCTTTAAGCTGTGCCTGCCGTTACAATATCCCCTATCTCTGAAACCTGTGCCAGCCGTTACAATATACCCTATCTCTGTAATCTGTACCAGCCATTACAATAAACCCTTGCACTGTAACCTGTGCCATCCATTACAAATACTCTATCTCTGTAACCTAATCTTGCCGTTACAATATACCCTACCTCTGTAACCTGTGCCAGCCGTTGCAATATACCCTAGATCTATAACCTGTGCCAGCCATTACAATACTCCCTACCTCTGTAACCTGTGCCAGTCATTACAATATACCCTATCCCTGTAACGTGTGCCTGCCATTAAAATATACCCTAACTCTGTAACCGGTGCCCGTCATTACAATATACGCTATATCTATAACCTTTGCCAGCCGTAACAATACACTATCCGTGTAACCAGTGCCAGCCGTTACAATATACCCTATCCCTGTAACCTGTGCCAGCCATTACAATATACTCTATCTCTGTAACGTGTGCCAGCCGTTACAATATACCCTATCCCTGTAACCTGTGCCAGCCATTGCAATATACCGTATCTCTGTAACGTGTGCCAGCCGTTACAATATACCCTATCTCTGTAACCTGTTCAAGCTTTCACGATATAACCTCTCTCTGTAAGCTGTGCCAGCCGTTACAATATGCCCTATCCCTGTATCCTGTGCCAGCCATTGCAATATTCCCTATCTCTTTAACTGTGCCAGCCATTACAATATACCCTATCTCTGTAACCTGTGCCAGCCGTTATAATATACCATATCTCTGTCACCTGTTCAAGCTGTTACAATATAACCTCTCTCTATGCTGTACCAGCCATTACAATATACCCTATCTCTGTCAGCTGTGCCAGCCGTTACAATATACGCTATCTCTGTAAGCTGTGCCAGCCATTACAATATACCCTTTCTTTGTAAGCTGTGCCAGCCATTACAATATACACTATCACTGTAAGCTGTGCCAGCCATTACAATATACCCTATCTCTGTAACCTGTGCCAGCCATTACAATATACCCTATGTCTGTAAGCTGTGCCAGCCGTTACAATATAGCCTATCTTTGTAAACTGTGCCAGCCGTTACAATATACACTATCACTGTAAGCTGTGCCAGCCATGACAATATACCCTAGACCTGTAACCTGTGCCAGCCGTTACAATATACCCTTTCTGTAACCTGTTCCAGCCGTGAGAAGCAGACTACGATTCGCTGTTGTGATCGCGTCTATTTAGCACTGAGGATCCATTGGACAAATGTAATTTGACAAGAACATGCTGTAACAATAGAGACTTTTTCTCCATCAGCGAAGCTCTAACGCTGATTCTGTCTGAAGTTAACGGACACCTCAACTCAGCACGTGACATTATCAGATACAGAGTAAAAGCAGACAGCAGGTTACTCACAAATTCACTCAATTTCCGAAGTGATGAGCACTCACTCGGAACTCCAAAAACGGCAACGATTGTGCAGAATACCTTCTCCACTTTTTGAGTTGGAACATGCATTTTCTGTGTGCCCTGACTTGTCAGTTTGGTTTGCAGGCAATGTATCTGTTTCTTTCATTTATTCTCTCCGGAATTTCCGCTGGGAGGTTACATCATTGTAGTCTCTCTCTAATGTCAGCCAGTTAATTCACTGTCGTGATGGAACACATTTAGCTTTGAAAGTGAAAATGACAATATAGGCCAGGTGAAAAACAGATTCTCCCAGCATTATTACTGTCCAATTAAACACCGTCAATAATTATCTCTGTTCACATATTGTTTCAATGTTATATTTTACTTTTCTGCGACCAATCTGTCATGCAATTCAATATGTCAAAAAAGTCCTTTCTCAGGTGCGAGCTGCGCTCTTAAATGTCTAACTTCAGACATCCTTTGAGCAAAGTATGTTATCTCTTACTAGGAATTGCAGCATTTAATGTTTCTAACTTCGATAGAATCTCAATGTAATGTGAGCCAAATGTAAGACAGTCTTTTGACCAACTCGAAGGGCTCAATGGATGGAGGTGCTGCGCGCAATAGAGATTAGAGGACATAGAAAATGGGAAGTTTGAAGGGGCTGGAAGTGTTAGAGAAATGTAAATGACTGGTGGCTGGAGAATTTTACAAACTATATTAACGGTGCTGAAACTGCAGTGGGTGACACAGGTAGGGAAGGGTTCATTGCAGACATAGGGATGTCATTTGGACTTGAGGTTTTTATAATGGAACAGCTGGCCACAGAATATTCAGGAGGTCACAGGGTGAGGGAGCAATACTTGGACTGGAGGAGGTTACAGATTCAGGCAAGGTGCTGTATGCTGAAATGTTCGAGAGATAGGATTGGCGTTAGGAGCTGGAGGAGCGGACAATGACGAAGATGATTTCAGTAAAAATATATGGAGAGCACGAGGTATGTGGCGGCTCGAAGAGCGAGTTTTTGAAAATCTATATTCACTTTTGGAGTGGGCTAGTATTTAGGCCTTTAGGCCTCTGAAACGGTGTTGATTTGCCTTCTTGGACTCATGTATTCCCTGGTGTCGGTGCACCCACACCGGTTCGGGAGGGACATTCTTGTGTTTGCGACGGCAGGAGGGGGTTTAAAAGATAGGGAATATTTCAATGTCTGGAGCAGGTTACAGAGAAAGGGAATGTTGCACCGGCAGAAGAAGGTTATGCAGATCATGAATGTTGTAACGGGTGGAGCAAGTCACAGAGATAGAGGTGTTGTAATAGGTGGAGCAGCTTACAGAGATAAGGGATATTGTCAAGGCTGGAGGAGGTTGCAGAGACAGGAGATAATGTAACGGCAGGTGCATGTTACAAGGATAAAGAGTATTGTAACGGGTGCAGCAGCTCACAGAGTTGGGGGTATTGTTACGGCTGGAGCCGGACCCAGAGATGGGGACATTGTAACGCCTGGGACTGCTGATAAAAGTTAGGAATATTGTAACGAGTGGATCAGGGTACAGAGCTATGGGATATTGTATGGGCTAGAGCAAGTTACAGAGATGGGGTGTATTCTAATGGCTGCAACAACTTTCAGACACAGGAATATTGTAAGGTATTAATAATCTCCCGAGGTTTTTATTCCAGTGTCTGCCGGTCTTTCTGTTCAAGACATTCTATTGGAGGATCAATAAATTAATTTTACTTTTGTTTGGGCTCGAAAGACACCACGGGTTAAGAGGCCCTTTCACTCATGCATAGGCAGTTGAGGGATGAGGGTGTTGGTCGCGAACTAGTTTCTTATTTGACTATTGGGAAACACTTATTGATAAGTGCGGGGATGGCTCAGGGATCTGGATTTTAAATGGGGGAGAATGGAAGAGGATAGGTGCAGAGGGAGGAGTCTGAGACCCCTGGTGTCTACCACACCAACGTTTTCTCTGCACCATTCGAGCCCCGTGACGATAGCCACTTTGAATATTTCCAATCAGTTCATGCAGCATTTTAGATTGGTTTCCATGTGAATGTTGTCTCTAATTTGCAGCAACCCGGGTTGTTCCACCTGGCTTGGATTCTTCGCTCAGGGGATGGAAGTGAGAGTAGCTGGAGAGGTTGCTGGACATGTTTCTTAAAGGCAGGTTTGAGGTTTGGATGGGTTAATCGAGAGTGTCCAGCTTCCCGGAGTGAGCATATTCATGTACTTACAGATTCGCGACTTCCCACGTAAGTAGCTTCCTTCATTCCCCCCTAAGACCATTGCCATCGCTCTTGGTCTGGTCCGGTCCTTGGCAGAGTTGGAGAAGGATTAGATTCCAGATATTTTTGGGAAGATCTCATGAATGGAGCAAGCTTCTTTGGAAGACGTAAATAGGAAATGGGAAGGTAACCTGAATTTGAATTTTGAGGGTGGGGGTGGATTAAGGCTCTTCACATGATCAATTCCACCACATCCTGTACTAGGTTCAGTTTGATCCAATTTAAGGTATTGACCATGGCGCAGCTGACCAAGGCTTGTATGTGTGGATTCTTCTCCAGGGTTGGAGAATTGGTGTGAACTTCGCTTTCGGGGTCTGCGAAATCACATGTTATGGTCTTGCCCCAAAGTTTTTCTTGATCTCCTTTTCTTGACTCTATTTGGAGGATTGTATTTACTGACCTGGAGCTATGCCCATCGTTCCCCACTATTGGAGTATGGGGGTTTCCAGGCGCGACAGACAGGAATGAAGGCAGATGTCCTCGCCTTCACTTCTTTAATAGCCCAGAGGTGATTTCTGTTTTAGTGGCGGTCCCGGAAGCCGCGCAGTGCCTCAGCCTGGCTTGGGGACCTGATGGAATTTTTGCATCTTGGGAGGATCAAGTTCACCATGATGGAGTCGGTGGAGGATTCTACTGAGTTGGCAGCCTTTATCTCCTTCAGCGTAATGATTGCTGTTAGCTGTTGGGGGTGGGGTCTTGTCATTTTGTAGGTTTTGCTTTCTTTTTGGATCACTGATGGGGGAGGGGTGGTGGACTGGGCTTCATGTGGGTGCGCTTTGTGGTGGCTTTTGCTGTGTTGTGGTTACTTCGGAATAATGAAAACATTACCTTCATAAAAATATTTAGAAACACAAAATCCATCACCACCTCCCTCTGGGGCATTCCAAGGACTGTTTGGAATGGACTAGTTTCATTTGGCCACCGTCTTTCCAAATTTGAAATCTTTGCTTCATCACCCCATATCATTTGAATAATGAACAAACTTCCCATTTCCTGATCCGGGTTGCTTTGACAAAGACTCATTCACACTCGAAACGTTCGCTCCATTTTCTCTCCACAGATGCTGTCAGACCTGCTGAGATTTTATAGCATTTTTTGTTGTTGCCCCTATATTGAGACATTGGCGCCATGATACCCAACCTCCAGGCAGAGGGAAGCACATTCCCCTAATTTACCCAACCAAATCCACCAGGGACTTTCGATACTTGCTTGTGATTACCTCCGATGTTCAAGGTTACATAGGATGATTTTATTCAATATCGCTTGGAAGATAAGATATCTATCTATATAATCAATTGAACTCTCTTTACACCACATTGAATGCACGGATTTTCCTTCTTGGGTACAGACAGTGAAACAGCTGATAGTCGAACGAGAGAATCTCGGGAATTAACAGTATGGATGGCTGCAACGTAACTCATCGAAATAACCCCCAATCCTCAGGCCTGAATCCACACATTCATTGATCACATCAGTGTTTCAGACAGAAAGAGAAACCGTTCACATGTCCACGTGTTCTGAACTGGGAGAGTGTTCATGGAGAGGGTACCATGCAGAAAACGATGAGAGAGTTAGGTTTCAGTTTATGGTTAGAGTGAGCAATTGGATTGGAATTAGTATACCTGTTCGGATGGCAGGTCGCACTAAGATTGGAATTATGGTCAGCATGAAGACCAGTGTTAGAGTTCACGTGAGGATCCTGATTAGGGTTAGGTTTATCTTTAGGGCTGGATTAGCGTTACGTTAGATTTCGTATTATGCTTATGTTTAATGTTAATGTTAAGATTGTGACTGGAATTGGTTTAGAATTATGGTCAATGTTAGCGTTTGAATTATGGTTTGGGTTATTGCTCGGGTGATGTTTAGTGTGAGAGCTTGTGTTAGGTTTATGGTTAGGATCAGGCTTAGAGTTAGTTAGGTGTCTAGTTCAGTTTATGGGTTTTTCAGTATTGTTATTCAGTTGGCTGTCAACAACAATAATAATAATAACCTTTTATTGTCACAAGTATGAAACTACTGTGAAAAGCCCGTAATCGCCACATTCCGGTGGCTGCTCGGTGAAGCTGGTACGTGAATTGAACCTGCACTGATGACCTTGTTCTGCATCACAAACCAGCTGTCAGTCTAGCCCACTGAGCTAACGAATTAGAGTTCCGGTTAGGATCGGGAATAGAGTTAAAATTAGTGGTCAGGTTCGCTTCAGGGTTGGGATTAAAGTTAATGTTGATGGTCTAGTACCATTGTGATGAAGGATTGTGTAAGTGTGAAATTCGAATTAGGGTTCATGTTAGCATTGGGATTGGGTTAGTGTTAGTGTTAGGATGAGGTTCTGTAGTAGGTTTCAGATTGTGTTTCTGTTTGGGTTAGAATGTGAATTAGGAATTGGTTTTGTGTCGGGAATTTCACCCATGCTGTTGGCAACCCGCTGGAGAATTTGTCACCCCGTGCACTGTTAAATGACATTGAACAGAATGGGGGCTGGGGGGGGGGGGGGGGGGGGGGGGGGGGGGGGGGGGGGGGGGAGGGGGGTTTTGAGGAACGTCATTTTCGTTTTTAAACATCTTCCCAGAATATTGAGACAAATGTCATCTCAATGCAAAACAAATGCAAAGCTAACCTACAATATAATGACACCGAGTAAGTGGAGAATTGCTGTTCATGAAGATGTACTGTGCAAGCCACTCTTTGTTGTATTTTGCATGAGACACAGCATCGTGCAGCGTAATGAAGTACCTCACAAAATTAGAATATTGTTTGTGTGCTTACTGTAATCTACAATTAATGATGTAAACACTACAATCGAAATGGAATTTTTATAGAAGTCGATGGATCCTGAAAACATTTTTGCAACTTGTCATTGACAGGGACGTTCGAGAAATTCGTCAAGATGTAACCAGAACCCTGGGTTTCATCAACTGGGGCTCCGGTTATTAAATCAGGGAAGTGATGCTGAAACTTTATAAACACTGGTTAGGCTACTTCAGGAGTATTGCACCCGCTGTTGGGCAGCACTCATTCGGAAGGATGTGAAAATTTCAGAAAGGATGCGGGGAAGATCTGACCGATTGATTATAAGGATATGGGACTTGGAGAGTTCCCAGAAAGTGGCTTTGTTCCTCTTAGAGCTGAGCATGTTTAAGGAATCTTTGCTAGAAGCTCCCAAACCACAACGTATTGCGCCAGAATCGATAGATATAGATTGTTACAATTGGTGGCAAGTTCGAGAAGGGACTGTTTGGCAATCAAATCTAAGGTGACATGGGGGAGAACATTTTCATTGAAACGGTTGTTAGGGTCTGGAATGCAGGGCTCGAGACGTGCGGTTGGCTGTACTTGTAGAGACAGCAAGGCAGAGTCGATGGCCCGAAAGACCTCACTCTCTGCTGTCAACATTCTATGATTCGATTGCCTGCAAGTGCTGAAATTGCAGGGCAATTTCCGATGCATGATTAACTGTTAATGAGTTCCAACTGGAGGCTGGAAACAAAGACAGATAAATACATGCACTGATGCAAGAACACACGCAATACGTGGTGTATATGGATTTCAGGAAGGCATTTGATAAGGTTCCCCGTGGTAGGCCCATTCAGAGGGCAAGGGTTGCAGGGAAATTTGGCAGTCTGGATATAGAAGTGTTTGTCCGAAAGAAGACAGCGAGTGGTCGTGGATGGAAAGTATTCTGCCTGTAGGTCGGTGACCAGTGGTGCCCCGCAGGGATCTGTTCTGGGACCTCTGGGCCTGGCGGGGTTTTCCCAAGGTTGCTACGGAAAGCGAGGGAGGAGATTGCTGCGCCATTGGCAATGATCGTTGTGTACTCACTCTCCACGGGAGTAGTACCGGATGAGTGGAGAGAGGCGAATGTTGTCCCCCTGTTCAAGAAAGTGAATAGGGAAATCCCTGGGAATTACAGTCCCATCAGTCTTACGTCTGTAGTGAGCAAAATATAGGAAAGGATTCTGACAGATAGGATTTATGATTATTTCGAAAAACATAGATTGATTAAAGATCGTCAGAATGGCTTTGTGAGGGGTAGGTCATGCCTCAAGCCTCATTGAATTCTTTGAGGATGTGACAGGACACATTGATGAAGGTCGGACAGTGGATGTGGTACACATGGATTTCAGTCAGTTTCCCCATGGTCGGCTCATTCAGAAAGTTAGGGGACATGGGATACAGGAAAATTTGGCTCGCTGGATACAGAATTGCCTGGCTAAAAGAAGACAGCGAGTCGTTGTGGTTGGAATGTATTCCGTCTGGAGGCTGGTGACCAGTGGTGTTCTGCAGGCATCTGATCTGGGATGTCGGCTCTTTTTGGTGTTTATAAATGACTTGGATGTGGAAATGGAATGGTGGGTAAGTAAATTTGCCGAAAACACGAAAGTTGGCGAAGTTGTAGATAGTGTTGAGGGCTGTTGCAGGTTCCAACAGGACATTGACAGGGTGAAGAGCTGGGCTGAGAAGTGGCAGATGGAATTCAACCTAGATAAATGTGAAGTGATTAATTTTGGAAGTTTGAATTTGAATGCCGAATACAGGGTTAAAGTCAGGATTCTTGGAAGTGTGGAGGAACAGAGGGACCTTGGGTTCCACGTACATAGATCCCTCAAAGTTGTCACACAGGTTGATAGGGTTGTTAAGAAGGCTTATGGTGTGTTGGTTTTTATTAACAGGGGGATTCAGTTGAAGAGCTCCCAGGTTTTGCTGCAGCTTCATAGAGCCCTGGTTGGACCACAGTTGAAATATTGCACCCAGTTCTGGTCGCCTCATTAGAGGAAGGATGTGGATGTTTTGGAGAGGGTGCAGGAGATTTAATAGGATGCTGCCTGGACTGGAGGGCGTCTTATGAACATGTATTGAGGGAGCGAGGGTTTTTCTCACTGGAGCGAAGAAGGAAGAAAGATGACATGATAAAGGTGTACAAGGTGATGAGAGGCATGGATAGAGTAGACAGCCAGAGACTTTTCCCCAGGGCGGAAATGGCTGTCTCGAGGGGACATAATTTTAAGGTGATTGAAGGAAGGTATAGGCGAGAGGTCAGAGGCTGTTTCTTTACACAGAGAATGGTGGGTACATGGAATGCACTCCCAGCAGAGGTGGTGAAGTCAGAGTCATTGGGGACTTTCAAGCGACTCTTGGACAGGCACATGGACAGCAGTAAATTGAAAGTGTGTAGCTTAGATTGATCTTAGATTCTGATACATTGTCGGCAGAACATCATGGGCCGAAGGGCCTGTACCGTGCTGTTCTATGTTCTATGTTCGAATATACAAACACACGCACAACCCACACATAATACACTAGCACACAACACACCCTCAACGCAAGCACCAACACACACCGACAGACACAGCAGCACACACACACAAACGCCACAAAAAAGTAATTAAGAAGACACATAGAATGTTGTCATTTATTGCTACAGGGATGGAGTTTAAAACAGGGATGTTCTCTTGAGCTGTATCGGGTGCTGGGGAGTCCACAGCTGGAGTAATGTGCACAGTTTTGGTCTCATTACTTGAGAAAGGATGTACAGGCACTGGAGGGTCTGCAGAGGAGATTCAGTCGGCTGATTCCAGAGTTGATACGATTGGCTTCTGAGGAGAGACGAAGTGCACTGGGGCTATACTCATTGGAATTTAGAAGAATGAGGGGGGATCTTGGATTGGATTTGTTTATTGTCACGTGCACCGGGGTACAGTGAAAATTGTTTTTCTGCCAGCAGCCCAACAGATCATGAAGTACATGAAAATAAAAGAAAAGAAAATGAAATTAAATTAAATTAGATAAAATAATATAATAGGGCAACACAAGGTACAAAATGTAACCAGATAACACCAGAATCGTGTGAAGCATACAGGGTGTAGTGTTGATGAGGTCAGTCCATAAGAGGGTCGTTTAGGAGCCTGGTAACAGCGGGGAAGAAGCTGTTTTTGAATCTGTTCGTTCGTGTTCTCAGACTTCTGTATCTCCTACCCGATGGAAGAAGTTGGGTGAGTAAGCCGGGTGGGAGGGGTCTCTGATTATGCTGCCCGCTTTCCCAGTCAGCGGAAGCTGTAGATAGAGTCAATAGATGGGAGGCAGTTTCGTGTGATGGACTAGTGCACAATGCACTCACACACACACACACGCGCACAAAGCACACACAACGCACATCCAAACATATCACACACATCACACTTGCACAACACTCACAGAAGCAAATACGCAACATAATACACCAAACATGCACAAAAGACATACAACACATTACACTGACACCCAATAAAGCACACCAGCCCAGACATAACAATACACACTTATATAACACACACAGCCACACACAACACATACACCGCATAGTCATACACAACTCACAAACAGCATTCACACACATTCACATCTAACACACATTAAAAAAAAACAGAACGCACAACGCAGACTCAAACACCCACAGACATGCGAGCAAACAACACACCCACACCCATACACACAGTGCACAAGCAAACACACACAGCACACCAACACATAACACACGCAACAGATATACCCACATCCACACATAACATACACCTGCTCATCACACCCGCACAAAACGCCCACATATAAACAAAACACACGCCCAACGCAAGCCCACACATCCCACATATATACGCGCGCAACATTACACACACAATAAACACACACAAGGCACACTCCCACACATACCACACTCACCCATCAACACACAAGCGGAGAACAATACATAACGCACATACAGCATACATGCACATGCCCACAGACATAACCAAGCCACATGCAAACAGATTTGCAAATATATAGTGATCCACACGTGAAATCTGGGATGGCGAATTACCATACAGGGACAGGGTGTGTAATGACAAACAAAGTGACAATGCATGGAGCTATACTGAAATACTCAAGGGTGGATAGTGATAAGTGGAGAGAAGGACAGGAAAAGGTACTGAACTAACGAATAGCAGGACAAAATGTCTGCCCACATATTTACAGGCACATACGTACTGACAAACACATACCGACATGATAGAGATATGCAGTTATAGGCACAGGATTTGGAAGGAACGTGCAATATCTCAAAGAAGGGTAAGTCGAAAGATGTATTGTTTTACACAGCGAGAGGTAGGAACAGGTGATGGCACACACACAGGATATTAGGTGCAGGCACAAGCGTACAGAATGGCAGGTGGGGAAACCTACTGACATTCACATGGACAGGTACCAACACAGACTGTGATAAGTTTTGTGAAACAAGCCACATGTCGGACGCATCGTGTCGGGTGGGGAAATCCAGAAAGATATGGAATAGAATTCACATCAGTAAAGCCCAACAGTTGCTGACCTACACAGCAGGAGGTAGAGATGGGATGTGGAACAATCATGTTAATGGTGAAGGAAGCAATTGACGATCACCCTGATTCCCGGTATTCTCTTCCATATCATGTTGTCCACTGTGCCCAATATGGCTGGCCCGCCAGACTGAAGACCTCATTGTGCGGAGGGTGACTTCCCTCTCGGAAATGTAGGAAATGAAGTGGCTGGTTGACCTTTCCATCATCACTCACCTAACCGCCTCACACCCAAAGGGACAACAAAGTGCAATATCAGGCCAAGCCTAAACAGAGGAATAATATCACCAGTTACATAGTGCAGAACCTAGCCTGACATTCCCTGACAATCCCCTGTAGAATAGTCACTGACGCACCTTGTCAGAGCCCATCAGAAATATGAAAAACAACATAAAAGCCGTCCCGCTTAATTGCATTGAGTTAGGAACTTACTTACCAATCCCGGCGTGAACTTACTTCTCCACTGGCACAAGTCCCAAATCCTCCATTTATCAATTCTTGCCCGGCAACCATCTGCAATATTTGTGTTCCAGCTAATCCTGTCCAATTACACATTCCAATTTCAATCACTGTGGAAGGGAAATTAACATAAACCAACTTCGAAGCATGCTGAGAAATGCTTGACTGTAGTTCAACACTGCTTTTGGACTACAATAAGTAGGTCAGGTAACATAAACAAAATACTGCTTAATATCCTGGTCTCGGCCTTATTATGAAAACACACTGTCCTCCGAAAGATAACAAAATGTGTACTGGAATTGTTTTTAGCCAAGGTCAAGAACATACGCACTACATATTTAATCTTAAGTACTTTCCAAGGTATATTTAATATAAACATGCCTGTTTACTTCAAGCTGTTATTTCAGACTATAAAGCAATGTTTCCTTCAATCGAATCTCAGAGTGCAGTGCACTGGCTTTTGCAGCGGAATCACTCTCTCTCCGCAAATATATTTGTTTAATTCATTTCCTCAAATCGAACCTCGAAGAATTTGCCTTTATTATCATTTCTGCGGCTGCTATAAAGTGCTTGATAATAGATTCAAGCATTTTCCCCCACTAACGATATTAGGCTTACTGGTCTATAATTCGGTGCTGTCTCTCTACCTGCCTTTTTGAATATCGGAGTGACGTGAGCTACCCTCCAATCTGCAGGGACAGTTCCAGAGTCTTTAGAATCCCGGAGGATGACCACCAATGCATCCACTATTTCCAGAGCCACCTCCTTAAGCACTCTGAGTTGCAGATTCTCAGGCCCTGAGGATTTATCCGCCTTCAATCACATCAGTTTTCCCATTTATCTCCTGATGTTGATCTCCCTCAGTTCTTCCCTCTCACTAAACCTTTCATTCTTCAACATTTCTGGTATCTGAGTTGAGTCTACTCTTTTGTGAAGACAGAACCAATGTATGTATTCAGTTGCTCAGTCATTTCTTTGTACCTTATTATGCATTCCCTTCCTAATCAACCCCTTTGTCCTTTGTTGAGTTCTAAACCGCTCCCAATCCTCAGACCTTTTACTTTTCTTGGCCAATCTGTATGCTGCTTCCTTGGATCGGATACAATTTCTAATTTCCTTTGCGAGTCATGGATTGTCCCTCTTAACCCCTTTGTTTTTGTGCCAGACAGGAATGAACAGTTGCTGTAGTTCCCCCATGCATTCATTAAATGTTTGCCATTGTCTATCCACTATCATCACTTTAAATAACTGTCCCCAATCTATCAAGACCAACTGAAGCCTCATATCTTCATAGTTCCCTTTATTAACATTCAGCACCCTAGTCTCTCAATCAACTACTTCACTCTCCACCTTGATTAAAAATTCTATCGTGTTAGGGTAAATCGCAGATTGGCAATGATTTCCTTCTCATTACACAGCACCCGGTCTAAGATGGCCTGCTCTCCAGTTGATCCCTCCACATGTTGGTCAAGAAAACCATCCCGTACAAACTCCAGGAATTCCTCCGCACTGGCATTGTGTCTAATTTGATTTGCCCAATATATGTGAAAATTAAAATCACCCATGGTCACCGATATTCCCTTATTACATGCATTTCTAATTTCATGTTTAATGCCATTCTCAACCTCACCACTGCAGTTTTGGGGTCTAAATAATGCACCCACTAGTGTTTTCTCTCCCTTGGTATTTCTCAACTCAACCCATACAGATTCCACATTGTCAGAGCTAATATCCTTTTTCAGTACTGTGTTAATTTCCTCTTTAACCAGCAGTGCCACGCCACCACTTTTTCTTTCACGCCTGTCCTTCCTAAATACTGAAATCCCTGGGGTATTCAGTTTCTATCCCTGGTCACACTGCAACCATGTCTCCGTAATCCCAATTATATCATATCCATTTATATCTATCTGGGCGATTAATTCATCCACTTTATTGTAAATGCTCGGTGCATTAAGGTACAGAGCCGTTACGTATGTATTTTTCACAATGTTTGTCTTGTTCCCAATATGTTTCTCTACTGCCTTGTTTGAAGTTTGTCCTTGGATTCTCCACCTATGACTTTTCGGACTCACTTTTCTACCTTTCGTTTTTGTCCTTGCTACCTCTTTCTCTGATTCAATGCAGAGGTTCCCATCCCCCTGGCATATTAGTTTAGACCCTCCCCATCTGCACCAGCAAATAGCCCCCCTCGCACATCAGTTCCAGTCCTGCCTAGGTGTAACCTGTCCAGTTTGTGTAGATCCCACTTCCCCAGAACCGATCCCACTGCCCCAGGAATCTGAAATCCTCCCCCTAACAAAATCTCTTCAGCCACGTATTCATCCTATATATACTGTCATTTCTACTCTGACAGGGATGTGGCACCGGTAGTAATCCTGAAATCACTACCTTTGAGGTCCGATTTCGTAACTGTGAGCTCCTTGCTGCAGAAGGCTGTGGAGGCCAAATCACTGTGTGTCTTCAAGAGAGAGATAGATAGGTGCTTGGCTAATAACGGGATCAGGGGTGAAGGAGGAAGGCCGGAGAATGGGGATGAGAAAACTATCAGCCATGATGAAATGGCAGAGCGGACTCGATGGGCGAGTGGTCTAATTCTGCCCCTATGTCTTCTGGCCTTATGGTCTCATATGACCTCAGTAGCGATGTATAACTGGGAGTATTTGTCAGTGTGAATTTGAATCAGAGTCACTAATTAGCATTTAATAAGTGGGTTCAGTTCAAACATCAAGCTATGTCTTCTCATCTCTCATGTGCACCGAGCTGCCCCTGTTTAATAATGCATTTTTTTTTTTGCGGTGGGGGATTGGGGTTAATGATTATTGGGAGCCATTTCTAATGTGGAACTTAGGTTGCAATAAGGTCAGACATTAATGAATTGAATGTCAGGAAATACATTCTGAGGAAATACAAGGGTTTGAAGGCGGGCAAATCTCCAGGGCCCGATAACATTCCTCCCTGAGTACTTACAGAAATGACCTGAGAAATAATAGATCCATTGGTGGTGATTTTCCAAAATTCTTTTGACTCTGGTATGTTTCCTACAGTCTTGAGGACAGCTAATATAATTCAGAAAGGAGGGAGAGGGAAAAGTGTTAACTATAGACCCGTGTGCCTAACATCGGTAGTGGGTTAGTTTCTAGAGTCCGAGGTACAGTGAAAAGTATTGGGTCTGTGTAAAGTCCAGACAGATCGTTCCATGCAAGAAAAACATAGGACATAATAAATACACAATATAAATACATAGGCACAGGCATCGGGTGAGCAGCCAGAGATATGTGAAGAGATCAATTCAGTCCATAAGAGGGTCATTCAGGAGTCTGGTAACAGAGGGGAAGAAGCTGTTTTTGAATCTGTTCGTGCCTTTTCTCAGACTTTCCATCTGCTGCCCGATGGAAGAAGTTGGAAGAGTGAATTAGCCGATTGGGAGTGGTCTGTGATTATGCTGTCCCCTTTCCCAAGACAGCGGGAGGTGTAGATGGAGTCAATGGATGGGAGGCAGATTTGCGTGATGGACAGGGCTGTGTTCACAACTCTCTGCACTTTCTTGCGGTCCCGGGCCGAGCAGTTGCCATACCAGACTGTGATGTAGCCGAATAGGATGCTTTCTATGGTGCATCTGTGAAAATTGGTAAGAGCCAAAGTGGACATGCAGAATTCGCTTATTTTCCTGAGGAAGTATCGGCGCTGTTGTGCATTTTTTGTCGTATCATCGACATGCGTGAAGTAGAACTAATTGTTGGTGACGGTTACACCTCGGAATTTGAAGCTGCCAACCATCTGCACCTCGGCACCTTGAATGCAAACTTTGCTTCCTCAAATCAATGGCCAGCTCTTTAGTTTTTACGACTTTGAGGGAGAGGTGTTACATGCTGTTGTTACACCATGCCACTAAATTTTCTATCTCCCTCCTATACTCTGACATATCGTTGTTCGAGATCTGACCCACTGTGGTCGTGTCATGGAGTTGGAGCCATGTTTTGCCACACATTCGTGTGTGCATAGGGAGTATAGTATGTGACTAAGTACGGAGGTTTCTGGGGCTCCGTTATTGAGGACTGTAGCTGAGTAGGTATAATTGTTTATCAGTATTGATTGCGATCTGTGGGTCAGGATATTGAGGATCCAGTTACAAAGGGAGGAACCAAGTCCTGGGTTTTGTAAATTTGATATGAGCTTGGCTAGGATTATGGTGTTGAAGGCAGAGCTTAGTCAAATAGTAGTCTGATGTAGGAGTCCTTGTTGATGAGATGCTGCATAGTTGTGTGTAGGGCCAGGTAGAGTGTGTCTGCTGTGGACCAGTTGTGTCGGGATGCGAATTGCAATGGATCAAGGAATTCAGGAAGTATGCAGTTGATGTGTCTCACGACTTACTTCCCCAAACAGATGTCAATGCCACAGGTAGTCATTGAGGCACGTGGAGTTCTCTGAAAGTGTAACTAGTAGAGTTGACCAGGGAGAAATGGGAGATGTGGTTTATTAAGACATTCAGAATGCTTTCGGCAAGGCCCCACACAGCAGGTTGCTAGGTAAAGTTAAAGCACATAGGATTGTGGATAGTGCCCTGAGATCTATAGAAAAATAGTTATCAGACAGGAAGCAAAACGTTGGGATGAATGGGTCTTTTTCTGGTTGGCAAGCAGTGAATAGTGGTGTACCACAATGACCTGTGCTAGGGAACTAGCTGTTCACATTATATCGTAATGACTTGAACACGGGAATGAAATGTATTATCTTCAAATTTGCAAATGATATAAAGTTGGGTGGGAGGCTGAGCTGTTAGGTGGATGCAGATGTGCTTCAGTTGGATTTGGACAGGCTGAGTGAGTGGTCATATGTGTGGCAAATGCAGCAGAATGTGTATGAATGTAAGGTTATCCTATTCGGTAGCAAATTTAGGAAGGAAGATTAATATTTGAAAGGGTGAAAATTCGAGAGGCGATTACACATTAAAACCTTGGTGTCCTCTTGCATCAGGTACTGAAAGTAAGCGCATAGGTACAGCAGGCAGCAAAGAAAGCAAATGGTATGTTGCCCTTCATGGCGAGAGCATTTGTGTATAGGAGTAGGGATGTTTTCCTACCATTGTATGTGGCATTGTGAGGCTGGGCCTGTAGTGTTGTGTGCAGTTTAGGTGTTCTTACGTGAGGACGGATGGTGTTGCTATGGAGGGAGTGCAGAGAATGTTTCCCAGGCTAATTTCTGAGATGACAGGCCTGTCATATCAGGAGAAACTAAGTCGGTTAGGATTCTATTGATGGAGTTTAGAGGAGTGAGAGGGGATCTCCTCGAAACATACAAAATGCGCACAGCATTAGACAGGGTTGATTCACGAATAATGTTCCCTACACTGGAGAAGCCCAAAACTCGGAGTCATAGTTTGTTGACAAGGAGTAAACCTTTTAGGGCTAAGGTGAACAGCGGTTAACACTGCCGTCCCAGAATGCCGGGACCTTGGTTTGATTCAGGCCTTGGATGACTGTCCTTGTGAAGTTTGCACCTTCTTTCTGTGCCTGCGTGGGTTTGCTCCGGGTGCTCCGGTATCCTCCCGCAGTTCAAAGACTTGTAGGTTAGTCTGATTGGCCATGATCAATTGGTCCTTATGGTGGGGTTGCGGGAATAGGACAGGGGATTGAGCCTAAGTAGGGTGGTCTTTCAAAGGATCGGTGCAAACTCTATGGCCGGAATGGCCTCCTTCTGCACTGTCAAAATTCTGTGGGATTCTATAAATTTCTCCTGGCTGTTATGGGAGCGGCGTTTTCAGAACCCCAAAACCTCCCCCTTTATATTGTTGCTTTTGAAGCACACGGCTTGTTCTCCAGGGGAGGTATTAAAAATCTGGACACGTGGGTTTTTAAACACAAAACACTGTTTATTCCATGAACTCAACTTAACCTTTTAAAATAAACTTTCGATCTCTTAACACCCCTTACTTCAATGATAACCCAGAAAATAATACAACACTACCCAATCCTGCAAACTGTTCTTTAAAACACCCAAAAAACTTCAACCCTTCAAAACATAGGGCCACAGTAGTTTACATTCAATATATTTATAGTCTTTGGATTTGTAGAAATCACCAGACCAGCTCTTTTCCTTCATGCCGCTCTCAGCAAACCAGCCAGGCACATTTATGCTCTCTCAAACTGAAACTAAAAACAGAAGTGAGCTCAGCTCCCCCCCCCCCCCCCCCGCCCTCTGACATCACCAGTAATATGAGGTGCCTCATTTCTTAAAGGTACATTGCTTCAACATCCATTTCTTAAAGATACTCTACATGACACGGTGAATCTGTGGAATTCATTACCACAAAATGTTGTCGAGGCCAAACCATTGCGTAATGTCAAAATGAATTAACAATAGCTCTTGGGGCTAAAGGGATCAACGGATATGAGGGAATGCGGTATCATGTTATTGAACATAATAATCAGTCATGATCGTAATGAATGTCGGAGCAGGCTCGATGGGCCAAATGGCCTCCTCCTCCTCCTTCTATATTATATGTATTCTCCTGTGTTTGAAGAGGTGGCATATGTAACCTGTGTTGTTCCGTGCAGAGGAGACATAGAGGCAGATTGATAATTCTGTCACACCACGGACACAACATTGAGGAACGGTGCGACGGTTTTAGAAGCAGTGTAGAAATTGATTGAGAGAAATTTCCTGGACAGCTGACTTCCTGTTACATGGAGGGATTAGAGAAACTGGAATTGTTGTTCTTGGAGAAGAGAAAGTTGACGGGAAATCTGACAGAAGTGTTCAGAATAGTGACGGGTGTTAACGGAACAGAGATATCCACAAAGGCAGACGTGTCGAGAACCAAAGGACACGGGGTTAATGTGATTAGATATAGAATCAGCGGCTGAATGAGAGAAACAGAGTTTAACAGGGCACTTGGTTAGTATCTGAAATGTGCAGTCGGAGAGTGCGGCGCAGCCAGATTCAAATCAGAATCAAATTGAATCAGTAACTGGAGAGGCGATTTGCAGAACAATGACGAGGAGATGGGTAATTTAGATTAGCTGAGCTGATCTTTCAGGGAGCTCCCGCTGCACAGACACCTCAAATAGCCAACTGATGTTTTATAAACATTCTGTGATCTTTTCATTTAATTAATTAATGAACTGACTTGCCCCAGCTAAATAAGACAGTCACATTCCAGAGTACAGAGTATCTGAGAGAACACTCTGACATTAATGATGTAATTTCTGAATGGTCAGTCAGAGTGAATGTCATCTCTGAAACAATTAGCGATCAAGGAACATTTCTACCGCTGTTAAACACAGCTTCCAATTATAATTTAATTATTTAATGTAATCATACTTGAGCACTTTATGAGGTAAGTTGTTGTTTAATTAAGTCTCAGAGCCTCGCCTATTCACAGCTGGGGATTAGCGTTATAATCTGTCTAAAGTTGAAAGAAAGCAACAATTTGAACAATATTGAAACGTCACTATCTCCTTGGAGATACTCAAATGTATAAAGTTACTGGTTTGGGAAAATATCTCCTCACATCTTACTTCAGACAGATTGTCTGCTGGGTCAAGGAACAGATTCGCTTCACACAGAAAATGCATCAACCAATTGAATGGGTCAGGAAAATATTCTATCTGATGATTGCCACAGTTGGTGTTCCTGGTAAGTGTCTAAAGTCCATCAGCCACAGTAAATCTATGCATGAACTTGTTTGTGGTATTATTCTGTGAATGATCATGTTAAATCTGATCGAATATTATTGCCATACAACTGCACTTACAATAACATACATTTATTAGGTTTCCTGAAGCATCTCTGCAATTGTACACTGCATACACATTTTCTAGCTCAAAGGCTCTGTGTGTGATAAAGTTGTTGCATTCAGCACAATGTGGTATCCTGTTGTGGCAAATCTCAAACTTTGCCTTCCCAAGTTTATCCGTTCACATGAGATATACAAATAGAATATAGAACAGACAGTGCAGAAGGAGGCCATTCGGCCCATCGGGTCTGCACAGACCCACTTAAGCCCTCACTTCCACCCTATCCCCGTAACGCAATAACCCCTCCTAAACATTTTGGGCACTAAGGGCAATTTCGCATGGCCAACCGACGTAACCTGCACACTGTGGGAGGAAACCGGAGCACCAGGAGGAAATCCACGCAGACACGGGAAAAATGTGCAGACTCCGCACAGACAGTGACCCTGCAAGGAAGCGAACCTGTGACCCTGGCACTGTGAAGCCACAGTGCTACCGTGCTGCCCAAATGTGTGTGACTCACTGCAGATGAAGCCCTGAACTCAGTGACCATGTGTCAATCTCAAATGTCACCATCTGCTGTGGTGGGATTTGAACCCAGATGCCTGGAACATTACCCTGAGCTTTTAGATTACTAGTCCAGTGACAGTACCACTACACCACCACCGCCTAATATTTGTGAATGTCACATTGCACCCAGTTATTATTTGAAGTCAACACCCAACTCCAGCGACATGTGTGTCGTGGACATTATGTCATTGTGCATCAATCTGTGGAATCATCGAACTCTTATTCCAAGTAGAGTTAACGACAAAACTTTATGGCAGTGATTAATCTCCTTTCCCAAGCATGGTCCTGTGAATGATTTGTTTTTGAATGTTTGGCCGCCGGAGTAACTGGAAACATGCGTTTTGGATGGTAGCTTAGATAATGGTTCAGATTCAGTAACCACCAAACCGATCCTAACCCATAATTTATTGATGTTACATTCCATGCTGCCTCGGCTCAAAAATGGAGAGTTACTTTCAGTAATCTCGAGTCTATTATGTCTTCTTCATTCTTCAGTTAACGGAATTGCAATTGTGATCCTGTCCGGTGGAAACTGTGGCCTCTCCACCTGCACCACTCGATACCTGGAAGCAATGGCAACGGCGGATCTCCTGGTCATTATTACTGAGGTTATCACCAGGCGAATCAATGATTATTCTTTCAAACTATCTTTCCTGTGGATCACACCTGTGTGCAGTTTTCAATATGTTCTGATCCGTGCAGCCTTAGATTGTTCTGTCTGGTTCACCGTCGCTTTCACATTCGATCGATTTGTTGCCATTTGTTGGCAGAATCTGAAATATAAATATTGCACCAGGAAAACTGCGGAGGTGGTTCTAACAACAACCGGCATTTTGCTCTGTTTAAAGAACATTCCCGTGTATTTTAGATTTAAACCTGGGAAGGTCATTGACCATGTGCCAATGCACTGTGTCAATAAGCTAATCTACTTTACTAACCCGAGATGGATTGGATTCAGAATGTTTGAAAAGGCTTTAACCCCATTGATACCATTCGGGTTCATTCTGTTGCTTAACGCTCTGACAGTCAGGCACATTTTAGTGACAAGTCGAGTCCGTCAGGGACTTAGGGGCCAGAGCATGGGAGAGAATCACAGTGACCCAGAGATGGAGAGCAGAAGGAAGTCTATTGTTCTACTCTTCAGCATATCCGGCAGCTTCATACTCCTGTGGTTGGTGTACCTTTTATGTTTCTTTGGTGCTGCAGATGGGTTAGATGATGAGTCTTACTATAACTTCGGAAGAATTGCATATATGCTGCGGAATTTAAATTGTTGCACAAACACATTTATTTATGTGGTGACTCAGTCTCAATTCAGAGACCAGTTGAAGAGCACGGTGAAATATCCAGTTACATCAATTATTAATTTGATTAATAAACGATACCATTGAAAGTAGCTCAATGATCCAATCTATCGAGTAGAAGGGGACCGCCAGAGAAACGAAAAGAAGGGCCTGGAGGATTCTAAGACCTCAAAGTGCCATTAACACAGGCAAGTCATCCGTCCGCCTATCTATTTATAGAAATATTTTATACATTTAGTAATTCTGAACTTGATTATTGCTGAATAAAGAGAAAGGACGAAGTTTCCTATCTTCCTGTGGTAAGGATATTTCACAAGACTACCAGATGAAGAAGAAAACCCTTTTTGGAAGAGAAGAGCGCTGATTTGTCAGCAAGTTGTCATTGAGATTTTATTCACCTCCATAACGTCACCTGATAATATTCCTGCTTCAGCCCAGCAGCTTCACAAACCATATTGCATTGCATTGTTTTATCCAGACACGAGGATTCCAGTGGAATTCTGTCCGTCCTCCCATTTTCTACCCTCAATAAGCTCGCCATCAGCAATATCTATGACTTAACTCACAGTGAGTCTGATTCGCCAATTATTACCTGTGCTCTCTGATCTGCACTGATTTTCAGACCAGCAATACCTTGATTGAAAAAACTGTTATCTTATTTCAAATCATAGAATCATAGAGAATCATAGAGAAATACAGCACAGAACAAGCCCTTCGGCCCACAATGTTGTGCCGAACTTTTGTTCTAGATTATTCATAGATCATAGAATTTTGGACACTCCGGGCAATTTTTCATGGCCATTCCACCCAACCTGCACATCTTTGGACTGTGGGAGGAAACCGGAGTAACCGGAGGAAACCGACGCACATAAGAGGAGGATGTGCAGACACCACACAGACAGTGACCCAAGCCGAAATCGAACCTGGGACCCTGGATCTGTGAAGCAATTGTTCTATCCACAATGCTACCGTGCTGCCTTTAAGAACAAATTAATCTACACTCCATCATTCTACCCTAATCCATGTACCTATCCAATAATCGCTTGAAGGTCCCAAACGTTTCCGACTCAACTACTTCCACAGGCAGTGCATTCCATGCCCCCACTACTCTCTGGGTAGAGAACCTAGCTCTGACATCCCCCTTATATCATCCACCATTTACCTTAAATTTATGTCCTCTTTTAATGGTTTGTTCCACCCGGGTAAAAAAGTCTCTGACTGTCTATTCTTTCTATTCCCTTCATCATCTTATAAACCTCTATCAAGTCGCCCCTCATCCTCCGTTCTAATGAGAAAAGGCCTACAACCCTCAACCTTTCCTCGTAAGACCTACTCTCCATTCCAGGCAACATCCTGGTAAATCTCCTTTGCACCTTTTCCAAAGCATCGACATCATTCCTAAAATCAGGTGCCCAGAACTGTACACAGTACTCCAAATGTGGCCTGAGCAAGGTTTTGCACAGCTGCATCATCACCTCACGCCTCTTAAATTCAATCCCTCTGCTCATGAACGCTGGCACACTATTCGCCTTCTTATCAGCTCTATCCACTTGAGTGGCAATTTTCAAAGATCTATGAACATAGACCCCAAGATCTCTCTGCTCCTCTACATTTCCAAGAACCATACCGTTAACACTGTATTGCACATCCATTTTTGTCCTTCCACAATGGACAACCTCACACTTGTCAGGGTTAAACTCTATCTGCCTCTTCTCAGCACAGCCCTCCTCATTATCCACAACTCCACCAATCTTCGTAACATTTGCAAATTTACTGACCCACCCTTCTACTCCCTCATCCAAGTCGTTATTGAAAATCACATACAGCAGAGAACCCAGAACTGATCGCTGCGATATGCGACTGGGAACTAGGCAACAGACTGAATATTTGCCATCCACCACCACTCTCTGACGTCTATCAGTTAGCCAGTTCGTTATCCAACTGGCCAAATCTCCCACTATCCCATGCCTCCTTACTTACAGCCTAAGCCTACCATGGGGAACTTTATCAAATGCCTGACTAAAATACATGTCCACTACATCCACTGCTTTACCTTCATCCACATGCTTGGTCACCTCCTCAAAGAAGTCAGTTAGACTTGTAAGGCAAGACCTCCCCCTCACAAATCCGTGCTGACTATCCCTAATAAAGCAGTGGCTTTCCAGATGCTCAGAAATCCTATCCCTCAGTACTCTTTCCATTACTTTGCCTACCACCGAATAAGACTAACTGGCCTGTAATTCCCAGGGTTCTCTCTATTCCCTTTTTTTAACAGGGGCACGACATTCGCCACTCTCCAATCCCCTAGTAACACCCCTGTTGACAGCGAGGACGAAAAGATAATTGCCAACGGCTCTGCAATTTAATTTCTTGCTTCCCGTAGAATCCTTGGATATATCCCGTCAGGCCCGGGGGACTTGTCTATTTTCAAGTTATTCAAAACGCCCAACACAGCTTCCTTCCTAACAAGTATCTTCTCGAGCTTACCAGTATATTTCACAATGTCCTCTCCAACAATATGGCCCCTCTCGTTTGTAAATACTGAAGAAAAGTACTTGTTCAAGACCTCTCCTATCTCTTCAGACACAATACACAATCTCCCACTACTGTCCGTGATCGGAACTCGCTCTAGTCATTCTCATATTTCTTACATGTGTGTAAAAGTCCTTGAGATTTTCCTTGATCCTACCCGCTTTAGATTTTTCATGCCCTCTCTTTCTACTTTAACCCGCCCCACCCCCCCCCCCCCCCCCCACCCCCAACCCCCCTCCCCCTCCCTCTCTGTCTTGACACCTCTGGAGTTCTGCAGAGCTGACCATCGCTCTAAGGTCGCTGGGAATGTCCTGACCCATCACGCACCTTCCAGAATAGGACGTGACAAGCTAGGGGGGAGTTGCCCCGGGGGTTCGCAATATCGTCTATGGCACCCCATGCTCAAAATTGGGGGTGGAAATCTCCGTGAACCAGGTACCGTTCACTCTCAGCTAATGAACTAACAGAAGGAAAAAAACATACCAGACTTCATCCTCATCAACCTGCCAGCCGCAGGGGCATCAGTCTATGGCAGTATCAGTACGAGTGACCATCGCACTGTCGTCGCGATTTCATCCTCACATTGAGTGTTGTGTGGCACATAGGCGTGGGCCTTCGTCAGAGACACCTGCAATATCTGTACATATGCTGTATGCATATCAATAGACAATCTATATTTATAGAATTTCCAGTGCAGAAATGGTCCAATCGGCCTATCGAATCTGCAGCGGCCTTTGAAAAGCACAACCCACATAAGCCCACAGTTCCAACCTATCTCCATAACCCAGTAACCCCACCTACCTTTTTGGACACAGGTCAATTGAGCGTCGCCAATCCACCTAACCTGCATATCTTTCGGCTGTGAGGGGGAAACTGGAGCACCAGGAGGTAACCCACGCAGACACGGGGAGAACGTGCAGACTCCACAGCAACGGTGCTAATCACTGTGCGATCGTACTATAGACACAATAATCACAAATAGGCAGTAATAATGCTCACACACTAACTATAATTATCTTCACTTACTAACATACATACCATAATACATACTAACAATCCCACTGAATCCTAAAACCTGCTTCAAAGTGAAACATAGCAGTTAGTAAGGCATCATGGGGTTTATGGCTGACGGATTTGACCATTTGTGAAACCTTGTTAGTTCCCTGGGACATGCAAGGGAATGGCTGATTTAGCGGGACATCTCTTATCAGCAGCTGTCTCTAAGGAATGATGCTTGTAGCAAAGAACCATGGAACCAAAGGACAGTCGATCAGGGAGCCTCCACCTGTTGTTGAGCAGACCACGCAGCCCAATGCTGCCTGGCAACCAATAATTGCGATTGAATTGTACCCAGCCGACATGGGCTGTGCAGCTGTTTCCATAACTTTATAAAATGTTTATGATTTCATATGTCCAGCGGACAGACGCTTGGTGTTCACAGCGGACTGCTCACTGATTGGAATCATGCCGATCACAAAGGAAGATGGTTCTAGTTGTTACAGGGCAATCATATTTGTTCTGGGACTTCAACGTCGGAGCTCCACAGGAGAGTGTCCTTGGATTAACCATCTTCAGCTGCTTCATCAACGAGCTTCCTTCCAACATAATTCCAGATGTGGGGATGTTTACTAATGACTGCACAATGTTCAGCACCGTTCGTGACTTAGCAGATGCTGAAGCAGTCCACGTGAAAATGCAACAAGGGCTGGACAATTTCCAGATTTGTGCTGACAAGTGGCGAGTAGCGTTTGTGCCACACAAGTGCCCGGCAAAGAGACTCTTCAATAAGAGAGAATAAAATTATCGCCCCTTGGTTTTCAAAGGCATTACCATCACTGACTCCCCCACTCTCAACATCCTGCCGGTTGCCATTAATCAGAAACGGAACTGGACTAACCATATGAATACTGTGGCTACAAGTGCAGGTCAAAGGCTACGAGTCCTGCGCCGAGTAACTCACTTCTTCTAATATTCATTGCCGACCTCCAAAGTTATAAAAATAAATAACTACGGGCCGGGGAGTCTGGTTATCCTTAGGCCTCAGTGCCCTTTCTAAATTCGCATGTCCATCTTTCGTCTGGCGATGAATGTGGGAAATGCAGATATATTGTATTCTGGGTTTTTGCAGCAGTAAGGGTTAAACGCCTGTGTCATTGTGAGTGTGTCACTCCTGCAGCCATGTTTTAAAATAATCCTGGATTGAAAGGTTGGGACACGGGTGCAAACAAACCATTGTTAGAAGCTTGGGCAAATGGAAGTTTGTTTGGATTAGGGTCATTTCCTGCGGAGTTAATTAGATTTCAGCTTGGAATGATGATTTCATTGCTGGCTGGAGGTAAGGCAACAGGCATTTTGAGAAAACAGTTCAGCTCTGATCTGAATTAAGCTGTAACCACAGTCAGGCAGATTGCTCTCTGCAGCTCAGTCAAAAGGTATGATTTGTCTTTAAAGCCACGCGACTTGTCTGACGACGTGAGGGGATGAAACAAGCTGAGAAGCAGCTTCTGAAGACGTAGAGCCAGAGTTTCTGCATGGGTCTGACAGGAGGCAGATCATGTCTCAACAGATCTCTCTTTCTCAGAGAACATCACTGTAAAGCAAGTGTGCCTGGACTTCAACTATGACATATAGTCGCAGGGTCACACGTGTAGGTGCTCCAATCGGGTCTCAACTCTTAAAAGAATTTTGAAACATTTTTGTCGGACCATACAGTGCTGGGCACTGCGGAGAACGGCAGATTAGATTCCCCTCAAGTTGATCCCATGCCCAAACGTAAAGGGAGAGAGTGCAAGAAGCCTGAAACGGACCTGATCCCGACAGATAAAAGCAAATTCGTGCAGATGCTGGAATCAGCAGGTCGGATCATGCAGGGAGAGAAAGGCGATAACGTTTGGAGTCCAGGTGACCCTTTGTCAAAGCTCTGACAGAGGGTCATCTGGACTACAAACTGCCGCCCTGATCTCGGCAGACTCGTTGTCTCGAATAACGTCTCGGCACCTAAGATGGCGACGACAGAGCAGCAGTCAACAGGAGCGCCAATCACGCTCGAGACACTTTCAGGCGCCTTGGCGAAACAATCCAGTTAGCCTTTCAACTCACATGTTGACAAGCAGTGGAAACTGATCTCTCATAAAATATGGAAGTGAATAGAGGAGGGACTGGGACCGGTCTGGGCGGAGCTCGACAAAGCTGTTAAAACGGTAAAAATACATGGGCGAGACGCTGAAAGTTGTCGAGGTGGTGCTGACCAGTCACGAGGACCAAATTTCGTCATTCGGGACCGAGATCGCAAGTGGCAATGAAAAGAAAAGTTTGGAATCGATGGATGAAGTCCTGGAAAATTGGTCAGGGAGGCAGAAACTCCGAGTTGGGGGATTGCCAGAGGAAATGGAGGGGCCGAACCCCACGGATGATCTGGAAGATGGTGGGCCATATTAGTCTCTCATCCCCCTGGTATTCGACAGGACCTAACGGACCCTTAGGAAGAGGACGCAACTGTACTTTGCACGTTGTTCATTCAGTTTAATATCTTCTGAAATAAGGAAAAGGTCCTGCAGTTGGCCAAGAGGCAATTCGATATGAAATGGAAAGGAAGCACTGTACGACTATATCAAAATGTGGGTGCAGAGCTAGCAAGGAAGCGGGCAACATTTAACAGGTGTCATTGGAGAGTCCCTTTAAGTAATGTTTATGTCTTATCACATGGCTTCAGTGATGTCATTGTGTGGGAGGAGCTAGTCTGTGGCGATGTCGGTTTTTACTTTTGTGTTGCATAGTGGAGCTGGTTTGTGGCTCTGTGGGTTTTTACTTTCGTTTTCTCATTTGGGTGCTGTAGACACAGATGGAGAAGTATTTTGTCTTGTCTCTCTATTTTCTGTTTTAGAGAGTTATTCCAAGAAAGAACCTCAATGAGTATTGTTACCTGCTGTTTTGGTAAAAAAAGGGTTATGGATTTATGGGATATTGTTATTGAATTGGAACAGTTAACGGTAAATTAATTAAGCATTATACATAGATTACTGTAGTTGTGTGGGGTCGTTATGTTTCTTGTTGATAAAAATTCTTAATGTGGGTCTTTAAACAAATGCTCACTCAATTTGTAGAATAAAGCTTTTTTTTTGATTAAAAGTGCCTTCGAACTCTATTGCTTAACACCAAAAAGGCAGGCTCTTGTGTTCATCCCAGCGACATTCAATTAAAAGTTGTAGGTTAGGTGGACTCCATGATGTACTGAACTTCCTAAGTGCTGGGCCATTACTAATTGGGGGCTCGTCCGTGATAAAACGTTGGCTTGGCTTAGTGAACTTAAGGACAGTCAGGCGTGAGCCTATTTGTGTTGATTTTTCAGGTGTTGTATTCAAATTTATACAGAGAGTGTGTTGTGGACAATGGCTCTTTCAGAGGCTCAGATGTTCTTGGGGATGAGGACTAAAAAATGGCTTTTAATTTTGGCAACAATATTGCAGTTAACATTGCCTGACAGAATACGGAAAGAAGAGGTAATTGTTGCAGTAGCTCAGCATTTAAAATTGCCTGAGACACAGTCAGAATCATTGGAAATGGCAAAAAATCAATTACAGATTAAGAAACTTGAACATGAAAAAGAATTAAAGCAGCTTCAACATGAAATGAGGGGTGAGGAAAAGGAGAGAGAAGAAGGGAAAATGAAAGAATAGTCCTCGCGGAAGAAAAAGAGAAAGGTGGAGAGGTACAGATCATGGAAAAGAGAAAAGAGAGAGAAGGAAAAGAAATAAAGAGAGACTTTGAGATAGAGATAGAGAAATACAGCACAGAACAGGCCCTTCGGCCCACGATGTTGCGCCGAACTTTTGTCCTCGGTTAATCATAGAATTTTAGACAATTTATCATGGCCAATCCACCCAACCTGCACATCTTTGGACTGTGGGAGGAAACCGGAGTACCCGGAGGAAACCCACACAGTCACGGGGAGGATGTGCAAACTCCACACAGACAGTGACCCAAGTCGAAATCGAACTTGGGACCCTGGAGCTGTGAAGTAATTGTGCTATCCACAACGCTATCGTGCTGCCCTTAAGAAGTTAACCTACACTCCATTATTCCAGCCTAATCCATGTACCTATCCAATAGCCGCTTGAAGGTCCCTAACGTTTCCGACTCAACTACTTCCACAGGCAGTGCATTCCATGCCCCCACTACTCTCTGGGTAAAGTAACTACCTCTGACATCCCCTCTATATCTTCCATTTATCTTAAATTCATGTCCACTTGTAATGGTGTGTTCCACCCGGGGAAAAAGTCTCTGACTGTCTACACTATCTGTTCCCCTAATCATCTTATAAGCCTCTATCAAGTCGCCCCTCGTCCTTCTCCGTTCTAATGAGAAAAGGCCAAGCACCCTCAACCTTTCCTCGTATGACATACTCTCCATTCCAGGCAACATCCTGGTAAATCTCCTTTGCACCTTTTCCAAAGCTTCCACATCCTTCCTAAAATGAGGCGACCAGAACTGCACACAGTACTCCAAATGTGGCCTGACCAAGGTTTTGTACAGCTGCATCATCACCTCACGGCTCTAAAATTCAATCCCTCTGCTAATGAACGCTAGCACACCAAATGCCTTCTTCACAGCTCTATCCACTTGAGTGGCAACTTTCAAAGATCTATGAACATAGACCCCAAGATCTCTCTGCTCCTCTGCATTGCCAATAACCCGACCGTTAACCCTGTATTCCGCATTCCTATTTGTCCTTCCAAAATGGACAACCTCACACTTGTCAGGGTTAAACTCCATCTGCCACTTCTCAGCCTAGCTCTGCATTCTATCTATGAACTTCAGGAACTTGCCATGAATCGTGAAAGTCAGTTAAAATAGGCAGAGGTAAAGAAAAACAGTCTGACGATAGCAAAGAGTATAAGGAGAAAGAGCGTCATAGTCGAAGGCTTGGCGGGGATCTATTTAAATATGTTCAAACATAGCCAAGATTTGATGAGAAGTATGTAGAAGCTTTTTCATTTCATTTCAGAAGGTAGCTAAACAAATGAAATGGCCACAGGATATGTGGGGATTATTGATTCAAATATAGTTGATAGGTAGAGCTCGTGATGTGTTTGCATCACTACTGGATGAGGTATGTTGGATGTATGAGCAGGTAGGAAATCCATCATAGATGCATGTGAACTAGTGCTTGAAGCCTCCAGACAAAGGTTTAGAAATTTAAAGAAAGAACCTGGTCAAACAAACAGAGTTTGAAAGGATCAAACAGAATAATTTTGATAGGTGGATAGGACTTTGAAAGTAGACCAAACGTATGAAGTTCAAAAATAAATTATACTTTTGAAGGAGTTCAAAACGTCCTGATGTAGTGAGAAGTCATGTGGAAGAGCAGAGAGTTAAAACTGCAAGGTTAGCAGCAGAAATGACAGCAAATTATGAATTAGTTGATAAATCAAAGCTTGGTTTCCAACATCAGTTTCAGCCTATGAGGGAAAATGCGGAAAGGAGAAATACTCAGGTGGTAAAGGTAAAGGTGATCTGATGAGAGATAATAAGGAGAGTGTACCTCAGATTAAAAAAAGAAGTCCAGGATGGTGGAAGTGAAATGAAAATTTTCAGATGATTTTACTGCCATAAACTAGGCCATATAAAGTCACAGTGTTGGGGATTGAACAAAAGCACTGGGATGGCGGATGTGGTAAAACAGGAGAAACCAGTGGGAGTTGTTAAAGTTGTAAAGTATAGCCCAATTGAAGCGAAGGAGGTGCAAAAGAATGCACAGTCTGATCAAGAGGTGATTGATAATAAGGTGCCAGATCTCTTTAAAGAATGTACTTGTGTGGGTAAAGTTTACTCATGTGTATCAGGAGGAGCAGCTAAAGAAGTCACAATTTTAAGACCTACGGGAGCTAGTCAATATTTAATGGTATGAGATGAGGAGTTATGTAGTTTGGAAGAAATATTGCCAGAAAAGTTGGTAATATGTGGAATTCAGGTTGAGAAGAGTAGTGTTCCATTATAAAGTCCAGTGAAGAGTGGTAAAGTGGCAATGGGAGAAATAGAGAAACTATCTTGTCTAGGATTACAGTTTATTATGAATAACGGTATAGTTGCATCGCAGGTGTGAGTGATGCCTACTGTGGTTGATAAGCCAGTGGAAAATCAAACAACTGAATTGTTGAAGGACGAATATCCCGATAAAGAACATTTGAAGCATCTGATGGAGATTTCGATCGACTTCAGGAGCTGGGTTTTGTGGTTAACCTCGCCAAAAGTGAGTTTGGAAAAGCATAAATCAAGTTCCTTGGTCATACAATTGGACTGAGACAAATGGTCCCACGGGGTGTGAAAACAAAAGTAATTGAGGAGTTTATAATACCCTCCCCACAAAGGAAAATAATGTGATTTCTTAGAATGAGGGGATGTTACCGTAAATTTGTGCCTATTTTAGCAGCGTGGTTGCTCCATTGATGGACTTGCTGAAGAAGCATAACAAAATTCAGTGGACAACGGAGTGTCAACAGGAATTTGAAAGCCTCAAGTCTGTGCTAAACACTGCTACTGTGTTGGAGAAATACAAGAGGCTTTGTGATCGGATTCAATGAAAGTATCTGGCATTAAAGAAAGATGCTGAGGCGTGGAGAAATGGATCGCTTGCGCAGAGACCTTCTTGTCCAAAGAGACTATTAATCAAGAGGCATTCCAGCTGCAGGAAAACAAAGCGTTGAAATAGACTCTACTATTATCAATGTCGCCTGTTTTGTTTTTGTTTGACAAATATATGTTTATTGTCAATTGTATTAATGGGCAAGTGAAAAGGTGAAAAATAAAACCCTTTGAAGATGATGGGTTTTTTTTCTTGGGGGAGGTGTCATGGGAATGTCCCTCTAAGAAACATGTCCAATGATGCTGTGGCTCGAGGTTACCAGCCAAATATGCTGACACAAGCCTCCCTTTCCCTAATGTTAAAGAAAGATAAGGACTCGATGGAGTGTGGTTCTTACATGCCCATTGCACAGCTAAATGTGGATGCCAACACAGGTGGAGAAGGTAGTCAAGAAGGCATATGGTATGCTTGCCTTCATTGGCAGGGGCGTTGAGTATAAAAATGGTCAAGTTATGTTGCAGCTGCATAGAACCTTAGTTTGGCCACACGTGGAGTATAGAGTTCAATTCAGGTCGCCACACTACCAGAACGATGTGGAGGCTTTAGAGAGGGTGCAGAAGAGATTACCCAGGATGTTGCCTGATATGGAGGGCATTAGCTATGAGGAGAGGTTGAATAATCTCGGTTTGTTCTCGCTGGAACGACGGAGGTTGAGGGGCGCCCTGATAGAGATCTACAAAATTATGAGGGTATAGACAGAGTAGATAGTCAGAGACGTTTCCCAGGGTAGAGGGGTCAATTATAAAGGGGCATAGGATTAAGGTGTGAGGGGCAAGGTTTAGAGGAGATGTATGAGGTAAGTTTTTTACACAGAGGGTAGTGGGCACCTGGAAACCGCTGCCGGAGGAGGTGGTGGAAGCAGGAACGATAGTGACATTTAAGGGGCATCTTGAGAAATATATGAATAGGATGGGAACAGAGGGATATGGACCCAGGAAGTGTAGAGGATTTTAATTCAGACAGGCAGCATTGTCAGCGCAGGCTTGGAGGGCCGAGTGGCCTGTTCATGTGCTGTACTTTTCTTTGTTCTTTGTTTTTACAGGCCCATTTCACAGCTACATGTGGATGCCGAGACGCTGGCTGAGTTACTTCCTTTGCGGTTGTAGCCATGTGTCCCAGATATAGCGGTAGGAGACAAGACGGGATTTGTGAAGGGTAGGCAGCTCTCCTCTAATATACACCGGGTCCTGAATGCTGTCCTCTTACCTTCTTTGGCTCCCAAGCAGAATGTGATTAAAGCTGTGAATGCAGAGAAAGCATTCTACAGAGTGGAGTGGAAGCAGCTTATTGAGGGATTGGGAGGTCTGGATTCGGGCAGAAATGTGTGTAACTGCTAGACACGAATCTCGTGGATAGCGTTCACACCAAGGCAACAAGGTCGGGATACTTTCTTCTGAGCAGGGGTACAAGACAGGGATGTCCCTTGTCAGCGCTCTGTTTCGATCTGCCGACAGACCCTCTGGCACTGAGGGATTCTGGGGGATGGAGGGGGATTGATCAGCTTTATGATGATGACCTGCCCCTGATATCACTGATCCGATCTGCTCAATAGACGGGATGGTGAGGCTGCTGAGCCTGTTGCTTCTTTTCGGGCGATAAATTTATCTGGGAAAAGTGAGTACTTCCTGGTTAGTCGCCCAGAAGGGCGGCTAATCTGGGGGCATTGCACTTCCGCCTGAGCAGAGGTAGATTCCTGTATCTGGGCATGCAGGTTGCATATGATTGTCGATAACATAAGCATTTGAAACACCTTGGACTCCAGCATTTGCACAATAATGATCCTGACTTTGCCTTAAAAGCGAAAATGATCGTAGCATTATGTTTTGTACCTGAGTCCCACATGGATGTCTACATTGATGCTTTATCGGAGGACTTACCTGATGATCTTCAACCATTGCTGAATTGGCTCGAAGATAATCACGTTGGGAGGACAATGAGACGAGGCAATGGGCGGCAACCGCCACTTTTTCCTACAGAAATGTGGAATCAGTACAGGCGAACAATAGCTGGTGAGGACCGAACAAACAATCATGCTGAAGCAGCACACAGAAAAATATATGCAGAATTAGGAATGCACCATCCTGTTATATGGAAGTTCATCGATGGTATAAGGAAAATTCAAAAAGGGCGTGATGCTTACTACGAGCAGTTGATTGCCGGGAATGCTCCAAATCAAAAACTTCTGAAATACATTACGGCCGATGAGCGTATCTTAAACATCGCCCAACAGTTTGATTCACGGGCACTACTTGAATATTTACGTGGTTTGGCCCACAACTTTGAACTGCATTAAACGTTTATACTCATTTTACTTAATATTTGGTGTTAGAAATAAATGTCATGTTTTTATCCATTATTATTATTATTATTATCTATGAAATGCATTAAACTTTTAGACTCATTTTACTTGTTATTTGGTGATAGAAATAAATGACATGTTTTTATCTATTATTATTAACCTATCATGACATTCCTGGCAAAATATTCAATACACACCAAAGGCGCCAAAACAGCAGGGCGGCAAAATAATGAGCGCCACATCAATTTAGCGCCAAAATGGCGGTGTCAAATGATCGGTACCAAAAGGGCGGCGCCAAAACGTACCCGACCCATATGATTGACGTAGGTTTCATAAGCTAAACTTTATAAGTTTGTTTGATAAGGTGAGACTTGATTTACAAAGATGGATTAGCCTCATCCAAATTCGGGGCAGCACGGTAGCATGGTGGTTAGCATAAATGCTTCACAGATCCAGGGTCCCAGGTTCGATTCCCGGCTGGGTCACTGTCTGTGCGGAGTCTGCACGTCCTCCCCGTGTGTGCGTGTGTTTCCTACGGGTGCTCCGGTTTCCTCCCATAGTCCAAAGATGTGCGCGTTAGGTGGATTGGCCATGCTAAATTGCCCGTAGTGTCCTAAAAAGTAAGGTGGGGGGGGGTTGTTGGGTTACGGGTACAGGGTGGATATGTGGGTTTGAGTAGGGTGATCATTGCTCGGCACAACATCGAGGGCCGAAGGGCCTGTTCTGTGCTGTACTGTTCTATGTTCTGTTGTCCCTGGTGGGCAGAGTTCAGATCATCCCAATTAACATTCTGCCGAGGTTTCTATTTGTGTTCACAATTTTTCTTGCTAAATCGCTCTTTGCTGGAGTGGACAAGTTAGTGAACGCCTTTATATGGATTGGCAGGGTGCCGAGTATTCACAGGGTGTACTTCCAGAGGAGCCAACAGTTGGGTGGCCTAACACTACGTAATTTCCTCATATATGAATGGGCGGCCAAGGCGGAGAAGGAGTTCGGATGGGACGGAGAGTCAGCCACCATGTCGGGGAGGTTGGATGCAAGTTCATGAAGAAGGTCGAGCCTTTCTGCCCCACTAACGGCACCACTGCCACTCAGTATAACGGGATATACCTCAAACCTAGTGTTTATCTCCACCTTGAAGATATGGAGACATCTCAGACAACATTACAAGCCCAGTGCCATGTCACTATTGGCTCTTTTCAATGGTCACCATTTGTTTCCGCCATCGGGTCTGGATCCGACTTTTAAGGCATGGGAAGGAGTTAACGTGCTTCAGAGATCTGTTTATAGATTATGGATGGTTCGCCAGTTGGGAGGAGTTCTCGGCAAGATTCCAACTATCAAGGTTACACCTAGTTCAATATTTTCAATTGCACAATTTAGTCCGCAGTCACAGCCTTTCCTATTGGACGAAATATTACGTTAGCAAATACTGGAGGGGTGGGGAGGATTTTGAACATGTATAAGCGGTCCATCTCACTGGAATCTTTGTCGCTTGATCAGGCGATGGCGAAATGGGAAGAGATACTGGGACCATTTGAGATGAGGTTGTGTGGAATGAGGCCCTCTGTTGGGTAAATTCCACCTCACCCTGCGCGGGTTCAGACTCATCCAACTCAAGGCGGTTCATAGAGCTCCTCTAACGAAACGTAGGACGAGCGGGTTCTTCGATGGTGTGGAGGGCAGGTGCGAGTGGCGTTCTCATGGACCCGCCAACCACACCAACATGTTCTGGTCTTGTCCAAAGATGGAGAGCTTTGGGTCTTCGTCTTTAACACCGTGTCAGCCGTTCGAAACATTGATCTGGAGCCTGTCCATTTGTGACGTGTTTTGCTGAGAGCCAAAGGCGGATTCTGCTGGGATGGGGAGCTTCCGCTCCACGCAGTGCCTTGGCCTGGTTTGCTGACCTTATGGACCTTTTATATGTGAAGAAGGTCAAGAACACCATCAGAGATGCACGGAGTGATTCTATCTGAAATGGGCGGCCATTTATCACTCACTTCAAAGAGTTAATTTCCATCAGCTGTTGGGGGGGGGTGACGATGATGGGTGGGGTTAGGGGGATACAGATGTGATTTGAATAGAGCTCTTGGAGGTACTTTTCTATATCTCTAATTTCATCTGTTGATGCGGCAATTATAGATAGAACATAGAACAGTACAGCACAGAACAGGCCCTTCGGCCCTCGATGTTGTGCCGAGCAATGATTACCCTACTTAAACCCACGTAACCCGTATACCCGTAACCCAACAATCCCCCCATTAACCTTACACTACGGGCAATTTTAGCATGGCCAATCCACCTAACCCGCACATCTTTGGACTGTGGGAGGAAACCGGAGCACCCGGAGGAAACCCACGCACACACGGGGAGGACGTGCAGACTCCACACAGACAGTGACCCAGCCGGGAATCGAACCTGGGACCCTGGAGCTGTGAAGCATTTATGCTAACCGCCATGCTACCCTGCTGCCCCCAAAACATTGTATCATGATTGAATAATTTTCACAGTTGCTATGCTGCAGTTAATTTCGTGTTTGTTAAATACGAAACCTTCAACAAAATATTACTTAATATAAAACACGTATCCCTTTGCGCCTCAGGTAGTTACAGTGGATTGAGAGCTGAGATGTTTTTTACCTTGCTGTTTTAGTGGGAATAAAGATAGTAATTAAGGGTATGTAGTCACTGTGTTGAGCAGGATTTTTTAAGGACTAAGTGTACGTTATTTTCAAGTGTGATGTTAAATATATTTAAATCTATGTCAGTAATAAAGTTTGTAGGGCAGCACGGTGGCCTAGTGGTTAGCACAACCGCCTCACGGCACTGAGGTGCCAGGTTCGATCCCGGCTCTGGGTCACTGTCCGTGTGGAGTTTGCACATTCTCCCCGTGTTTGCGTGGGTTTCGCCCCCACAACCCAAAAATGTGCAGAGTAGGTGGATTGGCCACGCTAAATTGCCCCTTAACAGAAAAAATAATTGGGTAATCTAAATTTATAATAAAAAATAAATAAAAATAAGTAATAAAGTTTGTTTTAATGTCCCTATTTCTCTGTGTAATTATTCCTGGAGTGAGGTAACCCATTCCTCACAGTCTTACACAATTAAAATTAAGTATTGGAGTTTCTGATCGGTGTCCGAGCTTCTATTGGGCTTTGGTCAGGTATCGTTCAGATCGTGGTTTTCACATCTAACTTTGCTTTCAACTCGTGCATTGTCTTCAGACCTCTGTAGTCTCAGGGAAACAGAGGTATGTTGGAGAGAGAGTCAGCCCTCACAGTCACTGTCAGGGGACAATTTGCTCGATCTTTAAGGACGAGAGTTAGTTGGATCTCCACTCAGCTGCTAGAATTAAAATTGAAACCACACGTAAACCTTGGGACTTTGAAAAACATATAGTTGTGATCAGCTACATCACTGTCTGTTGTCATATGAGGAGCCGCTGAGACTCTGGGTCTGTACTTCATGGAGTTTAGAAGGATCAGGCGGGTATCTTTGAAAATGACAGAATATCGTTGTTTGCTTGGCGACAGGTGGAGGGGTTCCCTTTGCTGCCCCCGCGGGGGATAAGTGATAGGGTGCTTTCGGGGGTGTGGGTCGGAGATGGGTAAGTGTCTGACATCTACCAGGTAATGCAGGAGGTGGGGGAGGCGTCTGTAGAGGAGCTGAAGGCTAAGTGGGAGGTGGAGCTGGGGGAGCAGATTGAGGAGAGGACATGGGCGGACGCCCTGGAGAGGGTGAACTCCTCCTCTTCATGTGCGAGGCTTAGTCTCATCCAGTTCAGGGTGCTGCACTGGGCCCACATGTCCGGATCTAGAATTAGTAGGTTCTTTGGGGGCAAAGACAGGTGCGTCAGGTGTTTGGGGAGTCCAGCGAACCATGCCCATACGTTCTGGGCATGCCCGGCACTGGAGGAGTTCTGGAAGGGGGTGGCGAGGACGGTGTCGAGGGTGGAGGGATCCAGGGTCAAGCCAGGCTGGGGACTCGCGATATTTGGGGTTGGGTGGAGCCGGGATTGCAGGAGGCGAAAGAGGCCGATGTTTTGGCCTTTGCGTTGCTAGTAGCCGGCGGAGGATCTTGCTGCAGTGGAAAGATGCAAGACCTCCGAGCGTCGGGACCTGGATTAATGACATGGCGGTATTCATTCAGCTGGAGAGGGTCAAATTCGCCCTGAGGGGGTCGGTACAAGGGTTCTTTAGGAGGTGGCAGCCTCTCCTCGACTTTCTGGCTCAACGATAAGATACTAAGTCAGCAACAGCAGCAACTAGGCTGGGGGGAGGAGGGGGGGAAGGGGTTTTAATTTTTAGAGGGATATTGTTTAAGTTAATTTGCTTATTATTAATTTATTTTTGTTTTTTGGGGTTGGAGGGGGTGGGGGTTTGTTATATGCGTTATTACGGGTTCCGGAGGTGTTTATTACTATTATTGTTATTGTTATTATTGTTTTGTTGATATATATTTTTCAAAAAATTCCAATTAAAAATTATTTAAAAAAAAAAGAAATTGACAGAATACTGAGAGGCCTCCACAGGGTGAACGGAAGTGGCTGTTCCCCTCGAATAGGATGAACCTTTAAGCACTCTAACCTCTCCCATGAGGCTCAGCCTCATACTGAAGGGATGAGGTGGAATTTCTTCAGCCAGAGGGTGGTGAATCTGTGGAACTATTTACCACAGAAGGCTGTGGAAGCCAAATCACTGATTGTCTTTGAAACAGATACGTTCTTGATTATTAAGATCCTGGGTGATGGGGAGAAGGCAGGAGAATAGGGATGAGAAACATACTGGATTGAATTGGATGTGTTTATTGGCGTATGTACCAATGTAGAGTGAAAAGTGTTTTTCTGCGTGTGGATCAACAGATCATTTAGTACATGATAAAACACAACTTAATAAGGAAACACAAGGGGCACGTTGTACATAGACACAAACAACGGGAGAAGCATACAGCAGTGTAATGTGAACCAGGTCAATCCATAGGCGGGTCGTTTCGCAGTCTGGTAACAGCGGGGAAGAAGCTGCTTTTGAATCTATTCGTGTGAAATGTCAGACTTTTGTATCTCTTGTCCGATGGGAGAAGTTGGAAGAGTGAGTAAGCCGGGTGGGAGGGGTCTTTGACTATCCTGCCTGCTTTCACCAGGCAGCGGGAGGCGTAGGTTGAGTCAATGAATGGGAGGTGGGTTTGTGTGACGGACTTGGAATTGTTCACGGCTTTCCGAAGTTTCTTGCGGTCTTGGGACCAATTATTTGACATACCAGGCTGTGATGCAGCCAGATAGAATTCTTTTTATGGTGCACCTATAATAGTCGATAAGAGTCAATGTGGACATGCAAAATTTCCTTAGGTTCCCGAGGAAGTATCAGCGCTAATGTGTTTTCTTGGTCATAGCTTTCACGTGGTTGGCCCAGGACAGGTTTTTGGTGATGGACACACCTAGGAATTTGAAGCTGTTAACCACCTCCACCTCGGTGCCGTTGATACAGACAGGCATCTTTGTTCCGACACCATTTTGCCAGAGATGTGGGACATGACTATGGAGTGTTCACTCCCGGATTTGCTGCCACGTGAACAGGATAAATGAGATGATTGAAGGATGAGTAACACAACATTTCACAGAAACACTGCAATTCCAGTTCCTGCATCACTGAATCCCCCGTCGATTCTTGTTTAAAAAATAATCCAAAACACCATCTGCTTCCTGACACGTGATGAGAGGCATTCAGTGCCCATTACTGATCCCTCTCCTATCTGTAACACAACAAACTAAAGTGGATCAAGTTCTGACTTGGCAGCTTCACTTTCACCACAACGGAAGCGTAAATATTATTTTACCTCCACCATCAAGACTAAAAATATGTTATTTCCGAAGTCACGAAAATGTATTTTATGTTTTACTTGATGCCCCAAAGGAATAGATACATGTATGGGAGGCAGAGCGGACAGCGGTCAGAACTACGACCTCGCACGCAAACACATACACACACACAAACACAAACGCTGTCTGATATCCCCCTCTATCACACACACAAACCTGTCTGATATTCCCCTCTCTCACACATCCAAACCCTGTCTGATATTCCCATCTCTCTCTGTCATAAACAAAGCCTATCTGATATCCCGCTCCTTCTCACAAACACTCAAACCCTGCCTGATATTACTCTCTCTCACACACACACAGAAAACCTGTCTTATATTCTCCTCTCTCACGCACACAAATCCTGTCTGATATTCTTCTCTCTCACACACACAAACACAGAAACCCTGCCTGATATTCCACTCTCTCTCTCAAACACACACACACAAACCCTGTCTGATATTCCCCTCTCTGACACACACACAAACATGACTGATATTCTTCTCACATACAGGCTAAACCCTCTCTGATACTTCCCTCTCTCACACAAACAAACCCTGTCTGATACTCCGCTTTCATACACAACCCCTGTCTGATATTCTTCTCTCTCACACACAAACCCTGTCTGATATTCCCCTCTCTCTGACACACAAACCCTGTCTGATATGCCTCTCCCTCTCACACACAAACACAGAAAACCTGTCTGATATTCCAGTCTCTCTCACACACAGAAGCCATGTCTGATATTCTCCTCTCTCACACATACAAACCCTGTCTGATACTCCCCTCTCTGACACACACAAACATGTCTGATATTCTTCTCACACACACGCTAAACGCTCTCTGATATACCCCTTTCTCACACACACACAAACTTGTCTGATATTCCCCTCTTTTACACACACACAAACCTGTCTGATATCCCCCTCTCTCACACACACAAACCCTGCCTCATATTCCACTCTCACACACAAACCCTGTCTGATATTCCCCTCTCTCACACACAGAAACCCTGTCTGATATTCTCCTCTCTCACACATACAAACCATGTCTGCTTTCCTCTCTCTCACACACAAACCCAGTCTGATATTCCTCTCTCTCTCACACACAAACCCTGTCTCATATTCCCCTCTCACATACAAACCTGTCTGATATTCCTCTCTCACAACCACAAACCCTGTCTCATATTCCACTCCCTCTCTCTCACACAGATCGTCTGATATTCCTCTCTCACATATAAAAACCCTGTCCTATTTTTCCCTCTCTCTCTCTCATAAACAAAGCCTATCTGATATCCCGCTCCTTCTCACACACACTCAAACTCTGCTTGATATTCCTCTCTCTCACACACACAGAAAACCTGTCTGATATTCTCCTCTCTCACATATACATACAGAAACCCTGTCATATACTCCTCTCTCCGACACACACAAACCCTGTCTTATATACTCCTCTCTCACGCGCACAAATCCTGTCTGATATTCTTCTGTCTCACACACACAAACACAGAAACCCTGTCTGATATTCCACTCTCTCTCTCAAACAGACACACACAAACCCTGTCTGATATTCCCCTCTCTGACACACACACAAACATGACTGATATTCTTCTCACACATAGGCTAAACCCTCTCTGATACTTCCCTCTCTCACACAAACAAACCCTGTCTGATATTCCGCTTTCATACACAACCCCTGTCTGATATTCTTCTCTCTCACACAAAAACCCAGTCTGATATTCCCCTCTCTCTGACACACAAACCCTGTCTGATATGCCTCTCCCTCTCACACACAAACACAGAAACCCTGTCTGATATTCCAGTCTCTCTCACACACAGACGCCATGTCTGATATTCTCCTCTCTCACACATACAAACCCTGTCTGATACTCCCCTCTCTGACACACACAAACATGTCTGATATTCTTCTCACACACACGCTAAACGCTCTCTGATATACCCCTTTCTCACACACACACACAAACCTGTCTGATATTCCCCTCTTTCACACACACAAACATGTCTGATATCCCCCTCTATCACACACACAAACCTGTCTGATATTCCCCTCTCTCACACATCCAAACCCTGTCAGATATTCCCATCTCTCACACACACAAGCCCTGTCTGAAGTTCCCATTTCTCACACACACAAACCCTGTCGGATATTCCGCTTTCTTACACAAACCCTGTCTGATATTCCTCTCTCTCACACACAAACCATGTCTGATATTTCCCTCTCTCACACACAGAAACCCTGTCTGATATTCTCCTCTCTCACACATACAAACCATATCTGCTTTCCTCTCTCTCACACACAAACCCAGTCTGATATTCCTCTCTCACAACCACAAACCCTGTCTCATATTCCACTCCCTCTCTCTCACACAGATCGTGTCTGATATTCCTCTCTCACATATAAAAACCCTGTACTATTTTTCCCTCTCTCTCTCATAAACAAAGCCTATCTGCTCCTTCTCACACACAATCAAACTCTGCTTGATATTCTTCTCTCTCACACACACACAGAAAACCTGTCTGATATTCTCCTCTCTCACACATACATACAGAAACCCTGTCATATACTCCTCCCTCCGACATACACAAACCCTGTCATATTCTCCTCTATCACGCACACAAACCCTGTCTGATATTCTTCTCTCTCACACACACAAACACAGAAACCCTGTCTGATATTCCACTCTCTCTCTCAAACACACACACAAACCCTGTCTGATATTCCCCTTTCTGACACACACACAAACATGACTGATATTCTCCTCACACACAGGCTAAACCCTCTCTGATACTCCCCTCTCTCACACAAACAAACCCTATCTGATATTCCCCTTTCATACACAACCCCTGTCTGATATTCTTCTCTCACACACACACACACACACACAGAAAACCTGTCTGATATTCTCCTCTCACACATACATACAGAAACCCTGTCATATACTCCTCTCTCCGACACACACAAACCCTGTCTGATATTCCCCTCTCTCACACACACAAACCCTGTCTGATATTCCCCTCTCTCACACATACAAACCCTGTCTGATATTCCCCTCTCTCACACACACACAATCTGTTTGATATTCCCACCTCTCACACACGCAAGCCCTGTCTGAAGTTCCCATCTGTCACACACGCAAACCCTGTCGGATATTCCGCTTTCATACACAAAGCCCGTCTGATATTCCCCTCTCTCACACCCAAACCCTGTCTAATATTCCCCTCTCACACACAGAAACCCTTTCTGATATTCTCCTCTCTCACACACATAAACCCTGTCTGATACTACTCTCTCTCTCACACACATCCAGTCAGATATCCCCCTCTCTCTCACACACACACAAACCCTGTCAGATATTCCACTCTCTCACACACAACCCCTGTCTGATATTCCTCTCTTTCACGCACAGAAACCCTGTCTGATATTCTCCTCTCTCACACACACACACAAACCCTGCCTGATTTCCTCTCTCTCACATAGAAACCCAATCTGATATTCCTCTCTCTCACACACATACCTTGTCTGATATTCCCTTCTCTCACACACACACACAAACCCTGCCTGTTTTCCTCTCTCTCACATAGAAACCCAATCTGATATTCCTCTCTCTCTCACACACAAACCCTGTCTCATATTCCCCTCTCAGCACACAAACCCCGTCTGATATTCCTCTCTCACGCACACATACCCTGTCTGATATTCCCTTCTCTCACACACACAGAAACCCTGTCTTTTTTTCCCATCCCTCACTCACACAAACCCGGTCTGATATTCCGCTTTCATACACAAACCCTGTCTGATATTCCTCTCTCTCAAACACAACCCCAGTTTGATATTCCTCTCTCTCTCACACACACAAACACTGTCTTATATTACCCTCTCTCAAACACAAACCCTGTCTTATATTCCTCTCTCACAACCACAAACCCTTTCTTGTATTCCACTCTCTCTCTCTCTCTCTCTCTCTCTCACACACAGACCGTGTCTGATATTCCTCTCACACAAGAACCCTGTGCTGTGTTTCCCTCTCTCTCTCTCTCATAAACAAACCCTATCTGATATCCCCCTCCTTCTCACACACACTCAAACCCTGCTTGATATTCCTCTCTCTCACACACACACACAGAAGGTCTGTCTGATATTACTCTCTCTCACACACATACACACAGAAACCCTGTCTGATACTTCTCTCTCTCACACACACAAACACAGAATCCCTGTCTGATATTCCACTCTCTCTCTCAAACACACACAGAAACACTGTCTGATATTCTCCTCTCTCACACATACAAACCCTGTCTGATATTCTCCTCTCACACACAGGCAAAATCCTGTCAGATATTCCCCCTCTCACACACACACAAACCCTGTCTGATATTCCGCTGTCATACACAACCCCTGTCTGATATTCCGCTGTCATACACAACCCCTGTCTGATATTCTCCTCCATCACACACACAAACCCAGTCTGATATTCCTCTCTCTCACAAACAGAAACCCTGTCTCATATTCCCCTCTCTCACACACAAACCCTGTCTGATATTCCTCTCTCACACACAAACCCTGTGCTATATTTCCCTCTCTCTCTCTCATAAACAACCCTATCTGATATCCCCCTCCTTCTCACACACATCAAACACTGCCTGATATTCCTCTCTCTCTCTCACACACACACACACAGAAACCCTGTCTGATATTCTCCTTTCACACCTACACACACAAACCCAGTCTGATATTCCTCTCTCTCTCACACATACACACAAACCCTGTCTGATATTCCTCTCTCTCTCACACAAACCCTGTCTGATATTCCCCTCTCTCACACACACAGACCCTGTCTGATATTCCCCTCTCACACACACACAAACCCTGACTGATATTACCCTCTCTCTAACACACACAAACCCTGACTGATATTCAACTCTCGCTCACTCACACACAAAACCTGACTGATATTCCCATCTTGAAACGCAAACTCTATCTGATATTGCCCTATCTCACACACAAACCCTGTCTGATATTCTCCTCTCACACACACAAACACTGTATGATATTCCTCTCTCTCACACACACAAACACTGTCTGATATTTCACTCTCTCACACACACAAACCCTGTCTGATATTCCACTCTCTCACACACACAAACCCTGTCTGTTAATCCACTCTCTCTCACACACAACCCCTGTCTGATATTCCTCTCCCTCTCACGCACACGCAAACCCTGTCTGATATTCCCTCCTCTCTCTCACACACATAAACCGTGTGCGGTATTCCCATCTCACAGACAGAGACCCCTGCCTGATATTTTCCTCTCACACATAGAAACCCTGTTTAATATTCCTCTCTCTCACACACACACACACACACAAACCCTGTCTGATATACTCTTCTCTCACATTTACAAACCCTGTCTGATACTCCTCTCTCTCTCACACACACAAACCCTGTCTGTTATTCCCCTCTCTCACACACACACAAACCCTGTCTATTATACCCCTCTCTCTCACACACACAAACCATGTCTGATATTCCCCACTCTCACACACAAACCCTGTCTTATATTCCTCTCTCTCAGACTTAAACAATGTCTGATATTCCCCTCTCACTCACACACACACAAACCCTGTCTGATATTCTCCTCTCTCACACACAAACACTGTCTGATATTCCTCTCTCTCTCTCACATACACAATCACTGTCTGATATTCCTCTCTCTCACACACACTCACACAGAAACCCTGTCTGATATTCCACTCTCTCTCTCACACACACAAACGCTGTCTGATATCCCCCTCTCTCACACACACAAACCCTGTCTGATATTTCCCTCCATCACACACAAACCCAGTCTGATATTATCCACTCTCTCTCGCACACATACCCTGTCAGATATTCCCCTCTCTCACACACACAGAAACCCTGTCTGATATTCCACTCTCTCTCTCACACAAACGGAAAACCTTTCTGATACTCTCCTCTCTCTCACATACAAACCCTGTTTGATACTCCTTTCTCTCACACACATAAACCGTGTCTGATGTTCCCCTCTCACACGCACACAAACCCTGTCTGATATCCCCCTCTCTCTCACACACACAATCCATGTCTGAAATTCCCCTCTCGCTCACACACACATATCCTGTCTGATATTCCTCTCCCTCACACACAAACCCTGACTGATATTCACCTCTCTCACACACACACAAACCCTGACTGATATTCCCCACTCGCTCACACACACACAAACCCTGTCTGACATTCTCCTCTCACACACACAAACACTGTCTGATATTACGCTCTCACTCACACACACACAAACCCTGTCTGATATTCCCCACTCTCTCTCACATGTAAAATCTGCCTAAAATTCCATCCTCTCTCTCTCTCACACAAACCCTGGCTGATATGTTTCACTCTCTCACACACACAAACTCTGTCTGATATATCCCTCTCACTCACACACACACACACACAAACCCTGTCTGATATTCTCCTCTCACGCACACACAAACACCGTCTGATATTCCTCTCTCTCTCACATGCACACAAATACTGTCTGTTATTCCACTCTCTCTCACACACACACAAACCATGTCTGACGTTCCCCTCTCTCATACACAAACCCTGTCTGACATTCCCCTCTCTCAAACACACAAACCCTGACTGATGTTCAACTCTCTCTCACACACACACAAACCTTGACTGATATTCCCACATCTGACACACAAACCCTGTCTAATATTCCCCACTCTCTCTCACATGCAAAATCTGCCTAAAATTCCATCCTCTCTCTCTCACACACAAACCCTGTCTGATATGTTTCACTCTCTCACACACACAAACTCTGTCTGATATACCCCTCTCAGTCACACACACACACAAACCCTTTCTGATATTCTCCTCTCGCGCACACACAAACACCGTCTGATATTCCTCTCTCTCTCACATGCACACAAATACTGTCTGTTATTCCACTCTCTCTCTCACACACAAACCATGTCTGACATTCCCCTCTCTCATACACAAACCCTGTCTGACATTCCCCTCTCTCAAACACACAAACCCTGACTGATGTTCAACTCTCTCTCTCACACACACAAACCTTGACTGATATTCCCACATCTGACACACAAACCCTATCTGATATTGCCCTCTCTCACACACACACCCTGTCTGATATTCTTCTCTCTCACACACACACACAAACTCTGTCTGATATCCCCCTCTCACTCACACCCACACAAACCCTGTCTGATATTCTCCTCTCACACACAAACACTGTCTGATAGTCCTCTCTCTCACGCACACAAACACTGTCTGATATTCCTCTCTCTCTCTCACATACACAAACCCTGTCTGATATTCCCCTCTCTCACACACACAATCCCTGTCTGATATTCCTATCTCTCTCACGCACACACAAACCCTGTCTGACATTCCCCTCTCACTCTCACACACACAAACCCTGACTGATATTCAACTCTCGCTCACACACACACAAAACCAGACTGATATTCCCATCTCTGACACGCAAACCCTATCTGATATTGGCCTCTCTCACAGACACAAACCCTGTCTGATCTTCTCCTCTCACACGCACAAACACTGCCTGATATTCCTCTCTCTCACACACACAAACGCTGTCTGATATTCCTCTCGCTCTCACATACACACAAATACTGTCTAATATTCCTTTCGCTCTCTCACACACACAAACCCTGTATGATATTCCCCTCTGTCACACACACAAACCCTGTATGATATTCCCCTCTCTCACACACACAACCCCTGTCTGATATTCCTCTCTCTCACGCACACGCAAACCCTGTCTGATATTCCCTTCTCTCTCTCAGCACACAAACAGTGTGCGATATTCCCATCTCACACACAGAAACCCTGCCTGATATTCTCCTCTCTCACACATCCAGACCCTGTCTGATACTCCTCTCTCTCACACACAACCCCTGTCGGATATTCCTCTCTCTCCCACACACACACAAAGAAAACCTGTCTGATATTCTCTTCTCTCACTCATACAAACCCTGTCTGATACTCCTCTCTCTCTCACACAACCATCCCCTTTCTGTCATTCCCCTCTCTCTCTCACACACACAAACCCTCTCTGTTATTCCCCTCTGTCTCACACACACAAACCATGTCTGATATTCCCCTCTCTCACACACAATCCCTGTCTGATATTTCTCTCTCTCTCACACATAAACCATGTCTGATATTCCCCTCTCACTCACACACACACAAACCATGTCTGATATTCTCCTCTCTCACGCACAAACACTGCCTGATATTCCTCTCTCTCACACACACACAGAAACCCTGTCTGATATTCCACTCTCTCTCCCTCGCACACAAACGCTGTCTGATATTCCTCTCTCTCTCACATACGACCAAATACTGTCTGACATTCCTCTCTCTCGCACACACACAGAAACCCTGTCTGATATTCCCCTCTCTCTCGCACCCAGACCCCGTCTGATATTCCCCTCTCTCTCACACACAAACACTGTCTGATATTCTACTCTCTCTAACACACACACAAACCCTGTCTGATATTCTCCTCTCACCCACACAATATCTTTCTGATATTCCTCTCACTCTCACAAAAAAACAAATACTGTCTGATATTCCCCTCTCTCACACACTCAAACCCTGTGCGATATTCCCATCTCACACACAGAAACCCTGCCTGATATTCTCCTCTCTCACATACAAACACTGCCTGATATTCCTCTCTCTCTCTCACATACAAACAAATACTGTCTGATATTCCTCTCTCGCACACACACACAAAACCGGACTCATATACAACTCTCGCTCACACACACACAAACCTTGACTGATATTCCCATCTATGACACACAAACCCTGTCAGATATTCCACTCTCACACACACAGACCCTGTCTGATATTCCTCTCTCTTTCACACACACACGAACTCTGTCTGATATTCCCCTCTCACTCACACACACACAGACACTGTATGATATTCTCCTCTCTCACATACACACAAACCCTGTCTGATATTCCCCTCTCTCTCTCACACACACACAAAAACTCTGTCTGATATTCCCCTCTCACTCACACACACACAAACTCTGTATGATATTCCCTCCTCTCTCTTACTCACACAAACCGTGTGCGATATTCCCATATCACACACAGAAACCCTCTCTGATATTCTCCTCTCTCACACACACAAACCCTGTCAGATATTCCCCTCTCTCACGCACACAGACCCAGTCTGATATTCCCCTCTCTCTCACACACAAACACTGTCTCATATTCCTCTCTCTCTAACACACACACAAACCCTGTCTGATATTCTCCTCTCACCCACACAATATCTTTCTGATATTCCTCTCTCTCACATAAAAACAAATACTGTCTGATATTCCCCTCTCTCACACACTCAAACCCTGTCTGATAGTCCAAACTCTCACTCACATGTAAACTCTGTCTGATATTCCCTCCTCTCTCTCACACACACAAACCCTGTGCGATATTCCCATCTCACACACAGAAACCCTGCCTGATATTCTCCTCTCTCACATACAAACACTGTCTGATACTCCTCACTCTCACACAGACAAACTCTGTCTGATATTCCTCTCTCTCTCTAACACACACAAACACTGTCTGATATTCCTCCCTCTCTCTCTCACACACACAAACCCTGTCTGATATTCCTCCCTCTCTCTCTCACACACACACAAACCATGTCTGATATTACCCTCCCTCACACACAACCCCTCTCTGCTATTCATCTCTCTCACACACAACCCTTGCCTGATATTCCCCTCTCTCTCTCACACACACACGCCCTGTCTGATATTCCCCTCTTGCTCACACACACACCCTGACTGATATTCCCATCTCTGACACTCAAACCCTGTCTGATATTCCGCTCTCTCACACACACAAACGCTGTCTGATATTCCCCTCTCACACACACACAAACCCTGTCTGATATACCCTCTCTCTCACACCACACACAAACACTGTCTGACATTCCTCTCTCTCTCTCACACACACACAAACACTGTCTGATATTCCTCTCTCCCTCAAACACACACACAAACCCTGTCTGATATTCTCCTCTCGCACACACAAAAACACTGTCTGATATTCCTCTCTCACTCACACACACACACAAACCCTGTCTGATATTCTCCTCTCGCACACACAAAAACACTGTCTGATATTCCTCTCTCACTCACACACACACACAAACCTTGTCAGATATTCCCCACTCTCTCACACATGCAAACTCTGTCTGATATTCCCTCTCACACACACAAACCGTGTGCGATATTTCCATCTCACACACACAAACCCTGTCTAATATTCCTCTCTCTCTCACACACAAACATAGAAACCCTGTCTGATATTCTTCACTGTAGCACTGAAATGCAACAAACTCAGCACTCAGTGCAAACAAAGTCTGCACTGTAACTAGCTCCTATTTATACTATGACTCGAGCCTCTGAAAACTGGCCTAATCCAATTAACTAATTAACAAGCTCCAGCTGCAAGTAAGTACACGTAGAACCTTGTTTGAAGCTGATTCAAAATTCACCTTCTTATAGACCAAAAAGCAACTTTTAAGTTAATTAACTAAATAAAATAAATACTTGACTTAAAATAAAAATGAACCCTTATACTCCCTCAGTCTCCAAACTCTCACAGTAGCACTCAAATGCAACAAGCTCAGCATTCAGTGCAAACAAAGTCTGCACTGTAACTTGCTCCTATTTATACTGTCACTCTAGCCTCTGAAAACTGGCCTAATCCAATTAACTAATTAACAAGCTCCAGCTGCAAGTAAGTACAAGTAGAACCTTGTTTAAAGCTGATTCAAAATTCACCTTCTGATAGACCAAACAGCAACTTTTAAGTTAATTAACTAAATAAAAGAAATAGTAGACTTTAAATAAAAATGAACCCTTATAATCCCTTAGTCACCAAACTCTCACTGTAGCACTCAAATGCAACAAGCTCAACAAGAAAGTTTGTGGGATCTCAAAATCGATTTGTTGGATATGTTCAGCAGTCTGGGGCAGATCAACCAACACTACTGAGTGCTTCGTTGTAACGTTACCTATTTGTATCGCTACAGGGGTTGTGATGTGTCCCTGTTGTAAATGGCCTGTGTCGCCGCTGATTGGGATGGTGTCTGTTGTGGGCCACGTATCTCATGGGAACATCATGGAGGAATTAAGTGTGGTGCGGGATCCTGCTGTGTCCCAATGAAATTATACGGGGTGTCCCTGGACTTTGCCTACAACTACCGGTCTACCGGACTTGTCCCAAAAGTGTTACAGACCCAAGTTGTGGAGCCCGAACACCGTCGGTCGGTGTTGTTCATGTCTGCCTTCTCTGAACAGCCGCTAACGCTATGGATCGGCTATGCCCTATTACTTTTAAGGGTGCCTGTCTGTTGGTTTCTCTGCTGCTTATGGGGCGCGTTGCACTGTCGTCGCATTCTTGGGAATTGGGCTGGTGTGGGCTGTTCCTACTCTCATTTACCCTTGCAAGGTTCTGGTGTGCTCTAATTGGATTCATGTCTGCCTGCTCTTCATCTGGTTTTATAAATGCGGCTTTGTCTTTGACTGATTGCTCCCAAGCGCGGGACAACCTTTTCAAAACCCATTTTTCATTGTGGGCTTCGTCTGAGGGGTCATAATTTGCGTGAGCTCTCGTTCCTGCCTCTGTCGTGTGAGAGACCAGGATTCGAGTCCATTTAGCCATATTATCTGCGGACAAATGGGCGCGGGCTAACTCTCTGAAAACTGCTGTAAAGTGTATCCACAAGCGTCCTGCAAACGCTGTGGGGCGTTCTGTTTTATTTTGCCTACACTTCTTTAGGCCTTCTACCGGGTCTCCTCTGTTGTAGCCGATCGCATCAAGTATCGCCATGTGCATTTCTTGGAGTGTACCACCTCCGACATTCTCTGGGTCGAGTAGGGCTGCCACGACTGAATGATCGAGGCTTAAAACCGTGAGCTTCACTTGCTCCTTCTCGTCCAGGCCGTACAAGGTGGCCTGCTGTTTCACTAGCGAAAAACTGGTGGGGGTCGGATGTGGGAAGGAATGGTGTAATTTTCCACATGCGTCCCGTAATTGGGTTATGGTTAACGGGGTTGTATAAAGGAAATATGTGTCTCCTTCTGCTGCGACCCTGCGGTGTATGGTTACAGGATTCATGGGGGTATGTTCTGCCTCCTCAGTCGGGGGTTGGGGTGCTGTCTTTTTCTGGGGAGTTTCCTGCATACATGGCCCATGCACGTATCTATGAGCAGTTTCATTCAATTCCTGCCACTCGAGGCCGTTTTCCTGGTCTAACTGGGTCCCAAATGTACTTTGCGTGGTCTTCGGAGCTCTGACTTTGTTTTGTCGTGGACGTGTGGAGTGCCCGTAGGGCTGCATTTAAATCAATGCACCGTTTCTTCAATTTCTCAACTTGTTGCTCGGTCTCCTGTCTTACCAAGACCGCACGTTGCACGTCGTGGTAGGCCTTATCATATTGGGTTTTAAAATTACTCAAATGCGCGATACAAGACTAGTGTGCCCTCTTGGCGTCATCCACCTCTCTGTCCCTCGCTGCTAACTGCTCTCTTAAATCCTTATTCTCCTTCTCAACTTCGCTCACATCTACCTCCCTATTTCTGTCTCTCTCCTCAAACTCTCTATGGAGCATCCTAACGACCTCCTCTGTGCCTCGCAATTGTGACAAGCAGGACACGATTGCCATCGGCTTGCGAGCTTTCCCTTAGCTCTTCTTGTGGATCTCTAACAGGTTCTCCCACCCGGGACCTGTTTCATCATTGGCGCAGAATTCACTCCAAAGGGGCCATCTTTTCCCTTTGAGATATTTTCTGATCTCATCTTCCCATACGGGACACTGCCCTACTTTACTGGTCGCTGCGACCTCGAATTCCTAGGGGTCCATAAGGCATTCCATTGCCTTCATTGCCATCTTCTCTATCTAGCTTCTCTACTGAATCTGGAACAGGGTGTGATGAAGTGGTGATGTAAACACGGGTACGGCTTACACTATTTTCTGGCCTACAAAACTCCCAAAACTTTTACAGAACAAAATCTCTCAGGTTTACCTTATATCCCTGTTAGTACATATGCATTAACACACCTCCGAATCTCGGAGGCTTGATCAGTATTGTTCTTACGCTTGGGGTTTTTCTGTTTCCAATTGGATTCTCAATTCAAATTTGTGTTTTCTCAGTGGTTAGGCCACTTCTAAATCGAGTCGCGTCAGATGTCGCCAATAAATGTTTCTCGTTGTGTTCTCTCTCTAATTGGCTCTGTTTATGGCGGTTAACATGGTCGCCTTTCTTAATTCGAATTAAGTTTGCTCAAGAGTCCGGCAGGTATCGATACCGCCACAAGGTTCAAAACCGAATACTGATCAAAGACTCGATACACCAGTTAGTACGTTTGAAATCAATGCATATTTATTTACACACACAGTCAATTATACTCAAGCACAATCTCTACCAACTAAACTATCATTACTACTAAAGCCTATACTTAGCTTCTGGCGCCCACTCAGTCAGAGGAACAATGGCCGTTGTCCGGTCTGAAACTGCTGGGGTTGAGTTGGTACAGAAAAGTAGCTATAACGTCTCTGTTGTCTGTTGACTTTGGACTTACTTGTTCTCGTGCAGCTGCTATGCAGGTCTCTTCTCGCTGAGAGCCAAGACTAAGAGAGTGATTCTCTATCGGGGGCTTTTCCGTATACCTGAAGAGGGCTTCGCCCGCTTTTGGGCGAGCCTTGAACTTGGCCCCAATTAATTGGACCGCATCTTGATAATCGGTATCGATCTCGCCCAATAAAGGGGAGGGTGCCCTGATGGCTAGACGTGTCTTAGGTGGCCGTTGGCTTGCTTTATTCTTGTCTCCTCTGGCGCCGGTGTATAGGCTTGTGTATCGTTTCCCTAAATGTCTTTTGTCCTCGGAGATGGCTCATTAGTATTGTAATTACTTTGTAGTATCGGTCTTGTCTGGGAGCTACGGCTCCAATCAGCAGACAAACCTTCTACCTGCTTGTTTTCTCAGTATTGTCCGTTTTCCCTGCATTATTTGCAAAGTGTCCATTTTGTAATCGAGACGTAGCCAGCCCAGATGTCTACAAGTGTAAACTGCATACTAACACCTTAATATACATGTCTCACTCATACGCAGGGAGGGTAAATAAATTCACTTGTTGGGTCTGTACACAAATTCCTAGATGCTTGGGGGAGGGAATCCCTGTGCGACCTATCCCTTTCACCAGTAAAGAGATAGCAGAATTGGATCGAAGACAAAATAGTACAGGACGTGGTGAAGATACACAGAATATGTTAGATTGGAGATTAGCTGGATACGATATGAAGAGGTTTGAGGAATGGTGGGGGCCTAGGTTCAATGTAATACGTCAACCGCCCTGGTTGATCCTTCCCAATGATACTGGAGTCCCAAAAGGAAGGAAAGAATCACAAAACATATGGGACCCACTCAGTGGGCACGAGTCAGTATGATCAGACCTTGAATTGGCAACCCACTATCTTCCACCTTACAGCTAAAGGACTATTCATCTTTGATTGGTCAAGACTTGACAATGAAACTAGTGAAGGCTCCTGGGAAGGGGATTGATTAGACTAATTATAACTGATGGTAAAGGAAACCTGACCGCATATAACGGCACGTATTTTATCTGTGGTTACCAGAAAATTGGGAAGGCTCCTGCTATTTGGGATACGTAGTCACTTATGTGCATCACATTCAGCAACTGCAGGACCATCCCCAACACAGGATGACACGAAGTGTCATGACATGGGCACAAATGCTGGGAATAATGATACCACCTTTAGGAATAGCCACTAATGCATACGAACTACGCAGACTACGAGACATTCTTGAGCTAATAACACTGCAGAAGCTGTTAACCAGATAGAAACTGAGATGGTTGCTATAAGTGCGGTTTTCCTGCAGAATAGAAAGTTCTTGATTTCATGTTATCTGAAAAGGGGGGCACTTGTGCCCTGATTGGAAGCGACTGTTCCATATACATCCCTGATAACTCAGGAAAAGTGATAATCTGGTGGATCACATGTGTCAAGAGGTGACAAGATTACATGAAAATGAGGGATGGGACTTTGGCATTGGGTGGTTCGGATCATCAGGACAGAGGATTTTGTTCTGGATTATAACTGCCATTGTAATCTTGTTTGTCGTATGGTTACTGTTTTAATGTTGCGCAAGATATTTTTATTGCACGAACACTGGAACAGCCCTAGCCACCTTGCCTCTTTGCTGCCAGGCTCATAACATGCAGGGAACTGTCATACGTCCGTTCTCCTTACATTATAAACCACCTTCTCTACGGAGGACAGGATAATTTATAAAAAGGTGTTGATCAAAAGATCAACAAGGTGGGAATTGTGGAAGGCAAATTAACATAAACCAACTTAGAATCATGCTGGGAAATGCTTGACTATAGTTTAACGCTGCTTTTGGACTAAAATAAGTAGGTCGGGTAACATAAACAAAATACTGCTTAATATTCAGGTTAGTCAGCCTTATTATGAAAACACATTGTCCTCCGAAAGATTACAAAATGTGTACTCGAGTTCTTTTTTAGCCAAGGGCAAGAACATACGTACTACGTATTACATAATACATACTTTCCAATGTCTATTTAATATAAACATGCCTGTTTACTTCAAGCTGTTATTTCAGACTATAAAGAAATGTTTCCTTCAATTGAATCTCAGAGTGCAGTGCACTGGCTTTGCAGCTGGAACACTATCTCCGCAAATATATCTGTGTAAATACATTTTCTTAAATCGAACCTAGGGGAATTTGTCTTTATTATGATTTCGACGACAGCTATAAGATACTTGGTAATGGATTCAAGCATTTTCCCCACGAACGATATTAGGCTTCCTGGTCTATAATACCCTGCTGTCTCTCTATCTCCCATTTTGAATATTGGAGTGACGTGAGCTATCCTCCTATCTGAGGGACAGATCCAGAGTATTTAGAATCCTGGAAGATGACCACAAATGCATCCACTATTTCCAGTGCCATCTCGTTAGGCACTCTGAGATGCAGATTCTCAGGCCCTGAGGATTTATCAACCTTCAATCCCATCAATGTTCCTAGCAACATTTATCTACTAACGTTGATCTCCCTCAGTTCTTCCCTCTCATTAAACCTTTCATTCTCCAACATTTCAGGTATCTGATTTGTGTCCTCTTATGTGAAGACAGAACCAAAGAATGTATTCAATTGCTCAGCCATTTCTTTGTCCCTTATTATACATTCCCCTGTTTCTGTCTGTAGGAGTCTCACATTTCTCTTAGCCAATCTCTTTCTCTTCACATATCTATAAAAACTCTGAGTGTCAGTCCTTATATTCCCTGCAAGCTTCCTTTCGTATTGCACTTTTACCTTCCTAATCAATCCCTTTGTCTTTTGCTGAGTTCTAAACTGCTCCCAATCCTCAGACCTATTCTTTTTCTTGGCCAATCTGTATGCTGCTTCCTTGGATCGGATACTATTCCTAATTTCCTTTCTGAGCCATGGATTGGCCCTCTTATCCCCTTTGTTTTTGTGCCAGACAGGAATTAACATTTGTTGGAGTTCCCCCATACATTCCTTAAATGTTTGCCATTGTCTATTCATTATCATCCCTTTAAGTAACTGTCCCCAATCCATCAAGACCAACTGAAGCCTCATATCTTCATAGTACCCTTCATTAAGATTCAGCAGCCTAGTCTCCGATTCAACGACTTCACTTTCTATCTTGATAAAAAATTCTATCACGTTATGGTCGCTCATCCCCAAGGGGTCTCGTACAGCCAGATTGGCAATGATTCCCTTCTCATTACACAGCACCCAGTCTAAGATGGCCTGCTCTATAGTTGATTCCTCCACATATTGGTCAAGAAAACCATCCCATGTACACTCGAGGAATTCCTCCTCTCCAGCATTGTGGCAAATTAGATTTGCCTAATCTATGTCAAGATTAAAATCACCCATGACCACCGATATTCCCTTATTACATGCATCACTAATTCCATGTTTAATGCCATTCTCAACCTTACCACTGCTGTTTGGGCGACTAAATAATGCACTCACTAGTGTTTTCTGTCCCTTGGTGTTTCACAACTCAACCAATACAGATTCCACATTGTCAGAGCTAATATCCTTTTTCAGTACTGTGTTAATTTCCTCTTGAACCAGCAGTGCCACGCCACCACTTTTTATTTTACGCCTGTCCTTCCTAAATACTGAAAACCCTGGGACATTCAGTTCCCATCCCTGGTCACCCTGCAGCCATGTCTCCGTAATCCCAATTATATCATACCCATTTATGTCCATCTGGGCGATTAGTTGATCCACTTTATTACAAATGCTCCGTGCATTAAGGCACAGAGCCGTTACGTATGTCTTTTTCATCATGCTTGTCTTGCTCCCAATATTTTTCTCTATTGCCCTGTTTGAAGTTTGTCCTTGGTTTCTCCACCTATCACTTTTCTTATTCACTTTTCTACATTTTGTTAATGTCCTTACTACCGCATTCTCTGATTCCTTGCATAGGTTCCTTCCATCCCCCTGGCATGTTAGTTTAGACCTCCCGATCTGCTCCAGCAAATAGCCCCCCTCGGACATCAGTTCCAGTCCAGCCCAGGTGTACCCTGTCTAGTTTACACAGGTCCCACTTCCCCCAAAACCGGTCCTACTACCCCAGGAATCTGAAACTCTCCCCCTGACAAAATCTCTCCAGCCACGTATTCATCCTATATATACTGTCATTTCTGCTCTGACCAGCACGTGCTACCGGTAGTAATCCTGAAATCACTACCTTTGAGGTCCGATTTCGTAACTGTTGAACTCTGGTGCAGAAGGCTGTGGAGGCCAAATCACTGTGTGTCTTTAAGAGAGAGATAAATATGTGCTTTTTTAATAACGGGATCAGGGGTGAAGGAGTAAGGCCGGAAAATGGGGATGAGAAAACTATCAGCCATGAGTAAAGGGCGAAGCAGACTCGATGGGCCGAGTGCTCTAATAGTGCCCCAATGTCTTCTGGCCTTATGGTCCTATGGTCTTATATGACCTCAGTCGCGATGTATAACTGGGAGTATTTGTCAATGTGAAATTGAATCAGTGTGAGTCACTAATTAGCATTTAATAAGTGGGTTCAGTTTAAACATCAAGCTATGTCTTCTCATCTCTCGTGTCCACCGAGCTGACCCTGTTTAATAATGTATCTTTTTTTTGCGGTGGGGGCTTGGGGTCCATGATTATTGGGAGCCGTTTCTAATGTGGAACTTAGGTTGCAATAAGGTCAGACATTAATTAATTGAATGTCGGGAAATGCTTTCTGGGGAAATAAATGGTGCTGGAGGCGGGCAAGTCTCCAAGGCCTGATAACATTCTTCCCTGACTACTTATGGAAATGGCCTGAGAAATAATAGATCGGTTGGTGGTGATTTTCCAAAATTCTTTTGACTCTGGAATGTTTCCTAGTTTTGAGGACAGCCAATATAACCCCAGTATTCAAAAAAGGAGGGAGAGGGGAAAGAGGGTACTATAGAACCGTGTGCCTAACATCGGTAGTGGGTTAGTTTCTAGAGTCCGAGGTACAGTGAAAAGTATTGGGTCTGTGTAAAGTCCAGACAGATCGTTCCATGCAAGAAAAACATAGGACATACATAAATACACAATATAAATACATAGGCACAGGCATCGGGTGAGCAGCCAGAGATATGTGAAGACATCAATTCAGTCCATAAGAGGATCATTCAAGAGTCTGGTAACAGAGGGGAAGAAGCTGTTTTTGAATCTGTTAGTGCGTGAACTCAACTTTGTATATTCTGCCCGATGGAAGAAGTTGGAAGAGTGAGTAAGCTAGATGGGAGTGGTCTTTGATTATGCTGCCCGCTTTTCCAAGGAAGCAGGAGGTGTACATAGAACATAGAACATTGCAGCGCAGTACGGGCCCTTCGGCCCTCGATGTTGCGCCGACCCGTGAAACCATCTGAAGCCTATCTGACCTACACTATTCCATTTTCATCCATATGTCTATCCAGTGACCACTTAAATGCCCTTAAATTTGGCGAGTCTACTACTGTTGCAGGCAAGGCGTTCCACACCCCAACTACTTTCTGAGTAAAGAAACTGCCTCTGACATCTGTCCAATATCTACCACCCCTCAATTTAAAACGATGTCCCCTTGTGTTGGTCATCACCATCCGAGGAAAAAGACTCTCACTGTCCACCCTATCTAACCCTCTGACTATCTTATATGTCTCTATTAAGTCACCTCTCAGCCTTCTCCTCTCTATCGAAAACAACCTCAAGTTCCTGAGCCTTTCCTCGTAAAACCTTCCCTCCATACCAGGCAACATCCTAGTAAATCTCCTCTGAACCCTTTCCAAAGCTTCCACATCCTTCCTATAATGTGGTGACCAGAACTGCACGCAGTACACCAGGTGCGGCCGCACCAGAGTTTTGTACAGCTGCAGCATTACCTCGTGGCTCCGAAACTCAATCCCCCTACTGATAAAGGCTAGTACACCATATGCCTCCTTAACAGCCCCATTAACCTGGGTGGCAACTTTCAGGGATTTATGTCCCTGGATGCCGAGATCTCTCTGTTCATCTACACTACCAAGGCTCTTGCCATTAGCCCAGCACTCTGCATTCCTGTTACTCCTTCGAAAGTGAACCACCTCACACTCTTCCGCATGTAACTCCATCTGCCATCTCTCAGCCCAGCTCTGTAGCTTACATATGTCCCTCTGTAACCTATAACATCCTTCAGCACTATCCACAACTCCACCGACCTTCGTGTCATCTGCAAATTTACTAACCCATCCTTCTACACCCTCTTCCAGGTCGTTTATAAAAATGACAAACAGCAGGGGCCCCAAAACAGATCCTTGCGGTACACTAGTAACTGAACTCCAGGATGAACATTTGCCATCAACCACCACCCTCTGTCTTCTTTCAGCTAGCCAATTACTGATCCAAACCGCTAAATCACCTTCAATCCCATACTTCCTTATTTTCCGCAATAGCCTACCGTGTGGAACCTTATCAAACGCCTTACTGAAATCCATATACACCACATCAACCGCTTTACCCTCATCCACATGTTTGGTCACCTTCTCAAAAAACTCAATGTCAATTGATGGGAGGCAGATTTGGGTGATGGACAGGGCTGTGTTCACAACTCTCTGCTGCTTCTTGCGGTCCTGGGCCGAGCAGTTGCCATACCAGGCTGTGATGCAGCATGATAGGATGCTTTCTATGGTGCATCTGTGAAAATTGGTAAGAGCCAAAGTGAACATGCCGAAGTCCCTTAGTTTCCTGAGGAAGTATCGGCAGTGTTGTGCTTTCTTGGTCGTATAATCGACATGCGTGAAGTAGAACTAATTGTTGGTGATGTTTACAACTAGGAATTTGAAGCTGCCAACCAGCTCCACCTCGGCACCTTTAATGCAAACTTTGCTTCCTCAAATCAATGACCAGCTCCTTAGTTTTTACGACTTTGAGGGAGAGACTGCTGTTGTTCCACGATGCCACTAAATTCTCTATTTCCCTCCTATACTCTGACACATCGTTGTTCGAGATCTGACACACTATGGTCGTGTCATCAGCAAACTTGCAGATGGAGTTGGAGCCATGTTTTGCCACACAGTCGTGTGTGCATAGGGAGTATTGTAAGTGACTAAGTAGGCAGTTTTGTGGGGCTCCTTTATTCAGGACTAAAGCGGAGGTATCATTGTTTATCTGTATTGATTGCGATCTGTGGATCAGGATATTGAGGATCCAGTTACAGAGGGAGGAGCCAAGTCCTAGTTTTGTAGATTTGATATGAGCTTGGCTAGGATTATGGTGTTGAAGGCAGAGCTGTAGTCAAATAGTAGTCTGATGTAGCAGTCCTTATTGAGGAGATGCTGCAGGGTTGTGTGTAGGGCCAGGGAGATTGTGTCTGCTGTGGACCAGTTGCAGCGAGATGCGAATTGCAGTGGATCAAGGAATTCAGGAAGTATGCAGTTGATGTGTCTCACGACCAACTTCCGACAACAGGATCAAGGGCACCGGTAGTCATTGAGGCACGTTGCTTGATTCTTCTTTTACACCAGAAGGATGGTGGATTTGGAAAGCAGTGGTATAATCAGACAAAGTTAGCATGGATGCATGAAAGGAAAATCATGCTTGATAAATGCAGTGGAGTTCTCTGAAAATGTAACTAGTAGAGTTGACCAGAGAGAACTGGTGGATGTGGTTTATTTAGACTTTCAGAATGCTTTCGACAAGGCCCCACACAGCAGCTTACTATGGAATGTTAAAGCACATAGGATTGTGGATAGTGTCGAGATCGATAGAAAAATAGTTATCAGACAGGAAGCAAAACGTTGGGATCAATGGGTCTCTTTTCCTGGTTGGCAGGCAGTGACTAGTGGTGTACCACAATGACTAGTGGTCGGGCACTAGCTGTTCACATTACATATTAATGATTTGGACACGGGAATTAAATTAATTATCTACAAATTTGCAAATGATTATGATCTGCTTCAGTAGGATTTGGACAGGCTGAGTGAGTGGGCATATGCGTGGCAGATGCAACATAATGTGGATGAATGTGAGGTTATCCGATTCGGTAGCAATATTAGGAAGGCAGATTAATATTTGAATGGGTGAAAATTCGAGAGGAGTTTACACATTAAAACCTTGGTGCCCTCTTGCATCAGCTACTGAAAGTAGGCGTATAGATACTGCAGGCAGTAAAGAAAGCAAATGCGATGTTGCCCTTCAAAGCGAGAGCATTTGAGTATAGGAGTAGGGATGTTTTGCTGCAATTGTATGGGGCTTTGTGAGGCTGGGCCTCTAGTATTGTGTGCAGTTTAGGTGTCCTTACGTGAGGATGGATGTTCTTGCTATGGAGGGAGTGCAGCGTAGTTTTCCCTGGCTAATTTCTGAGATGGCAGGCCTGTCAGATGAGGAGAAACTAAGTCGGTTAGGATTCTATTGATGGAGTTTAGAGGAGTGAGAGGGGTTCTCCTCGAAACATACAAAATGCGCACAGCATTAGACAGGGTTGATTCACGAAGAATGTTCCCTACAGTGGAGGTGCCCAAAACTCGGAGTCATAGTTTGAGGATAAGGAGTAAACCTTTGAGGACTGAGGTGGACAGTGCTTAACACTGCTGTCCCAGAGCGCCGGGACCCAGGTTTGATTCAGGCCTTGGGTGACTGTCCTTGTGGTTTGCACCCTCTCCCCGTATCAGCGTGGGTTTTGCTCCAGGTGCTCCGGTGTCCTCCCACAGTCCAAAGATGTGTAGGTTAGGTTGATTGGCCATGATCAATTGCTCCTGATAGTGGGATTACAGGAATAGGACAGGGGATTGAACCTAAGTCTTTCAAAGGGTGGGTGCAAACTCTATGGAACGAATGGCCTCCTTCTGCACTGTCAAGATTCTGTGGGATTCTATAAATTTATTCTTGTGAATCTGTGGAATTCATTACCGCAAAATGTTGTTGAGGCCAAAACGCTGCGTCATTTCTAAAGGAATTAACTATAGCTCTTGGGGCTACCGGGATCAACGGATATGGGGGGAATGCGGTATCATGTTATTGAACATAATAATCAGTCATGATCGTAATGAATGGCGGAGCATGTTCGAAGGGCCAAATGGCCTCCTCCTTCTATATTCTAAGTATGTTCCTGTGTTTGAAGAGGTGGAACATGGAACCTGCGTGGTTCCGAGCAGAGGAGACAGAGAGGCAGATTGAAAATTCTGTCACATTATGGACACGACATTGAGGAACGGTGCGACGGTTTTAGAAGCAGTGTAGAAATTGATTCAGAGAAATGTCCTGGACAGCTGACTTCCTGTTACATGGAGAGATTAGAGAAACTGGAATTGTTGTTCTTGGAGAAGATAAAATTGAGGGGAAATCTGACAGAGGTGTTCAGAATAGTAAAGGGTTTTAATGGTACAGAGAGATATTCACCAAGGCAGACATTTCGGGAACCAAAGGACTCAGGGTTAATGCGATTGGCGATCGAATCAACGGCTGAATGAGAGAAACATAGTTTAACAGGGCACTTGGTTAGTATCTGAAATGTGTAGTCGGAGAGTGCGGCGCAGCCAGATTCAAATCAGAATCAAATTGAATCAGTAACTGGAGAGGCGATTTGCAGAACAATGACGAGGAGACGGGGAATAGAGATTAGCTGAGCCGATCGTGCAGGGAGCCCCAGCTGTGCAGACACCCCAAATGGTCAACTACAGATTGATAAACATTCTGTGAGATTTTCATTCAATTAATTATTGAATCAAATTGCCCCAGCTAAATAGAACAGCCACATTCCAGAGTACAGAGTATCTGAAGGAACACTCTGACATTAATGATGTAATTTCTGAATGGTCAGTCAGAGTGAATGTCATCTCTGAAACAATATGAGATCAAGGAACATTTCTACCGCTGTTTAACACAGCTTCCAATTATAATTTATTATTTAATGTAATCATACTTGAACAGTTTATGAGGTAGGTTGTTTAATTAAGTCTCAGAGCCTCGCCTATTCACAACTGGGAATTAACGCAGGTGTAATTTCTGTAAAGTTGAAAGAAAGCAACAATTTGAACAATATTGAAACGTCACTATCTCCTTGGAGATATTCAAATGTATAAAGTTACTGTTTTGGGCGAATATCTCCTCACATCTTACTTCAGAGAGATTGTCTGATGTGTCAAGGAACAGATTCGCTTCACACAGAAAATGCATCAACCAATTGAATGGGTCAGAAAAATATTCTATCTAATTCTTGCCGTAGTTGGTGTTCCTGGTAAGTGTCGAAAGTCCATCAGCCTCAGTAAATCTATGCATTAACTTGTTTGTGGTATTATTCTGTGAATGATCATGTTAATTGTGATCGAATATTATTGTCATACACCAACACTTACAATAACATACATTTATTAGATTTTCTAAAGGATCTCTGAAATTATATACCGTATATACATTTTCTAGCTCAAAGGCTCTCTGTGTGATAAAGTTGTTGCATTCAGCACAATGTGGTATCCTGTTGTGGCAAACCTCAAACCAGGACACTTGGCCTGACCAAATGTATCCGTCCACATAAGATATACAAATAGAACATAGAACAGACAGTGCAGAAGGATTCCATTCCGCCCATCGAGCCTGCATCGATCCACTGAAGCCCTCACTTCCATCCTATCCCCGTAACCCAATAACCCGTCCTAACCTTTTTGGATACGAAGGGCAATTTACCACGGCCAACCCACCTAACCTGCACACTTTGGACTGTGGGAGGAAACCGGAGCACCAGTTGGAAACCCACGCAGACACTGGGAAAACGTTCTGACTCCGTACAGACAGTGACCCGGCAAGGAAACGAACCTGGGACCCTGGCACTGTGAAGCTACAGTGATAGCCACTTGTGCTATCGTGCAGCCAAAATGTGTGTGACTAACTGCAGCGGAAGCCCTGAACTCAGTGACCATGTGTTAGTATTTTTCAATCTCACATTGCACCCAGTGTGGGTTGTTAATTGACGTCAACACCCAACTGCAGTGACATATCTGTCCTTGACATTCTGTCATTGTTCAACTGTATTCAGTGTGGGGAATCATCTAACTCTTATTCCAAGTAGACAGAACTTTATGGTAGTGATTAATCCCCTTTCCAAAGCATGGTCCTGTGAATGATTTGGTTTTGAATGTTTGGCCCCGGAGTAACTGGAAACCTGCGTTTTGGATGGCAGCTTAGATAATGGTTGCGATTCAGTCACCTCCTAGGCGATCCTAACCCACAATTTATTGATGTCACATTCCATGCTGCCTCGGCACAAAAACGGAGATTTATTGTCAGTAATGTCGAGTCTATTCTCTTCTTCATCCTTCAGTAAACGGAGTGGCAATTGTGGTCCTGTCCCGTGGAAACTGTGGTCTTTCCACCTGCACCACTCGATACCTGGTGGCAATGTCAACGGCGGATCTCCTGGTCATTATTACTGAGGTTATCACCAGGCGAATCAATGATTATTCTTTCAAATTATCTTTCCTGTGGATCACTCCTGTGTGCAGTGTTCAATATGTTCTCATCCGTGCAGCCTTAGATTGTTCTGTTTGGTTCACCGTCGCTTTCACATTTGATCGATTTGCTGCCATTTGTTGGCAGAAGCTGAAATATAAATATTGCACCAAGAAAACTGCGGCAGTAGTTCTAGCAACAGCCGGGATTTTCCTCTGTTTAAAGAACATTCCCATGTATTTTAGATTTAAACCTACGAGGATCATTGACCATGTACCAATGCACTGTGTCAATAAGCTAATCTACTTTACTGACCCGCGATGGATTGGATTCAGAATGTTTGAAAAGGCTTTAACTCCATTGATACCATTCGGGTTAATTCTGTTGCTTAACGCTCTGACAGTCAGGCACATTTTAGTGACTGGTCGAGTCCGTAAGGGACTGAGAGGCCAGAGCAAGGGAGAGAATCACAGTGACCCAGAGATGGACAGCAGAAGGAAGTCTATTGTTTTACTCTTCAGCATATCCGGCAGCTTCATACTCCTGTGGTTGGTGTACCTTTTATGTTTCTTTGGTGCTGCAGATGGGTCGGATGAAGAGTCTTACTATAACTTCGGAAGAATTGGAAATATGCTGCGGGATTTAAGTTGCTGCACAAACACATTTATTTATGTGGTGACTCAGTCCCAATTCAGACAGCAGTTGAAGAGCGCGGTGAAATATCCAGCTACATCAATTATTAATTTGATTAATAAACGATAACATTGAAATCAGCTCAATGATCCAATCCACACAGCAGGAGGGGACCACCGGAGGAAGGAAAAGAAAGGGCCTAGAGGATTCAAAACCTCAATGAGCCATCAACACAGGCAAGTCATCTGTCCGCCTTTCTATTTATAGAAATATTTTACACATTTAGTAATTCTGAACTTGATTATTGCTGAATAAAGAGAAAAGACGAATTTTCCTATCTTCCTGTGGTAAGGATATTTCACAAGATTACCAGGTGAAGAGGAAAACCCTTTTTGTAAGAGAAGAGCACTGTTTGGTTGGCAAGTGGACATTGAGCTTTTATTCACCTCCATAACGTCACCTGATAATCTTCCTGTGTCAGCCCAGCAGCTTCACAAACCATCGTGCGTTCCATTTTTTTCTCTAGACACGAGTATTCCAATGGAATTATGTCCGTTCTCCCACTTTCTACCCTCAGTAAACTCGCCATCAACAATATCTATGACTTAACTCACAGTGAATCTGTTTCACCAATAATTACCTGTGCTCTCTGACCTGCACTGATTTTCAGATCAGCAACACCTTTGTGGGAAAAACTGTTATCCTCACTTCAAAGCTCTTCCTATGTTAACTCCCCCCTCTGTCTTGTCACCTCTGGAGTCCTGCAGAGCTGACCAGAGCTCTAAGGTCGCTGGGAATGTCCGGTCCCATCACAGCTCTTCCGGAATAGGACGTGACAAGCTCATAGGGAGGTGCCCCGGGGGTTCACAACATCGTCTCCGGCCCCCATGATCAAAATTAGGGGTGGAAACCTCCTTGAACCAGGTACCGTTCACTCTCAGCTAATGAACTAACAGAAGGAAAAAACATACCAGACTTCATCCTCATCAACCTGCCAGCCGCAGTGGCATCAGTCCATGGCAGTATCAGTACGAGTGACCATCACACTGCCGTCGCGATTTCATCTTCACATTGAGTGTTGTGTGGCACATAGGCGTGGGCCTTGGTCAGAGACACCTGCAATATCTGTACATGTGTTGAATGCATATCCATAGGCAATCTATATTCATAGAATTTACAGTGAAGAAATGGGCCAACCCGCCTATCACTTCTGCACCGTCCCTTGGACAGCACACCCCACATAAGCACACTTCCAAACTATCGCCGTAACCCAGTAACCCCACCTATCTTTTTGGATACTAAGGGAAATTGAGCATGGCCAATCAACCTAACCTGCACATCTTTGGTCTGTGGGAGGAAACTGGAGCACCCGGACTAAACACACGCAGACTCAGGGAGAACATGCAGACTCCGCACAGACAGTGACACAAGCCGGGAATCAAACCTGGGACCCTGGAGCTGCGAAGCAACTGTGCTAACCACTGTGCGACCGTACTATAGACGCACAATAATCACAAATAGACAGTAATAATGCACACACTAACTATAATTATACACACTTACTGACACACATACCATAATACACACTAACAGTCCCATTTAATCCTACAATCTGCTTCAAAGTGAAACATAGCACTTAGTGGGGCATCAAGTGGTGAACGGCTGACGGACTTGACCATTTGTCAAACCTTGTTATTTCCCAGGGACATACATGGGAATGGCTTATTCAGCGGGACACCCCTTATCAGCAGCTGCCTCTGAGGAATGCTGCTGGTAGCACAGTACCACAGAACCCAAGGACAGTCGATAAGGCGGCCTCCACCTGTTGTTGAGCAGACCACGCAGCCCAATGCTGCCTGGCAACCAATAATTGTTATTGAATTGTATCCAGCCGACGGGGGCTGTGTAGCTGTTTCCAGAACTGTCTAAAATGTTTTTGATTTCTTATGTCCAGCGGACAGGCGCTTGCTAGTTCCAGCGGACTGCTCACTGATTGGAATCATACCAATCACAAAGGAAGATTGTTCTAGTTGTTGGAGGGCAATCATCTATGTTCCTGGACTTCAGTGCAGGAGCTCCTCAGGGTCGTATCCTTGCATCAACCATCTTCGCCTGCTTCATCAACGATCTTCTTTCCAATATAATAAGACCATAAGACATAGGAGCGGAAGTAAGGCCATTCGGCCCATCGAGTCCACTCCACCATTCAATCATGGTTGATTTCAACTCCATTTACCCGCTCTCTCCCCATAGTCCTTAATTCCTCGAGAAATCAAGAATTTATCAATTTCTGTCTTAAAGACACTCAATGTCCCGGCCTCCACCGCCCTCTGTGGCAATGAATTCCACAGACCTACCACTCTCTGGCTGAAGAAAGTTCTCCTCATCTCTGTTGTAAAGTGACTCCCTTTTATTCTAAGGCTGTGCCCCCGCGTCCTTGTCTCCCCTGCTAATGGAAACAACATCCCTACGTCCATCCTATCCAAGCCATTCATTATCTTGTAAGTTTCTATTAGATCTACCCTCAACCTCCTAAACTCCAATAAATATAATCCCACGATCCTCAGACGTTCATCGTATGTTAGGCCTACCATTCCTGGGATCATCCGTGTGAATCTCCGCTGGACCCGCTCCAGTGCCAGTATGTCCTTCCTGAGGTGTGGGGCCCAAAATTGCTCACAGTATTCTAAATGGGGCCTAACTAGTGCTTTATAAAGCCTCAGAAGTACATCCCTGCTTTTATATTCCACGCCTCTTGAGATAAATGACAACATTACATTTGCTTTCTTAATTATGGACTCAACCTGCAAGTTTACCTTTAGAGAATCCTGGACTAGGACTCCCAAGTCCCTTTGCACTTTAGCATTATGAATTTTGTCACCGTTTAGAAAATAGTCCATGCCTCTATTCTTTTTTCCAAAGTGCAAAACCTCGCACTTGCCCACGTTGAATTTCATCAGCCACTTCTTGGACCATTCTCCTAAACTGTCTAAATCTTTCTGCAGCCTCCCCACCTCCTCAACACTACCTGCCCCTCCACCTATCTTTGTATCATCAGCAAACTTGGCCAGAATGCCCCCAGTCCCGTCATCTAGATCGTTAATATATAAAGAGAACAGCTGTGGCCCCAACACTGAACCTTGCGGGACACCACTTGTCACCGGTTGCCATTCCGAAAAAGAACCTTTTATCCCAACTCTCTGCCTTCTGTCTGACAGCCAATCGTCAATCCATGTTAGTACCTTGCCTCGAATACCATGGGCCCTTATTTTACTCAGCAGTCTCCCGTGAGGCACCTTGTCAAAGGCCTTTTGGAAGTCAAGATAGATAACATCCATTGGCTTTCCTTGGTCTAACCTATTTGTTATCTCTTCAAAGAACTCTAACAGGTTTGTCAGGCACGACCTCCCCTTAGTAAATCCATGCTGATTTGTCCTAATCCGACCCTGCACTTCCAAGAATTTAGAAATCTCATCCTTAACGATGGATTCTAGAATTTTGCCAACAACCGAGGTTAGGCTAATTGGCCTATAATTTTCCATCTTTTTTCTTGTTCCCTTCTTGAACAGGGGGGTTACAACAGCGATTTTCCAATCCTCTGGGACTTTCCCTGATTCCAGTGACTTTTGAAAGATCAGATCTAACGCCTCCACTATTTCTTCAGCTATCTCCTTTAGAACTATAGGATGTAGCCCATCTGGGCCCGGAGATTTATCAATTTTCAGACCTTTTAGTTTCTCTAGCACCTTCTCCTTTGTGATGGCAACCATATTCAACTCTGCCCCCTGACTTTCCTGAATTGTTGGGATATTACTCATGTCTTCTACTGTGAAGACTGACGCAAAGTACTTATTAAGTTCCTCAGCTATTTCCTTGTCTCCCATCACTAGATTACCAGCGTCATTTTGGAGCGGCCCAATGTCTACTTTTGCCTCCCGTTTGTTTTTAATGTATTTAAAGAAACTTTTACTATCATTCCTAATGTTACTGGCTAGCCTACCTTCATATTTGAACCTCTCCTTCCTTATTTCCCTCTTTGTTATCCTCTGTTTGTTTTTGTAGCCTTCCCAATCTTCTGACTTCCCACTACTCTTTGCCACATTATAGGCTCTCTGTTTTGCCTTGATGCATTCCCTGACTTCCTTTGTCAGCCATGGCTGCCTAATCCTCCCTCTGATAACCTTTCTTTTCTTTGGGATGAACCTCTGCACTGTGTCCTCAATTACTCCCAGAAACTCCTGCCATTGCTGTTCTACTGTCAGAATTGGGGATGTTTACTGATGACTGCACAATATTCAGCACCGCTCGTGACTCATCAGACATTGAAGCAGTCCAGCTGAAAATGCAGCAAGGCCTGGACAATATCCAGATTTGGGCTGACAAGCGGCGAGTAGCATTTGTGCCACACTAGTGCCCGGCAAAGAGACTCTTCAATAAGAGAGAATAAAATTATCGCCCCTTGGTATTAAAAGGCATTACCATCACTGACTCCCCCACTCTCAACATCCTGGCGGTTGCGATTAAACAGAAACGGAACTGGACTAACCACATATGGGCAGCACGGTAGCATTGTGGATAGCATAATTGCTTCACAGCTCCAGGGTCCCAGGTTCGATTCCGGCTTGGGTCACTGTCTGTGCGGAGTCTGCACATCCTCCTCGTGTGTGTGTGGGTTTCCTCCGGGTGCTCCGGTTTCCTCCCACAGTCCAAAGATGTGCAGGTTAGGTGGATTGGCCATGATAAATTGTCCTTAGTGTCCAAAATTGCCCTTAGTGTTGGGTGGAGTTACTGGGTTATGGGGATAGGGTGGAGGTGTTGACCTTGGGTAAGGTGCTCTTTCCAAGAGTCGGTGCAGACTCGATGGGCCGAATGGCCTCCTTCTGCACTGTACATTCTATGATTGATATAAACACTGTGGCTACAAGAGCGGGTCAAAGGCTAGGAGTCCTGCGGCGAGTAACTCACCTCTTCCAATATTCATTGCCGATCTCCAAAGTTACGAAAATAAATCATTACAGGCCGGGGAGTCTGATTATCCTTCGGCCTTAGTGCCCTTTCTATCTTAACATGTCCGTCTTTCGTCTGGTGATGAATGTAGGAATTTCAGTGTGTTGTATTCTGGGTTTTTGGAGCAGTAAGGGTTAAACGTCTGTGTCATTGTGTGTGTGTGACTCCTGCAGCCATGTTTTAAAATAATCCTGGATTGAAAGGTTGGGACACGGGTGCAATCATACCATTGTAAGACGCTTGGGCAAATGGAATTTTGTTTGGATTAGGGGCATTCCCTGTGGAGTTAATTAGATTTCAACTTGGAATGATGACGTCATTGCTGGCTGGAGTTAAGGCAACAGGCATTTTGAGAAAACAGTTCAGCTCTGATCTGAATGAAGCTGTAACCACAGTCAGGCAGATTGCTCTCTGCAGCTCAGTCAAAAGATATCAATTGTCTTTAAATCAGCTGAGGACGTGGGCGGATGAAGCAAGCTGAGAAGCAGCTTCTGAAGACGTAGAGCCAGAGTTACTGCATGGGTCTGACAGGAGGCAGATCTTGTCTCTAAACCAGTGTCAACAGATCTCCCTTTCTCAAAGAACATCGATGTGAAGCAAGTGTTCCTGAACTTCCGGTGTGATATATCGTCGGAGGGTCACACTTTTGGGCGCTCCGATAGGGTCCCAACCCACAAAATAATTTTGAAAACTATTTTTGTCGGACCATACATAGCTGGGCACTGCAGAGAAGGCAGATTAGCCCCCCCCCCCCCCCCCCTTGCTGATCCCATTACCAAATGTAAAGTGAGAGAGTGCAAGAAGCCTGAAACTGACATGATCTCGGCAGATAAAAGCAAATTAGTGCGGATGCTGGAATCTGAAACCAAAAGAGAGAATGCTGGAAAATCTCTGCAGCTCTGGCAGCTTCTGCAGGGAGAGAAAAGCGAAAACGTCTGGAGTTCAGATGACCCTTTGTCAAAGCTCTGACAGAGGGTCATCTGGACTACAAACTGTAGCCCTGAACTCGGCATTCTCGGAGTCTCGTGGAACGTCTCGGCACCTAGGATGGCGACGAAAGAACAGCAGTCAGCAGGAGCGACAATCACGCTAGACACAACTTCAGGCGCCTTGGCAAAATAATTCAGTCAGCCTTTCAACTTACATGTCGAGAGCACCGGTGGAAGGGAAGGAAACAGAAGTGGTTGTGGCATTGGACGCCGAGAAGGCGTTTGACCTGTAGAATGGGGGTACTTGATGGTAGTTCTGGAACGGTTTGGGATTGGACCAAGATTTGTGAACTGCGTAAAGCTATTATATAAAGAGCCAGAGGCGAGTATCCGCACAAACAATATCAGTTCGAGATACTTTTCTCTCCACCGTGGGATGAGACAGAGATGTCCTATGTCCCCCCTGCTGTTTTCACTTGCGATTGAGCCATTGGCCATCGCATTAAGAAGCTCGGAAGCATGGAAAGGAATAGTGCGGGCGGGTGGAGGGAGGGGTGGGGGTGATAGAGCATAGGGTGTCATTATATGCCGATGATTTGCTGCTGTATGTGTCGGTACCGAGTGGGTCGATAGGAGGAATATTGGAGCTACTGTGAGTATTTGGGTCTTTCTCGGGGTACAATCTGAACCGGGACAAGTGTGAGTATTTTGTGGTGTCTGGGCCCGGTTTGGGGGCAGGGGTGGGGGGGGCTGCCATTCCGTAGCACTTGGATCACTTTAGGTATTTGGGGGTGCATGTGGCCCGGGAGTGGGGAAGGCTTCGCAGGTACAACATCACTTGTTTGGTGGGGTGAGTGAAAGCCGATCTGGCAAGGTGGGATGGTCTCCCTGTCACTGGCGATTCGGGTGCAGGCGGTTAAAATGAATGTGTTGCCACGATTTCTGTTTATTTTTCAATGTCTGATGGAGATTTTGATCAAGTTCAGGAGGTGGGTTTTGTGGTAAATCTCGCCAAAAGTGAGTTTGGAAAAGCACAAATCACGTTCCTTTGTCATACAACCGGACCCAGACAAATGGTCCCACGGGGTGTGAAAATAAAAGTTATTGGGGACTTTACAACACCCTCGACACAAAGGAAATAAAGCGATTTATTGGCATGAGAGGATTTTACCGTAAATTTGTGCCCATTTTAGCAGCGTGGTTGCTCCATTGATGGACTTGCTTAAGAAACATAACAAAATTCAGTGGACAGCAGAGTGTCAACGGGCATTTTAAGACCTGAAGGCTCTGCTAAACACTGCTACTGTGTTGGAGAAGTACAAGAGGCTTTGTGATCGGAATGAATGAAAGTATCTGACCTTAAAGAAAGATGCTGATGCGTGGAGAAATGGATGGCTTCCGCAGAGACCTTCTTGTCCAAAGAGATTGTTAATGAAGAGGCATTCCAGCTGCAGGAAAACAAAGAACTGAAATCGACTGTATTATTATCAATGTTGCCTGTTTTGTTTTTGTTTAACAAATATATATTTATTGTCAATTGTATTAACGGGCAAGTAAAAAGGTGAAAAACGAAACCATCTTTGAAGTTGATGGTTTATTTTTTTTTCTTGGGGGAGGTGTCATGGGAAGGTTTCTTTAGGAAAGGTTTTTGTCTTGTCACATGGCTTCAGTGATGTCATTGTGTGGGTGGAGCTTGGCTTAGGCTCTGTGACTTTTTACTTTCGTTTTCAGACTTGGCTACTGTGGACTCAGACAGAGAAGTATTTTGGCCTATTTCTCTATTTTCAACTTTAAAGAGCGACTCAAGAAATAAATCAGATGATTATGGTTACCTGGTGTTTTGTAAAAAAAAGTTTTTTAGTTTATGGGATATTGTTCTTGAATTGGAACTGTTAAGGGGAATTCATGAAGGGTTGATTGATTACATTGATTACTGTAGCTGTCTTGGGTCTTTATGTTTGGAGTTGATACAAATCCTTACTGTGAGCGTTTATGCAAATTATAAGTAAATTCGTAGGATAAAGTTTATTTTTTTATTAAAAACGCCTAAGAACTCTGTTGCATAACACCTGAAACGCAGTCTCCTGCGCTTATCCTAGCCAAAATCAATTAACAGTTGTGGGTCAGGTGAACTCCATAACATACTTTGGTGTTTTCAAAACTCTGGCCCATAGCGTAAGATAATATTGGTATTCCACAAGGAGTCCATTCGTTTCACAGTGGTTTACCTGGCGAGGCTCCGGTTCAAGAGAAGGACTTCTTTTTGAGACACCTGAAGAGGTCGAGGACTTTATCAACAAACATGCATTGAGGTCCAATTAAACGCGAGGTGTTGTGGTGTGGATATCTTTATTTGCAGTTTCTTGAAAAAGCTGCGGGATGAAGGGGTGGTCCATTTCACTATATATGGTTCTTGATAATCGGTCGTTGAAGATTTTTTCTTCCTAGTTGAAGGAATAATTACATGTTATACAGTTGATGGATCTTAATCGTTTCCCTCCCTCGACATAGTTCATTTGCATGTTGGGCTTGATTTTGTGGCTTTTATAGTCCTGGTGGGAACTGCCGAGCGAGCAACTCATAATGCAGGCAAACCGGAGAGAGGAAGGGGGAGCGGCAGTGTAAAACGAGGACTAATAGGTTTGGCTTGCTTAGGGTCTGGGTTGGAGGGGGTGGGGGGGGGGAGGAATGAGTTGAAACTTAGTAACTGGTTCAAATTCGACTGATCTTGGGAGGGGCCTTAAACTGTGTTTTATAACCCAAACATGTCTGGCTATCGAGGATTGCAAGTTTCATGAAGCATGTGGGGGTGGGGGGGGGAGGGGGCACGTGCAGATTCCGACATCCACATGATTGGGGAATCTTGTTTTTCTCACATGTACATAAGATCTACTCAAGACAATCTCTGGTTTGTTTGGTAAGTCTCTGGTCCTGGCAGTGAGAAAAGTAGAAATTTGGGGATAGTGATCTCTGATCACGCTCCATATTTGGTAGACATTGAGCTGGAGACATGCCCGGTCAAGCAGACGCCATTGATACTAGATGTGGCACGATTGGCTGAGAAGGGGTTCTGTGATCGCATGGCCGCGGCCATTGAGGTGTACATCAGGTTTAACAAAATGGATCTGTCTCTTCCTCTACACTGTGGGAGGCTCTTAAGCCGGTGATTAGAGGAGAGGCTATCTTATATAAAGCATACTTACATAGGGCAGTGAGGGCGCGTTTAGTAGCAGAGATCCTGGAAACAGACCGCCACTACTCGGAGGTTCCTCCTCCGGAGCTGTTTGCTGCCAGGAAGTGGCTCCAGGTGCAGTGTGACTTGCTATCCGTTGGAAGGGCCGAGCAGCAGCGGTGGCGCGAGGGGCGTGGGGTATGATCACGGGAGAAGGCAGTTGGTGCCCTTGCTGAGGCAACAGGCGGCCTCTCAGGACCTAGTGCAGGTCGAGAACTGGAAGGATGGTTTAGTGTCAACACCGAGAGCACATGTGGCTTTTGTGGCGTTCTACAGAATCTGTACAGGTCAGAGCCACTGGAGAGAGTGTGAGATATGATGGAGTTTATGGATAGGTTGCACCTGGCGAGTAGAGGCGGAGGGTTGGGAGTAGCTGGCGGCCCCGCTAGCCCCAGATGAGCAGCTGAGGGCGATTGGATTGATGCAGACGAATAAAGCCCGGACACTGATGGGTATCCGGTTGACTTTTGTCGGTAATTATCTGTCCAGCTGGTACCATCAACGGTAGATATGTCCAATGATGCTGTAGCTCGAGGTTACCAGCCAAATATGCTGACACAAGCCTCCCTCTACCTTATTTTAAAGATAGATAAGGACACGACGGAGTGTGTTTCTTACAGGCCCATTTAACAGCTAAATGTGGATGCCAACACAGGTGGAGAAGGTAGTCAAGAAAGCATATGTCATGCTTTCCTTCATTAGTCGGAGCATTGAGTATAAAAATTGGCAAGTCATGTTGCAGCTGCATAGAACCTTAGTTTGGCCACATTTGGGGTATAGAGTTCAATTCTGGTCGCCACACTACCAGAACCATGTGGAGGCTTTAGGGAGGGTGCAGAAGAGATTACCCAGGATGTTGCCTGGTATGGAGGGCATTAGCTATGAGGAGAGGTTGAATAATCACGGTTTGGTCTCACAGGAACGACGGAGGTTGAGGGGCGACCTGCAAGAGATCTACAAAATTATGAGGGGTATAAACAGAGTGGATAGTCAGAGACTTTTTCCCAGGGTAGAGGGGTCAATTATAAGGGGGCATATGTTTAAGGTGCATATGTTAAATGATGCTATCGTGCCCGCCTCTACCACCGCCGCTGGTAAAGCGTTCCAGGCACTCACCACCCTCTGCGTAAAAAACTTTCCACGCACATCTCCCTTAAACTTTCCCCCTCTCACTTTGAAATCGTGAGCACTTGTAACTGACACCCCCACTCTTGGGAAAAGCTTGTTGCTATCCACCCTGTCCATACCTCTCATAATTTTGTAGACCTCAATCAGGTCCCCCCTCAACCTCCGTCTTTCCAACGAAAACAATCCTAATCTACTCAACCTTTCTTCATAGCTAGCACCCTCCATACCAGGCAACATCCTGGTGAACCTCCTCTGCACCCTGTCCAAGGCATCCACATCCTTCTGGTAATGAAGCGGCCAGAACTGCACGCAGTATTCCAAATGTGGCCTAACCAAAGTCCTATACAACTGTAACATGACCTGCCAACTCTTGTACTCAATACCCCGTCTGATGAACGCAAGCATGCTGTATGCCTTCTTGACCATTCTATCAACCTACGTTGCCACCTTCAGTGTACAATGGACCCGAACTCCCAGATCTCTCTCCACATCAATTTTCCCCAAGACCCTTCCATTGACCATATAGTCCGCTCTTGAATTTGATCTTCCAAAATGCATCACCTCGCATTTGCCTGGATTGAACTCCATCTGCCATTTATCTGCCCAACTCTCCAATCTATCTATATTTTGTTGTATTCTCTGACAGTCCTCCTCGCTATCTGCAACTCCACCAATCTTAGAATCATCTGCAAACTTGCTAATCAGACCACCTATACCTTCCTCCAGGTCATTTATGTAGATCACAAACAACAGTGGTCCGAGCACGGATCCCAGTGGAACACCACTAGTCACCCTTCTCCATTTTCAGACACTCCCTTCCACCACTACTCTCTGTCTCCTGTTGCCCAGCCAGTTCTTTATCCATCTAGCTTGTACACCCTGAATCCCATACGACTTCACTTTTTCCATCAACCTGCCATGGGAAACCTTATCAAACGCCTTACTAAAGTCCATGTATACGACATCTACAGCCCTTCCCTCATCAATTAACTTTGTCACTTCCTCAAAGAATTCTATTAGGTTTGTAAGACATGACCTTCCCTGCACAAAACCATGCTGCCTATCACTGATAAGTCTATTTTCTTCCAGATGTGAATAGATCCTATCCCTCAGTATCTTCTCCAACAGTTTGCCTACCACTGACGTCAAGCTCACAGGTCTATAATTCCCTGGATTATCCCTGCTACCCTTCTTCACAAAGGGACAACATTAGCAATTCTCCAGTCCTCCGGGACGTCACCCGTGCTCAAGGATGCTGCAAAGATATCTGTTATGGCCCCAGCTATTTCGACTCTCGCTTCCCTCAGTAACCTGGGAGAGATCCCATCCGGTCCAGGGGACGTGTCCACCTTAATGTCTTTCAGAATACCAAAAACTTCCCCCTTCCATATGAAAACTTGACCGAGAGTATTTAAACATCCATCCCTAGCCTCAACATCCGTCTTGTCCCTCTCCTTTGTGAATACCGATGCAAATTACTCATTAAGAATCTCACCCATTTCCTCTGAGTCCACGCATAAATTTCCTCTTTTGTCTTTAAGTGGGCCAATCCTTTCTCTAGTTACCCTCTTGCTCCTTACATACGAATAAAATGCTTTGGGATTTTCCTTAACCCTGTTAGCCAAAGATATTTCATGACCCCTTTTAGCCCTCTTTATTGCGCGTTTGAGATTCGTCCTACTTTCCCGATATTCCTCCAAAGCTTCATCAGTTTTGAGTTCCTTCGATCCTATGTATGCTTCCTTTTTCACCTGAGCTAGTCTCACAATTTCACCCGCCATCCATGGTTCCCTAATCTTGCCATTTCTATCTTTCATTTTCACAGGAACAATTCTGTCCTGCACTCTAATCAACCTTTCCTGAAAAGATTTCCACATTTCAAATGTGGATTCACCCATAAATAGCTGCTCCCAATCCACATTCCCTAGCTCCTGCCGAATTTTGTTGTACTCTGCCTTTCCCCAATTTAGCACTCTTCCTTTCGGATCACTCTTGTCCTTGTCCATGAGTATTCTAAAACTTATGGAATTGTGATCGCTATTCCCAAGGAAATCACCGACTGAAACATCAACCACCTGGCCGGGATCATTCCCCAATGCCAGGTCCAGTATGGCCCCTTCCCGAGTTGGACTATTTACATACTGCTCTAAAAAAAACTCTCCTGGATGCTCCTTACAAACACTGCTCCATCTACACCTCAAACACTACACGAATCCCATTCAATGTTGGGGAAGTTAAAATCTCCCATCACAACCACCCTATTGCTCCAACATTTTTCTATAATCTGTCTGCATATTTGTACTTCTACTTCATGCTCGCTTTTGGGAGGCCTGTAGTAAAGTCCCAACAATGTTACTGCACCCTTCCTATTTCTCAGCTCCACCCATATTGCCTCAGTGCTCGAATCCTCCATCGTGCCCTCCTTAATCACAGCTGTGATATCATCTCTGACAAGTAATGCAACTCCTCCACCCCTTCTACCTCCCTCTCTATCCCTCCTGAAGCATCTATATCCTGGGATATTCAGTTGCCAGTCCTGCCATTCCCTCAACCAAGTCTCAGTAATACCAATAGCATCATATTCCCAGGAACTGATCCAAGCCCAAAGTTCATCTGCCTTACCTGCTACACTTCTCGCATTAAAACAAAGGCATCTCAGACCACCTTTGCGTTCATCATCTCTTCCCTGTCTACTCTTCCCCTTAGTCACATTGAGTTTATTGTCTCGTACCTTGCTGGCATTAGGATGGGACCAGAGGGATATGGACCCCGGAAGTGTAGTAGATTTTAATTCAGACAGGCAGCATGGTCAGCGCACGCTTGGATGGCCGAATGGCCTGTTCCTGTGCTGTACTTTTCTTTGTTCTTTGTTCTTACAGGCCCATTTCACAGCTACATGTGATGCCGAGACAATGGTTAACTTACTTCCTTTGCGGTTGGAGCCATGTGTCTCAGATAGAGCGGCAGGAGACAAGACGGGATTTGTGAACGGTCGGCAGCTCTCCTCTAATATACACCGGGTCCTGAATACTGTCCTCTTGCCTTCTTTGGCTCCCAAGCAGTATGTGATTAAAGATATGAATGCAGAGAAAGCATTCGACAGAGTGGAGTGGAAGCAGCTCATTGAGGGACTTGGGAGGTTTGGATTCGGGCAGAAATGTGTGTAACTGCTGGACACGAATCTCGTGGATAGCGTTCACACTAAGGCAACAAGGTCGGGATACTTTCCTCTGAGCAGGGGTACAAGACAGGGATGTCCATTGTCAGCGCTCCGTTTCGATCTGCCGATAGAACCTCTGGCATTGAGGGATTCTGGGGGATGGAGGGGGATTCATCAGCTTTATGATGATGACCTGCCCCTTATGTCACGGATCCGGTCTGCTCTATAGACGGGATGATGAGGCTGCTGTGCCTTTTGCTTCTTTTCGGTGGTAAATTAATCTGGGAAAAGTGAGTACTTCCTGGTTAGTCCCCCAGATGGCGGCTAATCTGGGGGCATTGCACTTCCGCCTGAGCAGAGGTAGCTTCCTGTATCTGGGCATGCAGGTTTCATATGATTGACGGAGGTTTCATAAGCTAAACTTTATGTTTGTTTGATAAGGTGAGACTTTATTTATAGAGATGGATGAGCCTTCTGTTGTCCCTGGTGGGCAGAGTTCAAATTATCAAAATTGCCATTCTGCCGAGGTTTCTATTTGTGTTCACAATTTTTCTTGCTAAATCGCTCTTTGCAGGAGTGGACAAGTTAGTGAACGCCTTTATATGGACTGGCAGGGTGCCGAAAATTCACAGGGTGTACTTCCAGAGGGGCCAACAGTTGGGTGGCCTAACACTACGTAATTTCCTCATATAGTACGAGGAGGCCAAGTCGGAGAAGGTGTTCGGGTGGGACAGAAAGTCGGACACCATGTGGGGGAGGTTGGAGGCAAGTTCATGGAGAAGGTCGAGCCTTTCTGCCCCAGTAATGGCACCACTGCCACTGTGTATAACGGGATATACCTCAAACCCAGTGTTTATCTCCACCTTGAAGATATGGAGACAGCTCAGACAACATTACAAGCCCAGTGCCATGTCACTATTGGCTCCTTTCAATGGTAACCATTTGTTTCCGCCATTGGGTTTGGATCTGACTTTTAAGGCACGTGAAGGAATTAACGTGCTTCCGAGACCCGTTTATAGATGATGGATAGTTCGCCAGTGGGGAGGGGTTCGCGGCAACATTCCAACTATCAAGGTTACACCTAGTTCAATATTTTCAATTGCACAATTTAGTCCGCAGTCACAGCCTTCCCTATTGGAGGAAATCTTACGTTAGGAAATACTGGAGGGGTAGGGAGGATTTTGAACATGTATGAGCGGACCATCTCACTGGAATCTTTGTCGCTTGATCAGGCGATGGCGAAATGGGAAGAGATGCTGGGACCATCTGAGATGAGGTTGTGTGGAATGAGGCCCTCTGTTGGGTAAATTCCACCTCACCCTGCGCGGGGTTCAGACTCATCCAACTCAAGGCGGTTCATAGAGCTCATCTAACGAAACGTAGGACGAGCGGGTTCTTCGATGGTGCGGAGGGCAGGTGCGAGCGGCGTTCTCATGGAGCCGCCAGCCACACCAACATGTTCTGGTCTTGTCCAAAGATGGAGAGCTTTGGGTCTTCTTCTTTAACGCCGTGTCATCGGTTCGAAATATTGATCTGGAGCCTGTCCATTTGTGACCTGTTTTGCGTGTCAGACTAGCCAGGGTGCTCGCCTTTGCCTCGCTGAGAGCCAATGGCGGATTCTGCTGGGATGGGGAGCGTCCGCTCCACCCAGTGCCTCGGCCTGGTTTGCTGACATTTTGGACCTTTTATATGTGAAGGTCAAGAACACCATCAGGGATGCGCGGAGTGATTCTCTCTGAGGGGGCGGCAATTTATCACTCACTTCAAAGAGTTAATTTCCATCAGCTGTTGGTGGGGTGACTTTGATAGGTGGGGTTAGGGGGATACAGATGTGATTTGAATAGAGCTCTTGGAGGTAATTTTCTCCATCTCTAATTTCATCTGTTGATGCGACAATTGTATCATGATTGAATAATTTTCACAGTTGCTGTGCTGCAGTTCATTTCGTGTTTGTTAAATATGAAACCTTCAACAAAATATTACTTAAAATAAAACACGTATCCTTTTGCGCCTCAGGTAATTACAGTGGATTTTTTTTCCTTGCTGTTTTAGTGGGAATAAAGATAGCAATTAAGGGTATTGTATTCACTGTATTGAGCAGGATTGTTTAAGGACGAAGTGTACGTTATTTTCAAGTGTGATGTTAAATATGTTTTAAATCTATGTCAGTAATAAAGTTTGTTTTAATGTCCCTATTTCTTTGTGTAATCATTCCTGGAGTGAGGTAACCCATTCCTCACAGTCTTACACAATTAAAATTAAGTATTGGAGTTTCTGATCGGTGTCTGAGCTTCTATTGGGCTCTGGTCTGGTATCGTTCAGATCGTGGTTTTCACATCTAACTTTGCTTTCAACTCGTGCATTGTCTTCAGACCTCTGCTGTCTCAGGGGAACAGAGGTATGTTGGAGAGAGAGTCAGCCCTCACAGTCACTGTCAGGGGACAATTTGCTCGATCTTTAAGGACGAGAGTTAGTTGGATCTCCACTCAGCTGCCAGAATGAAAATTGAAAGAACACCTAAACCTTGGGACTTTGAAAAACATATAGTTGTGATCAGCTACATCACTGTCTGTTGTCATATGAGGAGCGGCTGAGGACTCTGGATCTGTACTTCATGGAGTTTCGAAGGATCAGGCGGGTATCTTTGAAATTGACAGAACATCAAGGCGTTTGCTTGGCGACAGGTGGAGGTGTTCCCTTTGCTGCCCCCGCAGGGGGTAAGGGACAGGGTGCTTTCGGGGGTGTGGGTCGGAGATGGGAAAGTGTCTAACATCTACCAGGTAATGCAGGAGGTGGGGGAGGCGTCTGTAGAGGAGCTGAAGGCTAAGTGGGAGGTGGAGCTGGGGGAGCAGATTGAGGAGGGGACATGGGCGGACGCCCTGGAGAGGGTGAACTCCTCCTCTTCATGTGCGAGGCTTAGCCTCATCCAGTTCAGGGTGCTGCACCGGGCCCACATTTCCGGATCTAGGATGAGTAGGTTCTTTGGCGGCGACGACAGGTGCGTCAGGTGTTCGGGGAGTCCAGCGAACCATGCCCATAAGTTCTGGGCATGCCCGGCACTGGAGGAGTTCTGGAAGGGGGTGGCGAGGACGGTGTCGAGGGTGGTGGGATCCAGGGTCAAGCCAGGCTGGGGACTCGCGATATTTGGGTTTGGGGTGGAGCCAGGAGTGCAGGAGGCGAAACAGGCCGATGATTTGGCCTTTGCGTCCGTAGTAGCACGGCGGAGTATCTTGCTGCAGTGGAAAGATGCGAGACCTCCGAACGTGGAGACCTGGATTAATGACATGACGGGATTCATTCAGCTGGAGAGGGTCAAATTCGCCCTGAGCGGGTCGGTACAAGGGTTCTTTAGGAGGTGGCAGCCTTTCCTCGACTTTCTGGCTCAACGATAATGTACTAGGTCAGCAACAGAAGCAACCCGAGGGGGAGGGGGGGGGGAAAGGGGTTTTATTTTTTAGGGGGATAGTGTTTAAGTTAATTTGCCTATTATTAATTTATTTTGTTGTTTATTGGGGTTGGAGGGGGTGGGGGGTGTTATATGCGTTGTTACGGGTGCCGGGGATTTTTTTATTAATATTATTGTTATTGTTATTATTGTTTTGTTGATATATATTTTTCAAAAAATTCCAATAAAAATTATTTAAAAAAAAAAAAAATTGACAGAATACTGAGAGGCCTCCACAGGGTGAACGGAAGAGGATGTTCCCCTCGAATAGGATGAACTTTTAAGCACTCTAACCTCTCTCATGAGGCACAGCCTCATACTGAAGGGATGAGGTGGAATTTCTTCAGCCAAAGGGTGGTGAATCTGTGGAACTCTTTACCGCAGAAGGCTGTGGAAGCCAAATCAATGAGTGTCTTTAAGACAGATAGGTTCTTGATTATTAAGATACTGGGTGATGGGGAGAAGGCAGGAGAATAGGGATGAGAAACATACTGGATTGAATTGGATGTGTTTTTTGTCGCATGTACCAATGTAGAGTGAAAAGTGTTTTTCTTCGTGTAGCTCAACAGATCATTTAGTACATGAAAAAATACAACTTAATAAGGAAACACAAGGGACACGTTGTACATAGACACAAACATCGGGAGAAGCATACAGCAGTGTAATGTGAACCAGGTCAGTCCATAAGCGGGTCGTTTAGCAGTCTGGTAACAGCGGGGAAGAAGGTGCTTTTGAATCTATTCGTGTGAAATTTCAGACTTTTGTATCTCTTGTCCGATGGGAGAAGTTGGAAGAGTGAGTAAGCCGGGTGGGATGGGTCTTTGACTATGCTGCCTGCTTTCCCCAGGCAGCGGGAGGTGTAGATAGAGTCAATGGATGGGAGGTGGGTTTGTGTGACGGACTAGGAATTGTTCACGACTTTCCGAAGTTTCTTGCGGTCTTGGGGACAATTATTTGCCATACCAGGCTGTAATGCAGCCAGACAGAATGCTTTTTATGGTGCACCTATAAAAGTTGACAAGAGTCAATGTGGACATGCCGAATTTCCTTCGGTTCCTGAGGAAGCATCGGCGCTAATGTGTTTTCTTGGTCATAGCTTTGACGTGGTTGGCCCAGGACAGATTTTTGATGATGGACACACCTAGGAATTTGAAGCTGTTAACCACTTCCTCGGTGCCGTTGATGAAGACAGGCATCTTTTTTCCGACACCATTTTGCCAGAGATGTGGGACATTACTATGGAGTGTTCACTCACCAATTTTCTGCCACGTGAACAGGATGAATGAGAGGACTAAAGGATGAGTAACACCACATTTCACAGAAACACTGCAATTCCTGTTCCTGCATCACTGAATCCCCCGTCGATTCTTGTTTTAAAAATAATCCAAAACACCATCTGCTTCCCGACACGTGGTGAGAGGCATTCAGTGCCCATTACTGCTCCCTCTCCTATCAGTAACAAAAAAAACTAAAGTGAGTCAAGTTCTGACTTTGCAGCTTCACGTTCACCATCACGGAAGCGTAAATATTATTTTACCTCCACCATCAAGATTAAAAATGCCTCAAAGGAATAGATACACGTATGGGCGGCAGAACGGCACAGCGGTTATCACAACGACCTCGCACACAAACACACACACAACCCCTGTTTGATATTCCCTCTCTCACACACACAAGCCCTGTCTGATATTCCGATTTCATACTCAAACCCTGTCTGATATTCCCCTCTCTCACACACAGGAACCCTGTCTGATATTCCTCTCTCTCACACACAAACCCAGTCTGATATTCCTCTCTCTCTCTCACACAAACCCTGTCTTCTATTCCCCTCTCTCACACACAAACCTTGTCTGATATTCCTCTCTCACACACACAAACCCTGTCTTGTATTCCACTCTCTCTCTCTCACACTCTCTCTCTCTCACACAAACCCTGTCTTCTATTCCCCTCTCTCACACACAAACCTTGTCTGATATTCCTCTCTCACACAAACACCCTGTCCTATATTCCCCTCTCTCTCTCTCATAAACAAACCCTATCTGATATCCCCCTCCTTCTCACACACACTCAAACACTGCCTGATATTCCTCTTTCTCTCACACACACACAGAAAACCTGTCTGATATTACTCTCTCTCACACACACACAGAAACCCTGTCTGATATTCTACTCTCTCACACATAGACACAGAAGCGCTGTCTGATACTCTTCTCTCCGACACACATAAACCCTGTCTGACATTCCCCTCCCTCACGCACACAAACTTAGTCTGATATTCCCCTCTCTCTCTCTCACACACACAAACCCTGTCTGATATTCCTCTCTCTCTCTCACACACAAACACAGAAACCCTGTCTGATATTCCACTCTCTCTCACACACACGCTAAACCCTGTCTGATATCCCCCTCTCTCACACACACAAACCCTGCCTGATATTCCCCTCTTTCACACACACAAACATGTCTGATATTCCCCTCTCTCTCACACACACAAACCTGTCTGATATTTTCCTCTCTCACACATACAATCCCTGCCTGATATTCCCCTCTCTCACACACAGAAACCCTGTTTGATATTCCCATCTCTCACGCACACAAACCCTGTCTGATATACCGCTATCATACGCAAACCCTGTCTGATATTCTCCTCCCTCACACACACAAACCCTGTATGATATTCTTCTCTGTCTCACACAAACCCAGTCTGATATTCCACTCTCTCTCACACACACACACCCTGTCTTATATTCCCCTCTCTCACACACAAACCCTGTCTGATATTCCTCTCTCGCACACACAAACCCTGTCTTGGATTCCACTCACTCTCTCTCACACACAGACCGTCTGATATTCCTCTCCCTCACACAAACACCCTATCCTATATTTCCCACTCTCTCTATTCCACTCTTCCGACTCTCCCACTTCCCACAAACCCTATCTGATATCCCCCTCCTTCTCACACACACTCAAACACTGCCTGATATTCCTCTCTCTCTCACAAACACACAGAAAACCTGTCTGATATTACTCTCTCTCACACACACAGAAACCCTGTCTGATATTCTCCTCTCACACATAAACACAGAAACCCTGTCTGATACTCTTCTCTCCGACACACATAAACCCAGTCTGATATTCCCCTCTCTCACGCACACAAACTCAGTCTGATATTTCCCTCTCTCTCTCTCACACACCCTGTCTGATATTCCTCTCTCTCACACACAAACACAGAAACCCTGTCTGATATTCCACTCTCTCTCTCACACACACAGAGAAACCCTATCTGATATTCTCCTCTCCCGCACATACACACCCTATCTGATAATCCCCTCTCTGACACACACACACAAACATGTCTGATATTCTTCTCCCACAAATGCTAAACCCTGTCTGATATTCCCCTCTCTCACACACACAAACCCTGTCTGATATTCCCTTCTTTCACACACACAAACATGACTGATATTCCCGTCTCTCACACTTACAAACCATGTCTGATATTCCCCTCTCTCAGAAACAGAACCCCTGTTTGATATTCCCATCTCTCACGCACATAAACCCTGTCTGATATTCCGCTATCATACGCAAACCCTTTCTGATATTCTCCTCCCTCACACACACAAACCCTGTCTGATATTTCTCTCTGTCTCACACAAACCCAGTCTGATATTCCTCTCTCTCACACACACACAAACCCTGTCTCATGTTCCCCTCTTTCACACACACATACATGGCTGATATACCCCTCTCTCACACACACAAACCTGTCTGATATAACCCTCTCTCACACATACAAACCCTGTCGGATATTCCCCTCTCTCACACACAGAAACCCTGTTTGATATTCCCATCTCTCACACACACAAACCCTGTCTGAAGTTCCCATCTCTCTCACACACAAATCCTGTCTGATATTCCGCTTTCGTACACGATCCCTGTCTGATATTCTCCTCTCTCACACACACGAACCCTGTCTGATATTCCTCTCTCTCACACAGAAACCCAATCTGTTATTCCTCTCTCTCTCTCTGACACACACAAACCCTGTCTCATATTCCCCTCTCTCATACACAAGCCCTGTCTAATATTCCCCTCTCACACACACAGAAACACTGTTTGATATTCCCATCTCTCACGCAGACAAACCCTGTCTCATATTCCTCTCTCACACACACAAACCCTGTATTGTATTCCACTCTCTCTCTATCTCACACAGACCGTGTCTGATATTCCTCTCCCTCACGCACACACCCTGCCCTATATTTCCCTCTCTCTCTCATAAACAAACCCTATCTGATATCCCCCCTCCTTCTCACACACACTCAAACCCTGCCTGATATTCCTCTCTCTCTCTCTCACACACACAGAAAGCCTGTCTGATATTACTCTCTCTCACACTCACACAGAAACCCTGTCTGATATTCCTCTCTCTCACACACACAAATCCTATCTGATATTCCCCTCTCTCACACACACACACAAATCCTGCCTAATATTCCCCTCCCGCACACACACACAGACCCTGTCTGATATTCCCCTCTCTCACACACAAACCCTGTCTGATATTCCCCTCTCTCTCACACACACAAACCATGTCTGATATTCCCCTCCCGCACACACACAGACCCTGTCTGATATTCCCCTCTCTCACACATAAACCCTGTCTCATATGCCTCTCTCTCACACACAAACCCTGTCAGATATTGCTCTCTTTCACACACAAACCCTGTCTGATATTCCCCTCTCTGACACACACACACAAACATGTCTGATATTCTTCTCTCACACACGCTAAACCCTCTCTGATATTCCCCTCTCTCACACACACAAACCCTGTCTGATATTCCCCTCTTTCACAAACACAAACATGTCTGATATTCCCCTCTCTCACACACAAACCTGTCTGATATTCCCCTCTCTGACACATACAAACCTTGTCTGATATTCCCCTCTCTCACACACAGAAACCCTGTTTGATATTCCCATCTCTCACACACACAAACATGTCTGAAATTCCCCTCTCTCACACACACAAACCTGTCTGATATTCCCCGCTCTCACACATACAAACTCTATCTGATATTCCCCTGTCTCAAACACAGAAAACCTGATTGGCATTCCCATCTCTCACACACCCAATCCCTGTCTGAATTTCCCATCTCTCACACACACAAACCCTATCGGATATTCTGCTTTCATACACAAACCCGGTCTGATATTTTCCTCTCTCACACACACAAACCCTGTCTGATATTCCTTTCTCTCACGCACAAACCCAGTCTGATATTCCTCGCTCTCTCTCACACACAAACCCTGTCTCATATTCCCCTCTCTCACACACAAACCCTGTCCGATATTCCCCTCTCTCACGCACAGAAACCCAGTTTGATATTCTCCTTTCTCACACACACAAACCCTGTCTTGTATTCCACTATCGCTCTTTCTCACACAGACCGTGTCTGATATTCCAGTCTCTCACACACAACCCCTGTCCTATTTTTCTCTCTCTCTCTCATAAACAAACCCTATCTGATATCCCCCTCCTTCTCACACACACTCAAACCCTGCCTGATATTCCTCTCTCTCTCACACACACAGAAACACTGTCTGATATTCTCCTCTCTCACACATACACACAGAAACCCTGTCTGATACTCCTCTCTCCGACATACACTCAAACCCTGTCTGATAGTCCCCTCTCTTTCACACACAAACACAGTCTGATATTCCTCTCTCTCTCACACTCAAACACAGAAACCCTGTCTGATATTCCACTCTCTCTCACATACACACAGAAAACCTGTCTTATATTCTCCTCTCTCACAAACAAACCCTGTCAGATATTCCCCTCTCTCACACACAATCCCTGTGTGATATTCCTCTCTCTCACAAACAAACCCTGTCAGATATTGCTCTCTAACACACACAAACCCTGTCTGATATTCCCCTCTCTCACACAAAAACCATGTCTGATATTCCTCTCTCTCACACACACACATAAACCCTGTCTGATATTCTCCTCTCTCACATATACAAACCCTGTCTGATACTCCTCTCTCTCACACACACAAACATGTCTGATATTCCCCTCTCTCACGCACGCAAACCACGTCTGATATCCCCCGCTCTCTCTCACACACAGGCCCTGTCTGATATTCCACTCTCTCTCACACACACACAGAAACCCTGTCTGATATTCCACTCTCTCACACATTCACACACACATAAACCCTAACTGATTTTTTCCTCTCTCACACATACAAACACTGTCTGTTACTCCTCTCTCTCACACACACAAACCCTGTCTGATATTCCCCACTCTCACCCACACAAACCCAGTCTGATATCCCCCTCTCTCTCACACACACACAAACCCTTTCTGATAGTCCCCTCTCGCTCACCCACACAGACCCTGTTCGATATTCCCCTCTCTCACACACAAACCCTGTCAGATATTCCTCTCTCTCACACACAAAACCTGTCTGATATTCCCCTATCTCTCACACTCACAAACCCTGTCTGATATTCCCCTCTCGCTCACACACATAAAAACCCTGACTGATATTCCCATCTCTGACACACAAACCCTGTCTGATATTCCACTCTCTCACACACACAAACCCTTACTGATATTCCTCTCTCTCTCACACACATGCAAACCCTGTCTTATATTCCCCTCTCACTCACACACACAAACCCTATCAGATATTCATCTCTCTCACACACAAACGCTGTCTGATATTCCCCTCTCTCTGACGCACACAAACGCTGTCTGATATTTTCCTCTCTCGCGCACACAAACCCAGTCTGGTATCCCCTCTCTCTCACACACAAACCCTGTCTGATATTCCACTCTCTCTCACACACACAGAGAAACCCTCTCTGATAATCTCCGCTGTCACACATACAAACCCTGTCTGATATTCGTCTCTCACTTACACACACGAAAACCCTGTCTGATATTTCCCTCTCTCTCACACACACACAATCCCTGTCTGATATTCCCCTCTCTCTCTCACATGCAAGCTCTGTCTGATATTCCCTCCTCTCTCTCACACACACAAACCGTGTGCAATATTCCCATCTCACACACAGAAACCCTGTCTGATATTCTCCTCTCTCACACACACAAACCATGTCTGATATTCCCCTCTCTCGTGCACACAGACCCAGTCTGATATTCACCTCTCTCTCTCACACACAAACCTTGTCTCATATTCCGCTCTCGCTCACACACACACATATACCCTGTCTGATATTCCACTCTCTCTCTCACACACACGTAAACCCTGTATGCTATTCCTCTCTCTCACTCACAACCCCTGTTTGATATTCCTCTCTGTCACACACTCACACCCTGTCTGATATCCCCCTCTCGCTCACACACAAACGCTGACTGATATTTCCATCTCTGACACACAAACCCTGTCTGATATTCAGCTCTCACACACACACTAATCCTGATTGATATTCCTCTCTCTCACACACACACAACCCCTGCCTGATATTCCCATCTCACTCACAAACACAAACCCTGACTGATATCCCCCTCTCTCACACACACACCCTGTCTGATATTCCCCTCTCGCTCACACACAAACCCTGACTGATATTCCCATCTCTGACACACAAACCCTGTCTGCTATTCCGCTCTCTCACACACACTAACCCTGACTGATATTCCACTCTCCCACACACACAAACCCTGCCTGATATTCCCCTCTCTCTCATGCACACAAACCCTGTCTGACATTCCCCTCTCTCGCGCACACAAACCCAGTCTGATATTCCCCTCTCTCTCACACACAAACCCTGTCTGATATTCCACTCTCTCTCACACACATAGAGAATCCCTCCCTGATAATCACCTCTGACACACATACAACCCCTGCCTGATAGTCCCCTCTCTCTCACACACACAAACCCTGTCTGATATCCCGCTCTCTCACACATAAACCCTGTCTGATATTCCTCTCTCTCTCACACGCACACACACAAACGCTGTCTGATATTCACCTCTCCCGCAAACACAACCCCTGCCTGATATACCCCTCTCACTCACACACACAAAATCTGTCTGATATTCCCCACTTTCACACACACAAACATGTCTGATATTCCCCTCTCTCACACACATACCTGTCTGATATTCCTCTCTCCGACACACACAACCCCTGTTTGATATACCCCTCTCTCACGCACACAAACCCAGTCTGATATTCCCCTCTCTCTCTCACACACAAACCCAGTCTGATATTCCCCTCTCTCTCTCACACACAAACACTGTCTGATATGCCTCTCTCTCTCACACATAGACACAGAAACCCTGTCTGATATTCCACTCTCTCTCTCACATACACACACAAACCTTGTCTGATATTCCCCTCTCTCACACACACAAACCTGTCTGATATTTCCATCTCTCACACACAAAAACACTGTCTGTTATTCCGCTTTCATACACAAACCCTGTCTGCTATCCTCCTCTCTCACACACACAAACCCTGCCAGATATTCCCCTCTCTCACACACAAATCTAGTCTGATATTCCTCACTCTCTCACACATACAAACCCTGTCTCATATTCCCCTCTCTCAGTCACAAACCCTGTCTGATATTCCTCTCTGCACACACACAAACCCTGTATGATATCCCCCCTCTCTCACACACAAACCCTGTCTGATATCCCCCCTCTCACACACAAACCGTGAGCGTATATTCCCATCTCTCACACAATCAAACCCTGTTTTACATTCCCATCTCTCAAACAGACAAACTTGTCTGACATTCCCCTCTCTCACACAAACAAACCCTGTCTGATATTCCCCTCACTCACTCACACAAACCCAATCTGATATTCCCCTCCCTCACACACACAAACCAAGTCTGATATTCCACTCTCTCACGCACACAGACCCTGTCTGATATTCCTCTGTCTCACACACACACAAAACGTGACTGATATTCCCATCTTTGACACACAAACACTGTCAGATATTCCCCTCTCTCACACACACAAACCCTGTCTGATATTCGTCTCTCTCTCACACACACACACAAACGCTGTCTGATATTACCCTCTCTCCCACACAAAAACCCTGTCTGATATGCCCCTCAATCACTCACACAAACCCTGTCTGATATTCCCTACTCTCTCCCACACAAACAAACCGTGTGCGATATTCCCATCTCACACACAGAAACCTTGGCTGATATTCTCCTCTCTCACGTACACAATCCCAGTCTGATATTCCCCTCTCTCACACACAAACCCTGTCTGGTATTCCTCTCTCACATACAACCCCTGCCTGATATGCCCCTCTCTCTCACATTCACAAACCCTGTCCGATATTCCCCTATCGCTCACACACACACAAACCATGTCTTATATTCCCGTCTCGCTTTCACACACACAAACCCTGACTGATATTCCTCTCTCCCTCACACATACAAACCCTGTCTGATACTCCTCTCTCTCACACACACAACTCTGTCTGATATTCCCCTCACTCACGCACACAAACCCAGTCTGATATTCCCCCCTCTCTCTCGCACAGAAAGCATGTCTGACATTCCCCTCTCGCTCACACACACAGACCCTCTCTGATATTCCCCTCTCTCACACACAAACCCTGTCTGATATTCCTCTCTCTCACACACGAACCCTGTTTCATATTTCCCTCCCTCTCACACACACAAACCTTGTCTGATATTCCCCTCTGGCTCACACACTTACAAACCTTGACTGATATTCCCATCTCTGACACACAAACCGTGTCTGATATTCTCCTCTCACACACACACAAACACTGCCTGATATTCCTCTCTCTCACACACAAAAACCCTGTCTGATATTCCTCTCTCTCACACACACAGACCCTGTCTGATATTCCCCTCTCTCACTCAAACAACTCCTATCTGATATCCTCTTACACAGAAACCCTGTCTGATGTTCTCCTCTCTCATCCAAAAACCCTATCTGATATTCCTCTCACACACACCAACCCTGTCTGATATTCCTCTCTCTAACACACAGAAACCCTGTCTGATATTTCTCTCTCTCTCACACACACAGACCCTGTCTGATATTCCCCTATCTCACTCATACAATCCATATCTGATATCCTCTTACACAGAAACCCTGTCTGATTTTCTCCTCTCTCACACAAAAACCCTATCTGATATTCCTCTCTCACACCCGCCAACCCTGTCTGATATTCCTCCCTCTCTCTCTCACACACAAGGACCTTTCTGATATTAATCTTTCTTACACACAAACCCTGTCTGATATTCCCCTCTCTCACACACATACCCTGTCTGATATTCCCCTCTCTCACACACACAATCCCTGCCTGATATCCTCTTACACAGAAACCCTGTCTGATTTTCTCCTCTCTCACGCAAAAACCTATCTTATATTTCCTTCTGTCTCACACACAGACCCTGTCTGGTATTCCTGTCTCTCACACACATTAACGCGGTCTGATATTCCCCCCTCTCTCACACACAAACCCTGTCTGATATCCCCCCTCTCTCTCTCATACATACAACCCCTGTCTGATATTACCCTGTCTCACACACACAAACCTGTCTGATATTCCCCTCTCACACACACCATCCCTGTCTGATATTCCCCTCTCTCTCACACACACACCCTGTCTGATTTTCCTCACTCTCTCACACGCAGATCCTTTCCGATGTTCCCCTCTTACACTCGGCAAATCCTGTCTAATATTCCTTTCTCTTGCACACATAGGCATATATTAGATATTCCCCTCTTATCTCACACACAATCCTGTCTGGTATTCCTCTCTCACACACAAATGCCCTCCCTGCTTTACTCTCTCACACACAAGCCCTGTCTGATATTCCCCTCTCTCTCACAGACAAACCCTGTCTGATATTCCCCCTTCTCTCTTACACACAAACCCTGTCTGATATTCCCCTCTCTCTCTCACACAAACTCTGTCTGGTATTCCGCCTTCTCTCTTACACACAAACCCTGTCCGATATTCTTCTCTCTCACACGCAAACCCTGTCTGATATTCCCGTCTCTGACACACACACGCACTACCTGATATTCCCCTTTCTCTCACAGACAAACCCTGTCTGATATTCCCTTCTCCCACGCAGAAACACTGTCTCATATCCCCCTCTCTCACACAATGAATAACTGCCTGATAGTCCTTTCTCACACCCTGAAAACCTGGCTGATATTCTGCTTTGTCACAGAAACTCTGTCTGATATTCTGCTCTCTCACACAAACTCTCTGTGAGGTTCGTCTCTCTGCCACACACGCCAAATCTGCATGATATTCCCCGCGCTCACACATACGCACTGGCTACCATTAGGTGATGAATCAGTACTCCTCCATGTTCAACAGCACTTGTTGGAAGCACTAAGGGTGGCAAAGGTTCAGGATATGCTCTGGTTGGGGACTTCAATGTCCATCACCAAGACTGGCTCGGTAATTCCATCACACACCGAGCTGGCTGGGTCCTCAAGGACAGAGCTGTTGGTCTGGGACTGCAGCAGGTGATGAGGGAACCAACAAGAGGGTTAAATATACTTAACGTCGTCCACACCAATCTGCCTGATTCCGTTAATTCTGTCCATGGCCACCGACAGTCCTTGTGGACACACACTCTTGTCTTCACATTGAGGATATCCTGCATAGTGTTTGCGTAGCACTGCCACCGACCTAAATGGGATATGCTTTGAACAGATCTGGAAACTCAAGACTGGTCTTCCCGGTGTCGCTGTGGGCCACCATTAGAATTGTATTCAACCACAATATGCAATTTCATGGCGTATCTCCCATTCCACCATTACCATCGATCCAGGAGATCACCCCTGGTTCAATGAAGAGTGCAGGAGAGCATGCCAGAAGCAACATCTGGCCGACCGGAAAATGAGGTGTCGACCTGGTGAAGCTACAACACAGGGCTAATTATGTTCCATGCAGCAGAAGCAAATACTAGACAGAGCTGAGTGAATCCATAATAAACGCACTAATTTGAAGTTCTGCAGTACTGTCACATCCGACCTTGAATGGTGGTGGACGATTAAACAATTCCCTGGAGGAGGAGGCTCTACAAATATGCTCATCCTGAAAGACGGTGGAACCCAGCACATAGGTGCCAGAGACAAGGCCGAGGCATTCTGAACAATCTTCAGCCAGAAGTGCCAAGTGGACGATCCATCTCTGTCTCCTCCAGAGGTCCCCAGCATCACAGATGTCAGTCTTCAGCCAATACGTTTCACTCCACGTGATATCAGGAAATGTCTGAAGGCACTGGATATTGCGAAGGCTCTGGGTCCTGACAATATCCCAGCAATAGTAAGAAGACTTGAACTCCAGAACTTGCCACAACCGGAGACAAGCTAGACAGCTACAATACTGGCGTCTACCCGGCAATGTGGAAAATTGTGCAGGTGTGTCCTGTAAGCAAGAAACAGGAGAAATTCATGCCAGCCAATTAGCTCTCTATCAGTCTACTCTTCATCATCAGAAAAGTAATGGAAGGAGTCATCAACATTCCTATCAAGTGCCACTTACTCAGCAATAACCTGCTCATGGAGGCTCAGTTTGGGTTCCGCCAGGGTCACTCAATTCCAGATCTCATTACAGCCTTGGTTCAAACATGAACAAAAGATCTGAATGCCAGAGGTGAGGAGTGAGTGCCTACCCTTGACATCTAGGCAGCATTTGACCGAGTATGACATCAAGGAGCCCTCGCTAAATTGGAGTCAGTGGGTATCAGGGGGGAAACTTTCCGCTGGTTGGAGTCATACCTGACACAAAGGAAGATGATTGTGGTGGTTGGAGGTCAATAATCTCAGCTCTACGACATAACTGCAGGAGTTCCTCAGGTTTGTGTGCTCGGCCGAACCATCTTCAGCTGCCTCAGCAATGACCACCCTTCCATCATCAGGTCCGAAGTGGGGATGTTTGCAGATGACTGCACAATGTTCAGCACCATTCACAACTCCTCAGACACTAAAGCAGTCGGTGCCCAAATGTAGCAAGACCTGGACGATATCCAGGTTTGGCTGACAAGTGGCAAGTTACATTCGCGCCACACAAGTGCCAGGCAATGACCATCTCCTACAAGAGAGGATCTGACCATAACCCCTTGATATTACCTTAGACATCGCTGCATCCCCCACGATCAACATCCTAGGGTTATCATTGATCAGAAACTGAGCTGGGCTAGCCATAATAATACTGTGTCTATTAGGGCAGCTCAAAGGCTAGGAATTCTCTGGGGAGTAACTCACCTTCTAAACCCCCAAACCCTGTCCACCATCTACAAGACACGTCAGGAGTGTGATGGAATGCTCTCCACGTGCCTGGATGAGTTCAGCTCCAACAACACGCATGAAGCTTTGCACCATCCAGGACAAAGTTGCTCCTCTTTCGACAAATATTCAAATCCTCCACCACCGACGAACAGTGGCAGCCGTGTGTACCTTCTGCAAGATGCAGATGAATTGGAGGCAAAGAAGTGAAGTGAAGATTCAAAGATTGACTGCGTGCAGGCAGCGGAGCCAAAGAAATTGAACTCACTGTTACATTTTCACGCTCAGTGTCAAAGGGGAAATTAACAAAAATGCAATCACCAATGTATCGAATAGACAGCTGGCGATTCAGATAGAATGTTCCCGATGGGAGGGGAGTCCAGAAGTAGGGGCCATATTTTGAGGTGGGGGGGGGGTAAACATTTTAGGTCTGAGCTAATGAGCGTTGTGTTCACCCAGAGACTGGTCAATCTGTGGAACCTCACTACCACGGAAAGTCGTTGAGGCCAAGACGTTATGTAATTCCAAGAAGGAATTAGGTATGGCTCTTGGGGCCAGGGATCAAGGGGTATGGAGGGAAGGCAGGATCAGGATATTGAACTTGATGATCAGTCATGATCACAATGAACAGCAGAGCAGGCTCGAAGGGCCGAATGGCCTCACGATTTTTCCATTTTCTGTGTATGTTTCTACGTATAAATAGGTGGAATCTGGAACCTATGTTGCTCTGAGCCAAGGAGAGATAGAGATAGATTGAAAATTTTGGCTAATTCTGGACACGATATTGAGGGACGATGCAAAAGTTTTAGAAACAGTGTCAAAATTGATACCGAGAGATTTGCCGGGCAGTTGACCTTCTGTCGCGTGGAGGGATTAATGAAATTGAGCTGGTCTTGCTGTACAGACACCCCAATTGGTCAACTGCAGATTTATAAACATTCTGTCAGATTTTCATTCAATTAATTATTGAATCGAATTGCCCCAACGAAATAGAACAGTCACATTCCAAAGCACAGAGTATCTGAAGGAACACTCTGACATTAAGGATTTGATTTCTGAATGGACAGTCAGTGAATGTCATCTCTGAAACAATATGTAATCAAGGAACATTTCTACGGCTGTTTAACACAGCTTCCAATTATAATTCATGATTTAATGTAATCATACTTGAACAGTTTATGAGGTAAGTTGTTTAATTAAGTCTCAGAGCCTCGCCTATTCACACCTGGGTATTAACGCAGGTATCGTAATTTGTTTGTCTAAAGTTTAAGAAAAACATCAATTTAAATAATATTGCAACGTCACTACCTCTATGGAGAATCTCGAATGTATAAAGTCAGTGTTTTGGGAAAGTATCACCTCACAACTTACTTCAGAGACACTGTCTGCTGAATCAAGGAACGGATTCACTTCACACAGAAAATGCATCGACCGATTGAATGGGTCAGGAAAATATTCTATATGATCCTTGCCATAGTTGGTGTTCCTGGTAAGTGTCGGAAGTCCATTATCCTGAGTAAATCTATTCATCAGGTTGTTTGTGGTATTATTTGGTGAATGATCATGTTACATTCAATCGGAATATTATTTATTTTGTTCATTTACAGGATGTGGGCGTCGCTGGTTAGACCAGCACTTTTTGCCCATCACTGGTTTCCCTTCAGAAGGTGGTGGTGAGTTGCCTTCTTGAGCCGCTGCAGTCCTTGAGGTAGGTGTCGGTACACTAACCGTGCTGTTTGGGAGGGAGTTCCAGGATGTCGCCCCAGCGACACTGAAGGAATGGCGATATATTTCCAAGTCAGGATGGTGAGTGACTTGGAGGGAAACCTCCAGGTGGTGTGGTTCCCAGGAATCTGCTGCTCTTGTTCTTCTCGATGATAGTGGTCGTGGGGCTAAGGAGCCTTAGTGAGTTACTGCAGTCAATTTTGTGTATGGTACACACGGATGCCACTGTTCGTCGGTGGTGGAGGGTTTGTATATTTGTGGAATGGGAAGCAAACAAGCAGGCTGCTTTGTCCTGGATGGTGACAAGCTTCTCGAGTGTTGTTGGAGCTGCACTCATCGAGGCAAGTGGAGAGACGTCCATTACACTCCTGACTTGTGCCATGGTGGACAAACTTTGGGGGGCCAGCAGGTGAGTTTGCTGGCGGTAGGATTCCTAGTCTTTGGCCTGCTCTGGTAGCCACAGCATTAATATGGCTGGGTCCAGTCAATTTCTGATCAATGGTAACCCCCAGGATCTTTATTGTGCCGGAATCAGCGACAATAATGCCATTGAATGTCTGGAGATGGTGGTTAGTTCCTCTCCTGTAGAAGATGGCCATTGCCTGGCACTTGTGTGGCACAAATGTTGCTTGTCACTTGTCAGCCCAAGCCTGGATATTGTCCAGTTCTTTCTGCATTTGGACATGAAGTGCTTCATTACCTGAGCAATCTGGAATTGTGATGAACATTGTGTAGTCATCTAGAAACATTTCCACTTCCAACCTTACGATATAAGTGAGATAATTGATGAAGCAGCTGAAGATTGTTGGGCCGAGGACACTTGATGGATTTAACCATTCGGTTACCAACAGCACTTTGCGATTACTGGAACTCAGTAGAAATTTGAGTTAAAAAATTTGTCAGGTGCAAATCAGAATTGTTTTATTTGTCTTCTATTGATTCATTTTAAAGTCCAGCCATCATATGGCTCACAAAGAGGCAATTTGTAGACAAATGAACTTTCAAACAATCACAGATAGAATTCTATTTGCTCAGGCAAACAGCTCGACAATAACTTGAAAAGTCAAAGTCTGAAAATGAAATATGAATACCGGGAGACAGTGAATAGTTCAGATCAAAGGATAGATGATTCAAAAAGATAGAAAGAAATCCAGCTAATCTTCAGCTTCAAAGCAACACCTCCAACTAAAAATGGCCGAACGAAACTTACAGCTATACTGTTTCATATCTGTCTTAAGCCATCTAATCACACCACAATATAATCCTAATTGGTTTGGGTTAGCCTCAAAAACATCTGATTTGACGGCAAGCCGTCAATCTTTAATAAGCAACATTACTCCTACTTGTTTCGTGTCTGCATACTTGTGTATGTTAAAGAATACGATATTGTGCTTTATCAAGGCCAGCAAAAAGTGGTTTTCTGCTGGCTTAGCGGTTGTAACAATAGAGCCTTCATGTTACTGGGCTCTCGTCATCTCGTTGCCCTGGATTCAGCCCTTGTCCTTGGAGAAATGTAGTGAAAAGTGCTTGTTTTATCAGACTTCTGTGATTCTTTCAAACTATGTATTTAAAAGTTGTGTTCGAGAAAATGATTATTGCTGTGTCATGCTGTCTGGTAAATGAATTTGCAGAATATGTGTTCTTAATCCTTAATTTAAAAATGGGGCTTAATATTTACGCTAAACAGCGTAGGTGTTATATTAAGTGTATTAGAAATGCCTGGCTTCTGCAGTTCGGACCTTTGATGAATGGAAAGATCAAGTGAGATATATCAGAATAAGATAAAATACATAATTAATGCGAAAAGATAGGTGAAAGCGCAAAGAATAACTCATTCATATAGTCATTGCAATTTTAAATAGAATGGACACTTAGCATTGCAACAAGCATTTCAACAATAATTATTATAATTTTTAAAGAATAAAAATTAATAAATTAATCAAATTTTATACTGCTGATTCAGTATTAATAAATTATACAATATGTTAATAATACAGTCAAATAATTGATTGATCAGTAACATTTCAACAATAGTATTTCATCTCAAATAATCAATTGGGGTTAGTGTGAATCATTCTGACAGTTGGACCCCTGCGTTTAGAGAATAGTTCTTTGATGTACTTAGCCCATTGGTATGTGAAGTAAATGATGAATACAGCTACACAGGAGAATAGGATTATTCTTATTGTGGATAAGCCAGTGTGTCCAGGCCACCCGCACATTTTATCCCAGAGATAGATAACTTGGGTGGATCAACTTTTTAAATTTATCTTTGGATATGTAATGCCAAATCTTTAACTCCTTGTGAGTTATCGGGAATGAATGTACAACATTCTGCATAGGCTTCATTTGAATAGCTGCAGTGTTAAAGATTGCTTGATTGTGCAAACCACGATCTATCTGAATGTGTCGGTCAACTATGTCTTTGTATGTGCCAGTTGTGGCCCAAGCTGGTAAAACAAAATTCAAGGCAGCAGAAACTTCAGGTTTAACACTTTAAAAGCCGTTTTTATTGGACTTAAACAGCTTGCATCCCATGTGTCAGTTTCCTTTGCGAGTATCATTGCTGAATATTCAATCCAAGTCTGTAAAAATCTTTCCTCAAAATCCTGAATATCTTCATTATTTTTTTGAATGCAAGATGTGATCTTAGACCAATCGGTCCTCGGGGCGGGGTAGGGGGGGTGGTTAATAGCCAATTCTTGACTTCCAGCCAACCAGCTTCGAAATTTTGCCAATCGTCTCCAAGGGCAACTTCCACCTCAGTTCTAAGGGTTGAAATTACACGAGTACCGAGCATGATAGTCACAATTTGTACTCCATCAAATGGATGAAGACTGTAAATGGATTGTAATATTTGAATTCCATCCCTTGTGGTCACACCACCCTTTTTAGGATGTGGAAGAACTTTGGACCATTCGTCAATTTTTGTAGGATCTGCTTGTTCATGAATCAATTGGAGATCAAATATGTTTCTACAGATAGTTTCACGTTCTTCTTCTATTATTTTGCTGCCAATTCTAACCCGTTTGCGTTTTAAAGGGGCTAGTTGCATTAATTTAGTATTTTGCATTGTAGGAACACTATCTTCGTCTGATTAATCTGGCAGAGGAACTAATTTACTCCTGAGACTTGATCTCGGCTGTGCAACTGCCGATTATGCCACGGGGGCGAGGGGGAGGGGGGGGGTGCTTGGGCTGCTTGCTGAGATTGTGCTGTTTGTTCAGCTGCTGGTTGAGTCTGAGCTGTGCTTTGCTTTAAATTCTAGCTGCAAGACTGTCTGTCAGGATTTTGCAGTGTTCTGTTACCTTATTTATATCTCTTTCTAAAACACATCTTTGTTTAATTAACTTGCAATTTTCAAGTTTAATTCGCTCAGATTTTGATTGCAATTGTTGGTATTTTGACTCCACTTCAAAAACTTGATTTTGCAATTTGGCTATTTGAAAAGATAACTGCTGGTGTTTAGAGGTGTTGTTTTGCAATTCTGTTCTAATTTCAGCATAATGCTCAAGTTTGGATTTTGCATCTCGCAATTCTCCAACAACTGCAATTAGTTGGTCTTTAGTGGACCTATACTCACCATCACTTTTATTTTTAATAGTTATCTCTTGCTGTCTGCGTATTTGTCCCATAATTGCCAGGCACAATTTTCCACGTTCTGCACCGTGCAATCGTCTGCACTTTCCCTATGTTCTCTTCCTATTATCGAAGGACCACTGTCCTCTGGGGATATCATACTTTGATACAATTTTTATTGCGATTTCGCATAGATAAAATTGTCCACAAATGAAAGACCCAAGATCCCCCAACTTCAATAGAAACATCTGGTACCACATATCCTCTTTTTATTGTCGCAAAGAGTAATTTTCTGCCTGCTAAAGGCTCTGAATCTATACTTTGATCTGGATCAACCATGAATTCCTTTTATCTAATTTTTTCTGGGTCACTGACTGTGTGTAGGCTGTGTTAGTCTCTACGACTGGCACCTGATTGATTTAGCACAGTGTGTAAAAATGATCTTTTCAGAGGTTGAAGCACTGATTGATGCGGCTTTAAGAATTCTAATGGGTGAAAAAGATATTTCTTACCATAGTCTAGCCGTGGGTTCCGGCGGTCTTCTGGGCTTCCTCCGATTTTCCCCGAAGGTTTCCGAACCTCTCGTATCAGAGGTCGTATCATAACTCTTCCCTTCCTGCCAATCGACTACGCAAGTTGATGGATTTAACCATTCGGTTACCAGCAGCACTTTGCGATTACTGGAGCTCAGTACAGATTTGAGTTAAAACTTATCAGTTGCAAATAATAATTGTTTTATTTGTCTTCTATTGATTCATTTTAAAGTCCAGCCATCAAATGGCTCACAAAGAGGCAATTTGTAGACAATTGAACTTTCAAACAATCACAGATAAAATTTTACTTGCTTAGGCAAACAGCTCGACAATAACTTTAAAAATCAAAGTCTGAAAATGAAATATACATACAGGGAGACAGTGAATAGTTCAGATCAAAGGAGATGATTCAAAAAGAGAGAGAAAGAAATCCATCTAATCTTCAGTTACAAACCAACATCACAAACTAAAAATGGCCGAAGGAAACTTACAGCTATACTGTTTCATATTTGTCTTAAACCATCTAATCACACCGCAATATAATCCTAATTGGTTTGGGTTAGACTCAAACACATCGGATTTGACGGCAAGCCGTCCATCTTTAGTACATAGAACAGTACAGCACAGAACAGGCCCTTCGGCCCTCAATGTTGTGCCGAGCAATGATCACCCTACTCAAACCCACGTATCCACCCTATACCCGTAACCCAACAACCCCCCCCCCCCCCCTTAACCTTACTTTTTAGGACACTACGGGAAATTTAGCATGGCCAATCCACCTAACCCGCACACCTTTGGACTGTGGGAGGAAACCGGAGCACCCGGAGGAAACCCACGCACACACGGGGAGGACGTGCAGACTCCACACAGACAGTGACCCAACCGGGAACTGAACCTGGGACCCTGGAGCTGTGAAGCATTTATGCTAACCACCATGCTACCGTGCTGCCCATAATGTTGCCCAGTAGGCAACATTATTTCTAATTGTTTCGTATCTGTATACTTGTGTATGTTAAAGAATGCGACGTTGTGCTTTATCAAGGCCAGCAAAAACTGGTTTTCTGCTGGCTTAGCTATTATAACAATAGAGCCTTCATGTTACTGTAAATGAATTTGCACAATATGTGTTTTTTATCCTTAATTTTAAACTAATGTTAACGCTAAACAGCTATCTTTTACCTATATTAGGTGTATTAGAAATGCCTGGCTTCTACAACACTACCCTGAGGAACACCTGCAGTGATGTCCTGGAGCAGAGTGGATTAAACCCCGACCACCACAAACATTTTCCTTTATGCCAGGTATGACACCAACCAGCGGAGTGTTTTCCCCTGATACCCATTCACTCCTGTTTAGCTAGGGCTCTTTGATGTCATACTCGGTAAAATGCTGCTTGATGTCAACGGCAGTCTCTATCACCTCTGGCATTCAGCTCTTTTGTCCATGTTTGAACAAGATTAATTTGAGGTCAGGAACTGAGTGACCCTGCAGAACCCAAACTGAGCATCCGTGAGCAGGTTATTGCTGAGTAAGTGCCGCTTGATAATACTGTTGATGACGCCTTCCAGCAAAGTGTTCATGGAGGATAATATATTTGAGGGCAGTAATTGGCAGGGTTCGATTTGCCAGTTTCTTGGCACAGACACACCTGGGCAATGTATTACCTTGCCGGATAGATGCCAGTATTGTAGCTGTACTGAAAATGGGCTTGGCTAGGGGTGCGGCAATGCCTGGAGCACAAGTCTTCAGTACTATTGCTGGACTATTGTCAGGGCCCATAGCCTTTGCAGTATCCAGTGCCTTCAGCCATTTCTTTTTTTTTCAATCATTTTTATTCAAATTTTTCAACAACAAATTTTCTCCCAGCAATAAAATAAACAAGGCATAGAAAAAACAGAAAGAAAAGCCCTTCCCCCAATACAAACCAATAAATTAATAACAAAAAAGATAGTGGCAAACATATAGTTGCAAAAACAATCCTCCATAAGACCCATAATCCCCCCCCCCCCCCCGCCCCGGGTTTCTGCTGAGATGACCACCCCCAACCACTCCGCCAGGAAGCCTTCAGCTATTTCTTGATATCACGTGGAGTGAAACGTATTGCCTGGAGACTGACATCTGTGATGCTGGGGACCACTGGAGAAGACCGAGATGGATCGTCCACTTGACATTTCTGTCTGAAGATTGTTGCAAATGCCTTAACCTTGTCATTTGTATATGTGTGCTGGTCACCTACATCATTGAGGATGCGCATATTTGTGGAGCGTCTCCCTCTCAGGCTGGATGTGGGCGGAATACAGAGCTTAGATCCAGTGGGTTTCTTGTGGAATCACTGAGCTCTGCCTATTCCTTGCTGGTTATACTGTTTCGCACTCCATTGGTCCCGTGTTGTAGCTTCACCAGGTTGACATCCGATCTTTCGGAATGCCTAATGTTGTTCCCGGCATGCTCTCCTGCATTCTTCATTGAACCAGGATTGACCTCCTGGCTTGGTGGTAATGGTAGCGTCCGAGATATGCCTGGCCATCGGTTTAAAAATTGTGGTTGAATACAATTCTGCTGATGTTTCACAGCGCCTCATGGATGCCCTGTCTTGGAGTTTGAAGTCTATCCCATTTAGCACGGTGGTAATGCCACAAATCATGATGCAGAGTATTCTCAATGTGAAGATGGGACTTTGTCTTCACAAGGACTGGGAAGTGGTAATTTCTACCGATACTGGCGTAGACAGATACATCTGCAGTATGCAGAGTGGTGAGGATGGGGTCAAGTATGTTTTGTCTTGTTGGTCCCCTCACTACTTGCTGCAGTCCCAGTCCAGCAGCTATGTTTAGGACCCGGCCAGCTCGGACTGTGGTGCTACTATCCAGCCACTCTTGGTGATGGAAGGCCCTCACTCAGAGCATATCTTGTTTCTTTACCGCCCTCAGTGCTTCCTCCAAGTGGTGTTCAACATGGAGCTGTACGGATTCATCAGCTGATGGTGACTGGATTGTGGTAATCAGCAGGAGGTATCTTTGCCCATCTATAACCTGAAGCCATGAGACTTCATCGGTTAGAGAGTCGATGTTGAAGAACCCCAGGGAAACTCCCTCCCGACTGTATACCACTGTGCTGCCATCTCCCCTGGGCCTGTCCGGCTGGTGAGACAGGACATATCCAGGAAGACTGGTAGTGATGCCTGGGACATTGTCAGAAAAGTATCAGGTATAATGTAAATTTTCATTCACTCGTCCATACAGTGAAGTGTATTCATTACATTTCCTAGATTATCTCTACATTTATATACCGTATACACATTTTCTAGTTCGAAGGCCCTCTGTGTGATAAAGTTGTTGCATTTAGCACAATGTGGTATCCTGTTGAATCAAACATTAAACCAGGAAATTAGGTCTAACCGAGGTTATCCGTTAACATAAGTTGTACAAAGTGTATGTGACGAACTGAAGTGGAATACCTGACCCCAGTGACCAAGTTTGGTTTTTGTCAATATAAAATTGCGCCCGAGTGTGGGTAATTAACTGGAGTCAACACCCGGCTGCAGTGACATGCATTTCCTGGATATTCTGTCATTGTACAACTGTATTCAGTGTGGGGAATCATCTAACTCTTAATCCATAGAGTTAATGACAGAACTTTATGGTGCTGATTAATCTCCTTCTCCGAGGATGGTCCTGAGAATGGTTTGGTTATGAATGTTTGGTTGCGGGGGTAACTGGAAGACTGCGTTTTTGATGGTAGCTGAGGTAATGGTTGTGATTGAGTAACCTCTGAGCCGATCCTAACCCACAATTTGTTGATGTTAAATTCCATGCTGCCTATGCTCAGAAAAGGAGGATTACTGTCACTAATTACTACTCTACATTTCCTTCTTTATCCTTCAGTTAACGGAGTGACAATCGTGATCCTGTCCCGTGGAAACTGTGGCCTCTCCACCTGCACCACTCGATACCTGGTGGCAATGTCAGCGGCAGATCTCCTGGTCATTATTACTGAGGTTATCACCAGGCGAATCAATGATAATTATTTCGAATTAAGTTTCTTGTGGATCACTCCTGTGTGTAGGGTTCAATATGTTATCATCCGTGCGGCCTTAGATTGTTCTGTCTGGTTCACCGTCGCTTTCACATTTGATCGATTTGTTGCCATTTGTTGGCAGAAGCTGAAATATAAATATTGGACTGAGAAAACTGTGGCCGTGGTTCTCGCAACAACCGGGATTTTGCTCTGTTTAAAAAACATTCCAATGTACTTCAGATATAAACCTCGGAATATCATCGACAATGTACCAATGTTCTGTTCTAATAAGCGAAGCTATTTTACTGACCCGAGATGGATTGGATTCAGAATGTTTGAAAAGGCTTTAACCCCATTGATACCATTCGGGTTAATTCTGTTTCTTAACGCTCTGACGGTCAGACACATTTTAGTGACCAGTCGAGTCCGTAAGGGACTGAGGGGCCAGAGCAAGGGAGAGAATCAGAGTGACCCAGAGATGGAGAGCAGAAGGAAGTCTATTGTTTTACTTTTCAGCATATCCGGCAGCTTCATACTTCTGTGGTCGGTGTACCTTTTATACTTTTTTGATGCTGCAGATGGGTTAGATGATGATTCTTATTATATCTTTTCAAAAATTGCATATATGCTGCGGGATTTAAGTTGCTGCACAAACACATTTATTTATGTGGTGACTCAGTCCCAATTCAGAGACCAGTTGAAGAGCGCGGTGAAATATCCAGTTACATCAATTATTGATTTGATTAATAAACGATAACATTGAAAGCAGCTCAATGATCCAATCTATAGAGCAGGAGGGGACCACTGGAGGAAGGAAAAGAAAGGGCCTGGAGGATTCAAAACCTCAATGAGCCATCAACACAGTCAATTCATCTGATCGTCCATCCATCCATCCCTGCAGGAGGGATTATCCATGCACAACCTATAGATACACACTTCTCACAAACACACAGTAACAATGCACACAGACTAACTATAATTATACACACTTACTAACACACATACCAAAATACACACTGACGATCCCATTTAATCCTAAAACCTGCTTCAATGTGAAGCATAGCAGGTAGTGAGGCGTCATGGGGTGTATGGCAAACGGACATGACCATTTGTGAAATCTTGCTAGTTCCCAGGGACATACAATGGAATGGCCTATTCAGCGGGTCATCCCTTATCAGCACCCGTCTCTGAGGAATGCTTCTTGTAGCACAGAACCACAGAACCCAAGGACAGTTGATAAGGGGGCCTCCACCTGTTGTTGATCAGATCAATTAGCTCCATGCTGCCTGGCAACCAATAATTGTTATTGCATTGTATCCAGCCGACATGGGCTGCACAGCAGTTTCCATAACTGTATAATATGTTCATAATTTCACATGTCCAGTGGACAGACGCTTGGTATTCCCAGCTTACTGTTCCCCGACAGCGAAATAAACCATTTGACATTGATGCATACCCGATTGTAGAAGGATTCTTCTGCATTCATTCCTGCGAACTGCACCATCATCCTGCTCAATGGGATAGATTCAGAACACATCCAGCAGCTCAGGACTGGGCATCCGTGAGGCACTTTGGTAGCAGCAGAACTGTAATCAGCCACAGTCTAACCGCATGGCCTGGCCCAGCCCCAACTCAATAATTACCACCAAGTGAGGGAATCAGGCCTGATTCAATGAAGAGTATAAGAGGGCATGCTTGTTGAAGCTCCAGATATACCGAAAAAATAGGTGTCAACCTGAAGCTACAACAGATAATTTGCATGTGAAACAACATAAGCAGCAAGTGACAGACAGAGCTGAGCAATCCTATAACCAACGGATCAGATATAAGCTCTGCAGCCCTGCCCCATCCAGCCGTGAATGGTGGTGGACAAGTAAACAACTCACTGGTGGAGGAAGCACCACAAATATCCACATCCTCAATGATGGATGATCCCAGCACACCTGTGCAAAAGAGGAGGTTGAAGCATTCACACTAATCTTCAGACGGAAGCGCTGAGTGGATGATCCATCTCGATCTCCTCCAGGGATCCCCAGCATCATGGATGCCAAACTACAGAATATTCGATGCACCTCACGCGAAATTAAGTAACAGCTGAAGGCACTGGATACCGCAACCACCATGCATCCTGACAATATCACGGAATAGTACGCAAGACTTGGGCTCCAGAAATTGCCCAGCCCCTAGCCAAGCTGTTCCAGTTCAGCTACAACACTGATATCTACCTGGCAATGTGGAAAATTGTCCAGGTGTGTCCTGTACACGAAACAGGACAAATCTAACCCAGTCAATTACAGCCTTCTCAGTCTACTCTCCATCATCAGCAAATATGTTGAAGGGGTCATGAACCGTGCCATCAAGCAGCACTTAAGTGGCAATAAGCTGTTCACTGACGATCAGTTTTGGTTCCACCAGGGCCACTCAGCTGCTGATCTCGTTTCAGCCTTGGTTCAAACACAGGCAAAGGAGCTGAATGTCAGAGGTGAGTTGAGTGCATCTGCCCTTGACACCAAGACTGCATTTCATCGAGAATAGTCTCAAGGACAATAATACAATGAACTAACATTTGAAAGCAGCAGGCTGGGTAGCAAGGATTGAATTCTGTTGAGAAAATATCGGTCATAAAATCGAATTTGAAAACAATGGATTGTCGAAAATTGGAAACACATGAACGAAGTTTGACAAGACCACGAGAAAGAACGGTTTCAAATATGTCCATGGGCAACAGAACAATAAGATTTGAAACTCTCGAAAGAACCTCTCAATATATAAAATAGAATCATAGAATCTTCACAGTGGAAAAGGAGGCCATTCGGCCCATCGAGTCTTCACAGACACTTGGAAAGAGCATCCCACCTCGACCCACACCCCGATCCTGCCCCCGTAATACAGCAACGGACACTGTGGGGTAATTTATCATGGTCAATCCACCTAACCTGCAGACCTTTGGACTGTGGGAGGAAACCGGAGCACCCGGAGGAAATCCACACAGACACGGGGAAGGTGCAAACTCCACACAGACAGTAACCCAAGGCCGTAATTACGCCCGGGCTATCTGGGCTCTGCCACACTCCCTTAAACAATGACCTTCACTGGCTTGTCTCCAATATTACATTCCTAAACATTTCAGTATTCCTTCCGCAATAATCCCATCTGTTCAATGTGTCACTCTCAAATCTCAATTCTCATTGCTGCCCAGGGACACAATTCCCAAAGACGCTTTGAAATGTCTGTCAACCCCCGCCAGCTCCTTGTCCAGACCAGCTACACACTTCTTCACGCTGCCTGTTATTTCAGAACTGTGGGAGTGAAAGTAAAACATAACAATTCTGACCAAATGTTGTACCCAAATTCTCACATTGATACAGAAATTGGTACACAAGAGGTTCTAGAAAAATAATGGGAAGTAAATTATAGAACAGAATAATACAATCCCTGCAGGGCAGAAGGAGACCATTCAGCCCATCGAGTCTGCACCAATCCTCGGAAAGAGCTTTCTACTTAAGCCCACACCTCCACCCTATCCCAGTAATCACAGCTAACCTTTTGGGCACTAAGGGGCAGTTCAGCATGGCCAATCTACCTAACCTGCAGATCTTTGGATTGTGGGAGGAACCACTGCTGGAAGAAACCCACGCAGACACTGGGAGACAGTGCGAACACCACTTAAACAGTCACATAAGGCAGGAAGTGAACCGGGTCCCTGACGCTGTGAGGTATCAGTGCTCGCCACAGTGCTACCCATTAAATTTAGTTCTTACGGGGTCAGCAGGCAATTGAAAGATATTAATAAATGACGAGTGCTGAAGGGGAGACTGTGTGTGTATGAAATACTGCGATAGTCCAGCAGAGGGCATTGCCGAAGGTGAGACTGTATATATGTGTGTGTGTTTGTGATACAGAGAGTCCAGCAGAGCCTGATTCATGTAAATGACAGAGTGTGCGTGTGATACAGAGAGAGTCCAGCAGAGGGAGATTGCTGTCGGTGAGTCAGTATATATGTGTGTGAGGGACATACAAAACATCGAGGGAGTTTGCTGAAGATGTGTGAGAGAGAGATACAGAGAGAGTCCCGCAAGATGAGATTGCTGTAAATCAATGTTCTTCAAAATTTTTTGACCGGGACCTATTTTTACGAACCTCCCAGCCTTCGCAACCCACGCCGGCCGGCCTTTTCGCTGACCTTCATTGTGACAATTAAGCCTGCTCAGTCCTCACGACCTCACTTGCTTTGTTATTCAATGCTATAATACTAATAATGACTTCAACTGATGATTTAATATCTCACTGCATCCATTGAAAAAGATCAAGAGGTTTGTCCTCGCACTCGCCATGTTCAATCTTGAAATCACTTTGAAGTTTTGGGTGTTTTAATCTTTCATTTGCCAGTACTTCCTGTGTACAACACACATAGGTTTTGCATCCTGATTTCCAGTGGCACAATTAATGAACCCATACTTCAAGAAATTATCTGTATGCTGCTTTGTTCCTGATTTCAGGAACAAGGCGGCCCTTCTCATCAGCAGCCAAGCTGGGTATTGGTGTTTGTTTGAAAGTTCTGGTGATGGGGCATCCTGACAGGTGGCTTTGACAATCTGCTCATGGAACCATCCACATAGCACAACACCTCCTTTTCCCTGACGGCCTTGAGGTCATTACGTGCAGACCACTGCTTGATCGCCTTGTGGTCAAAGATGTTGCACTGAACAAACTTTTCCACCAGGGACAGGTGTACAGCCAGTCCAGCTACTTTCAGCGTTCCGCGGCAACGTGGCCAGACACATTCACAGCATCAGGGGCAGGTAGAACCGCAGTTGATAGTGACTCTCTGTGATTGCATACCGAAGATCGGTGCACAGCCTGATCCAGCCACACACAAAGGTGACCATCAGGATGAGGGTGACGTTGAATACAGTTTTTCCCTCCTTTATAGATTTGAAACATGGTGTCCTTTGAGACACGATCCATCTTGGATCTCCAGGTGAACTTGAAGATGCCTCTGACACTGCTCTGGTGCAGGATCGGGTTATGAACCAGACCCGCACCACGTATAGCAACAACAAGAAAACATCACACGTGCCTGCAACGGCGAGGGAGCGTTTCTCTCATATGCTCACTAGAACGTAGTTTTTCGGGCAAAAATATACTTTATTTGAAAAATATCTGAAAATACACAAGCATTTCAAAATGGCCGTCCACAAAATGCAATAATATTCAGGTTCTCCGCGTCTGTCATGTTGCCCTCTTGAGGGCTTTCAATGCAGTCAAAGTAACACTGCAGACATTTGAAAATGGTCATAACAAATGGTGCAAATAGTTGTTGTGGTCCCTCAGTAGCTTTACTCCGACACTGATTTATCTTCAAGTATCTGCTTCGAGCTCATATTTTTTCAGTCATATCTCGGGAGGCCTTTCGCCAATTGGGAACCTTCGCTCTCAGTCTGTCCTGACTTTTTTCCGCACTGCACTAATGTCTAAATGATGAGCATCATCACTAAAATGCTCTCCCACTGATACCATTGCCACCCGTCCAGCTTCATTGCTAAACTTGTGCAAGACCCTAGTTAAACGTCAGCTGGAGTATTGTGTACAGTTCTGGATGCCGCACTATAGGAAGGGTGTGTACACATTGGAGCGAATGCAGAACAGGTTTCAGAGATGGAAAGCTTCAGTTATAGGGTTAAATTGAAGTGGTTGGAACTGTTCTCGTTGGAAGTTACGAGGCTGTATGATTGAGATGTTCAAAATCATGAGGAGGCTGGGCAGAGGAGATGGGGAAAAACTGTTCCCTCTCATAAAAGGAACGAGAGAGCACAGATTCAAAGTGATTTGCAAAAGACGCAAATGTGATGTTAGAATTTTTTTTCAAAACAGCGAGTGGTTTCGGTCTGGAATGCAGCATACAAGAGGGTTATTAAATTATTATTTGAATAGAATCAATGTGCAGGGGTACGGGGAACAGGTAGGGGAATGGCCCTTACTTACGCTGCACTTTTGGAGAGTCGCGGCAGACACAATGGAACACATGACCTCCGAGTGAACAGCAACAATTCTGAGATTCTGAGATTGCTTGTAAATTAAGTCGGGCCAGTTTGTAGGTGCAGAAGGTATTGCACCCCAACCCCCAATCTCCTCCTCCATTACAGCGCACATTAGGGGCACCTGTCCAATTCACCAAACAGCACGTCTTTCGACACCTGTGGGAGAAACAGGAGCACCCGGAGGAAACCCGCGCAGTCATGGGGAGAACGTGCAGACTCAGCACAGAGAGTGTACTCAACCACTGACAAGGGTACTGCCAGCCACTGCCATTAAAGGACCGGGCCTGCTGATGAAGACTCCGGCTGAGCAGGGGGACAGTGTGGTATATCTGCCAGATCATGCTGCAACTGGCACCGCGGGGGTATGGGGGAGGGCACCCACTGCCGGTGGCTGTCAAGGTGACAGTCATCCTGAATGTTTACACCACGCGGTCCTTCCAGGCACCAAGTGGGGACCAGTCCTGAATCTCACAGGCCTCAGTGCACACCTCTATGCCGTAATGGAGGCCCTCTATTCCCAGCTGGTACAATACATTGAATTCAATGTGGACCACTCCCACCAGGATGCCCGGGCAGCAGGGTTCACCCGCCATGGCCGAGATGCCCCGGGTCCAGGGAATGGTCGATGAGATGTATGTCCCCCTACGAGACCTCCCTGCGACGGATGGTGTCCACAAACAGAACGGGGTTCCAATCGATGACCGTGCAGTTGGTGTGTGACTATGAGCCTCACATCATGAACGTCTGTGCCTGATACCCGGGCAGTGTGCACAACGCATTCGATGGTTCCTGACCTTTTCGAGGCGCACCTCCATCTGGGGCGTTGGCTCGTGGGCGAAAGGGGTTGTCCGCTGCGCCCATGGCTAATGAGGCCTATCTGGAAGACAGAGACTGACCTGGATCATGATCATGTCGTGACAGGGAACATGATCGTGCGGTGCTATGGCAACCTGAAGATGTGGATCGGAAACCTGGAACGCCCTGGAGGGGCCGTCCAGCATAGCGCTAGGTGGGTGTCCCACATTATGGTGGTCTGCTGTGTCCTCCACAACATCGCGTAGCAGAGGGGCAACATGCTGGAGGAGGAAGATGAACGCCAGGCCTTGGTCGACGAGGAAGATACAGAACAGGGCAAGGATAGGCAGGACATGGGCCCCGGGCAGGCACAGGAGGCTGTGTAATGTGTGTGCAGGAGTGGGGCACCAGAGCGGTGAGCGCTGGCTGAACTGGGGTCCCTGACAAATTCCCACCCCCAATGTCTGCCCATCTTCCCCCTCCAAACACCACCTCCCCCTCTGCAGCCAGCACAGCCCAGCCAATCCCTCACACCCTTCTGACAGAGCACCAAGGCAGGTTGAAACTCTGTGAGGATGTGTTTATTGTCCAATGGTGTTCACATATACATAGATATATGTATATTATATACAGATTTGTTCCCTTGCCCCTATCGTCCTGTGTGCTGTACTCATGGCAACCTGTGTGTGTTTGTGGGGACAGTGCAGAGAATATGTCACATTGTTTTGGTGCTCTTATATACCTGCCCTGTGAATTTCCAACTGCCACCGTCTCATTGAATGTATTGACCTTATCTATGAAGCCCCACACTTGACCAGTCAGTTTATGATAGAACTTTGTCCGGCTTGATTCGCCACATTTTTCCCCTTGATTTCCCGTATACATCATGGAATGTCGGGTGGCATATGTTTAGTGGATACATTCAACATTATATCCGTGCCGTCTCTAATTATATTCGTTTTGGTTGAACATGGGATTCGGAGTTTTAATTGACTCGGGCCCAAATTGCGTTTAACGTTACAGTTTAGGGCAAGATTTCCCAAACTTTGGCCTCACTAAACCCACCTCCTATTTTATTAAAATAAATTTGCACAATCTCAAGTTTCACAATAAAAATAATGTTATTATGTATAAAAGTTGCAATTAGACATGAAAATCAAATATTATTGAGAATCATATAAACAATAATACGAATTATGTCGTTCTCATACTTAAAGTGCAACTTGCTGCTGGTGCTGATGAAGGGCTGAAGAGGCGATGTGACTTCCTGGACATTGAATAGAAGAATCCTTCTCCTCCAATTACAGGTCCGCGCCCATGTTCTGAGGTAGATTGAAAGCAATAAAAGGGGAACTGGTTTCCAACAGAAGCCACTCTGGGTGCAGCCAAACTGACCCACTGACCAGGATGGAGAATGCATCCCAAAGGTGAGGAGAACTCTGCACGGACTCCCAACATGGAGCCTTGTATTTCTCAGCCTATAGGTGGTTCTGATGCAGCCGGGAACATTGTATTGGGTTTAAATATTGGGAAGTACACGGTGGCTCACTGGCTGCCAATATCCCCGCATCAGCATTGGATTTCCTTGTCCGTGGATCCAACTGGGACTCAGGAGTTCATGGAACTTGTCTCGTTTTAAATATCTGCTGTAGGAATTGAACAGTTTTGTGAAAGAGCTTTTGTAATATCTGTGACTAACTTCTGACGCTGTGTTGAGGATATATTGCGATGAAGATGACAGATTCCAGGTGTGGCACAGAGAAATACAATTTTAAAAATGGAATAGCACAAGCGTTTACTCTGCTCTACTCATTCAGCAGGAACAATCTTCGAGGCCACAGTCGGAACAGAATTGCCCATGGATCTGTTGTCCATCCCCAGTGTAGCTTATGGCGAGGAACACTCAGGATCTCTGGTCAAACAAATAAACCTGAGGTCGTCATGATGTTCAGTGGGAAATCTTTGCCTCTGCAGTTCCCGAGTGGGTCGCGAGATGGCGTCATCGTTCGGTGTCCATTCACTTGTTCTGAAGTCTGACCAGATCATCACTTTTAACTCATGTGCCCTTAGCTTTGCCAGGAACTCATGAATAATTCACATGCATCTCCAGGTGGCCCCGAAAACGGTGTTGAGAACTTCAGTGTCAAATACAACCAGCTCTGCCTTACACTGCTGGAGGAGTGGCCGAATATGGAAGGTGTACAATGCAGAAACACTGAAATAGCTGAGCTTCCTCTATCCCTGATCACTCCGACTGAATAGAAAGCTCGTCCTGTCCTGATTGTAAATATCTGGATCATCAATCAGCTGTAGTCATCTTTCATTAAAAAAAACACTTGCTGACTACCAGCCCACCCACTAAATCTCCAACCCCCACTATTCAAACCCTGGAAAGCCTCACCCACGGGCGACTCCCAAACCCCCCGCTCTGACACCCCAACCGAAGGCAGCCTTGACCTCCACCCCACCCCTCCTAGTCTGTACCAATCCCCCTCACCGGCAGGAGAATGGGTTGGTCACCACAGAATACTGTTGTCATTCCCTTGATTCCTTGGAAGTACTGAGGCCTGTCCAGCGCCTGCTTTTGGGGATTTTTCTCATTAACCAATTAATCGCGTAATTGGATATTTCAGAATGTACTTGATCTGCTGTCTGAACTTCGACTGAGTCGCCCCATCAATAAAAGTGTTCGTGCAGCAACTCAAATTCTGCAGCATATAACAAACTTGGTCAAAGACGTAAAACGAATCAGTGTCAAAATTGTATGTAATGTTAAAGCAGTACAAAACATAAGGCATCCACAAAATGATAAAGCTGCTGGATATGGTGAAGAGTAAAATCTTAGACTTTCTTCTGCTCTCCATCTCTGGGTCACTGTGATTTCCCCCCCCCCCCCCCCCCCTTACTCTGACGCCTCAGCCCCTTCCGGAATCGACTGCTCACTATAATGTGTCTGACGGTCAGGACATTGAACAGCAAAATTAACACAATTGGAGGCAATGGAGATAAGACCCTATCAAACCAATCATACCCCACCCATCCGGGTTCAGTATAGTAGCTTGCCTTTGCAGAGCAGAACCACGGCACATTGTCAATGATTTCGTCAGGTTCATACACAAAGTAATTGGGTACGTTTTTCAAACAGAACAGAGTAAATGTTGTTGCGAGAACAATGGCGGCAATTTTCTGAGTGCAATATGTAGCTTTCAACTTCGGTCAGCAGATAGCAACAAAACGATCAAAGGAGAAAGTGACGGTGAACCAGACAGAACAGTCTGTGGCTGTACAACTCAGAACAGACACCACACTGCACACAGGTGTGATGTCCAGGAACGTCGCTGGGAAATAATAACGATTTATTTGCCTCAGTATGACTTCGACGATAATGAGCAGCAGGTCCGCCATTGCCATGGCTACCAGGTAGTAAGTGGTGCAGCTGGAGAGCCCGCACTTTCCCTGGGACAGGGTCACAACGGCCAATACGTTAACAGAAAGAGAGGACAATGAAGAACACCTGGAAATTAGTGTGAAAGGAATCGATTTCCACACATTGTAATCTTGTTGGAACACTGCGCTCAATGCAAATTTGCAATTGCATATATTGTCATATTGCCTGGCTAGTGCTACAGTCATGTGATTATTTTCTTGCACTATCGGTTTACGCTGATTAATGTCAAATACTTCCTTCAGAGAGATTACGTTAACTGCAGTCTGAATCGTCATTACATGTCATTTCATTAAATGCTGTAACTTGATTATTCAGACCGATCGTGATTTGTTCAGGAAGATTTAGTATTTTTAAGGAAAGATCATTCTATCAATAAATTCCGGCGATCTTTTATTCGGTGAGCTGTAGCATTGTGACGGAATATAGCTGTTCATGTTAATGATAAAATAACTTGATGATAATTTTCCAGATTTTGCAGATTTCCGACTTAAAATTCTATGTATGTATATACATGTATATATATATAATATATTGATGCACCGACTGAAGTCAATGTCTTCATCTGTTTGTTCTCGTTAAAAACACATTGTTGAGACAATTCAAGTGATTTGATTAAATAACATGATACAACGGTTTCTGCATGAAGCAGGTGACTGGATCAGAATGATCCATTGCCACTCACAGAAAAAAAGCAGAGCGCAACTCTGACACAGATGTACACAACTTTAATGGTTATAATGTGCTAGCGTTCATTAGCAGAGGGATTGAATTTAAGAGCCGTGAGGTGATAATGCAGCTGTACAAAACCTTGGTCAGGCCACATTTGGAGTACTGTGTGCAGTTCTGGTCGCCTCAATTTAGGAAGGATGTGGAAGCTTTGGAAAAGGTGCAAAGGAGATTTACCAGAATGTTGCCTGGAATGGAAAGTAGGTTATACGAGGAAAGGTTGAGGGTGCTAGGCCTTTTGTCATTAGAACGGAGAAGGACGAGGGGAGACTTGATAGAGGTTTATAAGATGATCAGGGGAATAGATAGAGTAGACAGTCAAGAGACTTTTTCCCCGGGTGGAACACACTATTACAAGGGGACATAAATTTAAGATAAATGGTGGAAGATATAGAGGGGATGTCAGAGGTAGGTTCTTTACCCAGAGAGTAGTGGGGGCATGGAATGCACTGCCTGTGGAAGTAGTTGAGTCGCAAACGTTAGGGACCTTCAAGCGGCTATTGGATAGGTACATGGATTAGGGTAGAATAATGGAATGTAGATTGACTTCTTCTTAAGGGCAGCACGGTAGCATTGTGGATAGTACAATTGCTTCACAGCTCCAGGGTCCCAAGTTCGATTTCGACTTGGGTCACTGTCTGTGTGGAGTCTACACATCCTCCCCGTGTGTGCGTGGGTTTTCTCCGGGTGCTCCGGTTTCCTCCCACAGTCCAAATATGTGCAGGTTGGGTGGATTGGCCATGAAAAATTGTCCTTAGTGTCCAAAATTCTATGATTAACCTAGGACAAAAGTTCGGTACAACATCGTGGGCCGAAGGGCCTGTTCTGTGTGGTATTTCTCTATCTATCTATCTATAATCACTTACAAGGCACACCAATTATGGCAATAATCACGTAGGATATTTTCTCGATTATTTGAAAAGTTTCCAGCATTTTTGATGTGTAGTGATGTGGCCCTTCGAGCTTCGAACAAATTCTCTCCAGTTTTCTCTGAGCTGATTCATCCCAAATTTATACCCTGTGGGATCAGCTGGGGAATATTAGATTGCAACATTGTTCCACTTTGATTTGTTTTTTTTAACGAGAACAAACAGATTAAGTCACTGACTTCAGTCGGTGCATTGATATATTATATATATGCACATACATAGAAGTTTAAATCGGAAATCTGCAAAATCTGGAAAATGCACATCAAGTTATTTTAACATTAACATTAGCAGCTATATTCTGTCACAACGCTGCAGCTCACCGAATAAAAGATCGCCCTCCTTTATTGTTAGAATATATATTCACGGGTGCCATTCAGTCAGCAGTGACCATTCACCAATCACATTCCAAATGTTAGAAGGTCTCTCCCAGAGCTGTTCCACTGCACTCTACTATACTTGCCCTTGTTAACTGTGTATATTAAATTCAATTAATAAAGTGTGATATCTGTCATCACACCCTACAGAATTCAACAAATCTAGTTTCTGAAAATAATGCAACAGTACAGGTAGACAAAAAATCAATCTGATACAGACCCTCAAATTAAAACATCACTTTAAACAATTCACGAGTCATACAGCCACTTCAAAAGTTGCAATGACTCAAATTGAGAGGGATTCTAGAATCTATACATAAAAAAACCTGCAACCGATAGAGACACTCCAAATGATTCAGACACAGCGACTGGTACAGACCCAGCAACTGCTGCACACCCTCTGTGTTAAACATATATAAAATGTATGCAGTGGCACAATAGCACAGTGGTTAGCACAGTTGCATCATAGCTCCAGGGCCCAGGTTCGATTACCGGCTTGGATCACTAGTCTACACGTTCTCACCGTGTGAGCTCATTGGCCATGACACATTTGTGTATTCCATAACGGGAGTCTTTGAGGCAGACAAGCCACTTTTAGAACAAAAAAACAAAGGATAATACAGCATAGGAACAGACCCTTCGGTCCTCCAAGTCTGTACCGGTCATGATACCATCCTTTGTCAAAGCCCTCAGCACTTCCTAATGCCGTAGCTCTCTGTAACCATCCAATCCATGTATTTGTCGACATGCCTTTCGAACGCTGTTAATGTATCTGCTTCCACAAGCACCCCTGGCAACGGTTTCCAGGCACACTACCGCTGTTTAACACAGCTTCCAATTATAATTTATTATGTAATATAATCATACTTGAGCAGTTCATGAGGTAGGTGTTATTCAAACAGGTCACAGCACCTCTCATATTCACATCTGGGAATTCACACAGGCATCGTAATGTGTTTGTCTGAAATTTAAGGAAAGGAACAATTTGAACAATTCTGCAACGTCACTATCTCATTGGAGATACTCGAGTGTGTAAAATTAGTGCTTAGGGACTGTACCACCTCACATCTTACTTCAGATGTGATAGCTCGAACTATCTCTGTGTGATGAATTTATTGCACTGAGCACAATGTGGTATCCTGTTGAATCAAACCAGGAAACCTGCCTAACCAACGTTATCTGGCAATATCAGTTCGGCAGAAAGTGTGTGACTAACTGGAGTGGTAGAACTGACACCAGTGACCATGTTTGGTAATTGTCAATATAAAATTGCCCTGAGTGTGGTAATTAAGTGGAGTCAACACCCGGCTGCAGTGACATGCATTTTCTGGACATTGTGTCATTGTAAAATTGTATTCAGTGTGGGGAATCATTTTACTTATACTGAAAGCAGAATTAATTACATAAATTTGTGGTACTGAATAATTTCTTTCCCTAGCATGGTCCTGAGAATGATTTGGTTATGAATGTTTGGCAGCAGGAGTAACTGGAAGCTGTGTTTTGGAGAGTAGTTGCGTTTATTGTTGAGATTCAGTAACCTACCAGGAGATCGTAACTCACAAATATTGATGTTAAATTCCATGCTGCCTATCCTCAGAAATGGAGACTTACACTCAATAATTTCTAGTCTATCTTGCCTTTTGCATCCTTCAGTTAACGCAGTGGCAATCGTGACCCTGTCCTGTGGAAACTGTGGTCTCTCCACCTGCACCACTTGATACCTGGTGGCAATGCCAGCGGCAGATCTCCTGGTTATTCTTACTGACTTTCTTAGCAGGCGAATCAATTATTATTATTTCCAATTAACCTTTCTGCAGATGACCCCGGTATGTTGTGTTCTAGATGTTCGTATCCGTGCGGCCACAGACTGTTCCATTTGGTTCAACGTCGCTTTCACTTAGGATCGATTTGTTGGCAGAAGCTGAAACATAAATATTGCACCAAGAAAACTGCTGCCGTGGTTCTAGCAACAGCCGGGATTTTGCTCTGTTTAAAAAACATTCCCTTGCATTTTAAATATAAACCAAGGAGGATCATCGACAATGTACCAATGTACTGTTCTAATAAACGAAGCTATTTTACTGACCCGAGATGGATTGGATTCAGAATGTTTGAAAAGGCTTTAACCCCATTGATACCATTCGGGTTAATTCTGTTGCTTCACGCTCTGACAGTCAGACACATTTTAGTTACCAGTCAAGTCCGTCAGGGACTGAGGGGCCAGAGCAAGGGAGAGAATCACAGTGACCCAGAGATGGAGAGCAGAAGGAGGTCTATTGTTTTACTCTCCAGTATATCCGGCAGCTTCATACTTCTGTGGTCGGTGTACGTTTCATATTTTTAAATGCTGCAGATGGGTTAGATGATGATGCTATTTATATCTTTGAAAAAAATTCATACATGGTGCGGAATTTAAGTTGCTGCACAAACACATTTATTTATGTGGTGACTCAGTCCCAATTCAGAGACCAGTTAAAGAGCGCGGTGAAATATCCAGTTACATCAATTATTAATTTAATTAATAAACGATAACATTGAAGGCAGCTCAATGATCCAATCTGCAGAGCAGGAGGGGACCACCAGAGGAACGAAAAGAAAGAGACTGGAAGATTAAAAACCCTCAAAGAGCCATTTACACAAGCAAGTCGCACGCCCCTCCATCCTTGCATGAAGCTATCTACTGAGAGAAACATTTTCCACATTTACTAACACGGAACCTGAATATTGCTGAAAGAAGGGAAATATCTAAATTTACCGTCTTCCTGTGGTCAGGGTATTTCACAAGATGACCAAATAAGGAGGAAAGACACTATTGTTGACGAGAGGAGAGTGCTGATTGGTTGGCAAGTGGGCTCTGAACATTGGTATGTCTCTTTTTCTGCAATTCTCCAGACACAATACACTGTATGTATCCCATACATTCCACTAACTGGATCGCTGCCATATTTCTATCCCATCCCCAGACCTACCCTGAGGTAAACTGTGGTTCAGTTACTGTGTCATCGCACCTGTAGCAGAGGAGATGGGAGCTGGCGTGGGAGGGGTGGGTAGGTGGGTGGGGAAAGGAAACTTTATCTTTCGCCTTGCTAGGTGGCTCTGAGCTCCCCCAAGCGTGTCCCTGTAACCCGTTTGCAATGAGGCCTCCAAGCGTGTTCCTGTAACGCGTTTGCAATGAGGCCTCCAAGCGTGTCCCTGTAACCCGTCTGCAATGAGGCCCCCAAGCGTGTCCCTGGAACCCGTCTGCAATGAGGCCTTCAAGCGTGTCCCTGTAACTCGTTTGCAATGAGGCCTCCAAGCGTGTTCCTGTAACCTGTTTGCAATGAGGCCTCCAAGCCTGTTCCTGTAACGCGTTTGCAATGAGGCCTCCAAGCGTGTCCCTGTAACCCGTTTGCAATGAGGCCTCCAAGCGTGTCCCAGTAACCCGTTTGCAATGAGGCCTCCAAGCGTGTTCCTGTAACCCATTTGCAATGAGGCCTCCAAGCGTGTCCCTGTAACCCGTCTGCAATGAGGCCTCCAAGCGTGTCCCTGTAACCCGTTTGCAATGAGGCCTCCAAGCGTGTTCCTGTAACCCGTTTGCAATGCGGCCTCCAAGCGTGTCCCTGTAACCCGTTTGCAATGAGGCCTCCAAGCGTGTCCCAGTAACCCGTTTGCAATGAGGCCTCCAAGCGTGTCCCTGTAACCCGTTTGCAATGAGGTCTCCAAGCGGGTCCCTGTAACCCATTTGCAATGAGGCCTCCAAGCGTGTCCCAGTAACCCGTTTGCAATGAGGCCTCCAAGCGTGTTCCTGTAACCCGTTTGCAATGAGGCCTCCAAGCGGGTCCCTGTAACCCGTTTGCAATGAGGCCTCCAAGCGGGTCCCTGTAACCCGTTTGCAAGGAGGTTGTCCTCAAAGAGTTCACATCTGAACAAACATCTAACCACACATTTGAACCATTGGCGTTATTCACCTCCATAACGTCAACTGATAATCTTCTTGTGTCAGCTCAGCAGCTTTACAAACCCTCATCCATTCCACTCTTTTCTCCAGACATGAGGATTCCAATGGAATGCTGTCCGTCTTCGCACTTTCTACCCTCAACAATCTCGACATCAGCAAAATCTATGACTTAACTCCCAGTGAGTCCCATTTACCAATCATTACCTGTGCTCACTGACCTATACTGATTTTCAGACCAGCAACACCTTAATTGGGAAAACTGTTATCCTGACTTCAAATCTCTTCATATTATATCTCCTACCTCTCTCTTGAAACCTCTGGATGCCTGCAGTGCTGACCAAAGATCTACGGTTGCTGGGTATGTTTTGTCCAACCTCTACCTTTCCAGAACAGGATGTGGCCGAGCAGTGCTTCACAGTGGGAGGAATTTTCCCTGGCAGTTCACAACATCGACTCTGGACATCAAGATACAAAATAGGTGAGAAAGCCTCCTGGGACTCCGTCTACGCTCAGCCGATGAACCAATCTGAGCGAAAAACATATTAGACCTCATCCTCGCCACATGCCATGCGCAGATGCGTCTGTCCATTGCAGTATCTGTAGGAGTGACCACCACATAGACATTGTAGGGACAAAGTCCCCTCTTCTCATCAAGCATAGCTTCCATCGTGTTGTGTGACACTCCCATCGTGCTGAATGGGACAGATTCAGAACCTATCTTGCAGCTCAAGGCTGGGCATTCATGAGGCAATATGAAAGCGCAGAGCTATACTCAGCCACCATATGTAACCTCATGGCCCCGCATAGCCCCTACTCTACCATTACCACCAAGCCAGGGGATTCACCCTGGTCCAACAAAGGGTGCAGGCGAGTATGCCGGGAGCAACATCTGACATATGGGAAAAATAGGTGTCAACCTGATTAAAGTAAAACACTGGACAATATGTATGCTGAACAACAGAAGCAGCAAGTGAAGGACAGAGCGGAGTGATCCTATAACCAACAGATTCAAGGTTCAAGGGGAGATAGTAGCTGGTATATGAATATTAGCAAAACTCTCTGCTTTGTATGGACACTAGCGGACTTATCAATGAGGTGAAGAATCCAGCATCATAAAGAAAATGGGATTCGCCCCAGGCGCTGGTCTGTTTGGTCCGGGTACTCTGATTTCCTCCCACAGACCATCTTTGGGTTAGGTGGACTCGCTATGGCCCTTAGTGTCCAAAATAAAAAAAGATCATGAGGGGTTACTGTGTTACGGAGATAGAGTGGAGGTGTGGGGATTAAGTGGGGCGCTCTTTCCAAGGGCCGGTGCAGACTCGATTGGGCCGAATGGCCTCCTTCTGTTCTGTAAATTCCATGACTGGAAGCAGGTGGGCGAGAATCAATACTGGCCCTAACATGCTTGCCCCTGACATGGTGGACCGCGTGGGGCTCGAGGGGGTAACTCTTTAAGGGAATGGCCACCAAATTGGATCTGACGGGCACACTACTCAAAAAATTGGAAGACATGCCCATCCAATCCCCACCACACCCTCCCACACCGACCCCGAGATTCCCTAAATATAAAGATCGCCAGAGTCCCCCTAAATAAAGAGACCCACAGACACTGCCTAAATAAAGAGTCCACTCGGGGCAGCACGGTGACACAGTGGTTAGCACTGCAGTCCCACGGCGCCGAGTTCCCAGGTTCGATCACGGCTCTGGATCACCGACCCTGTGGAGTTTGCATATAGCCCCCGTCTCTGTCTGTGTTTCACCCCCGTAACACAAAGATGTGCACAGTATGTTGATTGGATGCGCTAAATTGCCCCTTAATTGGAAAAAACGAATTGGGTACTCTAAATTTTAAACAATAAAGTGTTCACTCCCATAAACCCCCGTAATAAGGAAAACAGGAGACCACTAAATAAGGAAAACCAACAGAGACCCTCTAACTAAAGATTGCCCTCAGAGAAATCCATCAATAAGGAACCGCACAGAGACTCCCTAAATAAGGTTCCCCAGAAGAAAAAGACCCTCTGGTCGAGAACCCCCTTAATGAAGGGACCCACTACAGACCATAGGAAACGAAACACCCAGATATCCCCAAAATAATGAATTCCCCCAAATAAAGAGACCGCAGGACAGACGACCACAGAAGTAAAAGGACACCCAAAAGAGATGGCCAAGTAAGAAAAACATAGAGACCCTCTAAATGAAGAGAGCCCCACAGAAACCCCTAAATAACAAATCCACCAGAGAACCCCTAAAAAAGGAACGCCATCTGAGACCCTCAAAATGCAGAGACCCTCACAGAGACTCCCTCAACAAAGAGACACCACAGACTCCTAAATATGTAACTCGCACAAAGACCCTCTAGATATGGAGACCCCCATCGACACCCAGAAAATTGACATCTGTGAGGAAGCTACCAGAAAATAGGTCAATGTCAGCAAGCCCCTCAGAAACGAAAAGCCAGCTGGGAAGCTACCTAGACCAGAGAGACTTGTCAGGAAGCGAGAGAGAATTACAAACGGAGGCTGTGAAAAATATCACTTCTTTAACGATCACCTGGACAATAAACCTTCTGGCTCAGGCACAGGAAGCAGCGACTGTCAGTTCATCGAACGAGGTAACCAGTCAATGGTCACTTCCTGGCGCGTCTTTTGCCTGCAAGTGATTCATGCATTTTCTTTGATGTTGATTTTACTCGGCTGATAAACAGCTACCCCTCACCCCACCTGTCAGCATTGTTCCGTTTATCTTCCCTCACAGTTAGGTAATTTTGAGATTCTCTAAGCGCAATGCTCATCACCATCAAGGTTTGAGTGACAGCTCCTGGACCACTTCAAACAGATATATAAGCTGTCAATTTGGGGCAGCACGATAGCATGGTGGTTAGCATAAATGCTTCACAGCTCCAGGGTCCCAGGTTCTATTCCCGGCTGGGTCACTGTCTGTGTGGAGTCTGCACGTCCTCCCCATGTGTGCGTGGGTTTCCTCCGTGTGCTCCGGTTTCCTCCACAGTCCAAAGGTTAGGTGGATTGGCCATGCTAAATTGCCCGTAGTGTCCTAAAAAAAGTAAGGTTAAGGGGGGAGTTGTTGGGTTACGGGTATAGGGTGGATACATGGGTTTGAGTAGGGTGATCATTGCTTGGCACAACATCGAGGGCCGAAGGGCCTGTTCTGTACTGTACTGTTCTATGTTCTATGTTCTAATTTCTAGTTGACCACTTCAAAATCACGCAACATTGATGAGAGACGGAGTGAGTGAGTGAGCAAATGGGTGAGATTGCATTCAAGAATTGCAGGAGTGTGTGGTGGATAGTATGGTCCTGCTTCCATCTAATCGTCCACTTACTCTCAACTCTACCCCTCCCCACACACACTTACCCACATTCACACACACACTAAAACATACCCATGCAGATGCACGACGTTCTCGCATTCTGATGATTTTAAATAACTACTCTTTTCCGCAGAATAACTTATTGCGATGACATTGCTGTGCATTTGCCAACAATTGCATGTTTCCTTAAAAGTTAAATCTTTTTCTTTTACTGAAAATTATTTTTGCACCAAGGCTTCTCGTCCTGAAATTGTCTTCAGGGCCCCTCTGAGTGAAAGACATGCAAAAATGCCGGCCGAAAGATAAAGTTTGCATTAACCACGTTTCACTCGATACAATACTTTCAGCTATCCTATGAGATTGAGCTTTTTAAAGTATTTTAGTGCTTAATTCTCTTCAGGCTCCAGAAGTTGCAGGACAATTGTATGGTTGCAAATAGCCACAGTAATCATCAAAATAAATATAACTGCTTAATAAAATGGAACCCATAGCGTGAAGGGCACAATGTAAAACAATCTAAGTTCTCGAGATGGAACTGCTGGTGTTTGACGGAGAACAATATTACAGGGGGAAATCAGCTTCTATTTTTGGATGGTCATGAATTCCATCAGTACTCCGAAGTGTTTTTGAACTTTAAATACAATTTCATAACTGAAAATATTGCTTTACAACTCGGATTGCACCCATGTCGTAATATGTTTGTTCATTCTAAGGATCCAACGAATGTGAATGATGTTGCTGTCTTAATTTCCCCAAGGTGACCCCACAGAGTATAAAAGACGTTGGACCTCCAGCGTCGCAGTGTTCATTTCAGATAGATTGCTTGCAGCACGAAGGGATACGTCACTTTGCATTGAAAATGCACCTTCCAATCCAAATAGCTAACAAAATATATTACATGATTTTAGCAATCATTGGAACACCTGGTAAGTCATTAACGTTGTGTAAGTCTCCATGTGAGCTGCTCTCTGGTTTACTCGGCGCTGTTAATGTTATATTGTGATGCAATGGTGAGGAAATACAGCAGCGTGACCAGTGTCTTGTTTTATCAAGTTAAATTGTCCCGAAGTGTCTTGGAGATATCCTATTCCCTCAACCGTTAATGAATACACGATGCGGGACTGGCTGTTGGAAGATGGGAGTAGAACGGACGGCGAGTTTTTTTTCAGCCTACGCAGACACGATGGGCGAATTGCCCTTTTTCTGTGCCGGAGACTTGCTGTGTTGTAATCGATGCACAACTGTGTGCAATTTACCTTGCCTCTAACTTATCAAGTTATTTTTTAAAGAATACGGCGTTGCGGTAATGAATGGCAAATCAATGAAATAAAACATTTTCCAAAGAGGTATTAGTTGGAGTCAGAGTAAAATGACAGAGAACATGGTTCAGTGCCCAGAGTGAAACAATGACCAGCCTTCAATTACTGTCTGATCAATTGGATATAAATCATTCAGGTGTATTTGAAATCACACCTTTTTGCTGTGTAAGCTCTCCGTTCCATTGAACAAACTCTCCCTCTTAACACAGTATTATACTGAAAACAGGAAGGGTTCCATTGTTGGTTGAAAATATTTGGTAATGAACTGGTAGAATGAAATCTCTCAACACTTTTTTGAGTTTCTATGAACAGCCCCAAAGGGAAAATATCTCAATCAGTCACTGCAATGCACCTACCCGACTACATTGCTACAGCACATCAATCCTTGCTGTACAGTAAGACGATGACCGAGAAGCCATTGACTATGGCGGCGCTGGCGCCGGAATGTGACGACACAGTGGTTATCACTGTTGCTTCAGAGCGCCAGCGACCTGGATTCGATTCCTGGCTTGGGTCACTGTCTGCTCTAGTTTCCTTCCACAGTCCAAATTTATGCAGGTTAGGTGGATTGGCCATGATTAATGACCGTTAGTCAACAAAATAAAAGGTTAGATGGAGTTACTGGCTTAGGCGGAGAGGGTGGAGATGTGGGCTTGTGTGGTGTGCTCTTTCCAAGGGCCAGTGTTGTCTCGAGGGGCCAAATGCCCTCCTTCTGCGCTGTAAGTTGTATGATTCTGTGATTCTATGGAAAAATATACATTTGCCGTTCACTAATGTCTGGTGGGGGAGGAAAAACTTTGATCGAATTATTTAGTTCAATGTGTATAAACCCCATTCCTCCTACACGGTCCCGAGAATCCCTGAGTCATTAATGTTGAATATCATTTTCAGTTCATCATCCGGTTATTATTCTGGTTAAGATTTCTTAATCAACCTGTTCTTCTGATCAGATCCTGTTCATGTTTCATGGTGTTTTCCCATATCACATGCAACAATCTCGGTTCTTACCTCAGAGAGGTATTCCTGTGTCAGGGGGTCACGCACACTCGATTCCATAACAATAATGATAATAACCGTTTATTGCCACAAGTAGGCGTCAATGAAGTTACTGTGAAAAGCCCCTCGTCGCCACATTCCGGCGCCTGTTCACGGAGGCTGGTACGGGACCACAGAGATCATATAGAGATATTTAATAGCAATATTGAACAATAAATGATGCAATTAATACATAGCTTCTCTCCATTTTGTTATCATTCTGATTCTTATAAGTACAAGTTCTCCGGTGCACCCATGCTGATCCTGTAATGTGAGCAACGCATTGTAAACGCTGAGCAAAAGTCTTTGAAGCTTAATTTCAGCTCCTTATGTTTTTATTTAAATACATTACTCTAAAAAGCGACGTCACTGCAACTTTTTGGGATATTCACAACTTTGCTGCACTTTGTTATTACTTGAAATTGTCCGTAATTCTGTTCTGCTCAACCCACCGTTGCTCTTTTTCCAAATGGCGTTTGAGAAACTTTTTGGAAGAAAGAAAAGCAGCATTTCCAATTGAACCGTAGAAAAATGAAATTGTCATTGAAATCTCCACTAGGCAATATCATCAATTATTACTAATATGGCCGGATACTTGTGGTATATTCCTCCAATCGCTTCGCTGTTCTCCTCCATTGGACGTGTCTGAACATTTCCATACTATTTTCTTTCTCATTATCGAGCTCGCTTTTGTAAATTTCGAAGCACAGTGGCGACAGCCCTAATCATTGCAGAAGCAAATTTCCTGAAACCCTTTCCCCTGTAATTTTTATAGTCAGATTGCCGGTTCGAAGCCTGGAACACTAACTACTGTTGCCCAGCGATCAATAATCGGTCTACTGTCCTGTCATTTACCGAAAACCTTGAGTACAAGAGAGTATTTTGATTCTACCACACTAATTTACAATTTCTCATCGCTTTACATTTAATTGAAAACGTTTTTTAAAAATATTTTTGTTCAGTTTTGTACAGTGATATCAATACAAATATATACACAGAAAAAAAAAACACACAGGAATTAAGGCTGCGTAATTGGAAATGGAGTCCCCCCATTCTTGTATTTTTTTTAAACAAAACAACAAAACAGGTGGGGTGGGGGGGGGGGGCGGTGTCACCCAGGTGGTGCCGAAAATGCGTTTTCTATTTCTCGGTGCAGTTGCATCCTCCTCAGCCCTTGTTCGTTTCTTACTTCCTCTCGCCTTGTTGTGGTTGTTCTGGCCTTTGTCTTCCCCTATGCTCCCCCCATTTGTATTATATTTTCTTTTCCCCCTTCTGGCTCTCCTCTCCCCCCGTCCCAGACCTCCATTCCCTCTTCCCCCCCCCCCCTCCCCATTCTCTCCCCTCCCCTTTTTCTCTGTTACCCTCCTTCCATTGCTGCTGTGTTTGACTATCTTTTCTTGCCGTCCCCCCCCCCCCTCACCCCGGTTCTCCCTCACTCCCTCTCTTCTACCTTGTCATAGCTACTTATTCCTGTCTTCTTGCTGCTCATTTATTTATGTCTTGGCCACAAACAGCTCCCGGAACAGTCGCGTGAATGGCTCCTTCTTCCACCGTGCTGCTCCATTAGGGGCAGCACGGTAGCATGGTGGTTAGCACAAATGCTTCACAGCTCCAGGGTCCCAGGTTCGATTCCCGGCTGGGTCACTGTCTGTGCGGAGTCTGCACGTCCTCCCCGTGTGTGCGTGGGTTTCCTCCGGGTGCTCCGGTTTCCTCCCACAGTCCAAAGGTGTGCAGGTTAGGTGGATTGGCCATGCTAAATTGCCCGTAGTGTCCTAAAAAGTAAGGTTAAGGGGGGGGGGGTTATTGGGTTACGGATATAGTGTGGATACGTGGGTTTGAGTAGGGTGATCATGGCTCGGCACAACATCGACGGCCGAAGGGCCTGTTCTGTGCTGCACTGTTCTATGTTCTATGTTCTATCTTCCGACCCAAGAATGGCAAATTTGATTTTCTCCATTGGGAGAAATTCCGGTAGTTCGGACTGCGAGTCTGCGGCATTAGGTGGCGCTGCTGACTGCCAGCCGAGCTGGGTTCTATATCGGTCGATCGGGGAGGAAAAAGCAAGGGTGCCCAACCTCCTCCACTTGAAGTTATCTGGGTGTTCTGACACCCCGAAGAACGCCACTTTTAGGCATGGCTCCATCCTCATCCCCAACACTTTGGACATTGTCTCTCAGAATGTTTCAAAGACCCAGCAAGTCTGGGGCAAGACCAGAACATGTTAGAGTGATTGAGGGTCTTCCTTTGCACTGTCCACCTCCGGGAAGCACCTACTCATTCGCTTCTTGTTCAGTGGGCTTTATGTACCACTTTCAATTGCGTTAGTTTGAGCCTTGCGCATGTGCAGGTGGAGTTGACCCTGTGCAGTGCTTCGCTCCAGAATCCCCACCCTATTTAGAACCACAGGTCTTCCTCCCATTCTCTCCTTGTCACGTCTAGTTCTGTGTCAGTCCTCTCTATTAGTCGTTCGTATACGTCACTGCAGTTTCCTCCGCCTAGGATGTCTGAAACCAGTAGCTCTTCTCGTAGTGTATGTCGTGGTGGTCACGGGTATGTCCTTGTCTCCTTCCGTAGAAAGCTTCTAATCTGCAGGTATCTGAGTTTGTTGACCTCAGCTCGTTGAAATGTCTCGGTCCGTTCGTCCAGTGTTGTGATCCCCCATCACTATTTGGTCCCAGACTGTCACTGTCCCCTCGTCCAGTCTCCACCTTTTGACGGTGGCGTCAGTGAGTGCTGGCGTTAACCTATAGTTATTGCAGATGGGGATTTTGGCGGACTGTATGAATTGTTGCCATAGTTAGTTCCACGTCTGGAGGGTGGCTACCACCACTGGGCTTCTGGAGTGTTTCCTGGGTGGTGATGGTAGTGCTGACATGTCGAGGGCCCAGAGCGATATCCCCCTGCAGGAGGCCTCATCCGAGATAACCCACTTGCCTTCTGGCTCATTTGTCCATCCAATCACCCTTTCTGTTGTCGTTGCCCAGCGGTAGTATTGTAGGTTTTGGAGGGCTAGCTCTCCCCTGGATTTTGTTTTCTCTAGGATCTTTATTTCGGATCGGAGCATTCCCCCCCCCCCTCTCCCACTCATACAAACGCAATGATTGATTTGTCCGTGAATTATAAACAGCCTTGAGGATATAGATCGGGACGGATCATAGTAGGAAAAGGTACCTGGGCAGCACGTTCATTTTGATCGTCTGTACTTTCCCAATGGAGAGAGTGAGGATATGTAGATCTTTTTTGACAGCCTCTGGCAGACTGGTCAGGCTCCATTTGTGTATCCATATCCAGTCATGAGGGATTTGAATCCCCAAGTAGCGGAATTTGTATGGGCCTCTTTAAATGAAAGTCCCACATGTGCTGCCCCTCCGACTTGAAGGTTTTCTGGGAAAATCTCGCTTTTGTTCATGTTGGGTTTGCAGCCCGAGAAGGCACTGGACACTTTGAGGAGCGCGATAATTCCTTGCATACTGCATTGTGGATCCGAGATGTAGATGGATGAATCATTCACACGCTGGGGTCTCTGCTCTGCTTTGGCTCCGCCTCCATTTCTTTGCTGTTCTGGGTGATTTCTCATAGTTTGAGCGCTGGGCAAACAGCAGCAGGGACCTGGTACGTCTGTACCGCTTGTACTGGGTGCTGGTGTTGTTTTTCCGTGTGCTCGCCATTGTGCGTTGCACAGCAGCTTCCCCCATGAGGTGAATTCTGCTCTGAACCTGAGCTGTTCCAGTGCCTCTATGGGGTACTTCCACGATTCTATTGTAGGCCTTTTCTGTGTCCAGGGAGACGATCACCTCAGATGTTCTCTCCCTGGATGGTGAAACTATCACGTTCAACAGGCGCCTGATGTTCGATGTTAGCTGTCTACCGTTGACAAAGCTCGTTTGATCCTCTGCGACCACATCTGGTATGCAGTTCTCCAGACTTTAGGTCAGGATATTGGCCAATATTTTGACGCCTTTGTTTAGTAGTGAGATTGGTCTATATGAACCGGACTTCATCGAATCTTTCTTTCTTTGGTATAGACGTGATTGAGGATTGTGCAGGCATACGTAACAGCGTCCCCTTCGCCAGCGAGTCTGTGAACATCTCCCGCAGGTGCGGGACCAGTACGGTCACAAATTGTTTGTATAAGGCCGCCGGAAACACGTCTGCTCCCTGCACCTTCCCCCTGCATGGATCTTATCGTTTCTCAGATCTGTCCAAGCCCTATCGGCGCTTCCAGGCACCGGTTTCTGTATTCCCCACGACTATCATGTCCAGGCCATTGAGGAACTGTTTCATCCTTGAGTCCTCGGTGGTATCTCTGAGGTGTACATCCCCGGGAAAAGGCCTCAAAGGTTTTGTTAGCCTTGTCTGTGTCTGTCTCTAGTGTCCCTCTGTTATCCCAAATTTGGGCAATTTCTCTAGTGGCTGCCTGCTTTCTCAGCTGATGTGCCAGCAGACGGCTGGCTTTGTCCCAGTGTTCGTACACGGAGCCCCGTGCCTGGCGGAGTTGGTGTACCGTCTTCTTCATGGAGAGCATGTCAAAGTCTATTTCTGGCTTTTTCCTCTCCGCCAGGAGCTCTATGGTCGGTGTGTCGCAGTATTTACAGTCTACCTCTAGTATGGAGTCAAGAAGCTGCTGCCAAGCCGCCCTCTCCTCCCTGTATCCTCGTGCTTTCAAGGCAAGAATTTCCCAATAATCACGGCCTGTGGCGACTCCCAGAACGTGTATGGTGAGAACTTCCGGTTTTGGTTTTCTTTTGTATCCTCAGCTGTGGCCTGTGACACCCTCTCGCTAAACGTCTTGTAGGTCAGTAGGGCAGTGTCCAAACTCAGTGTGGGCTTTGGGACACGGCTCACCCGTCTCGAAACTTCGATCCATATAACGTGGAGCATGATCGGAGATTACGATTGTTGAGTATTTTGCCTTTACCAGCCCTGGAAGCTCCGATTTCCCCAACACAAATAAGTCAATTATTGAATATACGTTGTGTACTGAGGAGAATAAGGAGAAGTTCTTCTCCCATTGGTTGGTTAATCTCCAAGGGTCCATTGCCTCCATCTGCTCTATAAATTGAATGTGCCCCTTCGTCCTATTTGTGGTCTTCCCTTTTTGGGGACAGACCTGTCTGTCGGTGGGTCCAGTATATTTAAGCTTCTGGGTTGCAGTAGAGTAATGGAGGCAAGAGTTCTGCTTCTCCATTTAATCCTTTGAACCAACTTTCCAGGCAAATCTCCACCAACAAATAGTGCCACCTGTATCTCCTTTCTGTATCAGTGACTGCCATTGGATCATTGAGATCAATTTAGTACATAATTGGAAGACCAGTTAACCCATTTCGACAGTCTCTCGTTTCTTGGAGGAAAATAAATATCTTGACGAATATTGGTACTCCCAGAAAAACAGAAAATACAGGAGATATAAAACATACAATTTCCCATTTCGCTCTTTTTTAATATGTTGAAGAAAAAAATATTCACCAAAGGATTTACCCTTCTTTGACAAGTCCAAAAGTTTCGTCGAACTGCCCCTCTCTTAGTAAAGCAATCGGATAACGGTAGCTACTGTCAATCCATTACTTGTCGATAACCTCTTTCTCCAGAATCTGATTTAAACTGGTGATGTCGATCCTCAATCTTTTCGCATTTACACATTTCTGAAGTGCACATTTTGACACACGGAATTGTTGTCATTGTGACACTAAATGGGTATGTTGCACAAATTTCCAATCCTAAAATGTGTGTTAATATCTGTTACATATAAAAGGCCATCTCCACTGTATCTTCAAGGCTTAGTGTGTCAGCGGACAATGTACGTTTATCTACTACCCTTATTTGCCTTGTTTTCCACACAAGGGGGCAACGCTTTCCCTCAGAAGAAACATTATGAAACCTCCTGCGCTTGAAATGCGATCACATAAATTTGCATAGGACGCATTGCTATAAACTATGCATTCTAAGTGCCTTAGATCACCTAAAAACGAGATCTCAAAACATACTCTTGCATTTTCAGATTGGCCTACGTTTTGATTGCTCTCATTATGTCTTTCACTTTAGGATCATGCATTCATATGCTCAACTCTGGGCATAAGAACTAACGTTCGGCCTCGTCTGTCTACCAAATCAATTCAGTTGCCCAATTTAACTTCGCAGTTCCTCTTTTTTCGTCATTCAAACCACCACATCCTTTTGGCAACTCCGACCATGACGAATTGCTATTGGGCTGTCGTAAAGTGGCACCTGAGTCAATCGTTTCGATTTACAGCCCAATATATTTGAAAGCACCTGAAGACTGACTTCCAACCCTGAATTATTTTCCCAACCCAGAGGTTACAATAGCTTCGGAATCAATATTGCCATCCCACAAACAAATCATCGACATCCATCATAAAGATGCCAGAAAGATTTCCTTTGTAGGGCCAGTAAAACGCTGCAGAATCTGCTTTGAACTGACAACAGTCTAATTTTAGCAGAGCTGAACTTACCGGAAAATACTAGACACCAGGTGCACCATCTAATCCACATGGACGGGGCTGGTTTAGCACAGTGGGCTAAACAGCTGGCTTGTAATGCAGAGCAAGGCCAGCAGCACGGGTTCAGGCCTCCCCAAAAAGGCAGCGGAATGTCACGACTAGCGGCTTTACACAGTAACGTCATTAAAGCCTACTTCTCACAATAAGCGATGACTATTACATGCACATTTGTTCAACTTCCAGAGCACCCCTTCTGTGTTGGTTGCCTCCTCAGGAGAAAGGAGAAGAATTAACCCTGAAGCTGATGTTCCTGCAATATGGCAGATTTTATATCCATAGATTTGCATTCCCATGCCTTTCTGGAGAATAGAGCCAAGACGATCTTTACAATAATCTTTCCTGCTGTCGGTAAATGCACCCATAAATCCTGATCTCAGTTATTTCAAGTCCCCATACCACAAACCTGGCCTTCGCTTTATACATAACAACATAAGAATTAGGAGCAGGACTAGGCCATCCGGCCCTTTAGGCCTACTCCGCCATTCAATGAAATCATGGCTCAATATTTGTGGGCTCAGCTCCACTTTCCCATTCGTAACCATTATTACTTTATTCTTCAAAAAACTATCTGTTTGTATCTTGAAAACATTTAATGAAGGAGCCCCAACTGCTTCACTGGGCAGGGAATTCCATACATTCACAATCCTTTGAGTGAAGAAGTCCCTCCTAAACTCAGTCCTAAATCTACTTCCCCTTATTTTGAGGCTATGTCTCCTAGTTCTGCTTTCACCCGCCAGTGGACACAACCTGCCCGCATGTATCCCATCTATACTCTTCATAATTTAAAATGTTTCTATAAGATTCCACCGCATCCTTCTAAATTCCAACGAGTACAGTCCCAGTCTACTCAACTGCTCCTCGTAATCCAACGCCCTCAACTCTGAGATTAACCTAGTGAATCTCCTCGGCATACCCTCCAGCGCCAGTGCGTCCATTCTCAGGTACGGAGGCCAAAATTGAACACAATATTCCAGGTCTGGCCTCACGAAGAACTTATACAGTGGCAGCATAACCTCTCTAGTCTTCAACTCCATCCCTCCAGCAATGAAGGACAAAACTCCATTCGCCTTCTTAATCACCTGTTGCACATGTAAATCATATGTTTGTAACTCATGCACTAGGACACCCAGGTCCGTCTGCACAGCAGATGTTTTCATATTTTATCATTTAAATAATGATCCATTTTGCTGTTATTCCTACCAAAATGGATAACCTCACATTTGTCAACATTGTATTCCATCTGCCAGACCCTAGCCCATTGACTTAACCTATCCAAATCCCTCTGCAGATTTCCAGTATCCTCTGCACTATTTGCTTTACCACTCATCTTAGTGTCGTCTGCAAACTTGGACACATTGCACTTGGTCCCCAACTCCAAATCATCGATGAAAACTGGGAATAATTTTGGGTCCAGCACTGACCCATGAGGGACACCACTAGCTACTGATTGCCAAGCAGGGACTCACCCATTAATCCCCATTCTTTCCTTTCTATTAATTAACCGATCTTCCATCCATGCTACTACTTTACCCTTAACGCATCTATCCTTATCTGATACAGCAACCTTTTGTGTGGGACCTTGTCTAAAACTTTCTGGAAATCCAGATATACCACATCCATTGGCTCTGCCTTGTCTACCGCACGGATAACGTCCTGAAAAAAAATCTATTAAAATAGTTAGGCACGGCCTGCCCTTTCTGATCCCATGCTGCCTCTGTCCAAAGGGACGATTTCCATCCAGATGCCTCGCTATTTCTTCCTTGATCATAGATTCCAGCATCTCTCCTCCTACCGAAGTTAAGCTAACTGGCTTATAATTACCCACTTTCTGCCCACCGTTTTTAAACAGTGGTGTCACTTTTGCTAATTTCCAATCCGCTTGGATCAGTTCCATCGGGAAGAATCTATCCAATGCAAATCCACCTGTGGGATAGAGCTGTTTGTGCGCTATCAGTACTTCCGTGTATACCCCAAATTCACTTCAACTATGCAGTTCTCGCTGTTTAGCATCTTTTATAACTTTTTCATCTAACTGATTGGACATGTGGGCTTCTACTCATCGTAGTGTTACCCATATTCCGAGACCTTGTAAAACTACATCCCCTACCCCCTCCCCCCCCCCCCCCCTCCGGTGTTTCGTTCTCTATCGTCACTGATTCACCTTTCACCCTTGAAGTGGGATGTCCTTTCACTAGTTCGCGATCTTGTCCTGTGAGCATGTTCACGATCCAACTTTATATCTGAACTGGCACTGCGTTTCTGTGTCCTCCATTTTTGAGATTCTTGTTCCCAATCCTTTTCTTGACATCCTAACCTATATTACATAGAATTCACAGTGCAGAAGGAGGCCATTCGGCCCATCGAGTCTGCACCGGCTCTTGGAAAGACCACCCCACCCCCTATCCAAGGTCAACACCTCCACCTTATCCCCACAACTCAGTAACCCCACCCAACACTAAAGTCAATTTTGGACACTAAGGGCAATTTATCATGGCCAGTCCACCTAACCCGCACATTTTTGGACTGTGGGAGGAAACCGGAGCACCCGGAGGAAACCCACGCACACACGGGGAGGATGTGCAGACTCAGCACAGACAGTCACCCAAGCCGGAATCAAACCTGGGACCCTGGAGCTGTGAAGCGATTATGCTATCCACAATGCTACCGTGCTGCCACAGTGAATATTCTGTGCAATAAACAAGTGTTCATACTTTCCAGTGACCTTCCCTGCTCTACTAACAACAGATAGATCCGACTATTCGCTGGACCCTTCAGGCAAGTATATCACTTCTCTCCGAACTTTTGGCAGTTGTCCTTTCGGAAAAATTGCCTTTTCTAATTCGTCAGAAGTATTGTTTTCCTCCACAGGTACCCTGTTTATTTCAGTTAACTGGTCCTCATAGTTTTGTAGCACACGGCTATCAAACAGGTTTCATAGGCATTTAATAAGTCAACCTCTTAATAAATCTTGTCCATGAAGTTAAATAGAGTCTCTGGACAGCCGTCCGAGTCCAAATGTTCCAACTCCAGTTCGCAAACACTTTGCGATTGATTTTACTTTGGTGAGGTAAAGAAAGAGCCAATGCCATATCTTGCTTCGTTTTCTCAAAGCAGTAACCTTTGTCCACATGGTAACTTCTGTTCTCCATTGGTCATCCGGTTCTGTGTCTGAAGATAATGGTGGATAGTCATATCCTGACATTTTTATTCTGATTTCAGCCATTCTGTTGTCTTCTTACTCACTCCTTTGTTCATGTTGCATCTGAGTGAAGTTTTCCCTATTTTCCGAAAAGCTGCATCTTGCAACCCTTTATTTTGGTCCAGCAACCATCCTCTTCTGTCACTGTGTACGCTTCTGTGTTGCTGTAGAGTGATGAAGACAAGAGTTCTGCTTCTCGACGAAATACCTTTATTTCTTTGATCCAAATTCCCACGCACAACTCCAATAACAAATCGTGCCACCTGGAACTGCTTTATGCATCTGTGACTTCTACTGGTTTATTGACATAAAATTCGTATTTAATTGGAAGGTCTATTAACCAATTCCTAATACTGTAAACAGTAAATGACACCCCATGAACAGTCGGTGCGTTGCTGGGTCGGGGATTCCCGCCATGATCTTTTTAATGAATTTCGTCTTGTCCCAGTTGGGAGCATACACGTTAATGAGTACTACCGGTGTCCTATCTGGGGCCCCACTGCCCATGAGACAGAGTTACATCTCTACCACCCCACACCCCTTGTTGGTTTGCTGCCGCATTGTCGTCCTTTGGTGGAAGGACTTTACCGCTTCCCCTGTTGTCACTACTCCATCAACACTTTGCGACAAACACTTCTGCTTCAGCAGGGGCCTGAAGAAAGTGTTATTTACACTGATATGTGAGCCAGAGCTTGGCTGGTTACAGCATGCCAAAGCGTACACCGCTCTCGTCGAACACGTCTTTTGCCCTGTTGAATTCCTTCCTGTGGGTCCAATCTATTTCTGGTGGGTTAGGCAAGGTCTCCATTCACACCAGGTTGTCCAGCATTTGGGCCACGGAGTTCTCGGGGTTCCTGACTTCGGTTCCTTCTGGTAGGCCCACGATCCGCAGGATCTGCCTCTTGACCGATTTTTTTGGTCCTCAACCATCCCCTCAGGTTGCCCTGCTTCACGAGCAGTCTCGCCACCTCCTTGTCCAGTGCCACAATCCGATCATTCTGGTCTGTTGTGGCTTCTTCATAGTCCTTGATGTTGGCTTCTTGGGCAACCTTGTTCGCTGATCGGCTCGTCCAATTTCATCTGCTGCAGACCCCTTTGAATCCTGTTTTCTGTGCGTTCCCTGAACTGTCTTTTCCGTCTCTCTCTTTCTCCCGCCCCCCTTCCTCTTAACTTTGAGGAACAAATCATTGTTTCTTTTGGCAAATGCCTGTTAAAAAGTGATTGTTTTCGGAATGCACTGGAGGCAAACCACCTGACGTGTGACTGCTCAGCCCAACATCATCACCGGAAATCTGTAATTCAGAAAGTTGATCAAGCATTACATTTGATCGTAAAATGTTCTGTCTACTCAATTATACTCTGTTCATAATTACCATACAAATGAACATTTGTGAATTAATCTATCATTATGTGGGATTGCCCTAACTTTTCTTTAAACACAAGAATAACGGTACCTCACTTTCAGTCATGTGACGATATTCTGTTTATTTGCTGGACAGATCACAATTCACCTATTTCTCACAATGTTATTCATACGTTTGCATGAAAATCATTCAAATCCAAGCGTTACCTCTCTCAAAAAAAACAGTATCAATTATCTGTCCCAAATAGATTCAATATAGTAGTTAAAACGTATTCCCTATTATTTCACAGTTTAGTTATTCCTCTCAGAGATCTCTTTGCAGCCCGAACGCTCTACAATTTCAACCACTGGCTGATTCTGTATCATCTGTCCCACGGGTTGGGCAACCTTTTATCCAAGGTCCAATCTGTGATCCACAACTCCATGTCCACTTATTTCCACGTCAGACCACTTCTCTCAACTCCAGAGAGAAAACTGACTTGCCGATTAAATCGAATTGGAAAGATTCAGACCTGACATTAGAGCGTCCCACGTCCAGATTCACTCCTCCATGCCCTGCTGGGGCATGAGAAGAATCGTATATGTAAATAATTACTTCAGTTTTATTAACTTTCCATTTCACTGAACTGATGGATTGCTCACTAATATGGTTAACGGAATTTGAACCGGCGGAAATAACTCATCATGTTACCTGTACACAGTCCCTGATGCCCTGTATTGACGTGTTTCAATTAGTGGTGAGCACTGGGAAGTTTCACATTCACATTCTTCCACTGAGATTCCGTCAGTTTACCAGGGTCGATATTGGATTTGCATACGCTGTCGAACATTAATTAGTTTAATCTTTATTACGTTGCTAAGCACTTTTATCGCTACAAGGTGGTGCAGTGGTCAGCATTGCTGCCTCACGGCACCGATGTCCCAGGTTCGATCCTGGCTCTGGGTAACTGTCCGTGTGGAGTTTGCACATTCTCCCAGAGTTTACATGGGTTTCGCACCCCAAATCCAAAGATGTGCAGGGTAGGTGGATTAGCGACACTAAATTGTTCCTTAATTGGAAAACGTGTATCGGGTGCTCTAATTTTTTTAATAAAATTTCTGTGTAGTGAGGGTGTTCCAGTACCCTGATGATTGTGTTCAAGCGATATCATTCATTTCTTTACAACAACAAAATTTAGTCAATGTCGCTTTCAATTTTCACCATCCTTCCTCTGCGTACTGATGTCTACCAGGCTTTCCTTCCCTCCTCGCCTTGTTGACGTGTTGCTTAAATAACTGTTTGCCCAACAACATCAACTACAGGCCCACCGAGCCGTGCAGCTCCTTTGTTCTATTTCTTCCTGGCACCCGATGTTCTCGAGCTTTCCCTGATGGTTGGTATCCACAGCTTCCGCCGGCGGTGTGAGGTGGCTTCACGGGAAACCCCATTATTAAGCGACTTGAATAGAGAATCTCGCTGCCAGAGAACGTTGCACCACATGTCCTGTCCTTGCTGGCAGTAGTAAGGGCAACAGGCGCACACCGGAGAAACTCAATGTGCTCAATTTTTCCATATCCTTTACTTCTATTGCATTTCTTCTCACAATGCTACCTTCCAGGCCAATTCCTATGGCATTTCCTCATTATTTCCTGTCTCAAATTCCCTCCACTCTTCTTAATGAGTTGGTCGAGTGTTTAAACCTCGTTTCTCCTGTCACTGCGTTCACAGTTTTTACAGAACCCTGTGAAGTTCCGCTCTATCAATCCCAAAAAATTCGACCCATCACCCCTGAACATTTCTGTGGCATCCATTAAAGTTCACCATCAACAAGTTAGTCTCCCTTTTACCAGTCCAGCTGCCCATTCGAATACTTCTGCCCACTCATGGGAGTTTCAAAGGTGTATTAAATTAGAATGTACTTTACAATTAATTGAGGTAGTAATACGTTTTAACATGCTTTCTCTTAGAAAATTCTTCTTACTCAAGACATACCGAAAAATCTAAACACATTTAACTACATCATTAAGCGGCAATCCTCAATTATTGCACAATTGAAGTTCAGCATATCAAATTCAGTTGTCCATTGCCTGTTTTTACTAAGTCAAATATGATCGGGCTCGTGAAACAAATGCAAAACTTGCAGTACATCTTTATATTTTGTTCAGCGTCAGCAGTGAATTTAATGTAAAACAATAATATCTGCAGAAATCTCCATGTCAAAGATGCACGAAAGTTTACTAAATATTCTTAAAATGAAATGCACTGCTTTATCCTAATTAGTCTTCCCAACCACATCAAAACCTATGCATTTTTATCTCTCTATTGAATTGCAGTTGATGTATTGTTTGTCTGCATCATTTTCCCTGCTCTCTCTTATAGCCAATTTACTTGGAATTGTGATCCTGTCCCGGGGAAAGTGTGGCCTCTCTACATGCACCACTCGCTATCTGGTGGCCATGGCAACTGCGGATCTACTGTATATTATCACTCAGGTTATACTAAACCGGATCAATTATTATTATTTCCCGGTGTGCTTCCTGGACATCACCCCTGTGTGTAGTGTCCGCACTGTCTTCAGTTGTGCAGCCATGGATTGGTCTGTCTGGTTCACTGTCATTTTCTCATTTGATCGATTTGTGGCTATTTGTTGGCAGAAACTGAAAACAAAATATTGTACTGAGAAAACTGCGGCTGTGGTTCTGATGATAACTAGCATCCTGCTATGTTTAAAAAACGCACCATACTACTTTACAGTTGAACCAGGGGAAATCATCGACAATGTTCCTTGGTTCTGTAATCATAAAGTAAGCTATTTGACTGAGGCTGGGTGGCAGGCATTTGACTGGTTTGATGTTGTTTTAACCCCATTACTGCCATTTATTTTAATTCTGCTCCTCAACACCTTGACAGTCAGACACATTTTAGTGGCCAGTCGAGTCCGTAAGGAATTGAAGCGTCAGAGCAAAGGAGAGAATCGCAGTGACCCAGAGATGGAGAGCAGAAGGAAATCTGTTATTCTACTCTTCACCATATCTGGCAGCTTTATACTCCTGTGACTGGTCAATGTTATTGATTTCTTATATTATAACATTGCAGGAGTAGATAGCGAAAATGATTTTGAATACATATTGCAACAAATTGGAACTCTGCTGCTAAATTTAAATTGCTGCACAAACACATTTATTTATGGGATAACTCAGTCCAAGTTCAGGGAACAGGTCAGGAATGCGGCACAATACGCGGTTGCATCAGTTCTACAACGAATGAATAAACAAAACAACTGAGACCAGTCCAGTTGCAGCTCCCTGTGTGCATACTCTACGTATAGAATATTTATGTGGAAGCACCCTTTAGATACATTCTGGAATTCTCCGGTCTTGAGGTGTTCTCTTTTACCGCCGTTAGCGTACCCCAACTCTCAGATTTCCTGGCTGTCTGAGGTGGTTTCAAGGGGCAATCCGCTGATAAGTCGCGGGAAGAGGGAATCCCGCCCCAGATAATCGCCTGGTGGGGATAGAAAATATCATTGATGAAGACTTCACACTTGGGCGACCGGTTCTAAAACTTCACCTACGTTGGATTGCTTCTGTGTCACACACGAGGCTGCCCCTGGTGACTGACAGCGGCCTCAAACAATCTGACATCTGGTACCAGTAACTGACAGACACTTCTTTAAATGCAGGCGCACCTCTTGGTGACTGCCATGGGCTTCAGACAATCAGTTCTCTCTCCCTGCTCATGGGGCTGTAAATTCAACACATTAGAGAGCTCCAACTGCGAGATAGGTCATGTTCATACAACCGAACACCCCGAGCTTATCCCCATATTTTGCCATGGCCTGTCAGACATAAAGGCCTTCACAACCATGGTAGACAGCTGGTACAGGAGTTTATGTGAATTAAAACTCCTGCCTTTTATTATGATTGGCTGGCAGCTGCTTTGTCCAAAAAGAGACGATCCTTGGCCGGGAAAGTCGACGAACAGAGGAACTCGAGCTTTAAAATTCCGAGCACAGCAAAGGCTATACTTGTTCATATTAGAATTTGAAGTCAGTACAGCTATAAGTCTATGAAGTCATTACTGCTCCTTAACCTCCTTAATCATATTTCATCACTGGTTTTTGATTGTACCGTCATTGGGGGAAGCAGTGAGACAGAGGCAGGAACAAGTGGGTAGGGGAATCACGCGAGATTGAGAGAGGTAGATAGAGGCAGAGGCAGGGGAGGCTGTGGCATAGTGGTATTGACACTGGACGTAAAGCAGAAACTCGACTCAATCAGAAACCCAGGAAAACGCTCTGGGGACAGGATTTCGAACTCCGCCACTGCGGAGGGTGTAATTTCAATTCAATTAAATTCTGGAATTAAAAGTCGAATGATGTCCATGACACCATTGCCGACTGTCGTAAAAACCTATGTGGTTCACTAATGCCTTCCAGGAAGGAGATCTGCCGGACAATAAATGCTGGCCCAGCCAACCACGCCCACGTCCAATGAACGAATAATAAAGATGAGGAGGGCGAGATACAGACAAACGAACATTGGGCGATGGAGAGATGTAGAGACGATGAGAAAGATAGAAAGCATCAGAGAGGTAGGGGGCGTGGAGAGATGCAGAGAAAGAGAGAGGGCAAGGAACGATACAGAGCGGGGGAGAGAGAAACATTCACACAGGATAAGGATAGAGACAGAGAGGTAAAGAGGGGGCAGGGACAGAGGGAGACAAATTGATAGAGAGAGGGGTACAGATAGAATCAGAGGGGGCAGGGATGAATTGAGAGAAGCAGACAAAGGGGGTAGGGAGAGATAGAGAGAGACACACACTAATGCGTCACGGGGAAATAGAGAGTGGGCGTTAAAGAAAGACAGAGACGCAGAAGTAGGGTTTACTGAAAGGTAGATAAGGAGGCAAAAGCAGAGAAACAGGGAGAGCAGGTGATATAGAGATATAGAGAGACAATGATAGACAGATGGAGCAGGTATTAATAGAGAGAGGGAGACAGAGATGGTGAAAGGAGAGATTCAGATAGAGAGACAGATGGGGAAGGGAAATAAAGAGAAGCGGATAAATATAGACAGAGACAGAGATGTAGGAGGCTCAGAGAGGGAGACAGCGAGACAGGCAGTGGATGATGTTCAGGGTGAGATAGAGAGATACAGAGTGGCAGGGAGCGACAGATAGAGACAGAGGGGAAGTGTGTGATGGAGACAGAGAGCCACATGGGACAGAGGCACAATGTGTGGAGAGTGAAGTAGTGAGATAGAGACAGAGAGACATATGAGGCAGGGAGACATAATTCAGATCTACATTATTGGCACAAGAAGGATTACAGTAACACTACAGTGAAGTTACTTTGAAAATCTCCTAGTCACTAGATTCCGGCTCTTGCTCCGATACAATGAGGGAGAATTCAGAATGCCAATTCACCTAACAGCACGTATTTCGGGACTTGTGGGTGGAATACGGAGCATCCGGAGGTAATGCACGCAGCCACGATGAGAACAGGCAGACTCCGCACAGAGAGTGACCCAAGTTAGCAATCGAACCTGGTGCTGTGGAGCAACAGTGCTAACCACCGTGGTACTGTGCCGCCTAAAAGTGAGCGATACAAAAATAGACAGAGGTGGAGAAGCAGTGGGACAGGGAGAGAAAGAGGAGACAATGAGAGACTGAGGCTGAGAACGCGGGAGGGCAGAGCGAGATAGAGAAAGTGGGACAGAGAGAATCAGACGGGACAGGGAGTGATCGCGAGAGTCATAGAGAGAAACAAGGGGAAGGGACAACTAGAGAGAAGGAGGAGAGGTAGAGAGACAATGGGGCAGGGGGAGATATTAAGAGACACAGGAATACTGATGCGTCAGGGAGAGATAGAGTGAGGGAGTCAAAGATTGATAGAGGTTGGGCAGCACAGTGGCGCAGTGGGTTAGCCCTGTTGCCTCATGGCGCCGATCCCAGGTTCGATCCCGGCTCTGGGTCACTGTCTGAGTGGAGTTTGCACATTCTCCCCGTGTTTGCGTGGGTTTCGCCCCCACAACCCAAAGACGTGCAGGATAGATGGATTGGCCATGCTAAATTGCCCATTAATTGGAAAAATGAATTGGGTAATCTAAATTTATTTTTTAAAAGATTGATAGAGGCAGAGAAGTCGAGAGCATGGAGAGATAGAGAAGGAGACAGAGGCAGAGAAAGAGGGAGGGCGGGATGAGATGGAGTGAGGGAGACAGGGATAGACAGTGGAATGAGGACAAAGAGGGAGAGCGAATCAGAAGTAGACAAAGGGGGCATGGACAGATAGAGAGATGATGGGTGAGGGAGAGGTAAAGAGAGGGAGACAGAGACAGTGAAGTAGGGGACATGGCGAGAGGGAGAGGGACAGAGAAAGAGGGAGGTGTAAAGGATGGGTTAATCCTGCTCGCTGTGAGGAAACGTGGCAGCCTTCCACAGACTGGATGTTTACTGCAACATGAGGCACAGATGTCCAGACTCAGGCGTTCTCATATATTTTGCTGACTTTCCCAGCCGCTTATCACTCCTCGACTTATTTACATCGCTGTATAAATATCAGGCCGTTTTACCACTTGGTTGGAATTCACCTCGGTCCTGTGTGACGTCATGTGCCAGGAACCGAATGTGAAGGCGCCGTTCACCCCGAGATTCCCGACGAGAAGATAGTTATGAGATTCTTGTGTGATATTTTTGTTATGATACCCTTTATATTATATTCTTATTTGTATTATTCCTTGCCAATAAAGTACAGTAGCCGAACTTCTGTTGTTCTCTTTACTACATTGTGTCCGCATCATAAAGAACCCTTGGAGTGCTCCAAGACAGGAGGGTATAGGGAGATAGAGATTGGGAGATTGAGGGGGAAAGATACGGACTTGGAGAGATAGTGAAAGGGAGACAGGGACAGAGAGACAGGAAGGGACAGAGAAAGGGAGACTGTGAGAGGCAGGGCTGTGGGAGGAGACAAAGAGCGATGACAGAGAAAGAAAGAGAGGGGTTGGGACAGGAGAGAGGGGAACTTAAAGATACAAAGCGGATCAGAGAGAGATTGAGATATGGAGACAGAATGGCAGAGGAAAAGGTGGACAGGGAGAAATGAAGACAGGCAGACAGAAAGGGGAAAAGGGGTCAGGGAGACATAGCCACAATTGAAGCTATGTGAACAGATTGTATTGGCTGGAGTTATTTTCCTTCGAAAAGAGGGCAACAAGTGATAACCGAATTGAGGTACAAAAATAATATTGGAACCTGGAAAGTGTGGGCAGGAAAAACCTGTTTCCTTGGGCGGAGGGGTTACTTGCTACGGGGCACAGATTTACGGTGATTTTTGGAACGTTGCAATGGGACATGAAGCAATTATTCTTCATCTAGAGGGTGGTGGCCGTCTAGAATGTAAGTTTGTCGTTGAGACCCAAACTCGATTGATACAAAATGTGGCTGGGTGTGCATCTGAAGTTCTATACATTTCTTAAAAATGGGCTGAAATTAGATGGTAGTTTATTTCTTTTTGTCTTTGTTTTGGCCTCTTTCAGCAATGCAACTTGTGTATGTTTCCACAACTCTAATTGGCTGTGATTTAATTCCCAATCATTAGATTCAGCTTCCTGATTGGGCAGTGTGCTTAATATTCTTAGGGTGACATGAATTGATTGGCGGGGGAGTTGATCAGTCAATGACCACGGATTCCTGATTGGCTGAAGTTGTTGTGTGTCACCTGACGTCGATGGTGGTTTGCCTGAGGTGTCCATCAGTGCAGCTCCATGATTTCCCAGGGATGCATTCAGGCACCGCCAGGTGTTCCCTGATTGGTTTAGGCAACAGGCGTTCAATGCGGGAGGCCAGTGATTGGCTGGGGTGCATGACCATAACCTTGGTACTCATCTGATGAAGGAGCTATTCTCCCAAAGCTAATGATTCAAAATAAACCTGTTGGACTTGAACCTGGTGTCATATGACTTCTCACTGTAACCGAGCTAGGACTAGGTGATTGGATGGCGAGATGTGACACAACAGACACGGTCCCTGATTGGATTAGACCGCTGTCACTCATGGGTCTGAGCCCACTTGTTGGATGAAGCGGCCATGAGTCTCAGTTCTTTTATTCATTCATAAATCGAATAATTGATGTAAGCGGATATTTCACCGCATTCTTGACCTGCTACCTGAATTTGGACTGAGTCACCCCATAAATAAACGTGTTTGTGCAGCAACTTAAATTACGCAGCAACATTCCAACATGTGCAAATATATATTTCGAGTCGTTGTAATCATTGGGGTCTGTTCCTGCAATGGCATAAGATAAGAAATATGCAACAAACACCAACCATAGAAGTATGAAGCTGCCCGATATGCTGAAGAGTAAAACAATGGACCTCCTTCTGCTCTCCATCTCTGGGTCACTGTGATTCTCACCCTTACTCTGATCCCTCAGTCCCTTTCGGACTCGACTGGCTGCTAAACTGTGTCTGACTGTCAGGGCATTGAGCAACACAATTACAGCGAATGGGAATATTGCGGTTAAAGTTGAATCAAACCAGTCAAATGCCACCCATGCAGGATCAGTATAAACGTTTGATTTTGTAGCGCAGAACAGCGGTACCAAGTCGACTATCCTTCCTGGTTCCTTGGTGAAGTAGAAGGGGATGTTTTTGAAAGACAGCAGGACGGCAGTTGTTGCTAGTACCACAGCCGCAGTTTTCTCGCTGCAGTATTTTGTTTTAAGCTTCTGGCAACAAATGAGCACGAATCTGTCAAAGGAGAAGGTAACGGTGAACCAAACAGAACAGTCTGTGGCTACACGACGGAAGAGAAAAGTAACACTACACACAGGAGTGATGTCCAGAAAACACACCGGGAAATAGTAATGATTGATCTGATACAGTATGACCTCAGGGATTGTCATTGCCATGGCTACCAGATTGCGAGTGGTGCAATTGGAGAGGCCACAGTTTCCCCGGGTTCATATATAGATATCATAGAATTTGCAGTGCAGCAGGAGGCCATTCGGCCCATCGAGTCTGCACCGGTACTTGGAAAGAGCACCCTACCCAAGGTCAACACCTCCACCTTATCCCCATAACCCAGTAACCCCACCCAACACTAAGGTCAATTCTGGACACTAAGGGAAATTTATCATGGCCAATCCACCTAACTTGAACATATTTGGACTGTGGGGGGAAACCGGAGCACCCGGAGGAAACCCAAGCACACACGGGGAGGATGTGCAGACTCCGCACAGACAGTGACCCAAGCTGGAATCGAACCTGGGACCCTGGAGCTGGGAAGCAATTGTGCTATCCACAAGGCTACAATCGCCAGTAGATTAGCTGCAGCAGAGACAATGCAAAAGTCAATCGAAATTACTGATCCCGTTCACGGTTTCAGACACAGAAATAAAGGGCAGGAAGTTAGCACCAATGAATGGGTGGCAAGGGATAGGGTTTGGTTGGGTTTTGGAGGGCTGGACTCAGTTTAACGTTTAAAAATCACAATCGACGAAAAAAAAAAGTTTTAATTAGCTTTGAATGTGAACAATTGAGCTTCATAATCGTTCACCACAACTTCTGCAAAGACTAGTGAAGGATTAGTAGTCATAAGCATACTATCGACCCAGGACATCTTGGATTCAGATCGCTCACAGGATTTCTCCTCACCATAGATACAAAAGCTGGCAAAGATAAGAACTTGATGCCGATTGGACTCTGTGTGGGTTTGGGCTACATTCCATCAACATTGATAACCCAAACTTCCTCCTCTCCCCTAGATAGGGAAAAGGCCCAACACAGACTTTGGATCCATCATGGATATGGAGGTTGCCCACTTTCGGACCCTCAACACTTTTAGCACCTAATGTGGTCCATGCCGTCGCATTGGATGCAAGGCCCTCCCATATTATCAGCTTTGTTGAGCATTTGCCAGGATGAAACATCAGCAGCAGCGTTTCGCTGGCAGCCGGGATGGGGAAGAGCAGCATTCACAAAGGCCCTCATTCCGTTTTCTATGCGATGTGAGCTTCAGCAAATATAAACTTCAACTTCTAATATTCACACACAACAAGATACATTCGCTCTTCACAACTTCGTTCTCAGTCTATACTTCACCCTTCATTACATAAGTTGTGCTCTCAGATAACCTAAGCCATTTCATACTGTAATTCAAGCATAATTTACTAGAATCCCTACAGTGCAGAAGGTAGCCATTTGTCCCTTCGAATCTGCACCGACCCTATGAAAGAGCACCTATCTCAGTCCATAACCCCACCTAGCCTTTGAGCGCTATGAGGCAATTTACCATTTCCACTTTACCTGCACATCTTTGGCCACTGGGAAGAAACCGGAGCTCCCGGAGAAAACCCACGCACACACGGGACAAAAGTGCAAACTCTACACATTCACCAGAAGTCGGAATCGAGCCCGGGTCCATGGCACTGTGTCATGTGAGAGTACCGTAAAGAAATGGATGTTTATGAAATGTACCTTTAAGAAATAGAGCAGCTCATATTACTTGTGATGTCAGATGGGGAGCTGAGCTCACTTCTGTTTTTAGTTTCAGTTTGAGAGAGAGCAGCTGAAAAGTGCGTGGCTGGTTTGCTGAGAGCTGCATGGAGGAAAAAAGCTTGGGTGTGTTTGTGTTTTTGCAGTGAGCTGGATTCTGCTGTGATCTCTGCCATGAAAGACTATCTCTGCATCATTTGGGTGCTTTAAACTCATAATAGTAATGTATTTAACCTGATGTGTTTCTGTTGTTAAAGGTGAAGTCTTTTGGAGCTTTGAAGGAACATTTTGAGGGATTATTTAGTGTTGTATTATTTTCGGGGATATCTTTGAAGGGGCGTTAAGTGATCCAATGTTTATTTCAAAGGTTAAGTTGAATTCGTGGAATAAACATTGTTTTGTGTTTAAAAACCCACGTGTCCATAATTGTAATACCACACCTGGACACCAAGCCGTGTGCTTCAAAAGCAACGATACATTAAAGGAAGTGGTTGGTTGAACATTTTGGGGTTCTGAAAACACCGCTCCCATAACACCTGTGAGACAGTTGTGTAAAACACTGCCAACAGGAAGTAGGTAGGATTTTATAACATGTACAATTCAATATTTGTTCATAGAGAGATTATAAAAGTAAACAATTTACTTCCCTCAAGACGTGTGGTTATCTATTTGCATTGCCTCATTTCAGAGTAAAACACAGACAGAGTTTTAACTTTGGTGCATTATTTTTCAAATCTTGTCGAATGTTGAATAGACTGAGATTGTCATGAACTCTTTAAGATATCCGCCGGTGTGCTTATGAGTGTTTATGTTTGTTTGTTTGGGTGTGTGCATATGAATGTGTATGTTCATCGTTTTTCGTGTTGATGACCGTTTCCATAGTCCGTATGTGTGAATATGAATATGTGTGCCTGTGTGCATGTTTCTGTGTTGAGTGTATGTGTGTCTCTTTGTTAGCTTGGATGAGTTTGTGTTAGTGAATGATTGTGTGCAGTTGTGTGTAAACGTGCGATGTTGTGAGTTTTGGTGTGGGTGGACTGTAGGTACATGTGTGTGGTGTAAGAGAGACAGAGCTTGAGAGTGGGAGATTGAGAAAGAGAGATGGTAGGGTGTCCGTTCGAGGGTCAGTGCGTCTTTTTTTCTGTATGAATGTTTACATTTGTGTGTAAGGATGCACGTTAATGTACATGAGAGTGTGTTTTATTGTGTGATTCTGTGAGTGGGTGAGTCTGTTTGTGTGTGTGTGCGCGTGTCTGTGTGTGAGCCACTGCGGGGCTATGAGAGAAAGAGATGTGTGAGTGTTCTTCACTGCGCGTGTGAGTTTAAGTTTATTTTATGTGTGTATAATGTGTGTGTGGGCGCATCTGTCTGAGTGTGAGTTTGTCTGAGATTGTGCCTGTGAGTAGATGAGCGTGCGTGGGTGTGTATGTAAGGGTCGGTGAGCGAGAGTGTGTGGGTTTGTGTATCAGTGTGTTTATGTATGCAGGAGCGTCTGTGTATGAGTGAGAGAGTGTGTGTCTGAATTTGTGTGTCTGAATCAGTGGTGTGTGTGTGTATAGGTGTGTATATACAGGAATGTCTGTGTGAGTGAACGTGTGCGTGTTTTTGTATAAGCCTGTGTACATAAATGGTGTGCATTCGTGGATGTGTATGTATAGGTGTGTTTGTGGTATGCACGATCGTCTGTGTGAATGCGAGAGAGTGAGAATGTGTGTGTGGGGGTTTGTGTGTATGTACGTGGCGTACGTGTCTGTATGCAGGAGTTGGTGTGAATGAGTGTGTGTTTATATTAATGTGTGTGTATCTGTGGTGAGTGTGTGTGTGTATAGGTATATGTATGCAGGTGTGTATGTGTGTGTGAGTATGAATTTGTGCGTGAATGTATTGTTTTGTGAGGTTTACTATAGGTGGCTCTGCAGGTACATTTGCGTCAGCCTGTGTGTGCGTGAGGGAGTGAGAGAGATACAGACAGGGCAGAAAGTGTCTGCATTACTGTGTGTCTGTCTATTTATGTGTCTCACTGTTTACATTCGCGTAGCAGTGTGTGTTCTTGTGCATGAGAGTGGCATTACTATGTGTTTCGGTGTATGGGTGAGGCTGCAATGTTTGCACATATGTGTAAGTGGTTGTATGTCTGAGTGTGTGTGAGGGAAAGGCTGTGTTTGTGCCTTTGTGTTTGTAATTCTGCGTGTTTTTCTATAAGAATGTTTGTGCACACGCATCTTTGTCCATGTGTTTATATTTGTCCGTTTATGTCTGTACCTATGCATGCAAGTATGTATATTTGTGTGTGTGTGTTTGTGGGTGAGAGTTTCTGCAGTGAATGTGTGCGTTTTGCATCCGTCTCTCTCTGAGCATCTCTGTGTGAGTGTGAATCTATGTGTATCTGTGCATGAGTCTATTTCTGTGCGTGTATGCGTGTGTGTCTCCCTGGGTTTGTGAGTGTGCGTGAGTTTGAGGCGGAATAATAATATGTGTGAGTCTCTTTGTGTGGAGAAACATCTCCCTTTGTATGTATGAGTGTGAGTGTGTGAGAATGTGGTCCTCATCTGTGTGAGCCTGTCTATGTTTGTGTGCATGAGCGTGTATCTGACTGGGTGTGGACACCTGTGTGAGTGTTGGTCTGTCTGTATGTGCGCGTGCTTCTTTTTTTGTGTATATGTTTGTGTGTGCTTTTGTGTACCTGTGTTTTTATGATTCTGTACCCCTATGTTTCTGAGTATGAGTGAGTTTGCATGTATATGTGCACCTGTGTATTTATGTGTATGTGAATCAATGTGCATATCTATGTATATGTGTGAGTTTGTGATTATTCTGAAGAATGTATGTGCTTTGTGAGTGCTCAAGTGTTTGTGTGTGCATGAGTGGTATACTTGTGTGTGCATTAATATGTATGTGTGAGAATTAGGGTGTGTGTGAATTAGTTTGTGTGTGAATTAGTATGTGTTTGAATTAGTGTGAGTTTGTGAATCAGTGTGTGTGAATTCGTATATCTGCATGTATATGTGAATTAGTTTGTGTACAAATTAGTTTATGTGTGGTTATGTTTGTCAGTGTGAATTTGTGTATGCGAGTGCGTGAATAAGTCTGAGTATATGTGTTCGGGTGCATGTGTATACGTGGCAGTGTGTGTGTGAAATCGTCTTTGTGAATGCCTGTGGGTGTTTGTTTATTTGTGTGTATGTATGCATATATGTGTGTGACTGTGTGTCTGTTTGCCTATCCATGTGTTAATTAGTGCATGTGAGTGTGTTAAATCAGTGTCTGTGTGTGAATTAGTGTGTGTGTGAGAGTGTATATGTCTGTACGTGTGCGTGAATTATTATGTGTGTCTATGTGTGTGTGAATTTGTGTGTGTGCTTAAGTGTTTGTGTGCAAGTGTCTCCATGTGTGTGTAAATTTGTGTCTGTGTATGAGTGTACGTAAGTGTAAATTTGCGTGTGTATGTGTGCAATTGTTCGTTTGTGTGAATGTGTGTGAATTTGTGGCTTGATCTGTCCGTACGTTAATTAGTATGTGTAGGTATGAGTGTATGAGTGTGAATTAATGTGTTTGTGAGTGACATACCTCTGTGACAATTGACTTCCTCCTGACCCTTAGGACATTCCATAGAGCATCAGAATGAAAAATAGTTGGGTAACGTTGATGTTCCTATGCTGCCCTATGCCCTGTGCTGCTTTTGCTCATGTATTTGCTTTGTTTGGCCCTTGTTCAGCACTGTAACCAATCACTATTTGTCGATGTACTTTGTCGAGTATTCTTTTTTCTGCGTACTGTATACGTTCGGTTGGCCGCAGAAAAATACTTTTTACCGTACTTCAGTACATGTGACGATCAATCAATCAGTCAATCCTGTGAAACACAGCAAATATTCGACTGCAGAATAAAGGAGACATTTCAGAAGCATTGTTCTTGTAGGTCACACCGTCCAGGAAGTTCAAAAGCTGGAGGAGAGACTGGGAGATATTGGAACAGCTTTTCCGGGAAGGCGAAAGGATGAAATGTGAATATATCGAAAGAGGTCGACGGAGATGAACTCAGCTACCAATGATCTGCAATGGAGGGAGATATGTCGAGGAAAGACAAGGGGCTGCTGAAGACTGACCACGCGATGAGGTAGAGTGATGAAATTGAGATACAAAGTTGTAATTTTCCATTTCAAATGAAAAATAGGAAATAGATCAACAACGTGCTTGGAAGATATGTGAAGGAAGGAGACATTAATTGGAGTATACTCCACATAGCCTGTTGAAATGAAGCATTCTAGGAAACATAGATCCTCATAGTGACGCCATTTGGTCGTGTTACATCAATCCCAATCGGTACACCTAAGGTCCACAGGTTCCCTGTATAACCATCACGACCAGGAAAATGGGACAGTTTTCATTCACTGCCTGGAGTAATTGAGGAACAGAGGTGTTACAGCGGGAATGGAGAGCCAATGAACCTCGGTGAATCGATTCCAAGTGTGGTCCTCAGACTGTCCCAGCAGGAGTTAATGCAGTGTAACAGCCCCACGAGCGGCAGGCAAGATTTCATTCACTGTGACTATGGACCTAAGGAGCTTACTGGGCCTCGGGCGGAGAGGGACAGACTGACATGGACAGTAATAGAACTGACATCTACAGCAAAATTATGGACTCAAAACAAAGGGAGTCACTCGTGTGATGGCAAAGTCGGGGCAGAAGGAATTAGTCCATCAAGATGCACAGTTTGTAGGACAGAAATAGGTCTCTGAGGGGGCGATCTCTCACATCAAATCATAATTAATTCCAATCAAAACAACCTATTATACGCAGATATTTAAGACGGTGAAGGGATAGCAAAACATCTGGTTTGGGTGGATTTCACCCGAACTAATCAAGGAAAATACAGGGAGCGACAGCTTCATCTGTTCAGCAATTATCATCAGACAAACATCTGGATGACTGAAAGACAGATGATGGCGTTTCCGTATATATAGCAGCAGATTATTTCTTGACAACGTTGTACTCGTCTTCCTGTGATCGAAAAAAATCAAACCTGCAGCTGTCTAATCTAATCTCTTTGTATCGTTGTGGCTTTATGGAATGTGTACCTGTTGAAAATTATGCCTCGTTATTTTTGGCTTTAAATAATATAATTTCACTGCCCATGGTGGTGCTTTAAACTGCATTTTACGAATCCACCACCACTAAGCTAATCCTCATATTTCACTTGTTTCCTTTCTTTAGCTTTAAGCGCCCAGTTTCAGTATGAGCGACATTACTTTCAAACTTAATGGGGAATAATGCATCTCCATCTCGCTCTTCATCAAATGTTCCTTGATTTTAAAAATGTTAATCAGTCCTTCCTCAGTTCATAATTCTCGATCAAAAATAGTCTGTTCCCTTGCTGCTACCTTGACATACTACTCTGAAAAATTACCATGTACGTATTCCGGGATTTCGTCCCCTATAGCGTTAGTGCAAATTATATTCACTCAATCTAAATGTAGATAATTCTTCCTTTCTTTCATGAACCTGTAAATTCCTGATTTTCACCGTGTCTCAAGATATCACAACTGTTTTTGGTCGTCGCCGATTCCGACTAATATTTGCTCACGCTTGCTGCTTTTTGGGTCCTGCCAATTAACAATCAACATCATGTTAATCCTAACCAATACCCTGTTGTTCTCGCAGATTGATCGCATCCCTCATGATCAGCCCTGCAAAACCTCAATTTTGCATCTTATTCCTATATCTTAAATATCTAACAAATTATAACTGGTTGGGAAATAATGGAATGAAACATATATTAGGAAAACAGCTAAGGAAGCAAAATATAATAGTGCAATCAGCACATATTGAGAAAGTAGGGTAACACTTGACCAACATTTTTGAATCATTTAAATTACTATCAAAGTTTTGATTCATGATATGCATTCTTATCATTTTATATTCTAATCCTGCAAGTTGCAAAACGAGGAATTTATGATTGAAATACGAACAAGTGGAGTTAAATGCCGAGCAACAGAATGGAGAAAAATCTGGCGACAGAAAACATCAGACATGTACAGGAGTCTAAATGGATTGCCTCAGATGGGTGGCAGCTGGGAATGGTGTTCCAGAACGTTTGCCGCTGGAGTCACTGACTTCCATAATATAAATTAAAAAACGGAATCGATGAGCAGAAAGAGAATTTTTTTATTTGCAAACCAATCTAAATTGAAATAACATGAACACCAAGATAGAATTCAGCAAACTGGCAGGCGTTGACGAGTGGTGAGCCTCAGAGCTAGGTGTTGGGACTGCAACTTTCCACATTTTACGTTAATGATCTGGAAGAAGGAACTGAGGGCACTGCTGCTACGTTTGCAGATGATGCAAAGATATGCAGTTAGGACTGAGGAGGCAGGGGCGCTGAAGCAGGACTTGAACGGGCTAGGAGAGTAGGCAAAGAAGTGACAGATCGAATACAATGTGGAACAGTGTGAGGTTACGCACTTTGGGAGACCGAATGGTTCCATAGACAATTTTCTAAGTGGGAGAAGGTTTCAGATATCAGAAGCACAGAGTACTGGTGCAAGATTCTCTTCAGGTCAACATGCAGGTTCAATCAGTGGTTGGGAAAGAAAGTACAACGTTAACATGCACGTCAAGAGGAAGATAATACAAGACCAGGGATGTACTTCGAATGCTGTATAAGGCTCTGGTCAGACCCCATTTGGAGTATTGTGAGAAATTCTGGGCCCCGTATCTAAGGAAGGATGTGCTGGCCTTGGAAAGGGTCCAGAGGAGATTCACAAAAATGAATGAAGGGCTTGTCGTATGAGGAACACTGCTGAGGACTCTGGCTCTGTACTCGCTGGAGTTTAGACATATGCAGGGGGACCTTATTGAAACTTACAAGATATTGTGAGGCCTAGATCGAGTGGACGCTGTGAAGATGCTTCCACCAGTAAGAAATACTAGAACCAGAGGGCACATCATCAGATTGAAGGTACAATCCTTTAAAATTGTGATGAGGGGGAATTACTCCAGCCAGAGGGTGGTGAATCTGTGGAACACTTTGCCGCAGAAGGCTGTGGAGGCCAAATCAGAGTGTTTTTAAGGCACAGATAGATGGATTTTTGATTAATAATGGGATCAGGGTTACGGGAGAACAAAGTGAATGGAGATAAGAAGCATATCAGCCATGATTCAATGGCGCAGCATACTCAATGGGCCGAATGACCTAATTCTGCTCCAATGTCTTCTGGTTTTATAAAGTGCAAGAATATATTATTAATGGTTAATGTTGTTTCAAATTTCGGATTTCAGTGACAGGTTAATTTCAATACAACTAGGTAGTCGGGAGATGGACCTTGACAGGAACAGTTATTTTCTAAAATATTCAGTGGAGATTGCAAACCTGTATTGGATTGAAAGTTTAACGGTTCAGGAAACAGATTGAACAAATAAAAATAGAAACACATATCAACATGTCCAACCCAACACAAACGAAACATGGGTTCATTTCCCGAAGCATGAATTTGAAAAAGAAACAAGCCGTTAATCAGCAGCACAGATACATGGATGTGCAAAATGAGATTACTGCTATGAATGCGTTTCCGTGTTGTAAAAAAAAAGTGACATTGATGAACTGGAGAGGCTGAGATTATTTTAACTCCGATGATTCCGTAACAGGGAATTAAACTATTCATATGAACTATTAGCTGTCCCTTAATGTTATCAACTGCATACACTTGTATGAGCGCCATAATAGGAACTTAGAAAATAATAAAAACTTAGAACCACTACAGTGGGCCATTCGTTCCATCGAATCCTTATTGCCCATCAGAAAGTGCACCCTCTCCAGGCCCATACTCCAGCCCATACTCCCGCTCTATTTCCGCAACTCACTGACCTCCACATGATTAGCCACCAGGGGGCAATTGAGCATGGAAATTCCACTTAATCAGCACATCTTTAAACTGTGGGATGAAACTGGAGCCCCCGGAGGAAACCCACGCAAACACAGAGAGAATGTGCAAAGTTTAGTGTGGGATTATGAAAATCTACTATGTCTCTACCTCAGTTATAGCTTTCTCCCCTCATAAGCAAGCGTTTCACTTACTACGGACAGATATTACGTACACGTAACCCCTGAGAAAAGTTGGTAAGAACTAATATTTAAAAGTTTATTAAATGGAGAAGTAGCCTCAGTAACCTCAGTGCAATATCAATCCTGAGTAATAGACACAGAATACAATTCAACAGTCATGATTCACAGATTCTCAGGAAAATCTTGGGGGGAGAGGATTAAAGAGCATTAAAACAAATAAAATGTTTTCAGTATAAGATTAAGTCAGTATAAAGAGGATTGGAATAAACTTAAGAGAGATGCCAGGTTGCCTGAATCCCAGGATCTCACTGATACCTGTTACTGTTCCAGCAATTGCGAGAGAAGGAATGCTCGAAATGGTTTACTCCGATACAAATTGTTTGATCGAACAGCAAAAATTTTCTTTTCTCAGTCCATGACATGTGTAAAACATACAGGTTTTATGCCTATCCACATGCAATGGGGAGGCAGCTGATCCAGAGAAGAATTATTTTGTTTCATTCATTTATTGGGGGATCGATGTCCCGGGCCTTATTGCCCACCACCAATTGCTCAGAATATATTTAATAGTCAAGCTCACTACTGTGAGTCTGGAGTCACATGTGAGAACTCGTTAAAGGATTTTGTGAGCCAGATTTCAGTAGGCAACGGAGAAGGAAAATGGACTGTTGACATTTATATCAAGGAGAATGGAATATAAAATAGGGAAGTCTGCCAAAAAGAAAAAATATAATGTACTAGTCAAACCACACCTGAAATACAGTGAACAATTTTGGTCCCTGTAGCTGAGGAAAGGTGTACACTTCAGGGAATGTTTACTCGGCCGATCTCTGTATTGAGGGATTTTCTTATGAGTACAGGTTTTGTACAGGGCCTGTACTCATTGGAGTTCAGTAGAATAAGCCGAGCCGTTATTTAGACTTATCGGGTTCTCAGGACGCCAGAGGGATACATAATGAGAGTTTGATTCTCCCCGTGGGAGAGCCCAGAACCAGACAGCATTATCTCAGAGTAAGGTGTCGCCTATTTAAGACAGAACTAAGGAGGAATTTCTTCCCCTAGAGAGTAGTGAATCTGTGAAATTTGTTGCCAAAGAGAGCTGTAGAAGTTCAGTCGTCCAGTTTGTTCACGGCTGAGACAGACATTTTTCATCAGGGATTCAAGGGCAATGGGTGTAAGGCGGGAATGTGGAGTTGAGGTTTATCGTTTCAGATCAGTCATGATTTCACTAAATGGTGAAGCAGACTCAATGGGCCGAATAGAGTACTTCTGCTCCTACGTCTTATGTCTTTATGGTCTTGGATTTTACTCTGTTTAGTACACTGCACTCAGCAATGCAGAACACTGCAATGATATATAATGTAATGCTCCCTGGGTAGTTTTACGTCGCCTGGCTAGCGATACAACTGCATGCTTCTGGTCTCGCACTATGATTTTACTCTGATTTACACGAAATACTTCCTTCACGGAGTTTGCCTTCAGTGAAGTCTGAATCAAAAATTCATTTTATTTAAATTCCAATTAAGGGCAATTTGGCATGGCAATCAAGCTATGGACATCTTGGGTTGTGGCTGTGAGACCCACGCAGATACGGGGAGAATGGCAAATTCCAAATTAACAGTGACCCGGGGCCTGCATCAAACCCGTGCCCCCATCGATGGGAGACAGCAGTGCTAACCAGAGTGCCACTGTGCCGCCAAGAAACATCGTTACAAGGCATTTTACCAAATACAATAACTCGATTATTCAGACGGCCCGTGACTTGTTAAGACAGGTTTATTAATTTTTTTGGAAATAAAGGGCATCACGGTGGCGCAGTGGTTAGCATTGCTGTTTCACGGCGCTAGAGGTCCTAGATTCAATCCAGGCTCTGGGTCACTGACCGTGTGGAGTTTGCACATTCGCCCCCACAACCCAAAGATGTGCAGCAGGGTAGGTAGATTGGCCACGCTAAATTGCCCCTGAATTGGGAAAAATGAATTGGGTACTCTTCACTCTAGTCCTCAGTCACACATGTATACATTGAGAAAATATCCAACGGTATTCTCCGGAAATGGTGACAAGAGATAAGGTTTCCCCTTCAAAACTGGTATGTTCAGAATAGAAAGTGACTTTCAGTATTGTCTCATTTGCTGCCTTCGCACGAGTCCCAATAAGGTGTACGCCATTTAGTCTTCCATGCCATTCCTTTCAAGTCCCGAAAGACGTGCAGTGAGGTAATTTGGACATTCTGAGTTCTCCCTCTGTGTACACGAACAGGTGCTGGAATGTGGCGACTGTGGGCTTTTCACAGTAAGTCCATTGCAGTGTTAATGTAAGCCCATTTGTGACAATGAAAATTATTAATATTAAGTGCACATAAGGGCCTGTCGTCAACCAAATCAACTTTTTCCTGCTTAATTCCTTTGGGGTGCAAAAAGCTCTCGACAGCAGTGTTGAATATAATCAAGAACTGATATTCTGGGACAACACGATGGCGCAGCGACTAGCGCTGCAGTCTCACGGCGCTGAGGTCCCAGGCTCGATCCCAGCTCTGGTTCACTGTCCGTGTGGCGTTTGCACATTCTCCCAGTGTTTGTGTGGGTTTCGCCCCCACAACCCAAATATGTACAGGCTCGGTGGATTGGCCATGCTAAATTGCCCCTTGATTGGAAAAAATGAATTGGGCAGTCTAAATTTTGTTTTTTTTAAACTGTTATTCGGTGTTGGAGGATTATACCGAATTACAGACCTTACAAATCAGGGAATTTCTTTTCATCGCGGTTTGAAATGAATGACCCGGAATGACATGTTGGAGATTCACTGTCCATTGACCGCGTCAATATATATGAGTCACCGACTGGGCCAACATTTATTGCTCATCTCTGTTTGTCTTTGAAATGAGTTGAGCTCGGCCATTTCCAGCGTCATTTCACAATAAACTTGTTGCGGATCTGGGATCACGTGTAAGGATGACAAGATTCCTGACTTAACCATACGTTTAATTGAATTCAAATGTCATCATTCGCCACGGAGGAATTCATGTCCCAGTGCACAGAGTCTTACACGTGATCTCTGGATTACACGTCCAGTGATAGCTTTGCTACCCTCTCCCCGTGTGCAGGTTTCAGTGAGTCCAGCTCTGTACATCATGCTTTATTAAGTGTTGTTTTCTAGAATAGCAATTAATATTAATGCATTCTAAGCGGGCATCTCATTTTTATAGTTCCTCGCGTTAATTTGTCTGCTATAAGTGCCTCCTTGTTGATTATTTGATCAACACCTTTTAGTGCATTATTGTGTTTTTCGTAGAGAAGTGTGGTTAATAATGTCTGGGGAATGTACGTATGACAGCAATTCCATCCTTGCATGTTCCCTGCGTGTTATGATGCTGTTACCAAGGAGGCAGTGCAACCAGGGTTGTTCCCATTTTCGAGCCATACGCTGCGCAACATTTAAACTGTGACCATATGAAAATTAAGATAATAATGGTGATTATAATGCAGAACACAATTTTCTGTCTTAACGATGATCCTAACCACACAAAGCCAAAGTCCCATCCTTCACCTTCATGTAATTGTTTTCCTCTTTCCGAATGTGATCCATGAAACAGATGATCAATTTTTTCTGAGTTATCAGGGATGTATGTGCAACAGTCACTTCCAATAACGACACAAGTACCTCCAATTACAGCTCACAAGAAATCAAGAGCCATTCTATTCTGCAGGGCAACCGCTCTTATAGCAACCATCTCAGTCTCTGAAGGATCAAACAGGGAGGTCGACGTGCTGTATTAAACCTTGGCCACCACCATCACTCAAACCTATTCATATCGTATCCAGATGATCTCCAATCTAGCATATCCTGTGTGTTTCCACCACGTGCTGCACTATTTCTTATTCGATCCCATTCTGCTATCTCGTCACAGGCGGATGGGATAGGTCGCACAGAGATGCCCTCCCCCGAGTATCTGGGAATTTATGTACAAACCCAACAACTGGATTTGTTTACCCCCTCGGAGTTCGAGTGAGAAATGTATATTCAGGTGTTAGTATTTACTTCCTACATGATGTTTGAACAATATGATAAAACATAAGAACTACTGTTCCCTTTCCCTCATTCCCTTCAGGTCAGCCTTTCGCTAGTACTCTCAAAGTTCTGTACAATGTAATTTACACTGAGTTGCGTGGATCCAATCTGGCATTTCTTTAACTTTAACTGCTGTTCGATTTATTAGCAGCACTTAGTAGGGTCCTTTTCACCTGGGGAGAAAGAATCTTTGTTGAATGCTTTCACATATACTTGATCGCCAGATTTAAAAGGGTGTGTATTTCTCTCTTTTACTTGCATCGGGACTTGTCGTACTCTTTTATGTATTTTTCCAGCGATCTCGCACATAGCTTTGGCATATTTTAGTGATGCCTCATCTGCCCATATTAAGGCAACTGCCGCTGGAGCCATTGGGGTTTTAGTTCCAGTTGTCATGGGACCTCCCATTAATATCTCATACTGAGTTACATTACTATGAGTATGTCATCTGGCTATAGCAGCCCATTTTGATGACACACTTTTGTAATTGCAGTTTTAATAATTCCATTCACCCTTTCTGCCATTCCTGAGGATTGTGGCTGATATGGGATATGGTATACGCAATTTCCAATCAAATCCCATGGCTTCTGTTAGAGATCTTGGTCAGTTTCGAGTGAAATGAGGTTCCTCTGTCATTGGTAATACCCCTTGGTATTCCAAACGCAGGTATTATTTATTTAAACAGAATATTCACCACTGTTCCAGTACCATCCCTTTTGGTTTTAAATGCCTCTACCCATCGTGAAAACATGCCCACTACCACCAGCATATGTTTGAATCCTTTAGCCATCGACATGTGTACAAAATCTCTTTGCAAACTTTCAAAAGGCATTTCGGGCTGTGGGAGATGATCAAAGACAGCGGGTCTTTTGACCCGATTATTCCTCTGACAAATCATACATGTGCGGGCTCCATTTTCAATTGTTACCGTAATACCTGGAGCATACCATTGTTGACATATGGCTTGTATCATCCCTCCTTCGCCCACGTGAGCCTGCCCATGGGCAAGGCGGCACACTGGCAGGAACAGACATCTGGGGCGTACTACTCGGTTCTCTGGGTGTATCCAGATTTGATGATTGTCTTAATAGCAACCCACTTTTAGCCAAGAGTGTTGCTCCTGTGGGGAGGCTTGCTCCTATGCCTGTTTTAACTTTGGTTCTTTTGTGGTGGACGGAAGTTCAACTGCAGCCGCTTGCAGTTGTGGCTGCTGTTTGAGAGCCACTTCCTTCGCTATTTTATCAGCAAATCTATTGCTGCATGAGACTTCACCATCTGCAGTGGTATGTGCTTTGCACTTTAAAATGGCTATCTTGCTGGACAGCTGAACAACAACTAGCAAATTTATAACCAATTTCGTAGGTTTAAATGGTTGGCCGGAAAAAGTTCTGAATCCCCTGTTTTTCCATAATTAGCCGAAATTATGAACTTCCCCAAAGCGGATCGGGAATCAGTATAAATATTGACAGGTTTGTTTTTAGCTAGAATTCGGACTCTAGTAAGGGCAAACTATTCGGCCGCTTGAGCAGACGTTCCCGAAGGCAGAGCAAAAGCTTCCACTACTTCGGATAGAGTTACTATAGAATAGCCAGCCAGGAGGGACATATCATTTAGTCGGTGTGATGACTGATGTGTTGGGTACTCTGGATCTGTGGAGACTGCGTTTACCTTAGCAGTAACATAGACAGGCTACTAACACTTGTAATAGTACAACTCTATTTTATTTAACTAAGAGCTGTTAAACATACTTGCACCGTGGGTCGACACTATGTTAGATTGGCTTAAGACCTAGGCCTAACCTGACCAGCCTATACTGCTAGCACTTGGTGGATGTTTGTGCTACTGACTGTGGGCTCTGTCTGTCTCAGAGGCTGCATCCCGAATGAGCGGTAAAACTAGTGCCCAATGGCTTTATATTGACCGTGCCCTAACTGGTGATTAGCTTCTGTGTGCTCATTGGTCTTGCAGTGTGTGTCTCTTCACCATCATATACTGATGTGTATATGATGGCATCCCCCTTTTTTTAACTGTGTGTTTGTAGCAATAAATAATGTAGTATGTGAATGTTACCAACTATGTGTGGCATATGTGAGCATATTTACAGGACTATATACAGAAACATTAATATCTTTACATAGGAAGGTATCTGGTGCAGATGGGCAGTATGTAACACAAAAAATAACTAGATGTACAAACCAGTGAGTTAACAAAACAGGGTAATGAAACAATCAGTTCATGAGTTCAAAGAGTCCATGAATTTAGGCAGTTCATAAATTCAGTCTCGGAGGTGGGCGACGAATTCTGGTTGACCACCTCAAGGGTGGGTCAGGGAGCACTTGTTCTGGAATGGGCGGGACTCTGTCAGTGTCAGAAGGTGGCAGAACGAAAGAAAGATCTGCAAATTCCGTGACGGGCTCGTCGTGACGGTGAGGCAGGGGTGGCGATCTGGCGGCGAGCGACGAAGGAGTCATAGTGCCTGCCTATTCCGGGGAAAAAGAGAGCCGTCTTGTAGACGAACCAAAAATGACCTGGGGGCCACTTGTATGAGTACCACAGCGGTGGCGGACCAACCACCATCGGAAAGTTGGAGACGGACCTTGTCATCAGGAGCCAGAGCAGGGAGATCCGTGGCACGTGTGCCATACACTGATTTGTGTTGGGTCCGATACAAGTGCATTCGACGAAGGACCAGAAGGTTGTCCGGGACATGAATGGCTGGCACCGTCATCCGAAACTTGCAATTTATCAACAATTGAGCCGGTGACAGGCCAGTGGACAATAGCACTGATCTGTAAGAAAGCAGTGCGAGTTAAAAATCGGAATCTGCATCGGCCGCCTTGCTCAGGAGTAGTTTGACAATGTGCACCCCCTTTTCATCTTTGCCATTGGACTGGGAGTAATGAGGACTGGATGTGACATGCATGACGTTATTTCGTTTGGCACAATTGGACTACTCCTGACTGGCAAAACACGGGCCATTGTCGGACATGACCGTGAGCGGGATGCCATGGCTAGCGAAGGATTCCTTGCACGCATGGATGATGGCTGTCGACATGAGTTCCTGTAGCCTAACTACCTCCTGGTAGTTTGCGAAAAGTCAACTATGAGGACGTATTCTCGGCCTAGTGCATGGAACGGTTCGATGCCCACTTTGGTCCAGGGCGACGACACCAGCTCGTGGGGCTGCAAGGTCTCCCTTGGCTAAGCAGGCTGGAATCGCTGGCCTGTTGTGCAGTTGTGAACAGCGTTGGCAATGTCCTGGTTGATACCAGGCCAGTACACTGCCTCACGGGCCCGCCGCCAGCACTTCTCCACTCCCAGGTGACCCAAATGGAGCTGCTCAAGGCCGACGTTCCGCATGCTGTGCGGAATGATGATCCTATCCAACTTTAGTAGAATTCCATCTACCACCGCCACGTCATCATTAATGTTGTAGAATTGAGGACATTGGCCCTTGAGCCACCCGTCCGTCAGCTGGCACGTCACACATCAGGAGCCAGAGCAGGAAAATCCGTGGCACGGGCGTCATACACCGATTTGTGTCAGGCCCGATACAACTGCATTCGACGAAGGACCAGAAGGTTGTCCAGGACATGAATGGCCGGCACCGTCGTTGGCCATCTCACGTCGAATCTGGACGAGGTGTTCATCTGTGGCGCGCAGATTGGATGCGGCGAATGCCACCTGAGCATCAATTTGGCACACGAGGCCCGCCGGGTCGCAGGGTGCGGTAACAGATCGGGAGAGTGCATCCGCGACGATGTGCTCCTTACCCGGGGTGCAGACGAGTTTGAAGCCATACTGCCTGAGTTTAAGGAGAATGCGCTGCAGGCGCAGCGTCATGTCGTTAAGGTCTTTTTGAATGAAGTTGACCAGTGGCCTGTGATCTGTCTCGACTGTGAACTTTGGGAGTCCATGGACATAGTCGTGGAATTTGACGACTCCGGTAAGAAGGGGCAGGCACTCTTTTTCAATTTGCGCATAGCGCTATTCGGTGGGCGTCCTTGCACGTGATGCGTATGCAACAGGAGCCCATGAGCAGGCGTCGTCACATTGAAGGATCACTGCTCCAATGCTGGACTGACTGGCATCTGTGGAGATCTTTGTTTCTTTGGCCGGATCGAAAAATCCCAACACCGGAGCCTTTTTCAGCTTCGCCCTGAGTTCTTGCAATTCTTGTTCGTGGGCGGGGAGCCGTTGGAACTTGGGTGTCTTCTCAACCAGATTCCTGAGAGCCATGGTGTGGGAGGTGAGGTTAGGGATGAACCCCAGGAAATTGACCATGCCCAGGAAGCGGAGGACCGCCTTCTTGTCCTCCGGTGTCTTCATGGCCTTAATGGCAGATACCTTGTCTGCATCCGGCTGCACGCCGAACTGTGAAATGTGGTCTCCGAGGAATTTAATTTCTGTTTGACCAAAGGAGCATTTGGCCCTGTTGAGGCGGAGGCCATGCTCATGGATTCGTCGGAAGACGCGTTGGAGGCGATCAATGTGCTCCTGTGGGGTGGTAGACCAGACGATGATTTCATCCACATATACACGAACCCCTTTGATGCCCTCCATCATCTGCTCCATTATTCTCTGGAACACCCCTGATGCTGGGGTGATGCCAAACGGCATCCGGGTGCAAGAATACCGGCCAAATGGGGTGTTAAATGTGCAGAGCTTCCGACTGGGTGGGTCAAGTTGGATCTGCCAGAACACCTTGGATGCGTCTAACTTGGTGAAAAGAATATGGCACAAGCCATCTCGCAGGTGAGTTCTTCGAGCTTTGGTATGGGATAGTGTTCTCTCATAATTTTGCAGTTGAGGAACTTGGGATCGATGCATATGCGTGGTTCGCCGGATGGTTTCTTAACACACACAATGGAGCTGACCCAGTCAGTCGGTTCTGTAACTTTCCAAATTACGCCTTGGCCCTGGAGGTCCTGTCGCTGCTGCTTGAGGCAGACCTCGAGGGGTGCCGGTACCCTGCGAGGTGCGTGCACCAGAGCCGTGGCATTTGGTTTTAACAAGATTTTATAAGTGTTTGGGAGCGGGCCCATGCCCTCGAATACACTGTTGTATCGGGTGATGATGGTGTTCAGTTGTGTCTGAAAGTCGGCGTCCTGAGATGCAGAAACGTCAGCGGGTGACACGGAGTGAACCCTTTGGACAAGGTTTAGTTTGCATGCCTGAGCTCCAAGCAGGGAAGTTTTAGTGGATCCCACTATTTCGAATGGCAGGGTAGCATTTAATGACCCGTGCCATGCTCAAGCTGGCAAGAGCCACTGGCAGCAATGGCATTGCCATTATAGTCCACAAGCTAGCAGGCGGATGGCAGGATGGTAGGCTCGATATGAAGGATTTTGTCTTCCAGAGCACCTTGTGTTTGGTGATGATGACCATCCGAAATGGTGCTTCGGTGTGAAGGTCCAGAATCGTGACAGAGTCGGAATCGGTGACCGGTGGCTGTATGGTTCAGACATCCCTGCGTGGCTGGTGGGAGCGACGAGAGGTAGTTGGTTGAGCAAACCTGCATAGGCCTGTATAATGGCCAAGCTTGCCACACTGGAGACAGTGTCGGGATTTTGCAGGACATTGCCGCTTTAAGTGGGCAGAGCCACAGTTGCCGCACATCGTGACGTCAGAACATTGGGTGCACCACCGCGCTTGTGCAGTGCGGTCTTCGGCCTCACCGTCCCCTCGGTCAGTGTGCGCAAAATGGCCACCCTCATCCAGGCTCAGGCACTGGAGCTGTTTCATAGCTTGCACACGCTCTGCCTCGTGGGGGCCTTGCTGCGCCGTTTCAGCCGCTTGAATGTGTGAGTATTGGTTAGTGTCGTGTTCATGCAGAACGCAGGTCTCGATGGCAATCACAAGGGTAAGCTGTTTAACTTTGAGGAGCTGCTGGCATAGGGGGTCCGATTGCACACCGAAACCGATCTGGTCACGGATCATCGAATTGGAGGTGGAGTCGTAATTGCAGGACTGCGTGAGGATGCGAAGCTGGGTGAGGAAAGATTAGAAAGCTTCATCCTTACCCTGCAGATGCTGTTGAAAGACGTAGCACTTAAAACTTTCAGTAAGAGAGTCCTGTCTAGTCTTACATTTTCTGTCGGTTTGGACCACGTTAAATTAGGGCTCCTGCCGAGAGTACGCCAAATTGTCGTGGAAATGATAATGGACAGAGGCTTCCAGGTTCATTTCAGGAATGTTATTAACACAATATCGTGGAGAGGCTAATAGCCATTCCACAGCACTCTGCGATTAAGCAGAAAAAGGGCATATCTTTATATTGTGAAACAAGCAGCTGTCGAAAGAAAAACAGCATATGGCTGGCTATGTTTATATTAAACGAACCTTGAGAAAGTACGTCGTTCTCGTCCTTGACCAAAACGACTTGTTAGCATAACAAGGTTAAATCCAGCAAGCTGTTTCTAAGCAGTTTACTTTTCAAAAACAGTGTTAAAATATAGTCAAGCGGACTTCCGGTGGCGGCTATGTGCTGAGCGGATGCATATCAGGTGGCTCTGTTCCCAAACGAACCTAACAAAGGCAATTTATCGCGAATCTCGGCTTATAAGCCCCACCAGGACCCAGCCAAAGGCGAAAGAAGCATAAAAGGAACATGCCTGGAAGCAATAAATCGTGGGGACGGCAAGACATTAGGGGTAGAAGCGAAGGAAAGGGGCAGGATCTGCGGGCACGCGGGCAGGCGGCCCCACAAAGTGAGACGAAGGTTCAGGTGAACCATTAAGGGAAAAAGCTGGCGAACCGAACAGCGGAGCAGGAAAAATGGCGCGGTTGCCATTTCTCTCGCCACCCCCCCCCCCCCCCCAAAGGGGACGAATGGGAAAGGGCGCTGAAAATAGAGCTCAACACCATGAAAGAGGTGATCAGGACGGAGCTCCACTCATTGTAGGCGACGAACAAAATACCGCGAACCATAGAAGACCTGGGATGGAAGGTGGAGGCACTGGAGAAAACAATCCTGGAGCTGCAAAAAGTTGCTTCGAACCAGAGCGAGAGGATCGTAGCTCTGGAAACGGCTCAGAACAGATTCCTTTACCCGAGGATCCAGATAGCCAGAGACTGGACACAGATCCACAAGTGGAACCTGAGGAACCTGGTGGAGGAAGTAAAAGAGGTGAGGCTCACTCCCACTCTCCCTGCCTTGGTTCCTCTTCCTGTTTCGATCCATACCGATCTTCATCCCCAAGGCCTTTTCCCAAAATGTAGACAGTCCAATCATGGCGTTTCTGTGGAGGGGTGGGGGTTGGGGGGTGGGAGAAGAATCCTAGAATTCACAAACCATCACAGCAAAGAAGGAAAATCAAAGGGGGCTTGACTTTACCGAACCTTCAATACTACCACTGGGCAACAAGGGCAGAAAGAGTGAGGGGATGGGCACACGAACCAGGCACAGAGTGGGTAAAGATGGAGGAATCCTCCTGTAATGGAACAACCCTCCTGGCCCTGGCAACAGCAGTCTTCCCACCCCTGAACAATATACACAACGAGCCCAGTGGTAGCGGCCATGCTGAAAAAGTGTGCCCAGCTGAGACAACACTCCGGGATAACTAAAATGTCCCACATGGCTCCCATCTGCGGCAATCACAGCTCCCCCCCCCCCCCCCAGCCATACTAGGTACCACTTTCAAACAATGGAGGCGGGATGGGGATACACTGACGATCAGCGAGTTTTACACAGGGCGCAGACTGGTGACACTGGATGAACTGAAGAGGGTGGAAACTAGCAAAAGAACAGGAAATGGGACACCTCCAAATAAAATACTTCTACCGCAAAGAGACAGTAAGGTACCGGGTGTGGTGATATGCATCTACAAATACACAAGGGTTTAATGGAAATACACGTAGACTAGATCGACACTAGAGGGAGCACCAGAGACATGACCCACAGACATTCACCCGATAGGTCAGTAAGATAGAACACGACCTATAGGCATTCACAATACACACAGAGGTGACGCTCCCACAGGGAGGGGGGGGGGCATTACACCAATCCATATATAAAGGGCACAGCACACATGATCTTCCTCTTCCAGTGGGGACTCTCAGTGAGTACAAAGGGTTGATTTGAAACACATCACACCCACAACGTGGATTGTAGCAGACTGGTTCGTCAGTTTGAGTAGCTACAGCAGGATTAACAGGAGAGTCGAATCCATGAAGGAGAATTGTTAACAGTTTAATAAATGTGTTAAAGCTATCTCCAAGTCTGAACCTTCCTTTGTCAGAGTGCACATCAAGGAAGCAGCTTATGCTACGTCAAGAGCATAACAAAACACCGAGGGTCACAGAAATCATTCCATTTGAGTGCCTGATAGGCACAAGCAGCAAGGAGTGGAGTCTATATACAAAAATATATGGACAAGTACTGGACAAGGCTCGAACACCACTGGGCATGACCAGACAAAAATGGGAGGAAGAACTGGGGACAGAGGTAGGGTGGGGACTCTGGAGCGACGCACTGAGCAGGGCTAAATCCACCTCCTCCTGTGCATGGCTCAGCCTAATGCAGCTCAAGGCGGTGCACAGAGCGCAACTGACCGGACCCCAAGGAGCAGGTTCTTCTCAGAGGTGGAGGATCAATGGTGACCGATGCCAGAGGGGCCGGCCAACCACACCCACATGGTCTGGGTTTGTCCTAAACGTGCTGGATTATGTACAGCCTTCTCCGAAGCAATGTCCAAGGTTGTGGGGGTGAGGGTGCAGCCATGCCCAATAGTGGCAATCTTCGGGATATCTGAGCAGCCACAGTTACACATGGGGAAGACGGCCAACGTCCTAGCTTTCGCTTCCCGAATTGCATCCTGGAGAATCCGGCTCCGCTGGTGGTCAGCAACACCACCCACAGATGCAGAGTGGCTTGCTGACCTCTCGGAATTTCTCCACCTGAAGAAGATCAAGTACGCCATCCGTGGGTCAGAGGAAAGCTTCTTCGAAACAGGGGGGCAATTTGTCAGCATGTTCAAAGGTCTGTTCGAGGCCAGAAACGAGGAGTAAGCTAAGGATAAAAAAGTAAGATAGAAGAGGAACCAAAGGACTGCGCAACCAACGGGGGGAGGGAGGGGAGGAGGGGGGAGGAAGACGGAAGGTAAACCACAAAAAGAAGAGGAGGAGGGAGGGAGCTAACCCCCCACCTTTAAAATATAAACAAAGCACAGCTGAAGCCAACTGGTGGAGGGGTGGCGGAGAAGGGACATCGGGAGTATGGAGGCGGATGGCAAGGGGGGTGCGGGAGTGGGAGGGACCATAGACCGACCCAGAGGGTGGCGAAATGTAGATAGGTTCAATTAAAGAAAGACAAAATAAACCTTCCTGTACAATAAAGCAAATTAACGTGGGTAAGGAAAATATGATGTATATATACAATTGTTTATAAACCTGAGAAATGGCAATAAAAATATTTCAGAAAACATATATAGCCAAGGAATCCCATCATACTTTAGCAAGTGTATTTTCTATAATAGCAATTAATGTTTATTTATTCTCTAAGCGGGCAACTAATATCACTTATTCCTTGCATTAATTTCCCTTCCACAGAGGCCATTCTGCCCATCGAGTCTGCATCAGCCCGTGGAAAGATCATCCTACCTAAGCCCTCCACCCCTATCCCCATAACCTCACTCAGGGCAATTCAGCATGGCCAATCAACCTAACCTGCACATCTTAGGACTGTGGGAAGAAACCAGAGCACCCGGAGAAAACCCACGCAGACACGGGAAGAACGTGCAGATTCTGCACAGACAGTGACCCAAGACAGGAAACGAACCTTTGACCCTGACGCTGTGAAACAACTGTGTAAAGTAACTGTGCTAACCACTGTGTTACCGTGCCGCCCTCTGATGTTGTGCTGAATCAACGTTCTGCCGAATCAGCTAAATTCAGTCCATTCGAATTGATTTTTGATTATGAATTGAGAGGACTGTGGTGGTATGGATATGAGCACTGCCATTGGTGCAGAGCACTGGCTTCCCATTGGCTCTGGCTGGTCACGTGCCTCTCCTCCGATTGGTTGGGACTAGTCATGAGACTGCTCTCCAATTGGTCGTGAGGCAAGTAGGCCCCGCCTCCGAGGCGGGGTATAAGTACCCAGAGTTCCCGGCGGTCGGTCATTCTCTGTAGTCGACCACCGGGCTAACAACAAGCCGATTAAAGCCACAGTTCGGATCCTAAATGTGTCTTGAGTCGAATTGATGGTACATCAAGGACCACTTCAATTGATGAAAGAGGACTGGGTGAGTCAGTGGTCGGAGACAACATTGTTGGATTATGCCTCAAACTTGAGGGAAAAATAAACTAGTTCTGGTGAGTTGGCTGGGAAACATTTAAAATTGTCACAACGTGATGAAGAAAGAGGCGGATAAGAATTCAAAAATTTGTAGTATTATTAATGAGGAGAAAGTACTGGTATTGTTACCAATGGTCGGTGAACCAATAAAAGCCTAATGTAGTGGGTCTCATGAAATTGAAAGAAAATTGAGTGAATTGACTTATTTGATGAAAGCGCCAGATAGAAAAAAAACTCAAAGAGTATGTCATGTTGATATGCTCATAAGGTATTTTGGTAGAGAAGGAATGAAGGACGAAGTGTTAATTGTTCTAATGGAGAAGAGAAAAATCCAGACGATTCTGAATTTGACATTACACAAATTAAATTGAACAGTGAGGAAGTACTAAAAATTGGGATAAATTATTAAGTTACCTTCCAGAGAAAAATCAAAATGACCTAAATGCATAATTACAGTCAGATAGAGCTGTATGAAGGAATACATTGGGAAGTACGAAAGTAATCATGCATGTTGTAGATATAGGAAATCTATTTCCCGTTAAATAACATCCACGCAGGGTCAATCCACTAAAGTTAGCAAAGGCACAAAAGGCGATTGCCAACATGCTTAAGGACGATATCATTGAAATGAGTTGCAGCGATTGGAGCTCACCGATTGTCATGGTATGGAAACCGTAGGGTACAAGACAATAGTGTGTGGATTATAAAAGTGTTAGCACAGTTACAAAGTCTGATTCGTACCCTATTCCTCCTTTGGAAGGCTGTATTGAATCACATTTTTATTGTTAAACTTGACTTTCTTGAAGGATATTGGCAAGTACCTTTATCAGGCAGGGGAAGGACGTTCGAATTTTGTGACAGAACATAGTTTGTATCAATTTAAGGTCGTACCAATTGAAATGGCCAGCAACATTCCAAATCTTAACCAACAAGATAATCTCTGGAATAAACAATTCTGCAGTGCACAATTGACGATTTGATGGTCTTCAGTGTAACTTGGAAGGAACATAGAACATAGAACAGTACAGCACAGAACAGGCCCTTCGGCCCTCGATGTTGTGCCGAGCAATGATCACCCTACTCAAACCCACGTATCCACCCTATACCCGTAACCCAACAACCCACCCCCCCCAACCTTACTTTTTAGGACACTACGGGCAATTTAGCATGGCCAATCCACCTAACCCGCACATCTTTGGACTGTGGGACGAAACCGGAGCCCCCGGAGGAAACCCACGCACACACGGGGAGGACGTGCAGACTCCACACAGACAGTGACCCAGCCGGGAACTGAACCTGGGACCCTGGAGCTGTGAAGCATTTATGCTAACCATCATGCTACCGTGCTGCCCGACATTTGGAACATTTTTGAAACTTATTCCATTGATTAAAGAATGTTGGATTGGATGTAAACTTAGATGTAGATGCCAGTTGTGGCTATGCAGAGCTAAGCCACATGTTCGGCAGCTCCCGTTTTAATAGGACTTGTGGGCTCTTTTAAGGGCCCCAAACGGCGCTGATTCGACGATTCCAGGTGGATAAAGGGGTCTGGAGCAAAAACCCCTGGGATTTATGGTGCGGACCCGGAGTGGGGCGAGGAGAAAAACGGCAGCAGTTCCCCTGGAAAAGCGGGGGAAGGTGGACAAAATGGCGGCCGGTGGAGCCCCTGAGGAGTGGAGGCAGTGGGCGGAGGGGCAGCAGGCGGCCCTTCTGCGCTATTTTAGGGAGCTGAAAGGAGAGTTGCTGGAATCCCTGAAGGTAATGACAAGTAAGCTGCTGGAGGCTCAGACAACCCAGGGTGCAGCGATCTGTGAGTTGCAGCAGCAGGCCTCTGAGCGCCAGGATGAGGTTTCGGCCCTCGTGGGGAAGGTGGAGATGCACGAGGCGCTCCACAAAAAGTGGCAAGATCGTTTCGAGGAGATGGAGTTTCGATCAAGGAGGAAGAACTTGCTGATCCTGGGCCTCGCGGAGGGGCTGGAGGGGTCGGATCTGCCGGGCTATGTGGCCATGATGCTGAACTCGCTGGTGGGGGCAGGATCCTTCCATCTGCCCCTGGAGCTGGAGGGGGCCCACAGAGTACTGGCCAGGCGGCCTAAGGCAAATGAAACCCCGCGGGCGGTGCTGGTGCGGTTCCATCGGTTCAGTGACCGGGAGTGTGTGCTACGATGGGCCAAGAAGGTGAGGAGCAGCAAGTGGGAGAATTCGGTAGTGCGCATCTACCAGGACTGGAGTGCGGAGGTGGCTAAGCGGCGGGCCGGGTTCAACTGGACGAAGGCAGTGCTCCACGGCAAGCAGGTGAAGTTCGGTATGCTGACACCTGCGCGCCTCTGGGTAACCTACAAGGACCGGCATCACTACTTTGTCCCCGGAGGAAGCGTGGGCATTTGTGCATGCTGAAAAGTTGGACTCGAACTAGGGATTGGGGTCTGTTGGAGTTTTTTTGTGTATCACTGTGTATGCTGTTGCTGGTTATTCTGTTTGTTTGTTTTTCGCTCGCTTTCAGAGGATGTTGGTTATGGTTTTGTGTCTTAAGAGGGGTATCAGTGTTTGTGGTTGATCTGTTTTTGTTTGTACGGGGTTGGTGGATTGGTTGGGACTGCTATTTGGGAGCTGCGTTGGGGGGGTGGTGTGGGGCATTGTGAAAGTGTGGGCTTTCCTCTGGTTTCCCACGCTGCGGGACGAGGGGGGTGGAGCTGGTGGCAAGGGGCGTGGATGTCAGATCTGTGTTTCCGCGCAGAAGCGGTGCCAAGGAGCTGAAGCGGGGGAGGAGGGGTGACCCCCATTTCGGGAGTGGTCGGAGTTAGGGCGGGAGCTGCCGGGGACAGCAGAAGTCAGCTGGCTTACAGGTGTACTATGGAGGGTGTCGCGGCTGTGAGGGGTCCTAGCCTGGGGTGGTGGGGGATACCGGGTTGCTGCTGGATTGGCCAGGGAGGAGCTGGTGTGGGTCGGGGGTGTCATGGTGAGGTTCTATCGCCGTGGGAAACGGACCGAATGGGTGCTGGCCAGGGGCGAGCAGTGGATGGGCCATGGCTAGTCGACGGGGGAGGGGGGCGGGGTGCCCCTGATCCGGCTGATCACGTGGAGCGTGAGGGGGTTGAATAGGCGAGTTAAGCGGGCCCGGGTGTTTTTGCATCTGAAGGGGCTGAAGGCGGACGTGGCCATGCTCCAGGAGACGCACCTGAAGGTGGCGGACCAGGTCAGTCTGACGAAGGGATGGGTGGGGCAGGTTTTGCATTCAGGGATCGACGCGAAGAACCAAGGGTGGCGATCCTGGTGGGGAAGAGGATGGCGTTTGAGGCGTCTGAGGTTGTGGCTGATAGTGGCGGCAGATATGTGATGGTGAGCTGTCAGCTGCAGGGGGAGAGGGTGGTGTTGGTAAAATGTGTACGCCCCAAATTGGGATGATGCTGGTTTCATGAGGCGTATGTAGGGCCACATTCCTGACCTGGAGGTGGGGGGCTTGATCATGGGGGGGGGGGTCTTCAATACGGTGCTGGATCCCCTACTGGACCGTTCTAGTTCAAGGGCAGGCAGGAGGCCGGCGGCAGCCAAGTTGCTGAGGGGGTTTTTGGACGAGATGGGAGGAGTGGATCCCTGGAGCTTTGGGAGGCCAAGGGCTCGGGAGTACTCTTTTTCTCCCATGTGCACAGGGTTTATTCCCGTATTGATTTATTTCCCTGAGTAGGGGACTCGTCCCGAGTGTGGAGGAGGCCGAATATTCGGCTATAGCGATTTTGGACCATGCTCCGCATTGGGTGGATCTGGAGTTGGGCGACGTGCGGGACCAGCGCTCGCTTTGGCATCTGGACGTGGGGTTGTGTAGGAGGGTCCGGGGATTTATCGCGAGGTACCTCGAGGTCGATGATACTGGGGAGGTCCGGGTGGGGATGGTGTGGGAGGCTCTGAAGGCAGTAATTGGGGGGGGGGAGATGATCTCCATCCGAGCCCAGAGGGAGGGGGAGAGGAGGGAGAGGGAGAGACTGGTGGGGGAGCTGTTGAGTGTAGATAGGAGGTGTGCAGAGGCCCCGGACGAGGGATTACTGGGAGAGCGGCGCAGCCTGCAGGCCAAGTTTGATTTATTGACCACCAGAAAGGCGGAGACACAGTGGAGGAAGGCACAGGGAGCTGTCTACGAGTATGGAGAGAAGGCGAGCAGGATGCGAGCATCAGCTTCGCAAGCGGGACGCGGCTAGGGAGATTGGTGGAGTGAAGGATTGGGGTGCGAACGTGGTGCGGCAGGGGGCAGAGGTCAATGGGGTCTTTCGGAACTTCTACAGGGAACTGTACCGTTCCGAGCCGCCGGTGGTGGGAGGGGGAATGGAGAACTTTTTGGACAGGCTGCGATTTCCAAGGGTGCAGGAGGAGCAGGTGGAGGAACTGGCGGCGCCGATTGAGTTGGAGGAGCTGGTCAGAGGGATTGGCCACATGCAGTCGGGGAAGGCGCCGGGACCGGATGGGTTCCCGGTTGAATTTTATAAGAAATACACGGACCTGTTGGGCCCCCTGTTGGTTCGGACCTTTAACGAGGCATGGGAGGGGGGTGTTTTGCCCCCGACGATATCACGGGCGTTGATTTGCCTGATCCTGAAGCGAGATAAGGACCCCTTGCAGTGTGGATCATATAGGCTAATTTCCCTGCTGAATGTGGACGCCAAGTTGCTGGCGAAGATCTTGGCCACAATAGAGGAATGTGTGTCGGGGGTGATACATGAAGATCAGATGGGTTTTGTGAAATAGAGGCAGCTGAACACTAACATGCGAAGGCTGCTAAATGTGATAATGATGCCGGCAGCAGTAGGAGAGGTGGAGATTGTGGTGGCATTGGATGCGGAGGAGGCCTTTGATAGGGTTGAGTGGGGGTACTTGTGGGAGGTGTTAGAGTGGTTCAGGTTTGGGGTGGGGCTTATTAAATGGGTGAGGTTGCTGTACGAGGCCGCGATGGCGAGTGTAACGAAAAATGGGAGAAGGTCCGTGTACATCAGGCTCCACCGTGGGACGAGGCAGGAGTGCCTCCTGTCTCCCTTGCTTTTTGCATTGGCAATTGAGCCTCTTGCCAGGGCTCTCATGGAGTCGGGGAGGTGGAGGGGTCTGGTGCGGGGTGGGGAGGAGCACCGTGCTGCTGTATGCAGCAGACCCGGTGGGGGGAATGCCGGAGGTGATGGAGATTCTTGCTGAGTTTGGGAGTTTCTCGGGCTATAAATTGAACCTGGGCAAGAGTGAGCTGTTTGTTATACACACGGGAGATCAGGAGGAGGGGATTGGTAGGCTCCCGCTAAAGAGGGCAGTGAGGTGTTTTAGGTACCTGGGGGTTCAGGTGGCGAGGAGTTGGGGGACTCTGCACAAGCTTAATTTTACTTGGTTGGTGGAGCAGATGGAGGAGGAGTTTAAAAGGGGGGACATGATGCCGTTGTCGTTGGTGGGTAGAGTACAGTCTGTTAAAATGACGGTGCCCCCGAGGTTTTTGTTTTTGTTCCAGTGCCTCCCCATTTTCATTCCGAGGGCCTTTTTTAGGAAGGTAATCAGCAGCATTCTGGGATTTGTTTGGGCGCATGGGACTCCGAGGGTGAGGAGGGTCTTTGTGGAGCGGGGCAGGGATAGAGGGGGGCTGAGGCTGCCCAACCTCTCTGGGTACTATTGGGCGGCTAACGTCTCGATGGTGCGTAAGTGGGTAATGGATGGGAAGGGGGCAGCATGGAAACGGATGGAGATGGCGTCCTGTGAAGGCACGACCCTGAAGGCACTGGTAAAGGCACCGTTGCCGCTCCCTCCAACGAGATACACTAAGAGCCCGGTGGTGACGGCTACCCTCAAAATTTGGGGGCAGCGGAAGTGACAGGGGGGAAGTGGGGGGCTCGGTGGAGGCCCCGCTGCGGGGGAACCACCGGTTTGTCCCAGGGAACATTGATGGAGGGTTCCTGAGGTGGCACACGGCGGGCATAAGGAAGTTGGGAGACCTGTTCATTGACGGGAGGTTTGCGAGCCTGGGTGAACTGGAGGAGAAGTTTGAGCTCCCCCAGGAATATGTTCAAGTACCTTCAGGTCAAGGCAGTTGCTAGGCGGCAGGTGGAGGGGTTCCCTTCGCTGCCCCCGCAGGGTGTAAGGGATAGGGTGCTTTCGGGGGTGTGGGTCGGGGATGGGAAGGTGTTTGACATCTACCAGGTGATGCAGGAGGTGGAGGAGGCGTCGGTAGAGGAGCTGAAGGCTAAGTGGGAAGTGGAGCTGGGGGTGCAGATTGAGGAGGGGACATGGGCGGATGCAAAGGGTGAACTCCTCCTCTTCATGTGAGAGGCTTAGCCTAATCCAGTTCGAGGTACTGCACAGGGCTCATTTGTCCGGGACGAGGATGAACAAATTTTTTTGGGGGGAGGACAGGTGCGTTAGGTGTTCGGGGACCCCAGCGAACCATGCCCATATGTTTTGGGTATGTCCGGCACTGGGGGATTCCTGGCAGGGGGTGGCGAGGACGATGTCGAGTGTGGTAGGGTCCAGGGTCAAGCCAGGCTGGGGACTCGCGATATTTGGGGTTAGGGTGGAGCCGGAAGTGCAGGAGGCGAAAGAGGACGATGTTTTGGCCTTTGCGTCCCTAGTAGCCCGGCGGAGGATCTTGCTGCAGTGGAAATATACGAGACCGCCGAGCGTGGAGACCTGGGTCAATGACATGGCGGGATTCATTAAGCTGGAGAGGGTCAAATTCGCCCTGAGGGGGTCGGTACAAGGGTTCTTTAGGCGGTGGCAGCCTTTCCTCGACTTTCTGGCTCAACGATAGGGAACTAGGTCAGCAGCAGCAGCAACCCGGGGGGAGGGGAAGAAAGAGGGGGGTCTCAGGGGGGTATTGTTTAAGTTAATTTGCTTGTTCTTAATTTATTTGGTTGTTTATTGGGTTTGGGGGGTATTGGGGTTCGTTACATGCGTTGTTACGGGTCCTGGGGGTGTTTATTATTGTTATTATTCTTATTATTGGTCTGTTGCTATATATTTTTCAAAAAATTCCAATAAAAATTATTTTGAAAAACAAACAAACTTAGATTTAGATTTTTAGATTTAGATTTATTGTCAAGTATACCGAGGTACAGTGAAATGTATTGTTCTGCGTACAGTCCCTGTAAATCATTATATACATGAAAAACATTGGATAGAGATGAATACACAATGTGATATATCAAATGAAGTAATTTGGAATATAATGCTAGAAAGGTAGAAAAGATGTGTAGAGATGTCAGTTCAGCCCATAAGGGAGTCATTCAGGAGTCTGGTAACAGCGGAGAAGAAGCGTTTTTTAATTTATTAGTGCATGTCCTCAGACTATTGCATCTTCTGCTCGATGGAAGAGATTGGAAGAGAGAATAACCAGAGTGGTGGACGCCTTTGATTATGCTGGTCTCTGTTCCAAGGTAGCAGAATGTGTTGATAGGGTCAATGGGTGGGAGACAGTTTCGCATGATAGACTGGGCTGTGTTCAGGACTCTCTCTCGTTGTTCACAATCCAGTGCCGAGCAGTTGCCATACCAGCCTGTGATGCAGCCATAAAAGATGCTTTCTATGGTCAATCCGTAAAAAATGATGAGTCAATATGGACTGGCCGAATTTCCTTAGTTTCCTGAGGAAGTTAGGCGCTGTTGTGCTTTCATGATCATAATGTGGATGTAGGTCGAGCAGGACAGATTTTTGGTGATGTGTACACCGAGGAATGTGAAGCTGCCAACCATCTCCACTTCAGCACCATTGATGGAGACAGGGACGTGTACCGCACTTCACTTCCTGAAGTCAATGACCAGCCCTTTAGTTTTGCTGACATTGAGGGAGAGATTGTTGGCGTTGCACCACTCCACTAGGTTCTCGGTGCCCTCCTGTACTCGGACTCATTATTGTTTGGGATCCGACCAACTACGGTCCTGTCATTAGCAAACGTGTAGGTAGAGTTGGAGCCGATTTGTGCGCCACAGTCATGTCTGCCCAGGGAGTATAATAGAGGGCTAAGTATGCAGCCTTGCGGGGCCCCAGTATTGAGGACTATCGTGGGGGTGGTATCATTGTTTATCCTTACTGTTTGTGGTCCATGGTTCAGGGAACCAACAATGCAGAGTGCGGAGCCAAGTCCTAGGTTTTGGAGTTTGGATATGAACTTGGCTGGGATCATGGAACATAGAACATAGAACATACAGTGTAGAAGGAGGCCATTCGACCCATCAAATCTGCAACGACCCGCTTAAGCCCTCATCTCCTCCCTATCCCCGTAACCGAATAACTCCTTCTAACCGTTTTTGGTCACTAAAGGAAATTTATCACGGCCAATCCACCTAACCTGCATGTCTTTGGACTGTGGGAGGAAACCGGAGCACCCGGAGGAAACCCACGCAGACACGGGGAGAAAGTGCAGACTCTGCACGGACAGTGATCCAGCAGGGAATGGAACCTGGGACCCTGGCGCTGTGAAGCCACAGCAGTGCTAATCACTTGTCCTACCTTGCTGCCCTGGTATTGAAGGCGGAGCTGTAGTCAGTGAATAGGGGTCTGTTGTAGGAGTCCTTGTTGTCTACATACTCCAGAGATGAGTGTCGGGACAGGGAGATGGTGTCTACTGTGGACCGGTTGTCGTGATATTGGAATTGCAGTGTATCAAGGCAGTCTGAAAGTAGGGAGTTGATGTGTCTCTTGACTAATCAGTGGAAGCACTTTACAATGCTAGATATCAAGGCCACCCGATGGTTGCCGTTGAGGCATGTTGCCTGATTATTCTTTGGCTAAGAGTGAATTTTCAAAAGCTTATTTTAAGACACTCAGTGTCAGTAGTTGGAAATATATGGCCGTCACTTCACTGTGCCATCGTCAAAATGCTGCAATTCACTGTGTGTACTTGCGCCACATGCCGTACAACATTTCCAAAAGGTAGCTCAGCACAAACTACTCTAGAGCACGTAATACCGGGACAATAAATGTTGGCCTAGCCAGAAGAAAAACATGTCCACCGCATGAATAAGAAAAAAGTATTGCTCTGTTGCTTGTATAGAAAAGAAATGGGCGAGAGCAGTCTCACACAGCTTCAGAATTGTCACACACGTTTGGAATGAGGATGAGGGTGGTGAAGTGTGCAATAGTGTTTGGAATTCAGGAAAAAGAGCGTGAAGAAAAGTTGACCTTTGTTATTGTCACGTGCAATTGTTTTTTGGAACCTTGGTCATAGCTTCTTTGTAATTCGACACTTTCAGCAACCTAATTTAATGGATTTCTGGGAGGGAGCTCTGCGAATGCTGAGCGTGGATTTCGTGACGTTTTTTTAAAAAAAAATTTTATAAATTTATATTATTCAATTATTTTTTCCAATTAAGGGGCAATTTAGCGTGGCCAATCCACCTACTCTGCACATTTTTGGGTTGTGGGGGCGAAACCCACACGGGGAGGATGTGCAAACTCCACACGGACAGTGAACCAGAGCCGGGATCGAACCTGGGACCTCAGCATCGCGAGGCAGCTCTGCTAATATCAATAGGCCACCTTGCTGCCCCCAGATTTCGTTCACCTTTAACATGGAATTGAGTTTTGGATTGAGTCAACAGTTTGAAAAGGCAGAGTTGTCAAGGGTGGTTATCGAGAGTCGTGTTCTCAAGTGACCACGTTTCTGCGGAAATAAAACACAGATCTCCAGGATAGGGAATTATTCACAAAACAGGCTCACAAAGCTGGGGGAGTGGGGCGAATAGGAGAGAGATTGAGTCAATAAACCATCTTCAATGATTAAAAACAATTAATCCAGACAGGATGATTTGCAACATTAGCACCACTCGCTTTTTCAAGAATTTTTATTTCCTTCGTTAGGAGATGCGAGAAAATGTGCGTTGATAACGATGGAGGAATATTCCAGGCTTTCCTGTTTTAGAACATAGAACATAGAACATAGAACAGTACAGCACAGAACAGGCCCTTCGGCCCTCGATGTTGTGCCGAGCAATGATCACCCTACTTAAACCCACGTAAACCGTCAACCCGTAACCCAACAACCCCCCCATTAACCTTACACTACGGGCAATTTAGCATGGCCAATCCACCTAACCCGCACATCTTTGGACTGTGGGAGGAAACCGGAGCACCCGGAGAAAACCCACGTAGACACGGGGAGCAAGTGCAAACTGCACACAGACAGTCACCTGAGGCTCGAATTGAACCCAGGACCCTGGAGCTGTGAGGCTGCAGTGCTAACCACTGTGCCGCCAAGCCGCCCTGATGTGCTGGAAAAGTACAGAACCTGCTCTGAGCTGCTTTCAATTGTTTTATTCCTTCATTAGTTGTATAACTGATACGACCGGATAGGTCAGCGCACACTTAACCTGCTGCCTGAACTTGGACTGAGTCACTGCATAAATAAAGGTGTTTGTGCAGCAACTTAAATTCAGCAGCATATAAGTGACTTCTTGAAAAATGTATTCTGAGAAGTTGTAATTAGAGGAGTTTCTTCCAGTCATGCTGTAATATAAGAAATGAATAACAAACATCAACCACAGAAGTATGAAGCTGCCGGATATGGTGAAAAGTAAAATCACAGACTTCCTTCTGCTTTCGATCTCCGGGTCACTGTTATGGTCTCTCTTCTTTTGGCCCCTCAGTCGCTTACGGACTTGACTGGCCCGTAAAATATGCCTGATTGTCAGAGAGTTGATCAACAGAATTAATGCGAATGGAAGTAAGGGGGTTAAAACCGTATCAAACCAATTAAATATCAACCATCCAAGTTCAGTAAAATAACTTGACTTTATGTAACAGAACCAGGGGACATTATCGATTATCTGTCCAGGTTCGTATATGAAGTAGAAGGGAATGCTTTTTAAACAGAGCACAATGCACGTCGCTGTGAGAACAGCAACGGCAGTTTTCCCTGTGCAATATTTTGTTTTCAGATTCTGGCAACAAATGGCCACAAAGCGATCAAAGGAGAAAGCGACCGTAAACCAGACAGAGCATTGCGTGGCTGCACAAAGTAGGACATTGTAAACACAACACACAGGAGTGATGGATAGGGAAGAGTTTGACAAATAATAACTGCTCAGCTTCCTGAATATGACCTCGGTGATAATGACCAGTAGATCTGCTGCTGCCATGGCAACAAGATACCTGGTGCTGCAAGTAGAGAGGCCGCAGTTTCGGCGGGATAGTATCACCATCGACAGTAGATTAACTGTGGGAACAAAAGGGAATGGAAAATAAACTGTCAATGAAGTGATCAGCAGCACGGTAGCATTGTGGATAGCACAATCGCTTCACAGCTCCAGGGTCCCAGGTTCGATTCCGGTTTGGCTCACTGTCTGTGCGGAGTCTGCACATCCTCCCCGTGTCTGCGTGGGTTTCCTCCGGGTGCTCCGGTTTCCTCCCACAGTCCAGAGATGTGCAGGTTGGGTAGATTGCCCATCATAAATTGCCCTTAGTGTCCAAAATTGCCCTTAGTGTTGGGTGGGGTTACCGAGTTATGGGGATAGGGTGGAGGTGTTGACCTTGGGTAGGGTGCTCTTTCCAAGAGCCGGTGCAGACTCGATGGGCCGAATGGCCTCCTTCTGTACTGTAAATTCTGTAAATCAGGTTCCTCATCTCCAAGCCAAACAGTTCGACAGGACGTGAGCATCAAAGATCATTGGTTCCTAGGATAGAATATATACACGACAGCACTGAGCCTAACACATTCACAACCTGTCTCTCTGGAGGAAGGGATGAAGACAATACCTGTAATTCAAATAATGTTGAGGCAGAACGTCACTGACGTGACCTGTTTGAACATTTTTATGTCTGGCTGACCCTACTTCCCTAGTGACTCCAACACCTGAATCAAGGAAACTCCAGATTGTTGGCTGGATGTATGACTGCATCGCCCGAAGTCACCTATATTCCTTCAATGGGACCCTAGGTGGCATTGGTCTCTTCTCCTCAGCTGTAAAACCCACATTCTCTAAACACCAGCATCTTGTGTTCAGACCATTGGCCAGAATATAAACACATTCTCCGCCCCTCAGCATTAAAGCTCAATCCAGAACAATGCCGCCCAAATCACATTTCAGTGCCTCGCCAGCTCGGAACCCTCGCCAGGATGACTTTCTGGTTTAGATCGGATGCACGATTTGAAGCTTTCTGCGGATAGTATTTATGTGGGTCTCTGTGGGTCTCGGTTTCCTGGAAGCAGACACATACTCTTATTTTTTGCCTGAGAAAGGACGTACTGGCGCTGAAGGGTGTGCAGAGGAGATTCACGAGGTTAATCCCAGAGTTGAAGGGGTTGGATTACGAGAGGGTGAGTAGACTGGGACTGTACTCGTTGGAATTTAGAAGGATGAGGGGGGATTTTATAGAAACATTTAAAATTATGAAGGGAATAGATAGGATAGATGCGGGCAGGTTGTTTCCACTGCCGGGTGAAAGCAGAACTAGGGGGCATAGCCTCAAAATAAGGGGAAGTAGATTTAGGACTGAGTTTAGGAGGAACTTCTTCACCCTAAGGGTTGTGAATCTATGGAATTCCTTGCCCAGTGAAGCAGTTGAGGCTCCATCATTAAATGTTTTTAAGATAAAGATAGATAGTTTTTTGAAGAATAAAGGGATTAAGGGTTATGGTGTTCGGGCCGGAAAGTGGAGCTGAGTCCACAAGAGATCAGCCATGATCTCATTGAATTGCGGAGCAGGCTCGAGGGGCCAGATGGCCTACCCCTGCTCCGAGTTCTTATGTTCTTATGTACTAGACAGACCCATCATGATCACGCATCATCCTCCGGGTCGCAACCCACAACCATGAGAAATGCTCGCCAGGATCCCAGACCACCCTCAGATTCACCCCCCTACCCAGGCTATGCATATCCAGGATCAGGCCATCTCTACCTCTTCAGGTATCATTCAGAACCTGATCCCTTCCTCTGGAACGAAAACGCGGCATTCATGTGTTGGGCAGGCTGGGTCGATATGGACTGCAGTTGATGCAGTGTAGCGAGAGACAGACCTCCAACACTTGATAAGATGCAAAACGATTTTATTTAACGTCTTAACTATAATTCATGTGCAACCGTGGGTTGACACTATGCTGACTTGACTGGAGACCTGGTACTAGCCTAAACAGACCGACTAGCTACCACACGGTGTTTGCACTGGATAGCTCACGAACTCTGACTGTCTCAGTGGCTGGGTCCAGAGAGACCGGGAAACCTAGTGCACTCTGGCTTTCTAGTGGTAGTACCCTGTCTGGTGATTGCATGCTGTGTTCTGTGTGTTTACTGGTCATCCTGTGTGTCAATCACTGCCTGTCTGCACTTCATTATATACATAGATGTATATTATGATAGTCATGACCACACCACTTTTACTGATTCTTTCCACCTGTTCATTTTCCACCCGGATATAACGCCCATCATGCATTGGCTCGGACACTGTCCCGACTCTATTACAGGATACGGAGCGAAGTTATAGCAAAACATTCCTTCTGCGTGTAGTGTGCAGAAAATTAATCCTGTTGAATTGAAATAACGTTCCAGCCAATAAACAGAGCTGGGCAGGGGTTGAAGCATAAGGAAAAGGAGAAGGCTTTGTTGGCCTGGAAATGTCATACAAATTGCTTGGCAAAGTCCAAAAATGACCAGCCTAACCCTAACCGTAACACCAACGCAGTCGGGCCGTACTATACGATAGTGGATCCCATCGCCCAACCATCCGCCGTCACGCTCCATCCATATTCCATTCCCTTCACAGGTCATCCAAGAGATTTGGCATGTCACTAATAAACTGAAATTTTGATTCTAAGTTTTAATTCCTACAGCATAAAAACAGTGGCGAATTGGGGAGGAGGGGGTAGTATTATCCCTAACTCAGCTGCAGGGAAATTATGTAAGAGTTCCAGGATAGATACGTCATACTGGGAATGAGAGATAGATATAAATTTACAAATGATGGGAAACTAGGCTCCTCATTTGCATCCAGAAGGACAGATTCAGACAAGTCGTTACCCATCTATTTGGTGTCCTCCTGCAATGTACAGGAGGCTCAACTGTCAGCACGAATCCAGAATGTTAAGGATTTTAGGCAGATTGCTTTCTTACGAGATGAGTCATTCAAAAACTTTTAAATTAAGCAAGTGGACTTAAGTAGACACGTTTTACATGCTTTTCACTTTCACCGGCAAATGATGGGGAACAAATGTTTGATGTGATTGTGTCGTAGACAAAGGTGTCAGTATGAATGGCGGATAGGAAGGGGGAAGATAACAGATTGTTGGCGGTGCTTTGAAACAAATGATTGGAGGGTGATGCGCCAAATGTCGAGGCACGTGGGTTGGAACATGAGTCCCTCCCCCCCCCCCCCCCCCCCTCACTAATAAACTGAAGTTTTGATTCTCAGTTTTAATTCCTAAATTGTCACTGGGGCAACATCCTTTAACTCCCTCCCTAACAGCATGATGGGTGTACCTAATCTCAAGGAGTGCAGCGGTTAAGAACGTAACTCACCGCAACTTCTCAAGGCCAACTAGGGATGGACAATAAATGCTGGCCTAACCAGCGACGCCCATATCCCGTAAATGAATTTTATAAACAGGAAACTTGTTCGTGGTGTTTGGCAGGGAAAAATCAATTTTCTGCGAATTTAAGGACAGTTAGGTTAATTGCATTTTGGAGCGAGGAGGTCGGGGTTAACGTGGATAGAAATCTAGTTGAATATCTGGAGCACAGCTGCGACCTACCAATCAAGGAAGTCAAGTGTGGCAGGATAACCGAATAAACTGAACCAGTGGATGAGGATTAAGGGCAGTAAGAAGAGAGGCAATGTTTTTGGAGGAGGAAGTAATCTGTTAAAACGAGTATAGAAATCCAACAACAAAGCTTTACCATATATCCATAACAGACTGGTGCATAATCTCCGCGCAATTGCATTGGCGTGATTTAAAAAGTAGAATAGTAAGCAAGCTGGCTACATAAACAGCTAACCGTGATCAACTCACACTCACAGCTTCACACATTTTCAATGATGATGGACACTTACCAGGAACACCAACAACAGCAAGGATCGAATAGTACACTTTCAAGATATGATCAATGAGTCGATGCATTTTCGGTGTTTCGGGATTTGTCCATTCATACCCCATCAAGTTCTGAAGTGAAACGTTACCAGAGTCCTTTACTTATGCAGTGTGAAGTCGCCAGGGGAACAGTGACGTTGCGACATCGTTCAAGCCGAGTTTCTGTTTAATTGAGCATTACGACAACCAGCAGAGTCCCTATTGGAATAGAAAAAAATTAAACACTGAGATCTAATTTTACAGTTCTGGTAACAATAATTAAAACAGATAGATAGATAGATAGATAGATAGATAGATAGATAGATAGATAGATAGATAGATAGATAGATAGATAGATAGATAGATAGATAGATAGATAGATAGATAGATAGATAGATAGATAGATAGATAGATAGATAGATAGATAGATAGATAGATACATAGATAGATAGATAGATAGATAGATAGATAGATAGATAGATAGATAGATAGATAGATAGATAGATAGATAGATAGATAGATAGATAGATAGATAGATAGATAGATAGATAGATAGATAGATAGATAGATAGATAGATAGATAGATAGATAGATAGATAGATAGATAGATAGATAGATAGATAGATAGATAGATAGATAGATAGATAGATAGATAGATAGATAGATAGATAGATAGATAGATAGATAGATAGATAGATAGACAGATAGACAGATATAGGTATATCGCATTGACAACTGATGAAAATTGAATCTGTAGTCTACCGGAAATGGTGCTGTCCATTGAAACACAATTCGTACCAAATCTGGATGGCACATTATTTGATCACTCAGTAACTCCACTCCAAATGTTGGATTACCTCTCACAGGTTGTTCCACTGCACACTGGGATTCACCTGCTGTGTTTAACTTCGACCATTCAGTGAAATGATTCAACTGTGTTATTTGTGACGATCCGCTACAGAATTACACTGAATGTATGAAAGTGATAGAACAAAGTGATGCAGCATGTTATTATGATAGCACAAATCGTAAACAACGGCACTCCATCAAATACAGAACCACGCACCGATACGGTCACCAGCGCTGAGGCTTGCACACAGCCGACATGGTGGCAAAAGCAAATTTGATCCGGGCACAAAATACACTCTTCAACCGATGCTGAGCCCCCAGCTTCTAGAGAAGCTTCTACTGATGCAGGCACTCCATATGATAGATATGCCTTCACTAATAAAGACCCTGCAGCTATTTTGACTCTTCACAGGGTATAGACTGTCACACTCTTATACTCGCTCTGGCTGATGTAGTTCCTCCAACTTAAAACCCTTCTAACCGACACTCTGTCATCGCTGCTATCCTGCAAAGAACAAAAAACAGTACAGCGCAGGAACAGGCCCTTCGGCCCTTCAAGCCTGCGCCGACCATGTGTCCTAGCTCGACCAACCGCCTGTATCCTATACCCGGTCTGTTCATGTGTCTATCTAGATAAGTCTTAAATGTCGCTAACGTATCTGCCTCAACCACCTCACTTGGCAGTGCATTCCAGGCCACCACGACCCTCTGTGTAAAACACTTCCCCCACACATCTCCACTGAACCTTTCCCCTCTCAGCTTGAATGTGTGCCCCCTAGTAGTTGCCATTTCCGTCCTGGAAAATGCCTCCAATTGTTCACCCTATCTATACCCCTAACAATTTTATAAACTTCTATCAGGTCGCCCCTCAGCCTGCATCTTTCTCGGGAGAACAACCCAAGTTTATTCAATCTCACAACGCCGCTAATGCCCTCCATGCCAGACAACATCCTGGAAACCTTTTCTGTAGACTCTCCTAAGCCTCCACCCTTCTGGTAGTGTGGTGACCAGAATTGGACACGTATTCCAAATGTGGCCTCACCAACGTTCTACATAACTGTAACATAATTTGCGAGCTTTTATACTCGATACCGCATCGTATGAAGGCAAGCATGCCATCTGCTTTCTTTACCAGCATTTCCACTGCGCAGCACTTGTAAGGACCTGTGGACTTGCATGCCCAGATCTCTCTGTGCATATATGCTCCTGCTGGTTCTGTCATTTATTTTATAGCTCCCACCTGAATTGGATCTACCAAAATGATTCACCTCGCATTTGTCCGTATTAAACTCCATCTGACATTTCTCCACCCCATTTTGCAGCCTACCTATATCCTGCTGTATTATCTGACAATCTTCATCACTATCCGCAACTCCTGCAATCTTAGTATCAGTCGCAAACCTGCTAATCAGACGAGCTACATTTTCTTCCAAGTCATTTATATAAATAACAAACAGCAGAGGTCCCAGTACTGATCCCTGCAGAACACCACTAGTTACAGGCTTTCATTCGGAAAAGCACCCTTCCGCTGTTACCCTCTGTCTTCTATGACCAAGCCACTTCTGGATCCGTCCAGCTAGTTCACCCCTGACCCCATGTGATCTAATATTTTGCACCAGACTGCCATGAGGGACTTTATCAAATGTTTCACTAAAGTCCATGTAGACAACATCCACAGCCCTTCCCTTGTCAATCATTCTTGTCACCTCCTCAGAAAACGCAATTAAATTAGAGAGACATGACCTCCCTCGTACAAAACCATGCTGTCTGTCGCTAATAAGACCATTCACTTCCAAATGTGCATAAATCCTATCTCTGAGATGATTTTTCAACAATTTCACTATCACTGACGTCAAACTCACTTACCTATAATTACCCGGGTTATCCTTGCTATCCTTCTTAAATAACGGGGCAACATTGGCTATCCTCTAATCCTCTGGGATCTCGCCTGTGGCCAACCAGGAAAAAAGATTTCTGCTAAAGGTCCAGCGACGTCATCTCTCGTCTCCCTCAGTAATCTGGGATAGATGCAATCTGGCCCTGGGGATTTGTTAATGCATTTTAACACACCTAACACTTCCTTTCTCATATTAATGGGCTGTTTACGTGTTTAAGTTAAAGTGTTTACACATCTCTCTGAGACACCGCCAATCGGCATGTCCCTCTCCTTTGTGAATACCGATGCAAAATACTCATTTAGAATCTCACCTACTTCCTTTTGTTCCACGCATAATTTCCCTCCTTTGTCCGTGAGTGGACCAACCCTTTCTCTAGCTACCCTCTTGCTCCTAATATACGTATAAAATACCTTGGTATTCTCTTTAATTCTGTCTAACGAGGACATTTCGTGACCCCTTTATGCACTCCTAACTCCCTGCTTGAGCTCTTTTCTACCCCTTGCATTCTTCAAGTGCTTCATCTGTTTTTAGTTGCCTAGACTTCATATATTCATCCATTTTCGTTTTGACTAGACTCACAATTTCCCTGGTCACCCACAGTTCCTGAATCCTGCCTTTCCTGTCTTTCCTTTTCGAGAACATAGAACATATAACATTACGGCGCAATACAGGCCCTTCGGCCCTCGATGTTGCACCGACCTGTGAAACCACTCTAAAGCTCATCAACACTATTCCCTTATCATCCATATGTTTATCCAATGGCCATTTAAATGTCCTCAATGTTGGCGAGTCCACTACTGTTGTCGGCAGGGCATTCCACGCTCTTTCTACTCTCTGAGTAAAGAACCTACCTCTGACATCTGTCCTATATCTATCTCCCCTCAACTTAAATCCATGCCGCCTTGTGCTAGACATCACCATCCGAGGAAAAGGGCTCTCACTGTCCACCCTATTTAATCCTTTGATCAATTTGTATGCCTCAATTAAGTCACCTCTTAACCGTCTTCTCTCTCACGAAAACAGCCGTAAGTCCCTCAGCCTTTCCTCATAAAATCTTCCCTCCATACCAGGCAACATCCTGATAAATCTCCTCTGCACGCCTTCATTGCTTCCACAACTTTCCTATAAAGCGGTGACTAGAACTGCATGCAATACTCCAAATGCGGTCGCACCAAAATTTTGTACAGCTGCAACATGACCTCATGGCTCTGAAACTCAATCCCTCTACCAATAAAAGCTAACACACTGTAGGCCTTCTTAACAACCCTATCAACCTCGGTGGCAACATTCAGGGGTCTATGTACAAGGACACCGAGATTTCTCTACTCATTCACGCTACCAAGAATCTTACCATTAGCCCAGTAACTCTGTCTTCCTCTTACTCCTTCCAAAATGAATCACCTCACACGTTTCTGCATTAAACTCCATTTGCCACCTCTCAGCCCAGCTCTGCAGCTTATCAATGTCCCCCTGTAACCTGCAACATCCTTCCGCACTGTCCACAACTCCTCCGCCTTTTGTGTCATCTGCAAATTTACTCACCCATCCTTCTACACCCTCCTCCAGGTCATTTATAAAAATGACAAACAGTAGTGGCCCAAAACAGATCCTTGTGGTATACCACTAGTAACTGAACTCCAGGCTGAACATTTCCCATCAAGCACCTCCCTCTGTCTTCTTACAGCGAGCCAATTACTGATCCAATCTGCAAAATCACGCTGAATCCCATGCCTCCGTATTTTCTGCAATAGCCTACCGTGGCGAACTTTATCAAATGCTTTACTGAAATCCATATACACCACATCAACTGCTTTACCCTCGTCCACCTATTTGGTCACCTTCTCAAAGAACTCAATAAGGTTTGTGAGGCACGAACTGCCCTTCACAAAACCGTGTTGACTATCTCTAATCAAATTATTCCTATATAGATGACTATAAATCCGATCTCTGATGAAACTTTCCAAGACTTTGCCCACAATAGAAGTAAGGATCAGTGGTCTATAGTTACCGGGGTTGTCTCTACTCCCCTTCTTGAACAAGGGGACAACATTTGCTATCCTCCAGTCTTCTGGCACTATTCCTGTAGACAATGACGACATGCCTGTCCTGCACTCCCATCCACTGCTCCTTAAATGACTCCCACATGCCACATGTGGATTTACCCTCAAACAGCCTTTCCCATACAAAAGCCTCCAAATCCTGTCTAACCTAGTTGTAGTCACTCGTCCTTTTCCATGAGTATCTGAAAGCTTATGGAATTGAGGTCACTGTTCGCCACATGTCCCCCCCCTCCCCCCCCTCTCCCCCCCTCCCCCCCCCTCCCCTCTCCCCCGCCCCCCCCCCCCCCCCCCCACTGCAACTTTGATGACCTGGCCGGCTCGTTCCCTACTACTAGGTCCAGTATATCCCCCTCTCTAGTCTGACTATCCACATATTGTTCCAAAAAACCGCCCTAACACACTTAAAAAGTTCCTCACCATCCGGACCCCTAGCCCTAAGCGATTTCCAGTCATTATTAGGAAAATTAAAGTCTCCCAGTACAACAACCCTATAATTTCAACATATATCAAGAATCTGCTTACGTATCTGTTCTTCAACTTCCCGTGGGCTGTTGAGAGATCTGTAGTACACCTCCCTTATAGTGACTGCCCCATTCCTGTTTCTGAGTTCCACCCACAGTGCCTAGTTACTTGATTCTTCCTAGATATCCTCCTTCTGTACACCTGTAACATGCTCTCAAACCAGTATTGCAACTCCCCCACCTATTTTACCTTCTCCCTTGTCTCGCCGAAAACAACCAAACCCCGGAACATTTAGCTGCCAGCCCTCTCCCTTTTTAACGAAATCTCCGTTACCGCAACCAAGTTCCAAGCATGAATCGAGGCTTTAAGTCCATCTGTCTTACCTGTTATCCTCCGTGCATTGAAACAGATTGACTCCAGACCTTTAAGCTCACGAGTTTCCACCTCCCCCAGCCTGCCCATCCTCTTAGACAGACTGGTCCTGGTACCATGGTCATCTCCAGTCTCTGCACTTGCTGGCTTACTGTTCTGATTCGCACCCCCGCTGCCACATTAGTTTAGACGCACCGAACCATACCAGCAAACCTCCCAGCCAGGATATTCGTGTCTCTCGAGTTCAGCTGTAACCCGACCATCAGGCCCCAGCTTCCTTGGAAGAAATCCCAATGATCTAAAAAACTGAAGCCATCCCTCCTGCACCAGTTGTTTAGCCACGTGTTCAGCTGCACTATATCCCTGTTGCTAACCTCGCTAGCACATGGCATGGGAGTAATCCTGAGATTACAACCATAGAGGTCCTGCTTTGTTATCTTCCACCTAACTCCCTAAATTGCTGTTGCAGGACCTCGCTACTCTTTCTACCTATGCCATTTATGCCAATGTGGACAAGGACCTCTGTCTGGTTTCTCTCCCGTTTTAGGATGCTTTGTATCGGCTCAGAGACGTCCAGGACACTAGCACCAGGGAGGCAAAGTACCATCCTGGAATCTCTTTCGCGGACACAGAAGCGCCTAGCTGTGCCCCTGACTATTGAATCCCCTTACACTATTGTTTTGCTACCCCTTGTATCCCACCATCTGTGCAGCAGTGCTAGTTGCCGTGCGTTCGCTCTGGCCACCGCTGCTGCAGTCCCCTGAAGGACCTTCCCCCTTCGTCAGTATCTAAAACGGCATTCTTGTCAGATAGGGGAACAGTGATAGGGGAATACTGCACTGTCTACCTGCCCCACCTGGTGGTCACCCATCTATCTTCCTGTAACTTGGGTGTGACCACATCTCTGTAGCTATTATCTCCAACAATGTCAGCTAATTGTATGCTCCTGAGTGATTCCAGTTGCTGTTCTACCCTGTCCATAACTTTGGTGCGCTTCTGCAACTGAATACACTGACCACAGACATAGTCCTCAGTGACATTTGAAGTGTCCATGATGCCTCACGTAGGGCAGGAGTAGCACACGGCACCGGTAATTGACCTCTCTCTCCCTCTTTTTGTTGTTAGATTAAAAACGAAATGCTGGTTAGGCCCTTAATAAAAAATACTACCGCTGCTTTCACGAATAGGTCCCCCAAAATGTATGTGTCTTCTGGTTACTAGAGGTTTGGTGTATAATAGGGGCTGATTTAGCACAGGGTTAAATCGCTGGTTTTGAATGCAGATCAAGGCAGGCCAGCAGCACGGTTCAATTCCCGTACCAGCCTCCCCGAAAAGGCGCCGGAATGTGGCGACTAGGGGCTTTTCACAGTAACTTCCTTTGAAGCCTACTTGTGACAAGGAGCAATTTTCAATTCAGTTCATAATATTAAATGTAGCTTGCCCTTACATTGCACAATGTATGAAGTCTTACGACACCAGATTAAAGCCCAACAGGTTTGTTTCGAATCACTAGCTTTCGGAGCACTGCTCCTTCCTCAGTTGAATGAAGAGGTGGGTTCCAGAAACATATATATATATAGACAAAGTCAAAGATGCAATACGATACTTTGAATGTGAGTCTTTGCGGATAATTAAACCTGCAGGTCCAGGCGGAGCAACTGGAGAGAGAGGGATAATCATAGGTTAAAGGGTGTGAATTGTCTCAAGCCAGGAGAGTTGGTAGGATTTTGCATGACCAGGTCAGATGGTGGGGGGGGGGGGGTGAATGTAATATGGTATGAATCCAAGGATCCGGTTGAGGCTGTACTCATGTGTTTGGAACTTGGCTATAAGTTTCTGCTCGGCGATTTTGCGTTGTCACGCATCCTGAAGGCCACCTTGGAGAACGCTTGCCCGGAGATTAGAGGCTGAATGCCCTTTACTGTTGAAGTGTTCCCGGACTGGAAGGGGACATTCCTGCCTGGCGATTGTCGTGCAATGTCCGTTCATCCGTTGTCACAGCATCTGCATGGTCTCGCCAATGTACCACACGTCGGGACATCGTTTCCTGTAACATATGAGACAGACAACATTGGCCGAGTCGCACGACTAACTGCCTCGTAGCTGTTAGGTGGTGTTCTCACATTAATGGTGGTACCCATGTCGATGATCTGGCACGTCTTGCAGAGATTGCCATGGCAGGGTTGTGTGATGTCATGGTCGCTATTTCTGAAGGCTGGGTAGTTTGCCGCAAACAATGGTTTTTTGAGGTTGCACATTGTTTGAAGGCAAGTAGTGGGGATGAACTTGGCAAGAAGCTCGTCTTCATCGATGACATGTTGAAGGCTGTGACGAAGATGTTGTAGTTTGTCCACTTTGGGGAATTACTGGATGACGAAGGGTACTCTGTCGGTTGTGTCCCTTCTGAGGAGGTCGGTGTGGGTTCTTTCTGTGGTGCATTGAAATTGTCGATCGATGTGCGCCATATCCCGTCGTATGACGGTATCTATTCGCATCTGTAGATGTTTGTCATGCTTCACCTCGTCTGAGCAGATCCTGCATATACGGAGGGCTTGTCCATAGGCGATAGCTTCTTTAATGTCTTTCGGGTGGGAGCTGGAGAAGTGGAGTATCGTAGGTTATCCATGGGCTTGCAGTAAAGCAAAGTGCTAGGGTGACTGTCCTTGATGCAGACGAGTGTGTTCAAGAATGCAACCGATTCTGGAGAGTAGTCCATGGTGAGTCTGATGGAGGAATGGAAGGATTAAGGACACGAGACACCTGGTTTATAGAGAACCAATCAGGAGCCACTCTCTCTCTTTTTAAAGTCTGATGTCAGCTGAAGGCTCACCTGTCGCTCAATTTAAACACCTACCAGACACTGCACCTGCGATTCCCCGCTGGAGTTGCACGTCGATGGTCCTCCCTCTTTTTCCCAGCTCGGTGCAGACTTGATGGGCCAAATGGCCTCCTTCTGCACTGGAAACATATGGAACTAGAGAGGAGCTTTTAATTACCCCAACTAAATAGCTAAGTTACCCAATTAAAGACCTAATTTATGGGTAGCATGGTAGCGCAATGAGTAGCAGTGTTGCTTTGCAGCTCAAGGTCTCAGGTTTGATTCCCCACTTGTGCACTGTCTGTGCGGAGTCTGCACGTCCTCTGTGTGCCTTTCCTCCGGTGCTCCGGTTTCCTCGTGCAAGTCTCAAAAGATACGTGATTAGGTCATTTGGATGTTCTGAATTTTCCCTTAGTGGTCTCGAACAGGCACTGCAATGTGGCGGCTAGGGGCTTTTCACTAACTTCATTGCAGTGCAAAAGTAAGCCTACTTGTGACAATAAACAGATTATTATTAATTTAGCTAGACTGAAAGCAGGTTTAATTACTACTTTCCTCTTTAAAACTCACCACTCGAACTCACAGTTTTCACCCAACTCCAAGAAGAACGTTCAATCAGCCAAGGCAGCACTCAGTCCTCCCTCACAATTTCCGAGTATTTGATCAAAAAGAGGGTGGGGCCTTCCCCACACAATACTCAAGCAACTACCAAAATTATCATACTGATGTATCAAATATTACAATCAAAGTCCAAGTTAAGAATTGACCAGAAACGGAAGCAAACCGGCCATCTGGTTAATGTAACTACAACAGCAGTTCCTGTACCAAACAAACGCCAAGCAGCATGCCTTAATGACTATCGTCCAGTGCCTCTCACATCCATCATCATGAAGTGCTTCGAAAGGTTAGTCTTGACACGAATCAACTCCAGCCTCTCGTTTGCCTTGATCCAGTACAGTTCACCTGCTGCTGCAACAGGTCCACAGTAGACGCCATCTCCATGGCCCGACACCCAACCCTGGAACACCTAAATAACAAAGACACCTATGTCAGACTCTTATATATTGACTACAGCTCAGCCTTCAACACCATTATTCCTACGAAACCCATCTCCAAACTCTCTGGCCTTGGCCTTGGCTCTTCCCTCTGCGACTGGATCCTGAACTTTCTATCCCACAGGCCACAATCAGTAAAGATGGGCAACAACACATCCTCCACGATAATCCTCAACACCGATGCCCCACAAGGCTGTGTCCTCAGCCCCCTACTATACTCCTTATATACCGATGCCTGTGTGGCCAAATTCCCCAACTCAATTTTCCAATTTGCTGATGACACCACCGTAGTTGGCTGCATCTCAAACAATGACGAGATGGAGTACAGGAATGAGATAGAGAATTTGGTGAGCTGGTGCGATGACCATAATCTCTCCCTCAATGTCAACAAAACGAAGGAGATTGTCATTGACTTCAGGAAGAGTAGTGGAGAACATGTCCCTGTCTACATCAATGTGAATGAAGTAGAAAGGGTCGAGAGCTGCAGGTTTTTAGGTGTGCAGATCACCAAAAGCCTGTCCTTGTCCCCCCCCCCCCCCCCATGCCGACAGTATAGTTAAGAAAGCCCACCAACGACTCTACATTCTCAGAAGACTCAGGGAATTTAGCATGTTAGCTACGATCCTCACCAACTTTTACAGATGCACCATAGAAAGCATTCTTTCTGGTTGTATCACAGCTTGGTATGGAGCCTGCTCTGCCCAAGACCGCAGGAAACTACAAAAGGTCGTGAATGGAGCCCAGCCCATCACGCAAACCAGCCTCCCGTTCATTGTCTACAATTCCCACTGTCTCGGAAAGACAGACAGCATAATTAAGGACCCCACGCACCCCGGATTTACTCCCTTCCACCTTCTTCAGTCCGGAAAATGATACAAAAGTTTGAGATCACGTGCCAACCGACTCAAGAACTGTTTCTTCTCTACTGACATCAGACTTTTGAATGGCCCTACCTCGTATAAGTTGATCTTTTCTCTGTACCTTTCCATAAGTGTAACATTATATTCTGCAGTCTTTCCTTCCTTCCCTATGTACGAGATGCATTGTTTGTACAGCATGCAAGAAACAATACTTTTCACTGTATACTAATACATGTAATAGTAATACATCAAATCAAATCAAAGGCAGCCATGGGGTAATTTTTGGAGCATCTCTCGTTGGAGAATGTCAATGCCTGGCTCTTCTGCGGTGGGAATCTTTCTTGAAACTTGTCAACTCAACCATGAACACTGTCTACGTCTTGATGCATTTGGGTATGGATTGCTTCAGGAACTGAAGAGTGGCGAATGGCGCTGAACATTGCACAGTCATCAGCGAGCAATATCATTTCCAACTTCATTATGGAAGGAGGTTCATCGATGAGGCAGCTGATGGTGGTTTGGCCTAGGGCACCTTCTGGAACAAGTCGGAATGATGTTCAGGAGCTGAGATGATTGACCTTCAACCATCACAACCATCTGCATCATCAATCAACTCTGTAATCTTCTCCTGCTTTCGCCCATATCCATTGATCCATTCAGTTCGAAGAGCTGTATCAAACTCCTGGTTGAAAACATAAAACGTTTAGTCCTGAACTGAGGAGCCAATGATTCCACAGACTCTCCACCGAATGGTCATTTGCTAATTTAAGAACTCAAAAGTAATGCTCATTGTGCACGCTTATTAAATATTGTTTGTGAGGAAACAGATTTCCATTCAGCACTTTGGCTTTGGGACGCACAGATAGGGTAAGCTGCACTGTATTTCTCTTGACATGGAAATTTAATTTGCAATGACTTGCCCAAAAGCAGCACTGATTCCACTGGCGCGCAAACCCAGGGTTTTCTAGGGGTAGTGCAACGTTTTCTTTTTTTTTAAACATAGATACCCAATTCATTTTTTTTCCAATTAAGGGGCAATTTAGCGTGGCCAATAAGAAGAGATTTACCAGGATGTAGAAGAGATTTACCAGGATGTTACCTGGTATGGAGGGCATTAGCTATGAGGAGCGGTTGAATGAACTCGGTTTGTTCTCATTGGAACTACGGAGGTTGAGGGGCGACCTGATAGAGGTCTACAAATGTGATGGGGCAAAGACAGAGTGGATAGTTAGAGACGTTCCCAGGGTAGCGGGGTCAATCACTAGGGGACATAGGTTTAAGGTGTGCGGGGTAAGGTTTAGAGGAGATGAACGAGGCAAGTTTTTTTACACGGAGGGTAGTGGGTGCATGGAACTCGCTGCCGGAGGAGGTGGTGGAAGCAGGGACGATAGTGACGTTTATGGGGCATCTTGACAAATACATGAATAGGATGGGAATAGAGGGATACGGACCCAGGAAGTGTCGGGCGGTTTAGACGGGCAGCAATGTCGGCACAGGCTTGGACGGCCGAAAGGCCTGCTCCTGTGCTATACGTTTGTTTGTTCTTTGTTCATAATCCACCTACCCGGCATATCTTTGAGTTGTGGGGGCGAAACACACCACAACACGGGGAGAATGCGCCACCTCCACATGGAGAGTGACCCATAGCCAGGATCGAAACTTGGGACTTCGGCGCTGTGAGGCCGTAGTGCTAGCCCACTGTGCCACCGTGCTGCCTGGGTAATAACCACTACACGATGGAACCAGCTGGCAGCGCTGAGACCTGCTTACATGACTGGAGTTTGTGATTGTATCCCTTCGCTCCAGAAAATTTGCACAGCGTCGATTTGGTGGGATTTGCTCAGACGTCAACACCATATGTGTTGTACACATGTTAGCGATTCCCGCAAACTGCCGTTCAGTTGACTGTTTGTGAATGATTGTCTGACTGACAAGGAAAAAGTAAAATTTGAACCATGAAATGTTCTAGACTCGCCAGTAATGGTCGCTACATGCGGCATCGCTCAGGGCCCGTATAACTCAGTCGGTAGAGCGTCAGATTTTTAATCTGCGGATCCAGAGTTCAGGTCCCTGTTCAAGCGATCATTTTAAATCCCAATGATTGATGCTGATGTAAACTCATCCAGTTAATCAGCACGGAAAGAAGCATAAAGGCGAGTTGAATCTGAATTCCGACATGGTCAGAATTCAAATTTCATCCAGTCCCTATAAACGAGGCGACTTCGATCTGTCCTTCCCTGCTGTTCACTTAAACCTCATTGTTATATTCCAATAAATTCCAGCACATTTATATTTGAATGCATTTCACTTAGTTTTCTGAATTCATTGAGAATCCTGGCAGGCAACGCGATGTTTTCTAATTGTAGTTTATGCCGAATTTGTATTGAAGTATAACTGGAGTATTATTTTCAATGACAAAACAGGTATTGTCAGTGCGGATTGATAACTCCGCCGCCTCCTGCAGTTTCCCCTCCAAGGAACACGCACAATTTTCACTTGGAACAATATCACCATTCACTCACTCTTGTTGGGTCCAAACCATGGAGCTTCCAGTTTTGTGGATGCAGAGTTCAGAAATCCACACCACACCCAGTTTCACGGGTATTGACTGAGAGCTTATATTATGGAGCGCTTGTTTATTGGTTATTGACGTTTGAAAGATCGAATTCAACAACTTCTGATGATCAGCTCTACCCCACCTCGACCCATTTATTTTCATTTCATTCATCCTTTACCATTTCTTTCTTAATATACATTTAATTCTCCCACCCACCCAATCTTATCCACATTTCCTTACCCTTTCTCTTCCTTGCTTCCTGCTCCCCCCACACCTACAGTTCATCTTCTGATGTTAGTTTCCCTGCTGTTTGAACTTCCACGTCTTTTGTCCTCTCTGGGGACTCTTTCCTCTTGGTTTCTGTGGCCATTGGAACCCGGTTTCCCTGGCTATGGTCCATCTTTCATTCTCACTCCACAGTATAAATATTTCCCACTTTCTCTGTCTGTTAGCTTTGTCAAAGGACTCGAAACGTTAGCTCTTTTCTCTCCCTATAGATGCTGCCAGATCTGCTGAGATTTCCCCTTTCGTGGTTGTATTTCGATCCGCCGGGAAATTCAATTGGTAACAACCTGTCCAAAAGCAGCAATGATTCCACTGGGGCTCGAACCCAGGACCTTCTGCGTGTAAAGCAGACGTGATAACCACTACACCATGGAACCAGATGGTGACTCTCTCACTGTTTATATGATTGGAGTTTGTGATTGTTCCATGCTCCAGAATCTTTGTGCAGCGTCTATTTGTGGGAATGGCTCAGCTGTCAACCCCTGACTTGCTGGAGAACACGTTTGCGTGTCCGACATCATTGCGTTCAGCTGAATGTGCCCAATTGCCTTTCTTTGAGTCAGGCAAGTCTCGAAAAAGAGACAAAATGAAAGAGCTTTCAGGAGGTTGTCAGGCAAAGGCGAGGTTTCATTTTTGTAAAGGGCATAGGGTGCTGGAAGCAGCGAACTTTGAGCCAGGATGTTGAGTAATTGAGAGTCACGAAGCGACCGTCTCAAATCCAACTGGGAATGATTGTCTGATTAACCAGGGAAATGCAAAGTTTAAACGAAGAAATGTTCACGACTCGCCAGTAACGGTCGCTATATACGGTGCCAGTCAGGGCCTGGATAGCTCAGTCGGTAGAGCATCAGACTTTTAATCTGAGGGTCCAGGGTTCAAGTCCCTGTTCGGGCGATCCTTTTAAATCCCAATGATTGATGCAGACGTGAACTCATTCGGTTAATCAGCACGGAAAGTAACCCATCGGCCCATCGTGTCTCTGCTGCCCATCAAACCCCTGTCTGTTCCAATCCCATTTTTCCAACACAAGGTCCGTCGCCTTGGCATTGCACGGGATTCTAGGTCTCATCTAAATGCTTTTGTGTGAATAACACTATCATTGCAAGGAGAAATCCCTGCTCATCGCCTAAAGATTGATAACTGAAATATTTGCGTTATGCTGATTTTGTTGGACTATTTTGCCGATTCTGAGCTTCAAGGCGAGTTGAATCTCAATTCTGACATGATCAAAATTCGAATTTCATCCAGTCCCAATAAACAAAGCGACTTCAGTCTGTCCTTTCCTGCTGGTCAATTAAACCTCATTGTTATGTTCCAATAAATTCCATAACATTTCTATTTAAATACATTTCACATTGATTTCGGATTTCAATGTTAATCCTGGCAGGCAATGCGATGTTCTGTAACGGTCCATTATACCGTATTTGTATTGAAGAGTAAATGGAGTATTGTTTTCATTGACAAAACATGTATTGTCAGTGCGCATTGTCAACTGTGCCGCCTCCTGCAGTTTCCCCTCCAAGGAACACGCGCCATTTTCACTTGGAAAATATCATAATTCGCCACTCTTGTCGGGTACAAATCACGGAGCTTCCTTCCTCGCAGCTTTGTGGGTGCCCCTACACGACGTGGACTGCAGAGTGCAGAAATCCACACCACACCCAGTTTCACGGGAATATGATTAGAGTTTATATTATGGACCGCCATCTTATTGGTTATTTATAGTTTGAAATTGTGGAATATGAAGTTGAGACGGATTTGCAGAATTCACCACTATAATGTCCAGGATATATTTTGTCCATCTTCTAATATAAAGGAATTAGATACAGAATAGCTGATGGTGTGGTGAGAGGCACGTGTTGCCAAGATCATTTTTCAAATGAAGGCTATTGGACCTTTAGGAAAGGTGATGTGTGAGAGAATCGCGTTAACAGATTGGGCCCGCGCAGATCCAAATGTGGAACGTGAGTGAGAGAGTGGCTCGTGTTGGCCAATGGAAATCGGTCGGTGGGAATGTTGCAGAAGGGGCAGGAGGCAAACGGGGAATTTGAGATCAGGAAGGATGACAAGATAAAGAGCAATAGGTTGGAAATTTCGAAGAATATTAGTTTGCAAACTTATAATGGAATTTTGGGCAAATTATGTTGAAAGCAGCGAATAATCATTTCCTAATCTAAGAGCTCACAGGTACTGATCATGATGTACGCTTATTAAATATTGTTTGTTCTGAGAGAGATTTCCATTGAGCGCGTTGGTTTTGGGAACGCACGGAAGCTGCGCTGCCACTTTCACATATTTGGTGGGATTTGTTCAGCTGTCAATACTTTACTTGTTGTGTAGTATGTTTCCGTTTCCCATAAAGCCGCGTTCACCTGATTGATCCCAACTTTTTTTGCTTTGAGCCAGGCAAAAAAGAGACAAAATCAAACAGCATTTAAATTTAATCGCGGGAGGTTATGGGCTAAGGGCAGGTTTTACTTTCGTAAAGAACATTTTTGAACCTACTCTGTTTGACGCAGCGAAGCTGGAGTCAGAATGTTGAATAATTGAGAGTCAGGAATCGACCGTCTCAAACTCAACAGTGAATTATTGACTGACTGACGAGGAAAATGCAAAATGTCAACGCTGCAAAGTTCGCGACCAGCAAGTAATGGTCCCTAAAGGCATTGATCTGGGCCCGGTTAGCTCAGTCGGTAAAGCATCAGACTTTTAATCTCAGAATCCAGGGTTCGCAATGATTAATGCTGAGGTAAACTCATCGAGTTAATCTGCTGGGAAAGAGGCCAACCGGCCCGTTGTGCATCTGCTGCCCATCAATCCCCTGTCTGGTCCCATTCCATTTCAAGCAAAAGGTCCATCGTCATTGCATACCACGGCATGTTAAGATCTCTTCTACATGCTTTTGTATGTATAATGCCATGATTGCAAGGAGAAATTCTTGCTCATCTCGTTAAGATTGATTCCTGAAATATATACGATATTCTAATTTTATTTGAATTTTTTGCTTTTTTTTTGCATTAAGACGAGTCGAATGTGATTTCCGGCATCATCAAAATGCGAATTTCATCCAGACCCAATAAACGATGCTGTTTCATTCTATTCTTTCCTGCTGTCCAATTAAAACTCGTGTTATATTCCAATAAATTCCATCACATTTATATTTCAATACTTTGTTTTCTGAATTGTTTGTGAATCCCGGCAGGAAATCCGATGTGTGTAATGATGGTTTAAACGGACATTGTATCGAAGTGTAAATGGAGTATTATTTTCATTGACAACATATGTATTGTCAGTGTCGATTGATAACTCCGCCGCCGCCTGCAGTTTCCCCTCCAAGGAACACCCGTCATTTTCACTTGTAACAATATCACCATTCGTCACTCTTGTTGGGTCCACACCATGGAGCTTCCTTCCTAACAGCTTTGTGGGTGCATCTGCACCACATGGCCGGCAGAGTTCAGAAATCCACAACACACCCCGTTTCACGGGTGTTGATAAAAGTTTATGTTTTGAAGCGCTTGTTTCTTTTTTTTGTAGTTTGAAATTGTGGATTATGGAGGTGTGATGGACTTAAATAACTCACCACTATAATGTCCAGGATATATTTTGTCATTGTTCTAATATAAAGGAATTGGTGCAGAATAGCTGCTGGTGTGGTGCGTGGCACGTTTTGCCAAGTTGATTTTTCAAATGAAGTCTATTGGGTCTTTAGAAAAAACGGCGTGGGAGAGAATCGCGATTAACAGATTGGGCCCGCGCAGATCCAAATGTAGAAGGTGAATGAGACTTTGGCTTGTGCTGGCGAACGGAAACCGGTCAGTGGGAAAGTTAGGGCAGGGACAGGATGCAAAAGGGGAACTTGAGATGGGAAAGGATCACGAGATAAAGAGCAATAATTGGAACATTTCGAAAAGTACCAGTTGGTTATCAAGTAGCGAACTTCTGGGCAAATAATAGTTAAGGAAGCTAATATTTATCTATTGACAGGTAATGATCATGATGCACACTTATTGAATAATGTTTGAGAGGGGGAAGATTTCCATTCAGCACGTAGGCTTTGGGGACGCAGGGACAGGGGAAGTTGGTTGCATTTTTATTCGCCTGTAAATTCAGTTGGTCACAAAAGCAGCAATGATTCCATTGGGGCTCGTGCCCAGGACATTCTGCGTGTAAAGCAGACGTGATAACCACTACACCATTGGAAGTAGATGGCAACGTTCTGACTGGTTATATGACTGGAGATTGTGATTGTTCCATCTCTCCAGAACATTTGTAAAGCGTCTATTTGATGGGATTTGCTCAGCTGTCAACAGCTGACTTGCTGGAGAACATGTTTTCGTGACCCACAAAGTCGCGCTCAGCCGATTCTGAGCAATTTTTTTCTTTGAGTCAGGCAATTCTCGAAAAAGAGACAAAATGAAAGAGCGTTTACATGGTCAGGCGTGGATGTGGTGAGGAAAGGAGAGAGTTCGCCTTTGTAAAGAAAATTTTTGAAGCAAGCGTGCAGGACGCAGCGAACCTTGAATCAGAATGTTGAGTAATTGAGAGTCAGGAAGCGACCGTCTCAAACCCAACTGGGAATCATTGTCTGACTGACCAGGGAAATGCAAAGTTTAAACGATGAAATGTTCGAGACTCGTCAATAATAGCCGCCGCAGGCCGCATGGATCAGGGCCCGGATAACTCAGTCGGAGACTATAAGCCTTTTAATCTAAGGGTCCAGGGTTCAAGTCCCTGTTCGAGCGATCTTCTTAAATCCCAATGATTGATCCTGACGTGAACTAATTCGGTTAATCAGCACGGAAGAAGCCCATCGGCCCATTGTGTCTCTGCTGCCCATTAAACCCCTGTCTGTTCCAATCCCATCTTCCAACACAAGGTCCGTCGCCTTTGCATTCCATGGGATTCAAGGTCTCATCTAAAGGCTTTTGTGTGGAATAACACCATCATTGCAAGGAGAAATCCCTGCTCATCGCTTAAAGATTGCTACCTGAAATGTTTGCGTTATACTGATTTTGTTGGAACACTTTGCTCATTTTGAGCTTTTAGGCGAGTTGAATGTGAATTCCGACATGATCAGTATTCGAATTTCATCCAGTCCCAATAAACGAGGCGACTTCGATCTGTCCTTTCCTGCTGTTCACTTAAACCTCATTGTTATGTTTCAATAAATTCCATAACATTTATATTTAAATACATTTCAATTTATTTTCTGAATTCATTGAGAATCCTGGTAGGAAATACGATATTTTGTTATGGTGGTTAGACCGAAATTGTATTGAAATGTAACTGGAGTATTATTTTCATTGACAAAACATGTATTGTCAGTGCCGATTGATAACTCCGCCGCCTCCTACAGTTTCCCCTCCAAGGAACACGCGCCATTTTCACTTAGAACAATATCACCATTCACTCACTCTTGTTGGGTCCAAATCATGGAGCTTCCTTCCTAACAGCTTTGTGGGTGCACCTACATCACATGGACTGCAGAGTTCAGAAATCCACACCACACCCAGTTTCACGGGTATTGACAGGGAGTTTATATTATGGAGCGCATGTTGATTGGATATTGTCGTTTGAAATTGCGGATTATGGAGGTGTGATGGATTTAATGAAATCACAATAATGCCGATTATATCTTTTGAAAATGTTCCAATATGAAGTAATTGGTTACAGAATGGCTGATGGTGTGGCGAGAAGCACGTTTGCCAAGTTTCTTTTTCAAATGCAGGCTATTGTGCCTTCAGAAAAGACAATGTGTGAGAGATTCGCGCGATTGGGCCCGCGCAGAAGCAAATATAGAACGTGAATGAGACATTGGCTCGTGTTGGCGAATGGAAACCGCTCGGTGGGAAAGTTGGGGCAGGGACAGCATGCAAACAGGGAATGTGAGATGGGGAAGCATCACGAGATAAAGAACAATAGTTGGAACTCTTCGAAAAATACTCGTTGGCTATCAAGTAGCGAACTTCTGGGCAAATAATGGTGCAGGAAGTTAATATTTTATAACTCACAGGTAATTATCATGATGCACGCTTATTAAAAATGTTTTTGAGGGGGAAAGATTTCCATTCAGCACGTTGGCTTTGGGAACGCACGGGCAGGGGAAGTTGGTTGTATTTCTGTCTGTGTGCATTCAGGACCCTCACCTTCTTGTTGCTTGACATTTAAAAATATATATATTTTCATTAAAGTTTTACAAAATATTTCATAATAAATAGTAATGATCCTAACAAAGCAAAATAGAGTGAACATTAACATAGTGCAGAAAGAGAATATACTATAGCAATTAACAAGACGTTACCCCACGCGCCTCAGTCTTCCCACACCCTTCCAACGGGGCAATCACCCCCCTCCCAACCCCCCCCCCCCCCCCCCTTTGGATCGCTGCTGCTACTGACGTTTCAATTTTCCCCGAGAAGTCAACGGATGGTATATTATGCCCCCGCTCAACAGCAGCAGCTCTGTACACTTGGCAAAGTTATTTACACACTTATGTAGGCATCCGTTCGTGGTGTTGTCCCTTGCTTCTCCCGGACCGAGTTCGCTGCCATTGTCATCACTTGCGCACTTCCGCTTCTGTGGCCCTCCCGTCTTCTCAGTTTTCTCTGTTCCTGTGGAAGCCAAGTTTATTGACGTTTCCCTGCCTCCCCCTCCCTGGCTCTCCTCTATTGTTCCCTGTCTCTTCCCTCTACCCCCCTCTCCTCACTTATGCCTCCTCCCCCCCTGTGGTTCGCCTTGCCTTCCTCTTAGATTTAGCTGTCCCTCCGCCCCCCCCCCCTCCCAGTCTATCCCTCTCATGCTTTGGCTACTTTCCCCTGTTTCTTGGCTGCCTGGCTATTCTTCTGCTTGTTTGTTGGCCATAAACATGTCCCGAAGCAATTGTGTGAATGGCTCCCACATTCTGTGGAAGCCGTCGTCTGACCCTCGAATTTGATTTTCTCCATTTGGAGAGATTCAGAGAGGTCGGACAGCCAGTCTGCAGCTTTGGGTGGTGCTGCTGACTGCCAGCCGAACAGGATTCTCGGGCGGGCGATCAGGGAGGCAAAGGCAAGGGCGTCCGCCCTCCTCCCCAGGAATAGATCTGGCACGTTATTTTGATCGTCTGGACTCTCCCCACAAAGGAGAGTGGCAGTGCGTTCCATCTTTACAGGTCCTTTTTTACTTCATCTGTCAGACTGGTGATATTCCATTTATGGATCCCTTTCCACTCATCGGCTATTTGGATCCCCAGGTAGCGGAATTTGTGTTGGGCGTGTTTAAACGGCAGTCCCGTTAGTACTGCCCCACCTACTTGTGGATGTATCGGGAAGGTCTTGCTCTTGCTCATGTTGAGTTTGTAGCCCGAGAAGGTGCCAAACTCTTTCAGGAGCGTGATGATTCCGTCCATGCTGCTCTGTGGGTCCGAAATGTAGAGAAGCAGGTCATCAGCATAGAGTGAAATTCTGTGCTCTCTGCCGCCCCTTTGGATGCCCCTCCAGCTTTTTGTTGCTCTGAGCACAATTGCTAGTGGCTCGATCTCTAGAGCGAACAGCAGCGAGGACAGTGGGCACCCTTGTCTGGTGCCCCTGTGCAGCTGGAAGTATCGGGAGTTGGTGTTGTTTGTCCGTATGCTCGCACGGGAGCGCTATATAGGAGTAGTAACGAGGAGATGAATCCTGTTCAAAGCCCGAACCGCTCCAATATCTCTATGAGGTATTTCCATTCGACTCTGCTGAAGGCCTTTTCTGCATCTCGGGACACAATCACCTCCGGTGTCCTCTCCCCGGATGGGGTTATTATCACGTTCAGCAGCCACCTAACGTTCGAAATAAGCTGTCTACATTTCACAAAGCCCGTCTGGTCCTCTGCTACCACTGGCACACAGTGTTCGAGCCTTTTGGCGAGTAACGTGGCCAGTATTTTGGCATCCGCGTTCAGTAGTGAGATTGGTCTGAATGACGCACATCCCGTTGGGTCTTTGTCCTTCTTAGGTATCAGCGAGATTGAGGCCTGTGCTAGCGTGGTTGGCAGTGTGCCCACAGATAGCGAGTCTGTGAACATCTCCCGCAGGTGCGGGGCCAGCGCTGTCGTGAATTTTTTGTAGAAGTCCGCCGGGAACCCGTCTGGTCCCGGCGCCTTCCCTGCCTGCATGGAGCTAATGATCTTTCCCAGTGCTAGTGGTGCTTCCAAGCCCCCTTTTCTGCCCTCCCCCACGACCGCTATGTCCAGTCCATCAAGGAACCGTTTCATCCCGGACTCCCCTCTTGGGGGCTGTGAGGTGTACAGTCCTTGGTAAAAGGCCCTGAAGGCTTTGTTGATCTTTTCTGGTTCTGTTTCTAATGTGTCCTGAGTATCCCTGATTTGTGCAATTTCTCTGGTGGCTGCCTGCTTTCTCAGCTGGTGTGCCAACAGGCGGCTGGCTTTGTCTCCGTGTTCGTTTAGGGTCCCACGTGCCTGGCGGAGTTGATACACTGCTTTCCTGGTGGAGAGCAGATCAAAGTTCCTTTGTAACTCTTTCCTCTCCGCCACGTGCTCTACAGTTGGGGCCTCAGAGTATTTACGGTCTACTTCCAGTATGGAGTTGACCAGCTGCTGCCTAGCCACCTTTTGCTCCCTATCTCTTTGTGCTTTGAAAGCGATGATTTCCCCTCTTATTAAGGCCTTTAGCGCTTCCCAGAACGTGGAGGGTGAGACCTCCCCATTCTGGTTGTTCTCTGTGTACTCTGCTATGGCCTGCGATATCTTTTCATTGAAGGCCTTGTCAGCTAGTAGGGCAATGTCCAACCTCCATGTGGGGCATTGGGCCCTACCCGTCTCCAGCCTCAAGCCCATGGAATGCGAGGCAAGATCTGATAGCACCATTGCGGAGTATCCCACTTTGTCTATACCCGGCAGCACCGTTTTCCCCAACGCAAATAAGTCAATTCTGGTGTATACGTTGTGTACTGGGGAGAAGAAGGAGAACTCCTTCTCCCCTGTGTGGGTGAACCTTCAGGGGTCCACTACTCCCATCTGTTCCATAAAGTGACCGAGTTCCCTTGCCATGCTTGAGGTTTTCCCTATTTTGGGGTTTGACCTCAGTAGTTGGATTCTGTACACAGTTGAAGTCCCCCCCCCCCCACCCCAACCCCCATGTTTAGTCGGTGCGTCGCTCTGTCCGGGATTTCTTCCATGGTCTTCATGGGGGAGCTCGGTCGGGCCGGCTTGCAGGCCAGCGCTCCGAGGCACTTGCTCCATTCGGGGGTGGGGGAAGGGACCCTACCCGCCCCCCTCCAAGTCTACGACTGCTCTGACTCCCACGGGCCACTACTGTCTTTGCGGCCTCTTTTTTTCCCCTGCTGGTTATTCCGGGTGAGCGCTACCTGGGTCCATTCTTTTGTTCCCCTTTTCCCCCTTTCTGTTCTCGATTCTCCGTTGTTTTTGTAAAGTGTGCACTGAAAAGATAACCCACAAGGCTTGAAACCCCCCCCCCCCCCCCCCCCCCCAAGACAAAACAAGCAGAAAATAAGAAAATATAAGTAAAAACCTAGTTCTGTAGCGGGAGCTGCGCCGTGCATGTCTTCCCCCTACAGAGCCGTACCGGAAGTGAGTGCTTGCCATTTTAACACAAGACCCTGCTCCCATGCCCACATGTCTGTTGTAGGCCTGCTGCAATGTTCCAGTGAAGTGCAACGCAAACTGGAGGAATAACATCTCATTTCCGGTGCGGCACGCTACAGCCTTCCGGTCTCAACATTGAATTCAACAACTTCAGATGATCAGCTCTACCCCACCTCCACCCATTTGTTTTCATTTCATTTTAACTGTCTTTTACCATTTCTTTCTTTCTTAATATACATTTAATTTCTCCCCCCCACTCTTATCCACCTTTCCTTCATCTTTCTCCTCTTTGCTTCCCCCTTGCCCTCCCCCCTTCCCCTCCCCCCACATCTACAGTTCATCCTCTGTTGATAATTTCCCTGCTGTTTAAACTTTCACATCTTTTGTCCTCTCTGGGGACTGCCATTAGCATTCTTTCCATTTGGTTTCTGTGGCCATCTGCACCCGGTTCCCTGGGTTTCTGTGGCTATGACTCATCTTTCATTCTCTCTCCACAGTATAATTATTTCCCACTTTCTCTGTCTGTTAGCTTTGACAAAGAGACCGGACTTGAGACATTAGTTATTTTCTATCCCTACAGATGCTTCCAGACCTGCTGAGATTTTCCAGCATTTTCTCTTTCGTGCTTGTGTTTTTATTCGCCTGGAAATTCAATTGGCAGTAACTTGTCCAAGGTAATAATCATGATGCATGCTTCTTAAATGTTGCCAACTCCTTGTCCAAAAGCAGCAATGATTCTACTGGGGCTCGAACCCAGGACTTTCTGCGTGTAAAGCAGACGTGATAACCACTACACCATGGAACCAGTTGGCGGCGCTTCGACTCTTTATATGACTGGAGTTTGTGATTGTTCCATCGCTCCAGAAACTTTGTGAAGCGTCAAGATGATGGGATTTGCTCAGCTGTCAACGCCTGACTTGCTGTATAACATGTTTGCGTGTCCCACAAAGTCGCGTTCAGCTAATTCTGCCTTTTTATTTTCGTTGAGTCAGGCAATTCTCGAAAAAGAGACAAAATGAAAGAGCGTTTAAATGGTACGGCGCGGAAGTTGTGAGGCTTTTGTAAAGAATATTTTTGAAGCAAGCGTGCTGGAAGCAGCGAACCTTGAATCAGGATGTTGAGTAATTGAGAGTCAGGAAGCGACCGTCTCAAACCCAACTGGGAGTGATTGTCTGATTAACGAGGGAAATGCAAAGTTTAAATGATGAAATGTTCCAGACTCACCATTAGTGGTCGCTACAGGTGGCAACGTTCAGCGTCCGGAAAACTCACTCGGTAGAGCGTCGCACTTTCAAACTGATGGTCCAAGGTTTAAGTCCCTGTTCAAGTGGTCATTTTAAATTCCAATGATTGATGCTGACGTGAACTCATCCAGTTAATCAACACGGAAAGAGGCCTATCGGCACATTGAACACCTGCTTTATCCTGGATGTTGTCCATATTCATCAGCGCTCTTGTAGCTTCAAACATCAGGCAATTTCTGGCGATTGCAAACTCGAAGGGTGGGGCTAGCACGAGATTGATGCCATTGAATGTCAGGGTGCAACTTTTGGAGCCTGCCGTGTTACAGAATGTCAATGCCTGGCACTTGCACGGTGCAAATCTTCCTCGTCACTTGTCAGCTCAATCATGAATATTATCTATTCCTTGATGCATTTGGGTAGGGACTGCTTCAGTCCCTGAAGAGTAATAATAATCTTTATTATTGTCACAACTAGGCTTACATTTACACGGCAATTAGGTTACTGTCAAAATCCACATTGCGCAGTCATCAGCGACCATCAACATTTCCGACCGTTTTATGGAAGGAAGTTCATTGATGAAGCAGCTGTAGGTGTTTGGGGCTAGGAGACCAACGGGAACAACTCGGATTTATGTCCTGGAGCTAAGATCATTGACCTTCAACCGTCCCAATCATCTGCACCATGCTCATGGCTGATCATTCATCTCAGTGGCCTGCTCCCGCTTTCGCCGATATCCTTTGGTCCATTCAGTTCAAAGAGCTAAAACTAACTCCTTGTTGAAAACAGAAAATGTTGAGTGCAGAACTGATGTTAAGTAGATAATTCCACAGACTGAGCACTTACTTAGCAATACATCTTCTGCCAATGTTCGAAGATAAAGGAATTGGATACAGAATGGCTGTTGGCGTGGTGAGTGGCACGTTTTGCCAAAGTGCAGTTCGAACAAGGGTCAGAGCGTCGAATGGGCATTGAGAAAAGGCGGTGAGTGAGAGAAACGCGTATAACAGATTGAGTCCCCGCAGAATAAAATGTAAAACGTGAGTGAAAGATGGAGACCGGGCAGGTGGCATACGGCGAATTTGAGATGGGGAAGAGTCACGAGGTAAAGAGCATTAGTTGGGAAATTTCGAAATACTTCAGTCTGTAAACTAATAGTGGGCTTTTGGACAAAATATGTTTAAAGCACAGAATGGTCATTTGCTTATTTAAGAGCTCACAGGTAATGATCATGACGCACGCTAATTAAATAGGGTTTGGAAAGAGGTTGCGACTCAACACGTTAGCTTTGGCAACGCACAGGTGGGGGAAGCTGGTTATATTTTTCTTCACATGGAAATTCAATTGGCAAAGACTTGTCCAAAAGCAGCAGTGATTCCACTGGGGGTCTACCGCAGGACTTTCAGCGTGTAAAGCAGACGTGATAACCACTACACCATAGAGCCAGCTGGTGATACGCAAACCTCTTTATATTACTGGAGGTTGTGATTGTTCCATCGCTCCTGAAATTTTGCAAATCGTCCATTTGGTGGGATTTGCTCAGTTGTCAACACCTGACCTTAATTTACATGGAACAGTACAGCACAGAACAGGCCCTTCGGCCCTCGATGTTGTGCCGAGCAATGATCACCCTACTCAACCCCACGTAGCCACCCTATACCCGTAACCCAACAACCCCCCCTCCCCTAACCTTACTTCCTAGGACACTACGGGCAATTTAGCATGGCCAATCCACCTAACCCGCACATCTTTGGACTGTGGGAGGAAACCGGAGCACCCGGAGGAAACCCACGCACACACGGGGAGGACATGCAGACTCCGCACAGAAAGTGACCCAGCCGGGAACCGAACCTGAGACCCTGGGGCTGTGAAGCATTCATGCTAACCAACATGCTACCGTGCTGCCCTGACCTGTTGCATACATGTTTGCGTTTCCCTTAAAGTCACGTTCATCTAATTGTCCTGAACGTTTTTGCAATTTCCCCCGAAAAAGAGGCAAAACGAAAGAGCGTTTAAATGTTGCAGCGCAGAAGATGTGGGCAAAAGAGAGGTTTCAATTTGCAAAGAACATTTCAGAAGCTATTGCGTTGGAGGCAGTGAAACGTGAGTCAGAATGTTGAGTAATTGAAAGTCAGGAAGCGACCGTCTCACACCCAACTGGGAATGATTGTCTGACTGTGTCTGCGTAGGTTTTACCCCAACAACCCAAAGATTTGCAGGTTAGATGGATTGGCCGTGTTAAATTGCCCCTTTATTGGAAAAAATAATTGGGCATTCGAAATTTATAAAAGAAATGAAAAGAAAAATAAGAGAGTGGTAGTGTCCGGGGTATCAGACCAACTAGAAGGACATAGGGGAAGTGGGCCGATGTCCTGGATTTTGCTTCCTCACCTGCCTGCTCGAAAATCCTCTTCCGCTGGCGATCTGTAGCAATTTCTCCACCTGGAGAACGTCAAATTCACAAACCGAGGGTCGGACACATGGGAAACTTGTATTGTGTCCCATTTCCACTTGGAACGAGATGATAATTCACTCACTCTTGTTGGGTCCAATTCATGGAGCTTCCATCCGAACAGCTTTGTGGCTGCACCTGAACCACATGGACTGCAAGATTCAGAAATCCACACCACACCCAGTTACATGGGAATTTAATGAGAGCTTATACAGGATGCCATCGGGGAATTTGAGATGGGAAAGGATCACGAAATAAAGGGAAATATTTGGGAAATTTCGGGAACAAATTGTTCGTAAACATGTAGTGGATCTTTGGGTAAATAATGGTAAAGGAAGTGAATATTTAATAACTCACAGGTCATAATCATGATGCATGCTTCTCAAATGTTGCCATCCTCTTGTCCAAAAACAGCAATGATCCCACGGCAGCTCGAGCCCAGGACCGTCTGCGAGTAAAGCAGACGTGATAACCACTACACCATGGAACCAGCCAGTAGTCGTCTAACCTGTTTACATGACAGAGTTAGTGGCAGCGTTGTTCGCTCCAGAAACTTTGCAAAGCGTCTATTTAGTGACTTGTTTATATGTTAGCGTTTCCAATAAAGTCGCGTTCAGCTGAATGTTCCCAACCGTTTTGCTTTGAGTCAGGCAAATTCCAGAAAAAGAGGCAAATTGAAAGAGCATTTAAATGTTGGAGGTAAGAACCGGCTCTTTTGGGCACAGCGCAGATTGACTCAGAATGCTGAGTAATTGTGAGTCAGGAGGGACCGTCTCAAACCCAACAGGGAATGATTGTGTGACTGACAAGGGAAATGCCAAATTTCAACGATGAAATGTTCGTGAGCAGCCAGTAATGTTGGCTATGGGCAGCATCTCTCAGGGCCCGGATAGCTCTGTCGGGAGAACATCATACTTTTAATCTGCTGGTCCAGGGTTCAAATACCTATTCATGTGATCCCAGTGATCGACGATGACGTGCGCTCATGGAGTCAATCAGCTGGGAAACTGGCCCATCGGCCCATTGTGTCTCTGCTGCCCACCAAACCCCTGTCTGTTCCAATCCCAGTTTCCAGCACAAGGTCCGTCGTTTTGGCATTCCACAGCGGTTCAAAGTCCGATCCAAACTCGTTTCTGTGAATAGTCACCATTGTTACAAGGAGGAATTCCAGCTCATCGCTTTAAAATCGGTACCAAAATATTTGCGATATTCCGATTTTGTTTGAATTTTTTTTGCTGGTTTTGTCTTTTGAGGCGAGTTGAATGTGATTTCCACCATTATCAAAATTTGAATTTCATCCGGCCCCAATAAACGAGGCTATTTTATTTTATTCTTTCCTGCTGTCCAATTAAAACTCGTGTTACGTTCCAATAAAATCCATCACATTTATATTTAAATTCATTTCATTTTGTTTTCTGAATTAATTGTGAATCCTGGCAGGAAATCCGATGTGTTGCCGTGGGTGTGAATATCGACTTCGTATCGAAGTGTAAATGAAGTATTATTTTCATTGACAAAACATTATTGTCAATGCCGATTGATAACTCCGCCGCAGCCTGCAGTTTCCCCTCCAAGGAACACGCGCCATTTTCACTTGGAACGATATCACCATTCACTCACTCTTGTTGTATCCTAACTATGGAGCTTCAGTGCTCACAGCTCTGTGAAGCAACTTCAGTTTTCAGAAATCGACACCACACCCAGTTTGCAAGGGGATTTGGTGAGAGCTTATATTATGGGGCGCTTGTTTATTTGAAGTTTCAAATTGCGCATTTATGGAGGTCAGATGGATTTAAAGAAATAGATTTTTAACCACAATTTCAAAAACCAGGCAGTGGCTCTTGTGCATCCACAAAGGTTTGCGAGACCATGGATTGGGAGATGTGAAGAGTTGGGTGAGATCAGGTTTATGGAGAATTCGGTATAAACAGTTGGCGAGGAGTGCATTGGGATAACCAAGTCTACAAGTATCAAAGTTCTTGCTGAAGTTTCAACAAGCTGGTGGGGTAAATTAGGTGAGGTGTCGGTCAATGGATATGCGGGAGGAACCGCGGCCTTTATGATGGTGGAGCTTGATTTTTAAAAGCTCCTCTGTTTTATGATAGATTTGCGGGATGTGGGCGTCGCTGGCAATGCCAACAGTTATTACCCTTTGCTTCTTGCCCTTGAGATGATGGCGGTCAGCTCCTTCACTAAATCGCTGCAATGGCTGAGGAATAGGCACATTCACAATGTTGCGAGAGAGGGTGTCACAGGATTCTGGCCCAATGACCCTGGAACGGCGCCGATATATTTCCAGGTAAGGATGTGAGTAAATTCACAAGGAAACATCTGCTGGTCGTGTTCCTGGGAACCTGCTGCTACCTTCCAGCGGTCATGGAGATTTTCTTCCAACATAAGGAGTGAACTTTGAAGAGTTCCTGCAGGGAACTTCTTTACGTTGTGCACTGCAATCAATGATTGATGCTGGCGTGGTCATCGAGGCAATGAACACGGAATTAAGCCCATCCGCCCATTGTGTTTTTGCTGCCCATCAAACACCTGTCTGTTCCAATCCCATGTTCCAGCTCAAGGTCGGCGCGAATAACAGATGGAATCCGACAGAAGGCAATTTATCATGGTCAATCCACCTCACCTGCACATCTATGGACTTTGGGAGATATTCTGAGCACCCGGAGGAAACCTAGTCAGATCCAGGGAAAACGTTCAGACTCCGCACAGACAGTGACCCATGCCCGGACTCGAACCTCGGATCCTGGAGCTGTGAAGCAATTGAGCTAACCACTATGCTTCCGTGCCACCCTTTGGTGTTCAGGAAGTGAGAGAATGGCGATTAACAGATCGGGCCCGCACAGAACCAAATGCAGAACTTGAATGAGAAATTGGCGAATGGAAACCGGTCAGTGGGAAAGTTGGGGCAGGGACAGGATGCACACGGGGAATTTGAGATGAGAAAGGATCACGAGACAAAGAGTAATAATTGGGAAATTTTGAAAAATATTTGTTGGTAAACAATTAGTGGACCTTTGGGCAAATAATGGTGATGAAAGTGAATATTAAATAACTCACAGGTAATAATCATGATGCAGGCTTCTTAAATGTTGCCAATTCCGTGTCCAAAAGAAGCAATGATTCCACTGGGGATCGAACCCAGGACCTTCTGCGTGTAAAGCAGACGTGATAACCACTACACCACGGAACCAGCTGGTTCGGCTTTCATCTGTTGACATGACTGGAGTTGGTGGCACCATTCGTCGCTCCTGAAATTTTGCAAAGCGTCCATTTAGTGGGATTTGCTCAACTGTCAACACCTGACTTGTTTTATATATGTTAGAGTTTTCCATAAAGCCGCTGACTGTTCCCAACTTTTTTGCTTTGAGTCAGGCAAATTCCAGAAAAAGAGGCAAATTGAAAGAGCATTTCAATGTCAGGGCGCGGAGGTAAGAACCAACTCTGTTGGACACAGCGAACCTTGACTCAGAATGTTGAGTAATGAAGATTCAGGAGGGACCGTCTCAAACCCAACTGGGTTTGATTGCCTGACTGAGGCGAGAAATGCCAAATGTAATCAATGCAACGTTCGCGACCAGCCAGAAATGGTGGCTATGGGCGGAATTCTTCTGGTCCCTGATAGCTCAGTCGGGAGATCATTGGACTTTTAATCTGAGAGTCCAGGTTCCAGTCCCTATTCGGGCGATCATTTCAAATCCCAATCATCGATGCTGACGTGAAGTCATCAAGTCACATTGAGGCCAGACCAGGTCTGTATGGCAGACTTCCTTTGCTAAACGGAAGTAATCAAACAGATGAGGTTTCATTTTTAAAACAATAGACTTTAATACGGGTTATTTTTTATTCAATTCAAATTTGTGATTGGAAAGATTCCCTCCACAGGCCACCGCCTTCCTCCCTTCTAGCACAAGTGTTGCATTCACTTTAGATGGGCAATTTGCTCAGTATTATCAATCTTTTCTCTCAATCAGAGAAGAGGAAAGCGCGTTTGATGAGAGCTGCCGTCAAGTGGAAAGCTCTGGCATTGGGAAGAGCGGCCGTGGAGCAGGTTAGTGTTTGTGCCAGTGAGACAGGATGTGTGCGGCAGACTGAGACGGCTGCAGAATAAAAATGCAGATTTGAACCATGCATTATTCGCTCCCATCCACCAAAAGTCGCTGTGCTCACCCGATTTGCAAGAGCCCGGATAGCTCAGTCGGTAGAGCATCAGACTTTTAATCTGAGGGTCCAGGGTTCAAGTCCCTGTTCGGGCGATTATTTTTAAGTCTCAATGATTGATGCTGACGTGAACTCGTCGGGTTAATCTGCTGGGAAAGAGGCCCATCCGTCCATTGTGTCTCTGCTGCCCATCAATCCCCTGTCTGTTCCAATCCTATTTTCCAACACAAAGTTCCTCGCCATTGCCCACTGTGGCGGTATGCTGAGGGCTGAGGTGGAGATCGTTAGCAGTTTCAAATTCCGAAGGGTGCACAGCACCAAAAATCTGTCGTGGCCCAGCCACGCCGCCACTGCGAACAAGAAAGCACAATAGCGCTTAGAATTCCTGAGGAAATTCAGCATGTCCACATTAGCTCTCATCAACTTTCACAGGTTCAACATAGAAGCATCCTATCTGGCTCCATCACAGCCTGGTATGGCAACTGCTCGGCCCAAGACCGCAAGAAAATTCAGATAGTAGTGAACACAGGCCAGTCCATCACACGAACCTGCCTCCCATCCATTGGCACCATCTGCACCTCCTGCTGTCTGGGACATCGGGCAGCAGAATCAAAGACCCCTCCCAAACTCTTACTCACTCTTCCATCTTCTTCCATCGAGCAGGAGATACAAAACTTTGAAGAGACGCACAAACAGACTCAAAAACAGCTTCTGTCCCGTTGTTACCAGACTCCTAAATGACCATCTTATGGACTGACCTCATTAACACTACACACTATATGCTTCATCCGATGCCAGTGTTTATGTAGTTACATTATATGTTTTGTGTTGCCCTTTATGTATTTTCTTTTATTTCCATTTCTTCCCATGAACTTAATGATCTCTTGAGTTGCTCACAGAAAAATACTCTTCACTGTACCTCGATGCACGTGACAATAAACAAAATCAAATCAAATCATCTAAACTCTATTGTATGAATAATATCATTATTGCAAGGATAAATTCTTGCTCATCGCTTTAAGATTGATCATCAACATTGTTAGTGGGCAGCACGGTAGCATGGTGGTTAGCATAAATGCTTCACAGCTCCAGGGTCCCAGATTCGATTCCCGGCTGGGTCACTGTCTGTGTGGAGTCTGCACGTCCTCCCCCTGTGTGCGTGGGTTTCCTCCGAATGCTCCGGTTTCCTCCCACAGTCCAAAGATGTGCGGGTTAGGTGGATTGGCCATGCTAAATTGCCCGTAGTGTCCTAATAGTAAGGTTAAGGGGGGGCGTTGTTGGGTTACGGGTATGCGGTGGATACCTGGGTTTGAGTAGGGTGATCATTGCTCGTCACAACATGAAGGGCCAGTTCTGTGCTGTACTGTTCTATGTTCTAAATAGACGTACAATAACACTGCAATGAGGTTACTGTGAAAATCCCTAGCCGCTATCGGGTGCCTGTTCAGGTCGACAGAGGGAGAATTTAGAATGCCCAATACACCTAACAAACACATCTTTGGACTACTCGGAGGAAACTTGAACACTCAAAGGAAACCCACGAAGACAAGGGGCGAACGTGCAGACTCCCCACCTACAGAGACCCAAGCCGGGAATTCAGCCTGGGACCGTTTAGCTGTGAACCAAGTGCTCAGCATGATACATTAAATATTTATGATATTCAGATTTTGTTTGAATTTTCTGCTGATTATCTATCTTAAGGCGTGCTAAATGTATATTCCCACATGTTCCGAATTCAAATTTTATCCAGCCTCAATAACGGAGGCTACTTTTATCTGTCATTTCCTGCTTTCCAATTAAAACTCATTGTTATGTTGCAATCAGGTCTATCACATTTATATTTAAATACATTTCACTTTGTTTTCTGACTCCATGGTGAATCCTGGCAGGAAATCCGATGTTTTACCGTGGAAGTGTATATCGACTTCGTATCGAAGCGTAAGTGGAGTATTATTTTCATTGACAAAACATGTATTGTCAGTGCGGATTGATAACTTCGCCGCCTCCTGCAGTTTCACCTCCAAGGAACACGCGCCATTTTCACTTAAAACAATATCACCATTCACTCACTCTTGTTGGGGACAGACCATGGAGCTTCCTTCCTAACAGCTTTGTGAAGCAACGTCAGATTTCAGAAATCGACACAACACCTCGTTTGCAAAGGAATTTGCTGAGAGCTTATATTATGCAGCGCATGTTTATTTGTCATTTGAAATTGCGGATTTTTGTGGAGGTCAGATGGAGTGAAATAAATAGATTTTTAAACACAATTTCAAAAACCAGGCACTGGCTCTTAGGAACCATGTGCATCCAAAAGGGTATGCAAGACCATGGATTGGGAGATGTGAAGTGTTGGATGAGATCAGGTTTATGGAGAATTCGGTATAAACAGTGGGCGAGGAGTGCATTTGGATAACCAAGTCTACACATATCAAAGTTCTTGCTGAAGTTTCAACAAGCTGATGGGGTAAAGTACATGAGGTGTCAGTCAATGGATATGAGGGAGGAACCGGCGGCCTTTATGATGGAGCAGCTCGATTTTTAAAAGCTCCTCTGTTTTATGAGAGATTTGCGGGATGTGGGCGTCGCTGGGAATGCCAACAGTTATTACCCATTGCTTCTTGCCCGAGAGATGGTGGCTGTCAGCTTCTTCATTAAATCGCTGCAATGGCTGAGAAATAGGCACATTCACAATGTTCCGAGAGAAGGGTCACAGGATTCTGGAGCAATGACCCTGGAACGACACCGATATATTCCCAGGTCAGGATGTGAGTAAATTCACGGGTAAACCTCCGCTGGTCGTAATCCTGCAATCTGCTGCTACCTTCCAGCGGTCATGGAGATTTTCTCGTAACATAAGGAGTGAACTTTGACGAGTTCCTGCAAAGAACTTCTTTACGTTGTACACTGCGATCATTTCAAATCAATCAATGATTGATGCTGGCGTCAAGTCATCGAGGGAATGAACAGGGAATGAACCCCATCCGACCATTGTGTCTGTGCTGGCCCTCAAACCCCTGTCTATTCCAATCCCATTTTCCAGCTCAAGGTCCGCGCGTTTAACAGATGGCATCTGACAGAAGACGAGTGGGAGAGTGACTCCTGTTGGCGAATTGAATTCAACTGGGAGAGAAGTTGCGGGAGACACAGGAGGTAAATGGGAAAATTCTCCCTCAGTGTACCCGGACAGGCACCGGAATGTGGCGACCAGGGGATTTTCACAGTAACTTCATTGCAGTGTTAATATCAGCCTACTTCGGACATTATTATCAATTATTATCACAAGCCATAAAGACTCTTACTTAGGGAAAACGATAACAAACGTAATTTAACAGCAGAATTTGAAACCTTTACAAGCAAGACGCTATTTGAAACGTCAGTTCATCATGTCTTTGCTTAATATTGATATTCAGTTCAATTGACAAGCGGAATGTTTCTATAGTAAGTGTTACTATGCAGATTAAACGTTTGCTCCATTGATGCAAGTTCTGCCAATTAAGAATGTTCCTCAGACCGCCGAGGTCCCAGGTTCAATCCCGGCCCCGGGTCACTGACCGTGTGGAGGTGGCATATTCTCCCCGTGTCTGCGTGGGTCTCTCCCCGACAACCCAAAGATGAGCAGCTTAGGTGGATTGGTCTCAGTAAATTGTCCCTTCATTGAAAAAAAAATGGATTCTCTACGTTTACTTTTTTTAATGCCTGGGGACATTTCTATTCAGGTGGAGAAGAGAAATGATCCATGTTGTCTTGGACATATCTGTAATCAACATAAGGAAAGCAGAGGTCGGGTTTAGATCGAGTCAAATTGGCTCTGCACTGCCCAGCGACTTTTAATTTTAGACATTTTTCAAACGAAGAACAGAACTCAAATTTCAATGGGTCTCAGAGTGGGATCTGAACTCTTGTTTTTTTTTACTTTGCTCATTTCCTTCATGGTCCGTGGGTGTTCCATCCCATAACTCATTTCAAAAGAAGAGTCAACCACGTTGCTGAGGATTGGGTGTCACATTAAGGCCAGACCAGATCTGGATGGCAGACTTCCTTTCCTAAATGGAACTAATCAAACAGATGGGGTTTTATTTTCAAAACAATGGACTTTAATTCGAGTTATTTTTTACTCAATTCAAATTTGTGTTTGGAAAGATTCCCTCCACAGGCCACAGCCTTCCTCTCTCATGGCGCAAGTATTGCATTCACTTTAGATGAGCATTTTGCTCAGTATTATCAATTTCTGCTCTCAATCAGAGAAGAGGAAAGTGCGTTTGATGGGATCTGCCGTCAAGTGGAAAGTTCTGGCATTGGGAAGAGCGGTCCTGAAGCAAGTTAGGACGGGAGGGTTTGGGCAGTGAGTCAGGATGTATGTGGCAGACTTGGTCGGCTGCAGAATGAAGATGCAGAATTTGAACCATGGAATATTCGCTGCCATCCACCAAACGCTGATCGCATTTGCAACAGTCGGATAGCTCAGTTGGTAAAGCATCAGACTTTTAATCTCAAAGACCAGGGTTCAAGTCCCTGTTTGGGTGATGCTTTTAAGTCTCAATGATTGAGGCTGACGTGAACTCGTCCGGTTCATCTGCTGGGAAAGAGGCCCATCGGCCCATTGTGTCTCTGCTGCCCATCAAACCCCTGTCTGTTCCAATCCCATTTTCAAACACAAGGTCCGTCGCCATTGTCCACCGCGCCGTTATGCCGATGGTTAGCAGTTTCAAAGGCCTAGGGTGAAACTGCTCCAAAAACCTGTCCTGGTCCATCCACGTCGCCACTCCCACCAAGAAAGCAGAACGGCGCCTCTAATTCCTGAGGAAGCAAAGGAAATTCGGCATGTCCACGTTAACTCTCATCAACTTTCGCAGATGCACCATAGAAGGCATCCGATCTGGCTGCATCACAGCCTGGCATGGCAACTGCTCGGCTCAAATCAGCAAGAAACTTCAGAGAGTCGTGAACACACCCCCGACCATCAAACGAATGTGCCTCCCATCCGTTGACTCCATTTGCACCTCCTGCTGTCTGGGAAAGCGGGCAGCATAATCAAAGACCCCCCCCCCCCCACCCGACGTACTAACTCTTCCAACTTCTTCCATCGGGCAGGAGATACAGAAGTCTGAGCACACGCACGAACAGACTCAAAAACAGCTTCTGCCCGGCTTTTACCAGACTCCTGAACGACACTCTTATGGACTCACCTCAGTAACCCTGTATGCTTCATCCGATGCCGGTGTTTATTTAGTTACATTATATGTCTTGTGTTGCCCTATTATGTATTTTTTTTAATTTCCTTTTCTTGCCATGTACCTAATGATCTGTTGAGTTGCTCACAGAAAAATACTCTTCACTGTACCTCGGTACACGTGACAATAAACAAAATCAAATCAAATAATCTAAACTCTATTGTATGAATAATATCATAATTGCAAGGATAAATTCTTGCTAATCGCTTTAAGTTTGATCATCAACATTATTAGTGTCAGATGTAGACGTACGATAACACTGCAATGTGGTTACGGTCAAAAGCCCCTCGTCGCCACAATCCGGCGCCTGTTCAGGTCGACAGATGGAGAATTTAGAATGCCCAATCCACCTAACAAAAACATCTTTGGACTTGTGGGAGGAAACTTGAGCACTCGGAGGAAACCCACACAGACAAGGGGCGAATGTGCAGACTCCACACAGACAGTGATCCAAGCCGCGAATTCAGCCTGGGTCCCTGGAGCAGTGAAGCAACAGTGCTAACCATGATACATGAAATATTTATGATATTCAGATTTTGTTTGAATGTTCTGCTGATCCTGTATCTTAAGGCGTGCTGAATGTATATTCCCACATGTTCAGAATTCAAATTTCATCCAGCCTCAATAATGGAGGCTACTTTTATCTGTCATTTCCTGCTTTCCAATTAAAACTCATTGTTGTGTTGCGTTAAATTGCATCACATTTATATTTAAACACATTTCACTTTGTTTTCTGAATCCATGGTGAATCCTGGCAGGAAATCCGATGCTTTGCAACAGTAATTCATAACGATATTGGAGTGAATGGAGTATTGTTTTCATTGTCAAAACATTATTGTCAGTGCCGATTCATAACTCCACAGCCGCCTACAATTTCCCCTCCAAGGAAAACGCGCTATTTTCACATTGAACTCATGTTGGGTCCAATTCATGGAGCTACCTTCCTAACAGCTTTGTGGGTGCACCTACACCACATGGACTGCATGTTTCATATATCGACACCACACCCATTGTCATGGGAATTTAATGAGAGCTTATATTATGGAGCGCTTGTTTATTTCTCATCTGAAATTGCGGATTTATCGAGGTGTAATGGATTTAAAGAACTCGCCACTATCATGCCCAGGATATCTTCTTTCAATGTTCTGATATGAAGGAATGAGACAAAGAATCGCTGTTGATGTGATGAAAGCTATTGGGTCATAGAATTTTCATAGATTTTACAGTGCAGAAGTAGGCCATTCGGCCCATCGAGACCGCACCAGCTCTTGGAAAGAGCACCCTACCCAAGGTTAACACATCCACCCGATCCCCTTAACCCAGTAACCCCAGCTAACACTAAGGCCAATTTTGGACACTGCTTTCTGGACTGTGGGAGGAAACCGGAGCACCAGGAGGAAACCCACGCACACACGGGGAGAACGTACAGACTCCGCACAGACAGCGACCCAAGGCGTGATTCGAACCTCGGGCACTGGATCTGTGAAACATTTGTGCTAACCACTATGCTATCGTGGTGCCCTTGGGTGTTTAGAAAGCGAGAGAATGGCGATTAACAGATCGGGCCCGCACAGAACCAAATGCAGAACGTGGGTGAGAATTTGGCGAATAGAAACCAGTCAGTGGGAAAGTTGGAATAGGGACAGGATGCAAACGGGGAATTTGAGATGGGAAAGGATCACGAGATAAACAGCTAATCACGAGATAATTCTAATTATCTAATTCACGAGATAATTGGGATAATAGACAAATTGACGAGATAATTGGGAAATTACGAAATATATTTGTTGTCAAACAAGTAGTGGACGTTTGGGTAAATAATGGTGAAATAAGTTAATATTTTATAACTGACAGGTAATAATCATGATGCACGCTTCTTTAATGATGTCAACACCATGTCCAAACGCAGCAATGATTCCACTGGGGATCGAAACCAGGACCTTCTGCGTGTAAAGCAAACGTGATAACCACTACATCATGGAACCAGGTGGTAGCGCTCCAATCTGTTTACATGACTGGAGTTGGTGGCAGTATGCTTCGCTCCAGAAACATTGCAAAGCGTCAATTTAGTGTGATTTCCTCAGCTGTCAACACCTGACTTGTTTATATATGTTAGCGTTTCCCATAAACTCGCGTTCAGCTGACTGTTCCCAACTTTTTGCTTTCAGTCAGGCAAATTCCAGAAGAATAGGCAAATTGAAAGAACATTTCAATGTTAGGGCGCGGAGGTAAGAACCAGCTCTGTTGGACACAGCGAAGCTTGACTCAGAATGTTGAGTAATTGAGAGTCAGGAGGGAACGTCTTAAATACAACTGGGAATGATTGTCTGAATGAGAAGGGAAATGCCAAATATAAGCAATGCAAAGTTCGACCAGACAGTAATGGCGACTTTCCTCAAGGCCCGGATAGCTCAGTCGGTAGAGCATCAGACTTTTAATCTGAGGGTACAGAGTTCAAGTTCCTGTTCGGGCGATGCATCTCAATCCCCATGTTAGTAAGGGAATTTGCTGAGAGTTTATATTATGGAGCGCCTGTTTATTTGTCATTTGAAATTTCGGATTCATGGAGGTTTGGTGGATTTAAAGGAATAGATTTTGAAACACAGTTTCATAAACCAGGCAGTGGCACCTGGGAACCATGTGCATTCAAAACTGAATGCCAGAACATGGACTGGGAGATGTGAAGAGTTGGATGAGATCAGGTTGGTGGAGAATTCGGCATAAACAGTGGGCGAGGAGTGCATTGAGATAACCAAGTCTACAAATATCAAAGTTCTTGCTGAAGTTTCAACAAGCTGATGGAGTAAAGTACATGAGGATTTTTGAAAGCTCCTCTGTTTTATGATAGATTTGCGGGATGTTTGATTCGCTGGCAATGCCAACAGTAATTACCCATTTCATCTTGATCGAGAGATGGTGGCGGTCAGCTCCTTCATTAAATCGCCCCAATCTTGGTGGAATAGGCACATTCACAATGTTGCGAGCGAGGGTGTCACAGGATTCTGGCCCAATGACCCTGGAACGACGCCGATATATTCGCAGGTCAGGATGTGAGTAAATTCACGGGGAAATTTCAGCTGGTCGTATTTGTGCACTGCGATCATTTTATATCAATCAACGATTGATGCTGGCGTGAAGTCATCGAGGCAATGAACACGGGATAAAGCCCATCAATCCCCTGTCTGTTCCAATCCCATTTTCCATCTCAAGGTCAGCGCATTTAACAGATGGCATTCGACAGAAGGTGAGTGGGATACTGGCTCCTGTTGGCGAATTGAATTCGACTGGGAGAGAGGTTGCGGGAGACACAGGAGGTAAGTGGGGAAACTCTCCCTCAGTGTACCGGGTCAGGCGCCGGAACGTGGCGACCAGGGGATTTTCACAGTAACTTCATTGCAGTGTTAATTGCAGCCTACTTCGGACACTATTATCAATTATTATTACAAGCCATACAGACTCTCACTTCGGCAAATCGATAACAAACGTCATTTTAACAGCAGAATTTGAAACCTTTGCAAGCTTGACGCTATTTGAAACGTCAGTTCATCGTGTCTCTGCTTAATATTGATAATCAGTTCAATTCACAAGCGGAATGTATCTATAACAAGTTTTACTATCTAGATTAATCGTTTGCTCCATTGATGCAAGTTCTGTCAACTAAGAATATTCCTCAGGGCGCCGAGGTCCCAGGTTAGATCCCGGCCCCGGGTCACTGTCCGTGAGGAGTTTGCACATTCTCCCCGTGTTTGCGAGCGTCTCTCCCCCACAACCCAAAGATGTGCAGCTTAGGTGGTCACACTAAATTGCTCTTTCATTTAAAAAAAATGGATATTCTACATTTACTTTTTTTAATGCCTGGGCTCATTTTTTTTCAGGTGGAGAAGAGAAATTATCCATGTTGTTTTGGACATACCTGTAGTCAACATAAGCAAAGCAGAGGTCGGGGTTAGATAGAGTTAAATGCCTTCTGCGCTGCCCAGTGAGTTTTAATTTTAGACTTTTTTCAAACGAAGAACAGAACTCAAATCTCAAAGGATCCCAGATTGGGATCTGAACTTGCTTTTTTAGTTTGCTCATGGGCCATGGGTGTGCCATCCCATAGCTCATTTCAAAAGATGAGTCAACCACGTTGCTGAGGATTTGGAGTCACAATAAGGCCAGACCAGATCTGGATGTCAGACTTCCTTTCCTGAATGGAATGAAATGAAATGAATATCGCTTATTGTCACAAGTAGGCTTCAAATGAAGTTACTGTGAAAAGCCCCAAGTCGCCACTTTCCGGCGCCTGTTCGAGGAGGCTGGTACGGAACTTGAACTGTGCTGCTGGCTTGTCTTGGTTTGCTTTCATAATCAGCGATTTAGTCCTGTGCTAAACCACTCCCAGCTGGAATTAGTGAATCAGATGGGGTTTTATTTTCAAAACAACAGAATATAATTCGAATAATTTTTTATTCAATTCAAAATTGTGTTTGGAAATATTCCCTCCACAGGCCACCGCCTTCCTCCCTCATAGCTCAAGTGTTGCATTCGGTTTAGATGAGCAATTAGCTCAGTATTATCAATCTTTGATCTCAATCAGAGAAGAGGAAACCGCTTTTGACGGGAGCTGCCATCAAGCGGAAAGCTCCGACATTGAGAAGAGCGGTCGTGAAGCAAGTTAGGGTTTGGACCTGTGAGTCAGGATGTGTGTGGCAGACTCAGACGGCTGCAGAATGAAAATGCAGAATTTGAACCATGCAATATTCACTACCATCCACCAAAGGTCGATGCACCCAGAATGTTTTCGCAAAAGCCCGGATAGCTCAGTCGGTAGAGCATCAGACTTTTAATCTGAGGGTCCAGGGTTCAAGTCCCTGTTCGGGCCATGCTTCTCAATCCCCATGTTAGTAAGGGAATTTGCTGAGAGTTTATATTATGGAGCGCCTGTTTATTTGTCATTTGAAATTTCGGATTCATGGAGGTTTGGTGGATTTAAAGGAATAGGTTTCGAAACACAGTTTCAGAAACCAGGCAGTGGCACCTGGGAACCATGTGCATTCAAAAGTGAATGCCAGAACATGGACTAGGAGATGTGAAGAGTTGGATGAGATCAGGTTGGTGGAGAATTCGGCATAAACAGTGGGCGAGGAGTGTATTGAGATAACCAAGTCTACAAATATCAAAGTTCTTGCTGAAGTTTCAACAAGCTGATGGAGTAAAGTACATGAGGATTTTTGAAAGCTCCTCTGTTTTATGATAGATTTGCGGGATGTTTGATTCGCTGGCAATGCCAACAGTAATTACCCATTTCATCTTGATCGAGAGATGGTGGCGGTCAGCTCCTTCATTAAATCGCCCCAATCTTGGTGGAATAGGCACATTCACAATGTTGCGAGCGAGGGTGTCACAGGATTCTGGCCCAATGACCCTGGAACGACGCCGATATATTCGCAGGTCAGGATGTGAGTAAATTCACGGGGAAATTTCAGCTGGTCGTATTTGTGCACTGCGATCATTTTATATCAATCAATGATTGATGCTGGCGTGAAGTCATCGAGGCAATGAACACGGAATAAAGCATATCAACCCCCTGTCTGTTCCAATCCCATTTTCCAGCTCAAGGTCCGCGTATTTAACAGATGGCATCCGACAGAAGGTGGATGGGAGAGTAGCTCCTGTTGGCGAATAGAATTCGACTGGTAGAGAAGTTGCGGGGGAGAGAGGAGGTAAATGGGGAAATTCTCCCTCAGTGTACCCGGTCAGGCGCCAGAATGTGGCCACCAGGGGATTTTCACAGTAACTTCATTGCAGTGTTTATTTCAGTCTACTTCGGACGTTATTATCAATTGTTATTACAAGCCATACAGACTTTCACTTCGGCAAATCGATAACAAACATCATTTTAACAGCAGAATTTGAAACCTTTGCAAGCTTGACGCTATTTGAAACGTCAGTTCATCGTGTCATTGCTTAATATTGATATTCAGTACAATTGACAAGCGGAATGTTTCTATAACAAGTTTTACTATGCAGATTAATCGTTTGCTCCATTGATGCAAGTTCTGTCAACTAAGAATATTCCTCAGGGCGCCGAGGTCCCAGGTTAGATCCCGGCCCCGGGTCACTGTCCGTGAGGAGTTTGAACATTCTCCCCGTGTTTGCGTGGGTCTCTCCCCCACAACCCAAAGATGTGCAGCTTAGGTGGATTGGTCATACATGCTCTTTCATTGAAAAAAATGGATATTCTACATTTACCTTTTTTAATGCCTGGGCTCATTTTTTTTTCAGGTGGAGAAGAGAAATTATCCATGTTGTTTTGGAAATATCTGTAATCAACATAAGCAAAGCAGAGGTCGGGGTTAGATAGAGTTAAATGCCCTCTGCACTGGCCAGCGAGTTTTAATTTTAGACTTTTTTCAAACGAAGAACAGAACTCAAATCTCATAGGATCCCAAAGTGGGATCTGAACTCTTGCATTTTTAGTTTGCTCATGGGCCATGGGTGTGCCATCCCATAGCTAATTTCAAAAGATGAGTCAACCACGTTGCTGAGGATTTTGAGTCTCATTAAGGCCAGACCAGATCTGGATGGCAGACTTCCTTTCCTGAATGGAATGAAATGAAATGAAAATCGCTTATTGTCACAAGTAGGCTTCAAATGAAGTTACTGTGAAAAGCCCCAAGTCGCCACTTTCCGGCGCCTGTCTGAGGAGGCTGGTACGGTATTTGAACTGTGCTGCTGGGTTGTCTTGGTTTGCTTTCAAAATCAGCGAATTAGCACTGTGCGAAACCACTCCCAGCTGGAATTAGTGAAACAGATGGTGTTTTTTTTTCAAAACAACAGACTATAATTCGAGTAATTTTTTATTCAATTCAAATTTATGTTTGGAAATATTCCCTCCACAGGCCACCGCCTTCCTCCCTCATAGCGCAAGTTTTGCATTCACTTTAGATGAGCAATTAGCTCAGTATGATCAATTTGTGCTCTCAATCAGAGAAGAGTTTGATGGGAGCTGCCGTCAAGTGGGTAGCTCCGACATTGGGAAGAGCGGTCGTGAAGCAAGTTAGGGTTTGGGCCAGTGAGTCAGGATGTGTGTGGCAGACTTAGACGGCTGCAGAATGAAAATGCAGAATTTGAACCATGCAATATTCACTACCAACCACCAAAGGACGCTGCGCTCAGCACGTTTGCAAGAGCCCGGATAGCTCAGTCGGTAGAGCATCAGACTTTTAATCTGAGGGTCCAGGGTTCAAGTCCCTGTTCGGGCGATGCTTCTCAATCCCCATGTTAGTAAGGGAATTTGCTGAGAGTTTAAATTATGGAGCGCCTGTTTATTTGTCATTTGAAATTTCGGATTCATGGAGGTTTGGTGGATTTAAAGGAATAGATTTTGAAACACAGTTTCAGAAACCAGGCAGTGGCACCTGGGAACCATGTGCATTCAAAACTGAATGCCAGAACATGGACTGGGAGATGTGAAGAGTTGGATGAGATCAGGTTGGTGGAGAATTCGGCATAAACAGTGGGCGAGGAGTGCATTGAGATAACCAAGTCTGCAAATATCAAAGTTCTTGCTGAAGTTTCAACAAGCTGATGGAGTAAAGTACATGAGGATTTTTGAAAGCTCCTCTGTTTTATGATAGATTTGCGGGATGTTTGCTTCGCTGGCAATGCCAACAGTAATTACCCATTTCATCTTGATCGAGAGATGGTGGCGGTCAGCTCCTTCATTAAATCGCCCCAATCTTGGTGGAATAGGCACATTCACAATGTTGCGAGCGAGGGTGTCACAGGATTCTGGCCCAATGACCCTGGAACGACGCCGATATATTCCCAGGTCAGGATGTGAGTAAATTCACGGGGAAATTTCAGCTGGTCGTATTTGTGCACTGCGATCATTTTATATCAATCAACGATTGATGCTGGCGTGAAGTCATCGAGGCAATGAACACGGAATAAAGCCCATCAATCCCCTGTCTGTTCCAATCCCATTTTCCATCTCAAGGTCAGCGCATTTAACAGATGGCATTCGACAGAAGGTGAGTGGGATACTGGCTCCTGTTGGCGAATTGAATTCGACTGGGAGAGAGGTTGCGGGAGACACAGGAGGTAAGTGGGGAAACTCTCCCTCAGTGTACCGGGTCAGGCGCCGGAACGTGGCGACCAGGGGATTTTCACAGTAACTTCATTGCAGTGTTAATTGCAGCCTACTTCGGACACTATTATCAATTATTATTACAAGCCATACAGACTCTCACTTCGGCAAATCGATAACAAACGTCATTTTAACAGCAGAATTTGAAACCTTTGCAAGCTTGACGCTATTTGAAACGTCAGTTCATCGTGTCTCTGCTTAATATTGATAATCAATTCAATTCACAAGCGGAATGTATCTATAACAAGTTTTACTATCTAGATTAATCGTTTGCTCCATTGATGCAAGTTCTGTCAACTAAGAATATTCCTCAGGGCGCCGAGGTCCCAGGTTAGATCCCGGCCCCGGGTCACTGTCCGTGAGGAGTTTGCACATTCTCCCCGTGTTTGCGAGCGTCTCTCCCCCACAACCCAAAGATGTGCAGCTTAGGTGGTCACACTAAATTGCTCTTTCATTTAAAAAAAATGGATATTCTACATTTACTTTTTTTAATGCCTGGGCTCATTTTTTTTCAGGTGGAGAAGAGAAATTATCCATGTTGTTTTGGACATACCTGTAGTCAACATAAGCAAAGCAGAGGTCGGGGTTAGATAGAGTTAAATGCCTTCTGCGCTGCCCAGTGAGTTTTAATTTTAGACTTTTTTCAAACGAAGAACAGAACTCAAATCTCAAAGGATCCCAGATTGGGATCTGAACTTGCTTTTTTAGTTTGCTCATGGGCCATGGGTGTGCCATCCCATAGCTCATTTCAAAAGATGAGTCAACCACGTTGCTGAGGATTTGGAGTCACAATAAGGCCAGACCAGATCTGGATGTCAGACTTCCTTTCCTGAATGGAATGAAATGAAATGAATATCGCTTATTGTCACAAGTAGGCTTCAAATGAAGTTACTGTGAAAAGCCCCAAGTCGCCACTTTCCGGCGCCTGTTCGAGGAGGCTGGTACGGAACTTGAACTGTGCTGCTGGCTTGTCTTGGTTTGCTTTCATAATCAGCGATTTAGTCCTGTGCTAAACCACTCCCAGCTGGAATTAGTGAAACAGATGGGGTGTTATTTTCAAAACAACAGAATATAATTCGAATAATTTTTTATTCAATTCAAAATTGTGTTTGGAAATATTCCCTCCACAGGCCACCGCCTTCCTCCCTCATAGCTCAAGTGTTGCATTCGGTTTAGATGAGCAATTAGCTCAGTATTATCAATCAGAGAAGAGGAAAGCGCTTTTGACGGGAGCTGCCATCAAGCGGAAAGCTCCGACATTGGGAAGAGCGGTCGTGAAGCAAGTTAGGGTTTGGACCTGTGAGTCAGGATGTGTGTGGCAGACTTAGACGGCTGCAGAATGAAAATGCAGAATTTGAACCATGCAATATTCACTACCAACCACCAAAGGACGCTGCGCTCAGCACATTTAAAAGAGCCCGGATAGCTCAGTCGGTAGAGCATCAGACTTTTAATCTGAGGGTCCAGGGTTCAAGTCCCTGTTCGGGCGATGCTTCTCAATCCCCATGTTAGTAAGGGAATTTGCTGAGAGTTTATATTATGGAGCGCCTGTTTATTTGTCATTTGAAATTTCGGATTCATGGAGGTTTGGTGGATTTAAAGGAATAGGTTTTGAAACACAGTTTCAGAAACCAGGCAGTGGCACCTGGGAACCATGTGCATTCAAAAGTGAATGCCAGAACATGGACTGGGAGATGTGAAGAGTTGGATGAGATCAGGTTGGTGGAGAATTCGGCATAAACAGTGGGCGAGGAGTGCATTGAGATAACCAAGTCTACAAATATCAAAGTTCTTGCTGAAGTTTCAACAAGCTGATGGAGTAAAGTACATGAGGATTTTTGAAAGCTCCTCTGTTTTATGATAGATTTGCGGGATGTTTGATTCGCTGGCAATGCCAACAGTAATTACCCATTTCATCTTGATCGAGAGATGGTGGCGGTCAGCTCCTTCATTAAATCGCCCCAATCTTGGTGGAATAGGCACATTCACAATGTTGCGAGCGAGGGTGTCACAGGATTCTGGCCCAATGACCCTGGAACGACGCCGATATATTCCCAGGTCAGGATGTGAGTAAATTCACGGGGAAATTTCAGCTGGTCGTATTTGTGCACTGCGATCATTTTATATCAATCAACGATTGATGCTGGCGTGAAGTCATCGAGGCAATGAACACGGAATAAAGCCCATCAATCCCCTGTCTGTTCCAATCCCATTTTCCATCTCAAGGTCAGCGCATTTAACAGATGGCATTCGACAGAAGGTGAGTGGGATACTGGCTCCTGTTGGCGAATTGAATTCGACTGGGAGAGAGGTTGCGGGAGACACAGGAGGTAAGTGGGGAAACTCTCCCTCAGTGTACCGGGTCAGGCGCCGGAACGGGGCGACCAGGGGATTTTCACAGTAACTTCATTGCAGTGTTAATTGCAGCCTACTTCGGACACTATTATCAATTATTATTACAAGCCATACAGACTCTCACTTCGGCAAATCAATAACAAACGTCATTTTAACAGCAGAATTTGAAACCTTTGCAAGCTTGACGCTATTTGAAACGTCAGTTCATCGTGTCTCTGCTTAATATTGATAATCAGTTCAATTCCCAAGCGGAATGTATCTATAACAAGTTTTACTATCTAGATTAATCGTTTGCTCCATTGATGCAAGTTCTGTCAACTAAGAATATTCCTCAGGGCGCCGAGGTCCCAGGTTAGATCCCGGCCCCGGGTCACTGTCCGTGAGGAGTTTGCACATTCTCCCCGTGTTTGCGAGCGTCTCTCCCCCACAACCCAAAGATGTGCAGCTTAGGTGGTCACACTAAATTGCTCTTTCATTTAAAAAAAATGGATATTCTACATTTACTTTTTTTAATGCCTGGGCTCATTTTTTTTCAGGTGAAGAAGAGAAATTATCCATGTTGTTTTGGACATACCTGTAGTCAACATAAGCAAAGCAGAGGTCGGGGTTAGATAGAGTTAAATGCCTTCTGCGCTGCCCAGTGAGTTTTAATTTTAGACTTTTTTCAAACGAAGAACAGAACTCAAATCTCAAAGGATCCCAGATTGGGATCTGAACTTGCTTTTTTAGTTTGCTCATGGGCCATGGGTGTGCCATCCCATAGCTCATTTCAAAAGATGAGTCAACCACGTTGCTGAGGATTTGGAGTCACAATAAGGCCAGACCAGATCTGGATGTCAGACTTCCTTTCCTGAATGGAATGAAATGAAATGAATATCGCTTATTGTCACAAGTAGGCTTCAAATGAAGTTACTGTGAAAAGCCCCAAGTCGCCACTTTCCGGCGCCTGTTCGAGGAGGCTGGTACGGAACTTGAACTGTGCTGCTGGCTTGTCTTGGTTTGCTTTCATAATCAGCGATTTAGTCCTGTGCTAAACCACTCCCAGCTGGAATTAGTGAAACAGATGGGGTGTTATTTTCAAAACAACAGAATATAATTCGAATAATTTTTTATTCAATTCAAAATTGTGTTTGGAAATATTCCCTCCACAGGCCACCGCCTTCCTCCCTCATAGCTCAAGTGTTGCATTCGGTTTAGATGAGCAATTAGCTCAGTATTATCAATCAGAGAAGAGGAAAGCGCTTTTGACGGGAGCTGCCATCAAGCGGAAAGCTCCGACATTGGGAAGAGCCGTCGTGAAGCAAGTTAGGGTTTGGACCTGTGAGTCAGGATGTGTGTGGCAGACTTAGACGGCTGCAGAATGAAAATGCAGAATTTGAACCATGCAATATTCACTACCATCCACCAAAGGTCGCTGCACCCAGAATGTTTTCGCAAGAGCCCGGATAGCTCAGTCGGTAGAGCATCAGACTTTTAATCTGAGGGTCCAGGGTTCAAGTCCCTGTTCGGGCCATGCTTCTCAATCCCCATGTTAGTAAGGGAATTTGCTGAGAGTTTATATTATGGAGCGCCTGTTTATTTGTCATTTGAAATTTCGGATTCATGGAGGTTTGGTGGATTTAAAGGAATAGGTTTTGAAACACAGTTTCAGAAACCAGGCAGTGGCACCTGGGAACCATGTGCATTCAAAAGTGAATGCCAGAACATAGACTGGGAGATGTGAAGAGTTGGATGAGATCAGGTTGGTGGAGAATTCGGCATAAACAGTGGGCGAGGAGTGCATTGAGATAACCATGTCTACAAATATCAAAGTTCTTGCTCAAGTTTCAACAATCTGATGGATTGTTGAAAGCTCCTCTGTTTTATGATAGATTTGCGGGATGTTTGATTCGCTGGCAATGCCAACAGTAATTACCCATTTCATCTTGATCGAGAGATGGTGGCGGTCAGCTCCTTCATTAAATCGCCCCAATCTTGGTGGAATAGGCACATTCACAATGTTGCGAGCGAGGGTGTCACAGGATTCTGGCCCAATGACCCTGGAACGACGCCGATATATTCCCAGGTCAGGATGTGAGTAAATTCACGGGGAAATTTCAGCTGGTCGTATTTGTGCACTGCGATCATTTTATATCAATCAACGATTGATGCTGGCGTGAAGTCATCGAGGCAATGAACACGGAATAAAGCCCATCAATCCCCTGTCTGTTCCAATCCCATTTTCCATCTCAAGGTCAGCGCATTTAACAGATGGCATTCGACAGAAGGTGAGTGGGATACTGGCTCCTGTTGGCGAATTGAATTCGACTGGGAGAGAGGTTGCGGGAGACACAGGAGGTAAGTGGGGAAACTCTCCCTCAGTGTACCGGGTCAGGCGCCGGAACGGGGCGACCAGGGGATTTTCACAGTAACTTCATTGCAGTGTTAATTGCAGCCTACTTCGGACACTATTATCAATTATTATTACAAGCCATACAGACTCTCACTTCGGCAAATCAATAACAAACGTCATTTTAACAGCAGAATTTGAAACCTTTGCAAGCTTGACGCTATTTGAAACGTCAGTTCATCGTGTCTCTGCTTAATATTGATAATCAGTTCAATTCCCAAGCGGAATGTATCTATAACAAGTTTTACTATCTAGATTAATCGTTTGCTCCATTGATGCAAGTTCTGTCAACTAAGAATATTCCTCAGGGCGCCGAGGTCCCAGGTTAGATCCCGGCCCCGGGTCACTGTCCGTGAGGAGTTTGCACATTCTCCCCGTGTTTGCGAGCGTCTCTCCCCCACAACCCAAAGATGTGCAGCTTAGGTGGTCACACTAAATTGCTCTTTCATTTAAAAAAAATGGATATTCTACATTTACTTTTTTTAATGCCTGGGCTCATTTTTTTTCAGGTGAAGAAGAGAAATTATCCATGTTGTTTTGGACATACCTGTAGTCAACATAAGCAAAGCAGAGGTCGGGGTTAGATAGAGTTAAATGCCTTCTGCGCTGCCCAGTGAGTTTTAATTTTAGACTTTTTTCAAACGAAGAACAGAACTCAAATCTCAAAGGATCCCAGATTGGGATCTGAACTTGCTTTTTTAGTTTGCTCATGGGCCATGGGTGTGCCATCCCATAGCTCATTTCAAAAGATGAGTCAACCACGTTGCTGAGGATTTGGAGTCACAATAAGGCCAGACCAGATCTGGATGTCAGACTTCCTTTCCTGAATGGAATGAAATGAAATGAATATCGCTTATTGTCACAAGTAGGCTTCAAATGAAGTTACTGTGAAAAGCCCCAAGTCGCCACTTTCCGGCGCCTGTTCGAGGAGGCTGGTACGGAACTTGAACTGTGCTGCTGGCTTGTCTTGGTTTGCTTTCATAATCAGCGATTTAGTCCTGTGCTAAACCACTCCCAGCTGGAATTAGTGAAACAGATGGGGTGTTATTTTCAAAACAACAGAATATAATTCGAATAATTTTTTATTCAATTCAAAATTGTGTTTGGAAATATTCCCTCCACAGGCCACCGCCTTCCTCCCTCATAGCTCAAGTGTTGCATTCGGTTTAGATGAGCAATTAGCTCAGTATTATCAATCAGAGAAGAGGAAAGCGCTTTTGACGGGAGCTGCCATCAAGCGGAAAGCTCCGACATTGGGAAGAGCCGTCGTGAAGCAAGTTAGGGTTTGGACCTGTGAGTCAGGATGTGTGTGGCAGACTTAGACGGCTGCAGAATGAAAATGCAGAATTTGAACCATGCAATATTCACTACCATCCACCAAAGGTCGCTGCACCCAGAATGTTTTCGCAAGAGCCCGGATAGCTCAGTCGGTAGAGCATCAGACTTTTAATCTGAGGGTCCAGGGTTCAAGTCCCTGTTCGGGCCATGCTTCTCAATCCCCATGTTAGTAAGGGAATTTGCTGAGAGTTTATATTATGGAGCGCCTGTTTATTTGTCATTTGAAATTTCGGATTCATGGAGGTTTGGTGGATTTAAAGGAATAGGTTTTGAAACACAGTTTCAGAAACCAGGCAGTGGCACCTGGGAACCATGTGCATTCAAAAGTGAATGCCAGAACATGGACTGGGAGATGTGAAGAGTTGGATGAGATCAGGTTGGTGGAGAATTCGGCATAAACAGTGGGCGAGGAGTGCATTGAGATAACCATGTCTACAAATATCAAAGTTCTTGCTCAAGTTTCAACAATCTGATGGAGTAAAGTACATGAGGATTTTTGAAAGCTCCTCTGTTTTATGATAGATTTGCGGGATGTTTGATTCGCTGGCAATGCCAACAGTAATTACCCATTTCATCTTGATCGAGAGATGGTGGCGGTCAGCTCCTTCATTAAATCGCCCCAATCTTGGTGGAATAGGCACATTCACAATGTTGCGAGCGAGGGTGTCACAGGATTCTGGCCCAATGACCCTGGAACGACGCCGATATATTCCCAGGTCAGGATGTGAGTAAATTCACGGGGAAATTTCAGCTGGTCGTATTTGTGCACTGCGATCATTTAATATCAATCAACGATTGATGCTGGCGTGAAGTCATCGAGGCAATGAACACGGAATAAAGCCCATCAATCCCCTGTCTGTTCCAATCCAATTTTCCATCTCAAGGTCAGCGTATTTAACAGATGGCATTCGACAGAAGATGAGTGGGATACTGGCTCCTGTTGGCGAATTGAATTCGACTGGGAGAGAGGTTGCGGGAGACACAGGAGGTAAGTGGGGAAACTCTCCCTCAGTGTACCGGGTCAGGCCCCGGAACGTGGCGACCAGGGGATTTTCACAGTAACTTCATTGCAGTGTTAATTGCAGCCTACTTCGGACACTATTATCAATTATAATTACAAGCCATACAGACTCTCACTTCGGCAAATCGATAACAAACGTCATTTTAACAGCAGAATTTGAAACCTTTGCAAGCTTGACGCTATTTGAAACGTCAGTTCATCGTGTCTCTGCTTAATATTGATAATCAGTTCAATTCACAAGCAGAATGTATCTATAACAAGTTTTACTATCTAGATTAATCGTTTGCTCCATTGATGCAAGTTCTGTCAACTAAGAATATTCCTCAGGGCGCCGAGGTCCCAGGTTAGATCCCGGCCCCGGGTCACTGTCCGTGAGGAGTTTGCACATTCTCCCCGTGTTTGCGAGCGTCTCTCCCCCACAACCCAAAGATGTGCAGCTTAGGTGGTCACACTAAATTGCTCTTTCATTTAAAAAAAATGGATATTCTACATTTACTTTTTTTAATGCCTGGGCTCATTTTTTTTCAGGTGGAGAAGAGAAATTATCCATGTTGTTTTGGACATACCTGTAGTCAACATAAGCAAAGCAGAGGTCGGGGTTAGATAGAGTTAAATGCCTTCTGCGCTGCCCAGTGAGTTTTAATTTTAGACTTTTTTCAAACGAAGAACAGAACTCAATTCTCAAAGGATCCTAGATTGGGATCTGAACTTGCTTTTTTAGTTTGCTCATGGGCCATGGGTGTGCCATCCCATAGCTCATTTCAAAAGATGAGTCAACCACGTTGCTGAGGATTTGGAGTCACAATAAGGCCAGACCAGATCTGGATGTCAGACTTCCTTTCCTGAATGGAATGAAATGAAATGAATATCGCTTATTGTCACAAGTAGGCTTCAAATGAAGTTACTGTGAAAAGCCCCAAGTCGCCACTTTCCGGCGCCTGTTCGAGGAGGCTGGTACGGAACTTGAACTGTGCTGCTGGCTTGTCTTGGTTTGCTTTCATAATCAGCGATTTAGTCCTGTGCTAAACCACTCCCAGCTGGAATTAGTGAAACAGATGGGGTTTTATTTTCAAAACAACAGAATATAATTCGAATAATTTTTTATTCAATTCAAAATTGTGTTTGGAAATATTCCCTCCACAGGCCACCGCCTTCCTCCCTCATAGCTCAAGTGTTGCATTCGGTTTAGATGAGCAATTAGCTCAGTATTATCAATCAGAGAAGAGGAAAGCGCTTTTGACGGGAGCTGCCATCAAGCGGAAAGCTCCGACATTGGGAAGAGCGGTCGTGAAGCAAGTTAGGGTTTGGACCTGTGAGTCAGGATGTGTGTGGCAGACTTAGACGGCTGCAGAATGAAAATGCAGAATTTGAACCATGCAATATTCACTACCATCCACCAAAGGTCGCTGCACCCAGAATGTTTTCGCAAGAGCCCGGATAGCTCAGTCGGTAGAGCATCAGACTTTTAATCTGAGGGTCCAGGGTTCAAGTCCCTGTTCGGGCGATGCTTCTCAATCCCCATGTTAGTAAGGGAATTTGCTGAGAGTTTATATTATGGAGCGCCTGTTTATTTGTCATTTGAAATTTCGGATTCATGGAGGTTTGGTGGATTTAAAGGAATAGGTTTTGAAACACAGTTTCAGAAACCAGGCAGTGGAACCTGGGAACCATGTGCATTCAAAAGTGAATGCCAGAACATGGACTGGGAGATGTGAAGAGTTGGATGAGATCAGGTTGGTGGAGAATTCGGCATAAACAGTGGGCGAGGAGTGCATTGAGATAACCAAGTCTACAAATATCAAAGTTCTTGCTGAAGTTTCAACAAGCTGATGGAGTAAAGTACATGAGGATTTTTGAAAGCTCCTCTGTTTTATGATAGATTTGCGGGATGTTTGATTCGCTGGCAATGCCAACAGTAATTACCCATTTCATCTTGATCGAGAGAGGGTGGCGGTCAGCTCCTTCATTAAATCGCCCCAATCTTGGTGGAATAGGCACATTCACAATGTTGCGAGCGAGGGTGTCACAGGATTCTGGCCCAATGACCCTGGAACGACGCCGATATATTCCCAGGTCAGGATGTGAGTAAATTCACGGGGAAATTTCAGCTGGTCGTATTTGTGCACTGCGATCATTTTATATCAATCAACGATTGATGCTGGCGTGAAGTCATCGAGGCAATGAACACGGAATAAAGCCCATCAATCCCCTGTCTGTTCCAATCCCATTTTCCATCTCAGGGTCAGCGCATTTAACAGATGGCATTCGACAGAAGGTGAGTGGGATACTGGCTCCTGTTGGCGAATTGAATTCGACTGGGAGAGAGGTTGCGGGAGACACAGGAGGTAAGTGGGGAAACTCTCCCTCAGTGTACCGGGTCAGGCGCCGGAACGTGGCGACCAGGGGATTTTCACAGTAACTTCATTGCAGTGTTAATTGCAGCCTACTTCGGACACTATTATCAATTATTATTACAAGCCATACAGACTCTCACTTCGGCAAATCGATAACAAACGTCATTTTAACAGCAGAATTTGAAACCTTTGCAAGCTTGACGCTATTTGAAACGTCAGTTCATCGTGTCTCTGCTTAATATTGATAATCAGTTCAATTCACAAGCGGAATGTATCTATAACAAGTTTTACTATCTAGATTAATCGTTTGCTCCATTGATGCAAGTTCTGTCAACTAAGAATATTCCTCAGGGCGCCGAGGTCCCAGGTTAGATCCCGGCCCCGGGTCACTGTCCGTGAGGAGTTTGCACATTCTCCCCGTGTTTGCGAGCGTCTCTCCCCCACAACCCAAAGATGTGCAGCTTAGGTGGTCACACTAAATTGCTCTTTCATATAAAAAAAATGGATATTCTACATTTACTTTTTTTAATGCCTGGGCTCATTTTTTTTCAGGTGGAGAAGAGAAATTATCCATGTTGTTTTGGACATACCTGTAGTCAACATAAGCAAAGCAGAGGTCGGGGTTAGATAGAGTTAAATGCCTTCTGCGCTGCCCAGTGAGTTTTAATTTTAGACTTTTTTCAAACGAAGAACAGAACTCAAATCTCAAAGGATCCTAGATTGGGATCTGAACTTGCTTTTTTAGTTTGCTCATGGGCCATGGGTGTGCCATCCCATAGCTCATTTCAAAAGATGAGTCAACCACGTTGCTGAGGATTTGGAGTCACAATAAGGCCAGACCAGATCTGGATGTCAGACTTCCTTTCCTGAATGGAATGAAATGAAATGAATATCGCTTATTGTCACAAGTAGGCTTCAAATGAAGTTACTGTGAAAAGCCCCAAGTCGCCACTTTCCAGCGCCTGTTCGAGGAGGCTGGTACTGAACTTGAACTGTGCTGCTGGCTTGTCTTGGTTTGCTTTCATAATCAGCGATTTAGTCCTGTGCTAAACTACTCCCAGCTGGAATTAGTGAAACAGATGGGGTTTTATTTTCAAAACAACAGAATATAATTCGAATAATTTTTTATTCAATTCAAAATTGTGTTTGGAAATATTCCCTCCACAGGCCACCGCCTTCCTCCCTCATAGCTCAAGTGTTGCATTCGGTTTAGATGAGCAATTAGCTCAGTATTATCAATCTTTGATCTCAATCAGAGAAGAGGAAAGCGCTTTTGACGGGAGCTGCCATCAAGCGGAAAGCTCCGACATTGGGAAGAGCGGTCGTGAAGCAAGTTAGGGTTTGGACCTGTGAGTCAGGATGTGTGTGGCAGACTTACACGGCTGCAGAATGAAAATGCAGAATTTGAACCATGCAATATTCACTACCATCCACCAAAGGTCGCTGCACCCAGAATGTTTTCGCAAGAGCCCGGATAGCTCAGTCGGTAGAGCATCAGACTTTTAATCTGTGGGTCCAGAGTTCAAGTCCCTGTTCGGGCGATGCTTCTCAATCCCCATGTTAGTAAGGGAGTTTGCTGAGAGTTTATATTATGGAGCGCCTGTTTATTTGTCATTTGAAATTTCGGATTCATGGAGGTTTGGTGGATTTAAAGGAATAGGTTTTGAAACACAGTTTCAGAAACCAGGCAGTGGCACCTGGGAACCATGTGCATTCAAAAGTGAATGCCAGAACATGGACTGGGAGATGTGAAGAGTTGGATGAGATCAGGTTGGTGGAGAATTCGGCATAAACAGTGGGCGAGGAGTGCATTGAGATAACCATGTCTACAAATATCAAAGTTCTTGCTGAAGTTTCAACAATCTGATGGAGTAAAGTACATGAGGATTTTTGAAAGCTCCTCTGTTTTATGATAGATTTGCGGGATGTTTGATTCGCTGGCAATGCCAACAGTAATTACCCATTTCATCTTGATCGAGAGATGGTGGCGGTCAGCTCCTTCATTAAATCGCCCCAATCTTGGTGGAATAGGCACATTCACAATGTTGCGAGCGAGGGTGTCACAGGATTCTGGCCCAATGACCCTGGAACGACGCCGATATATTCCCAGGTCAGGATGTGAGTAAATTCACGGGGAAATTTCAGCTGGTCGTATTTGTGCACTGCGATCATTTAATATCAATCAACGATTGATGCTGGCGTGAAGTCATCGAGGCAATGAACACGGAATAAAGCCCATCAATCCCCTGTCTGTTCCAATCCAATTTTCCATCTCAAGGTCAGCGTATTTAACAGATGGCATTCGACAGAAGATGAGTGGGATACTGGCTCCTGTTGGCGAATTGAATTCGACTGGGAGAGAGGTTGCGGGAGACACAGGAGGTAAGTGGGGAAACTCTCCCTCAGTGTACCGGGTCAGGCGCCGGAACGTGGCGACCAGGGGATTTTCACAGTAACTTCATTGCAGTGTTAATTGCAGCCTACTTCGGACACTATTATCAATTATTATTACAAGCCATACAGACTCTCACTTCGGCAAATCGATAACAAACGTCATTTTAACAGCAGAATTTGAAACCTTTGCAAGCTTGACGCTATTTGAAACGTCAGTTCATCGTGTCTCTGCTTAATATTGATAATCAGTTCAATTCACAAGCAGAATGTATCTATAACAAGTTTTACTATCTAGATTAATCGTTTGCTCCATTGATGCAAGTTCTGTCAACTAAGAATATTCCTCAGGGCGCCGAGGTCCCAGGTTAGATCCCGGCCCCGGGTCACTGTCCGTGAGGAGTTTGCACATTCTCCCCGTGTTTGCGAGCGTCTCTCCCCCACAACCCAAAGATGTGCAGCTTAGGTGGTCACACTAAATTGCTCTTTCATTTAAAAAAAATGGATATTCTACATTTACTTTTTTTAATGCCTGGGCTCATTTTTTTTCAGGTGGAGAAGAGAAATTATCCATGTTGTTTTGGACATACCTGTAGTCAACATAAGCAAAGCAGAGGTCGGGGTTAGATAGAGTTAAATGCCTTCTGCGCTGCCCAGTGAGTTTTAATTTTAGACTTTTTTCAAACGAAGAACAGAACTCAAATCTCAAAGGATCCCAGATTGGGATCTGAACTTGCTTTTTTAGTTTGCTCATGGGCCATGGGTGTGCCATCCCATAGCTCATTTCAAAAGATGAGTCAACCACGTTGCTGAGGATTTGGAGTCACAATAAGGCCAGACCAGATCTGGATGTCAGACTTCCTTTCCTGAATGGAATGAAATGAAATGAATATCGCTTATTGTCACAAGTAGGCTTCAAATGAAGTTACTGTGAAAAGCCCCAAGTCGCCACTTTCCGGCGCCTGTTCGAGGAGGCTGGTACGGAACTTGAACTGTGCTGCTGGCTTGTCTTGGTTTGCTTTCATAATCAGCGATTTAGTCCTGTGCTAAACCACTCCCAGCTGGAATTAGTGAAACAGATGGGGTGTTATTTTCAAAACAACAGAATATAATTCGAATAATTTTTTATTCAATTCAAAATTGTGTTTGGAAATATTCCCTCCACAGGCCACCGCCTTCCTCCCTCATAGCTCAAGTGTTGCATTCGGTTTAGATGAGCAATTAGCTCAGTATTATCAATCAGAGAAGAGGAAAGCGCTTTTGACGGGAGCTGCCATCAAGCGGAAAGCTCCGACATTGGGAAGAGCGGTCGTGAAGCAAGTTAGGGTTTGGACCTGTGAGTCAGGATGTGTGTGGCAGACTTAGACGGCTGCAGAATGAAAATGCAGAATTTGAACCATGCAATATTCACTACCATCCACCAAAGGTCGCTGCACCCAGAATGTTTTCGCAAGAGCCCGGATAGCTCAGTCGGTAGAGCATCAGACTTTTAATCTGAGGGTCCAGGGTTCAAGTCCCTGTTCGGGCGATGCTTCTCAATCCCCATGTTAGTAAGGGAGTTTGCTGAGAGTTTATATTATGGAGCGCCTGTTTATTTGTCATTTGAAATTTCGGATTCATGGAGGTTTGGTGGATTTAAAGGAATAGGTTTTGAAACACAGTTTCAGAAACCAGGCAGTGGCACCTGGGAACCATGTGCATTCAAAACTGAATGCCAGAACATGGACTGGGAGATGTGAAGAGTTGGATGAGATCAGGTTGGTGGAGAATTCGGCATAAACAGTGGGCGAGGAGTGCATTGAGATAACCATGTCTACAAATATCAAAGTTCTTGCTGAAGTTTCAACAATCTGATGGAGTAAAGTACATGAGGATTTTTGAAAGCTCCTCTGTTTTATGATAGATTTGCGGGATGTTTGATTCGCTGGCAATGCCAACAGTAATTACCCATTTCATCTTGATCGAGAGATGGTGGCGGTCAGCTCCTTCATTAAATCGCCCCAATCTTGGTGGAATAGGCACATTCACAATGTTGCGAGCGAGGGTGTCACAGGATTCTGGCCCAATGACCCTGGAACGACGCCGATATATTCCCAGGTCAGGATGTGAGTAAATTCACGGGGAAATTTCAGCTGGTCGTATTTGTGCACTGCGATCATTTAATATCAATCAACGATTGATGCTGGCGTGAAGTCATCGAGGCAATGAACACGGAATAAAGCCCATCAATCCCCTGTCTGTTCCAATCCCATTTTCCATCTCAAGGTCAGCGTATTTAACAGATGGCATTCGACAGAAGATGAGTGGGATACTGGCTCCTGTTAGCGAATTGAATTCGACTGGGAGAGAGGTTGCGGGAGACACAGGAGGTAAGTGGGGAAACTCTCCCTCAGTGTACCGGGTCAGGCCCCGGAACGTGGCGACCAGGGGATTTTCACAGTAACTTCATTGCAGTGTTAATTGCAGCCTACTTCGGACACTATTATCAATTATTATTACAAGCCATACAGACTCTCACTTCGGCAAATCGATAACAAACGTCATTTTAACAGCAGAATTTGAAACCTTTGCAAGCTTGACGCTATTTGAAACGTCAGTTCATCGTGTCTCTGCTTAATATTGATAATCAGTTCAATTCACAAGCAGAATGTATCTATAACAAGTTTTACTATCTAGATTAATCGTTTGCTCCATTGATGCAAGTTCTGTCAACTAAGAATATTCCTCAGGGCGCCGAGGTCCCAGGTTAGATCCCGGCCCCGGGTCACTGTCCGTGAGGAGTTTGCACATTCTCCCCGTGTTTGCGAGCGTCTCTCCCCCACAACCCAAAGATGTGCAGCTTAGGTGGTCACACTAAATTGCTCTTTCATTTAAAAAAAATGGATATTCTACATTTACTTTTTTTAATGCCTGGGCTCATTTTTTTTCAGGTGGAGAAGAGAAATTATCCATGTTGTTTTGGACATACCTGTAGTCAACATAAGCAAAGCAGAGGTCGGGGTTAGATAGAGTTAAATGCCTTCTGCGCTGCCCAGTGAGTTTTAATTTTAGACTTTTTTCAAACGAAGAACAGAACTCAAATCTCAAAGGATCCCAGATTGGGATCTGAACTTGCTTTTTTAGTTTGCTCATGGGCCATGGGTGTGCCATCCCATAGCTCATTTCAAAAGATGAGTCAACCACGTTGCTGAGGATTTGGAGTCACAATAAGGCCAGACCAGATCTGGATGTCAGACTTCCTTTCCTGAATGGAATGAAATGAAATGAATATCGCTTATTGTCACAAGTAGGCTTCAAATGAAGTTACTGTGAAAAGCCCCAAGTCGCCACTTTCCGGCGCCTGTTCGAGGAGGCTGGTACGGAACTTGAACTGTGCTGCTGGCTTGTCTTGGTTTGCTTTCATAATCAGCGATTTAGCCCTGTGCTAAACCACTCCCAGCTGGAATTAGTGAAACAGATGGGGTTTTATTTTCAAAACAACAGAATATAATTCGAATAATTTTTTATTCAATTCAAAATTGTGTTTGGAAATATTCCCTCCACAGGCCACCGCCTTCCTCCCTCATAGCTCAAGTGTTGCATTCGGTTTAGATGAGCAATTAGCTCAGTATTATCAATCAGAGAAGAGGAAAGCGCTTTTGACGGGAGCTGCCATCAAGCGGAAAGCTCCGACATTGGGAAGAGCGGTCGTGAAGCAAGTTAGGGTTTGGACCTGTGAGTCAGGATGTGTGTGGCAGACTTAGACGGCTGCAGAATGAAAATGCAGAATTTGAACCATGCAATATTCACTACCATCCACCAAAGGTCGCTGCACCCAGAATGTTTTCGCAAGAGCCCGGATAGCTAAGTCGGTAGAGCAGCAGACTTTTAATCTGAGGGTCCAGGGTTCAAGTCCCTGTTCGGGCGATGCTTCTCAATCCCCATGTTAGTAAGGGAATTTGCTGAGAGTTTATATTATGGAGCGCCTGTTTATTTGTCATTTGAAATTTCGGATTCATGGAGGTTTGGTGGATTTAAAGGAATAGGTTTTGACAAGCGGAATGTTTCTATAACAAGTTTTACTATGCAGATTAATCGTTTGCTCCATTGATGCAAGTTCTGTCAACTAAGAATATTCCTCAGGGCGCCGAGGTCCCAGGTTAGATCCCGGCCCCGGGTCACTGTCCGTGAGGAGTTTGAACATTCTCCCCGTGTTTGCGTGGGTCTCTCCCCCACAACCCAAAGATGTGCAGCTTAGGTGGATTGGTCATACATGCTCTTTCATTGAAAAAAATGGATATTCTACATTTACTTTTTTTAATGCCTGGGCTCATTTTTTTTTCAGGTGGAGAAGAGAAATTATCCATGTTGTTTTGGAAATATCTGTAATCAACATAAGCAAAGCAGAGGTCGGGGTTAGATAGAGTTAAATGCCCTCTGCACTGGCCAGCGATTTTTAATTTTAGACTTTTTTCAAACGAAGAACAGAACCCAAATCTCATAGGATCCCAAAGTGGGATCTGAACTCTTGCATTTTTAGTTTGCTCATGGGCCATGGGTGTGCCATCCCATAGCTAATTTCAAAAGTTGAGTCAACCGCGTTGCTGAGGATTTTGAGTCTCATTAAGGCCAGACCAGATCTGGATGGCAGACTTCCTTTCCTGAATGGAATGAAATGAAATGAAAATCGCTTATTGTCACAAGTAGGCTTCAAATGAAGTTACTGTGAAAAGCCCCAAGTCGCCACTTTCCGGCGCCTGTCTGAAGAGGTTGGTACGGTATTTGAACTGTGCTGCTGGGTTGTCTTGGTTTGCTTTCAAAATCAGCGAATTAGCCCTGTGCTAAACCACTCCCAGCTGGAATTAGTGAAACAGATGGTGTTTTATTTTCAAAACAACAGACTATAATTCGAGTGATTTTTTATTCAATTCAAATTTATGTTTGGAAATATTCCCTCCACAGGCCACCGCCTTCCTCCCTCATAGCGCAAGTTTTGCATTCACTTTAGATGAGCAATTAGCTCAGTATGATCAATTTGTGCTCTCAATCAGAGAAGAGTTTGATGGGAGTTGCCGTCAAGTGGGTAGCTCCGACATTGTGAAGAGCGGTCGTGAATCAAGTTAGGGTTTGGGCCAGTGAGTCAGGATGTGTGTGGCAGACTTAGACGGCTGCAGAATGAAAATGCAGAATTTGAACCATGCAATATTCACTACCATCCACCAAAGGACGCTGCGCTCAGCACGTTTGCAAGAGCCCGGATAGCTCAGTCGGTAGAGCATTAGACTTTTAATCTGAGGGTCCCGGGTTCAAGTCCCTGTTCGGGCGATAATTTTAAGTCTCAATACTAGATGCTAACGTGAACTCGTCGAGTTCGCCTGCTGGGAAAGAGGCCCATCGTCCCATTGTATCTCTGCTGCCCATCAAACCCCTGTCTGTTCCAATCCCACTGTCCATCGACATTGCCCACCGAGGCGGTATGCCGAGTGCCCAGGTGGAGATGGTGAGCAGTTTCAAATTTCAAGGGGGACACCTCCATGTATCTCCAAACAACTATGAATGGACAACAGCGCCATAACTTCCTGAGGAATCTAAGGAGATTCGGCATGTCCACAGTAACTCTCGCCACCTTTCACAGATGCACCATGGAAAGCATCCTATCTGGCTGTGTCACAGCCTGGTATGGCAACTGCTCGGACCAAGACAGCAAGAGTCGTGTCCACAGCCCAGCCCATCAAACAAATGTGCCTACCATCCATTGACTCCATTTGCACCTCCTGCTGTCTGGGAAAGCCGGCAGAATAATCAAAGACCCCTCCCAAACGCTTACTCACTATTCCAACTTCTTCCATTGGGCAGGAGATACAAAAGTTTGAGGACATGCACGAACAGACCCAAAAACAGCTTCTGCCCCGCTGTTACCAGACTCCTAAACGACCCTCTTATGGACTAACCTCATTAACACTACACCCTGTATGCTTCATCCGATGCCGTTGTTTATGTATTTACATTATATGTCTTGTGTTGCCCTATTATGTATTTTCTTTTATTTCCTTTTCTTGCCATGTACTTAATGATCTGTTGAGTTGCTCACAGAAAAGTACTCTTCACTGTACCTCGGTACACGTGACAATAAACAAAATCAAATCAAATAATCTAAACTCTATTGTATGAGTAATATCATAATTGCAAGTATAAATTCTTGCTAATCGCTTTAAGTTTGATCATCAACATTATTAGTGTCAGAAGTAGACGTAAAATAACACTGCAATGTGGTTAATGTCAAAAGCCCCTCGTCGCCACAATGCTCAGGTCGACAGATGGAGAATTTCGAATGCCCAATCCACCTAACAAACACATCTTTGGACTTGTGGGAGGAAACTTGAGCACTCGGAGGAAACCAACGCAGACAAGGGGCGAACGTGCAGACTCCACACAGACAGTGACCCAAGCCGGGAATTCAGCCTGGGTCCCTGGAGCTGTGAAGCAACAGTGCTAACCATGATGCATGAAATATTTATGATATTCAGATTTTGTTTAAATGTTCTGCTGATTATGTATCTTAAGGCGTGCTGAATGTGCATTCCCAAATAGAATTAAAATTTTATCCAGCCTCAATTATCGAGGCTACTTTTATCTGTAATTTCCTGCTTTCCAATTTAAACTCATTGTCATGTTGCAATCAATTCCATCACATTTATATTTAAATACATTTCACTTTGTTTTCTGAATCCATGGTGAATCCTGGCGGGAAATCAGATCTTTTGAAACAGTAATTTATAACGACGCTGTAATGAATGGAGTATTGTTTTCATTGTCAAAACATGTATTGTCAGTGCCGATTGATAACTCCGCCGCCGCCTGCAGTTTCCCCTCCAAGGAACACGCGCCATTTTCACTTGGAACGATATCACAATTCACTCACTCTTGTTGGGTCCAATTCATGGAGCTTCCTTCCCAACAGCTTTGTCGATTCCCCTTCACCACATCGACTGCATGTTTCAGAAATCCACACCACACCCAGTTTCATCGGAATTTAATGAGAGCTTATATTATGGAGGGCTTGTTTATTTCTCATCTGAAATTGCGGATTTATCGTGGTGTGATGGATTTATAGAACTCACCACTATCATGCACATGAAATCTTCTTTCAATGTTCTGATATGAAGGAATTGGACAAAGAATCGCTGTTGATGTGGTGAAGGCTATTGGGTCATAGATTTTTCATAGATTTCACAAGGCAGAAGGAGGCCATTCGCCCCATCTAGACCGCAACAGCTCTTGGAAAGAGCACCCTACCCAAAGCCACACATCCACCCGATCCCCTTAAACCAGTAACCCCACCCAACACTAAGACCAATTTTGGACAGTAAAGGCAATGTTTCATTGCCAATCCACGTAACCTGCTCCTATTTGGACTGTGGGAGGAAACAGAAGCACCCGGAGGAAACCCACGCACACACGGGGAGAACGTGCAGACTCCGCGCAGGCAGTGACCCAAGGCGTGATTCGAACCTCAGACACTGGATCTGTGAAACAATTGTGCTAACCACTATGCTACCGTGCTGCCCTTGGGTGTTTAGAAAGTGAGAGAATGGCGATTAACAGATCAGACCCGCACAGAACCAAATGCAGAACGTAAGTGAGAAATTGGCGAATAGAAAGCAGTCAGTGGGAAAGTTGGGACAGGGACAGGATGCAAACGGGGAATTTGAGATGGGAAAGGATCACGAGATAAAGAGCAATAGTTGGGAAATTTCGAAATATAGTTGTTGTGAAACAAGTAGTGGACCTTTTGACAAAATAATGGTGAAAGAAGTGAATATTTTATAACTGACAAGTCATAATCATGATGCACGCTTCTTAAATGTTGCTAACTCCTTGTCCAAAAGCCTGAATGATAACACTGGGGATCGAACCCAGGATTTTCGGCGTGCAAAGAAGACGTGATAACCACTACACCGTGGAACCAGCAGGTGGCGACCCAGTCGGTTTACATGACTGGAGTTGGTGGCACCATCTTCGATCCAGAAACATTGCAAAGCATCCATTCAGTGGGATTTCCTCAGCTGTCAACACCTGACTTGTTTATATGTATGGTTGCATTTCCATAAAGCCGCAGACAGTTCCCAACTTTTTTACTTTGAGTCAGGCAAATTCCAGAGAAAGAGGCAAATTGAAAGAGCATTTCAATGTCAAGGCGCGGAGGTAAGAACCAGCTCGGTTAGACACAGTGAAGCTTGACTCAGAATGTTGTGTAATTGAGAGTCAGGAGGGACCGTCTCAAATCCAACTGGGAATGATTGTCTGACTGAGGAGGGAAATGCCAAATTTAATCAATGCAAAGTTCGACCAGCCAGTAATGGTGGCAATGGGCAGCACTTTTGAGTGCCCGGGTAGCTCTGTCGGTACACCAACAGACTTTTAATCTGAGGGTCCTGGGTTCAAGTCCCTTTTCGGGCGGTCATTTTAAATCCCAATGATCGATGCTGACGTGCGCTCATGGAGTCAATCAGCTGGGAAAGAGGCCCATCGGCCCATTGTGTCTCTGCTGCCCATCAAACCCCTGTCTGTTCCCAACCCAGTTTCCAGAGCAAGGTCCGTCGCCTTGGCATTCCACAGAGGTCAAAGTCTCATCCAAACTCTTCTGTATCAATAATCACCATTATTACAAGGAGGAATTCTTGTTCATCGCTTTCAAATCGATACTGAAATAATTGCGATACTCTGATTCTGCTTGCATTATTTTTTGCTGGCTTTGTGTTTTGAGGCGAGTTGAATGTGATTTCCAGCATTTTCAAAATTTGAATTTCACCCGGCCCCAATAAACGAAGCTGTTTCATTTTATTCTTTCCTGCTGTCCAATTAAAGCTCGTGTTATTCTGGATAACTGGGGCTCTTTCTGGGGAAGGTGGGACCTCTATAGACAGGATGGTCTACATCTGAACCTGAGGGGCACCAATATCCTGGGGGGGAGATTTGTTAGTACTCTTTGGGGGGGTTTAAACTAATTCAGCAGGGGCATGGGAACCTGGATTGTAGTTTTGGGGTGCGAGAGATTGAGAGTAGAGAGGTCAGGAGCGCAGTTTTGACTTCGCAGGAGGGCGGCAGTGTTCAGGTCTGTGGTTTGAAGTGTGTCTATTTCAATGCCAGGAGTATACGAAATAAGGTAGGGGAACTGGCAGCATGGGTTGGTACCTGGGACTTCGATGTTGTGGCCATTTCAGAGACATGGATAGAGCAGGGACAGGAATGGTTGTTGCAGGTTCCGGGGTTTAGGTGCTTTAGTAAGGTCAGAGAAGGGGGCAAAAGAGGGGGAGGTGTGGCGCTGCTAGTCAAGGACAGTATTACGGTGGTAGAAAGGATGCAAGATGGGGACTCTTCTTCCGAGGTAGTATGGGCTGAGGTTAGAAACAGGAAAGGAGAGGTCACCCTGTTGGGAGTTTTCTATAGGCCACCTAATAGTTCTAGAGATGTAGAGGAAAGGATGGCGAAGATGATTCTGGAAAAGAGCGAAAGTAACAGGGTAGTTGTTATGGGAGACTTTAACTTTCCTAATATTGACTGGAAAAGATATAGTTCGAGTACATTGGATGGGTCGTTCTTTGTACAATGTGTGCAGGAGGGTTTTCTGACACAATATGTTGACAGGCCAACAAGAGGTGAGGCCACTTTGGATTTGGTTTTGGGTAATGAACCAGGCCAGGTGTTAGATCTGGAGGTAGGTGAACACTTTGGAGACAGTGACCACAATTCGGTGACCTTTACGTTAGTGATGGAAAGGGATAAGTATACCCCGCAGAGCAAGAGTTATAGCTGGGGGAAGGGCAATTATGATGCCATTAGACATGACTTAGGATGTGTTGGTTGGAGAAGTAGGCTGCAAGGGTTGGGCACACTGGATATGTGGAGCTTGTTCAAGGAACAGCTATTGCATGTTCTTGATAAGTACGTACCAGTCAGGCAGGGAGGAAGGGGTCGAGCGAGGGAACCGTGGTTTACCAAAGAAGTGGAATCTCTTGTTAAGAGGAAGAAGGAGGCCTATGTGAAGATGAGGCGTGAAGTTTCAGTTGGGGCGCTTGATAGTTACAAGGAAGCGAGGAAGGATCTAAAGAGAGAGCTGAGACGAGCAAGGAGGGGACATGAGAAGTCTTTGGCAGGTAGGATCAAGGAAAACCCAAAAGCTTTCTATAGGTATGTCAGGAATAAAAGAATGACTAAGGTAAGAGTAGGGCCAGTCAAGGACAGTGGTGGGAAGTTGTGTGTGGAGGCTGAGGAGATAAGCGAGATACTAAATGAATACTTTTCGTCAGTATTCACTCAAGAAAAAGATAATATTGTGGAGGAGAATGCTGAGACCCAGGCTATTAGAATAGATGGCATTGAGGTGCGTAGGGAAGAAGTGTTGGCAATTCTGGACAAGGTGAAAATAGATAAGTCCCCGGGGCCGGATGGGATTTATCCTAGGATTCTCTGGGAAGCCAGGGAAGAGATTGCTGAGCCTTTGGCTTTGATTTTTAGGTCATCATTGGCTACAGGAATAGTGCCAGAGGACTGGAGGATAGCAAATGTGGTCCCTTTGTTCAAGAAGGGGAGTAGAGATAACCCCGGTAACTATAGGCCGGTGAGCCTAACGTCTGTGGTGGGTAAAGTCTTGGAGAGGATTATAAAAGATACGATTTATAATCATCTAGATAGGAATAATATGATTAGGGATAGTCAGCATGGTTTTGTGAAGGGTAGGTCATGCCTCACAAACCTTATCGAGTTCTTTGAGAAGGTGACTGAACAGGTAGACGAGGGTAGAGCAGTTGATGTGGTGTATATGGACTTCAGTAAAGCGTTTGATAAGGTTCCCCACGGTCGGCTATTGCAGAAAATACGGAGGCTGGGGATTGAGGGTGATTTAGAGATGTGGATCAGAAATTGGCTAGTTGAAAGAAGACAGAGAGTGTTAGTTGATGGGAAATGTTCAGAATGGAGTTCAGTTACGAGTGGCGTACCACAAGGATCTGTTCTGGGGCCGTTGCTGTTTGTCATTTTTATAAATGACCTAGAGGAGGGCGCAGAAGGATGGGTGAGTAAATTTGCAGACGACACTAAAGTCGGTGGAGTTGTAGACAGTGCGGAAGGATGTTGCAGGTTACAGAGGGACATAGATAAGCTGCAGAGCTGGGCTGAGAGGTGGCAAATGGAGTTTAATGTGGAGAAGTGTGAGGTGATTCACTTTGGAAAGAATAACAGGAATGCGGAATATTTGGCTAATGGTAAAATTCTTGGTAGTGTGGATGAGCAGAGGGATCTCGGTGTCCATGTACATAGATCCCTGAAAGTTGCCACCCAGGTTGATAGGGTTGTGAAGAAGGCCTATGGTGTGTTGGCCTTTATTGGTAGAGGGATTGAGTTCCGGAGCCATGAGGTCATGATGCAGCTGTACCAAACTCTGGTACGGCCGCATTTGGAGTATTGCGTACAGTTCTGGTCGCCTCATTATAGGAAGGACGTGGAAGCTTTGGAACGGGTGCAGAGGAGATTTACCAGGATGTTGCCTGGTATGGAGGGAAAATCTTATGAGGAAAGGCTGATGGACTTGAGGTTGTTTTCGTTAGAGAGAAGAAGGTTAAGAGGTGACTTAATAGAGGCATACAAAATGATCAGAGGGTTAGATAGGGTGGACAGCGAGAGCCTTCTCCCGCGGATGGAGGTGGCTAGCACGAGGGGACATAGCCTTAAATTGAGGGGTAATAGATATAGGACAGAGGTCAGAGGTGGGTTTTTTACGCAAAGAGTGGTGAGGCCGTGGAATGCCCTACCTGCAACAGTAGTGAACTCGCCAACATTGAGGGCATTTAAAAATTTATTGGATAAGCATATGGATGATAAGGGCATAGTGTAGGTTAGATGGCCTTTAGTTTTTTTTTCCATGTCGGTGCAACATCGAGGGCCGAAGGGCCTGTACTGCGCTGTATCGTTCTATGTTCTATGTTCTATGTTCTATATATGCCAATCAATTCCATCACATTTATATTTAAACACTTCACTTTGTTTTCTGAATCCATGGTGAATCCTGGCGGGAAATCAGATCTTTTAAATCAGTAATTTATAACGACGTTGTAATGAATGGAGTTTTCTTTGGCAAAACATGTATTGTCAGTACGGGTTAATAACTTCGCCGCCGCCTGCAGTTTCCTCTCCAAGGAACACGCGCCATTTTCACTTGGAACGATATCACCATTCACTCACTCTTGTTGGATCCAATTCATGGAGCTTCCTTCCTAACAGCTTTGTGGGTGCCCCTTCACCACATGGACTGCGTTTCAGAAATCAATACCGCAACCAGTTTCATGAGAATTTAATGAGAGCTTATATCATCTGAAATTGCAGATTTAGCGAGATGTGATGAAATGAAATGAAAATCGCTTATTGTCACGAGTAGGCTTCAATGAAGTTACTGTGAAAAGCCCCTAGTCGCCACATTCCGGCGCCTGTCCGGGGAGGCTGGTACGGGAATCGAACGGTGCTGCTGGCCTGCTTGGTCTGCTTTAAAAGCCAGTGATTTCGCCTGGTGTGCGAAACCAGCCCCTGTATGGATTTAAAGAACTCACCACTATAATGCCCAGGAAATCTTCTTTAAATGTTCTCATATAGAGGAATTGGACAAAACCTGACTGCTGCTGTAGTGAAGGCTATTGGGTCATAGATTGTACAGTGCAGAAGGAGGCCATTGGGCCCATCGAGACCGCACCAGCTCTTGGAAAGAGCACCCGACCCAATTCCACACTTCCACCCGATCCGCTTAACCCAGTAACCCCACCCAACACTAAGGGCAATTTTGGACACTAAGGGCAATTTATCATGGCTAATCCACCTAACCTGCACATATTTGGACTGGGGGAGGAAACCGGAGCACCCGGTGAAAGCCCACACAGAGAATGTGCAGACTCCGCACAGAAAGTGACGCAAACCGGAATCGAACCTGGAACCGTGCAGCTGTGAAGCAATTGTGCTAACCACTATTCTACCGTGCTGCCCTTAGTTGTGTAGCAAGAGAGAAAATCGATTAACAGATCGGGCCCGCACAGAACCAAATGCAGAGCGTGAGTGAGACATTGGCGAATAGAAACCAGTCAGTGGGAAAGTTGGGACAGGAACAGGATGCAAACGGGGAATTTGAGATGGGAGAGAATCACGAGATAAAGAGCAATAGTTGGGAAATTTCGAAAAATATTTGTTAGTAAACAAGTAGTGGACCTTTGGGTAAATAATGGTGAAGGAAGTCAATATTTAATAACTCACATGTAATAATTATGATGCACCCTTCTTAAATGTTGCCAACTCCTTGTCCAAAAGCAGCAACGATTTCACTCGCGTTCAGCTGACTGTTCCCAACTTTTTTGATTTGAGACAGGCAAATTCCAGAAAAAGAGGCAAATTGAAAGAGCATTTCAATCTCAGGGCGCGGAGGTAAGAACCAGCTCTGTTGGACACAGCGACGCTTGACTCAGGATGTTGAGTAATTGATTCAGGAGGGACCGCCTCAAACCCAACTGTGAATGATTTTCTGACTGAGAAGGGAAATGCCAAATTTAATCAATGCAAAGTTCGACCAGTCAGTAATGGTGCCTATGGGCAAGGAGTGCATTGGGATAACCAAGTCTACAAATATCAAAGTTCTTGCTGAAGTTTCAACAAACTGATGGAGTAAAGTACATGAGTTGTCGGTCAATGGATATGAGGGATGAATCGGCGGCCTTTATGATGGGGCAGCTCGATTTTTAAAAGCACCTCTGTTTTATGATAGATTTGCGGGATGTGGGCGTCGTTGGCAATGCCAACAGTTATTACCCATTCCTTCTTGCCCTTGAGATGATGGCGGTCAGCTCCTTCATTAAATCGCTGCAATGGCTGAGGAATAGGCACATTCACAATGTTGCGCGAGAGGGTGTCACAGTATTCTGGCCCAATGACTCTGGAACGACGCCGATATATTCCCAGGTCAGGATGTGATTAAATTAACGTGTAAACCTCTGCTGGTCGTGTTCCTGGGAATCTAATGCTGGCAACCTTCCAGCGGTCATGGAGATTTTCTCCTAACATAAGAAGTGAACTTTGACGAGTTCCTGCAGCGAACTTCTTTACATTGTGCACTGCGATCATTTCAAATCAAGTCAAGTCATCGAGAAAATGAACACGAAATGAACCCCATCCACCCATTGTGTCTGTGCTGGCCCTCAAACTCCTGTCTGTTCCAATCCCATTTTCTAGCTCAAGGCCCGCGCGTTTATCAGATGGAATCAGACAGAAGGTAAGTGGGAGAGTGGCTCGTGTTGGCGAATTGAATCCGACCGGGAGAAAATTTGCGGGAGAGACAGGAGGTAAATAGGGAAATTCTCCCGCAGTGTAGCGCGACAGGCGCAGGAATGTGGCGACGAAGGGATTTTCACAGTAACTTCATTGCAGTGTTAAATTAAGCCTGCTTCTGACTCTAATAAAGATTAATATCAATTATTATTACAAGCCATACATACTCTCACTTCAGCAAATCGATAACAAACGTAATTTTAACAGCAGAATTTGAAACCTTTGCAAGCTTGACGCTGTTTTGAAATGTCAGTTCATCATGTTTTTGCTTTATATTGATATTCAGTTGAATTGACAAGCAGACGAACATAGGCTGTCAGGGAAGGACACAAGTGAAATGTGGAACTTGTTCAAGGAACAGGAACTGCGTGTCTTTGATATATATGTCCCTGTCAGGCAGGGAAGAGATGGTCGAGTGAGGGAACCATGGCTGACAAGGGAGGTTGAATGTCTTGTTAAGAGGAAGAAGGAGACTTATGTAAGGCTGAGGAAACAAGGTTCAGATGGGCGCTGGAGGGATACAATATAGCCAGGAGGGAACTGAAAAAAGGGATTAGGAGAGCTAAGAGAGGGCATGAAAAATCTTTGGCGGGTAGGATCAAGGAAAACCCCAAGGCCTTTTACACATATGTGAGAAATATGAGAATGACTAGAGCGAGCGTAGGTCCGGTCATGGACAGTAGCGGGAGATTTTGTATTGAGTCTGAAGAGATAGGAGAGGTCTTGAACAAGTATTTTTCTTCAGTATTTACAAACGAGAGGGGCCATATTGTTGGAGAGGACAGTGTGAAACAGACTGGTAATCTCGAGGAGATACTTGTTAGGAAGGAAGATGTGTTGGGCGTTTTGAAAAACTTGAGGATAGACAAGTCCCCCGGGCCTGACGGGATGTATCCAAGGATTCTATGGGAGGCAAGAAATCAAATTGCAGAGACGTTGGCAATGATCTTTTCATCCTCGCTATCAACAGGGGTGGTACCAGAGGATTGGAGAGTGGTGAATGTCGTGCCCCTTTTCAAAAACGGGAATGGGATAACGCTGGGAACTACAGGCCAGTTAGTCTTACTTCGGTGGTAGGCAAAGTAATGGAAAGGGTACTGAGGGATAGGATTTCTGAGCATCTGGAAAGACACTGCTTGATTAGGGATAGTCAGCACGGATTTGTGAGGGGTAGGGCTTGCCTTACAAGTCTTATTGCCTTCTTTGAGGAGGTGACCAAGCATGTGGATGAAGGTAAAGCAGTGGATGTAGTGTACATGGATTTTAGTGAGGTATTTGATAAGGTTCCCCATGGTAGGCTTATGCAGAAAATAAGGAGGCATGGGATAGTGGGAAATTTGGCCAGTTGGATAACGAACTGGGTAACCGATAGAAGACAGAGAGTGGTGGTGGGTGGCAAATATTCAGCCTGGAGCCCAGTTACCATTGGCGTACCACCGGGATGAGTTCTGGGTCCTCTGCTGTTTGTGATATTCATTAACGACTCGGATGAGGGAGTTGAAGGGTGGGTCAGTAAATTTGCATATGAAACGAAGATTGGTGGAGTTGTGGATAGTGAGGAGGGCTGTTGTCGGCTGCAAAGAGAGATAGATAAGATGCAGAGCTGGGCTGAGAAGTGGCAGATGGAGTTTAACCCTGACAAGTGTGAGGTTTTCCATTTTGGAAGTACAAATATGAATGCGGAATACAGGGTTAACGGTAGGGATCTTGGCAATGTAGAGGAGCAGAGAGATCTTGGGGTCTATATTCACAGATCTTTGAAAATTGCCGCTCAAGTGGATAGAGCTGTGAAGAAGGCCTACATTGTGCAAGCGTTCATTAGCAGAGGAACTGAATTTAGCCTTGAGGTGATGATGCAGCTGTACAAAACCTTGGTCAGGCCACATTTGGAGTACTGTGTGCAGTTCTGGTCACCTCACTTTAGGAACGATGTGGAAGCTTTGGAAAAGGTGCAAAGGAGATTTACCAGGAGGTTGCTTGGAATGGAGAGTAGGTCTTTCGAGGAAAGGTTGAGGGTGCTAGGCCTTTTCTCATTAGAACGGAAAAGGATTAGGGGCGACTTGATAGAGGTTTATAAGATGGTCAGGGGAATAGATAGAGTAGACAGTCAGAGACTTTTTCCCCGGGTGGAAAAAAACATTACAAGGAGACATAAATTTAAGGTAAATGGTGGAATATATAGGGGGGATGTCAGAGGTAGGTTCTTTACCCAGAGAGTAGCGGGGGCATGGAATGCACTGCCTGTGGAAGTAGTTGAGTCAGAAACATTCGGAACCTTCAAGCTGCTATTGGATAGGTACATGGATTAGGGTACAATAATGGAATGTAGATTAATTTCTTCTTACGGGCAGCACGGTAGCATTGTGGATAGCACAATTGCTTCACAGTTCCAGGGTCCCAAGTTCGATTTAGACTTGTGTCACTGTCTGTGTGGAGTCTGCACATCCTCCCCGTGTGTGCGTGGGTTTCCTCTGGGTACTCCGGTTTCCTCCCACAGTCCAAAGATGTGCATGTTGGGTCGATTGGTTATGATAAATTACCCTTAAAGTGTCCAAAATTCTATGATTAACCTAGGATAAAAGTTTGGCACAACATCGTGGGCCGAAAGGCCTGTTCTGTGCTCTATTTCTCTATCTCCATCTCTAATCAAACAGATGAGGTTTCATTTTTAAAACAATAGACTTTAATTCGGGTTATTTTTTATTCAAGTCTAATTTGTTATTGGAAAGATTCCCTCCACAGGCCACCGCCTTCCTCCCTTCTAGCACAAGTGTTGCATTCACTTTAGATGAGCAATTAGCCCAGTATTATCAATTATTGCTCTCAATCAGAGAAGACGAAAGCGCGTTTGATGGGATCTGGCGTCAAGTGGGAAGCTCCGGCATTGGGAAGAGCGGCCGTGAAGCAAGTTAGGGTTTGGGTCAATGAGTCAGGATGTGTGTGGCAGACTTGGACGGCTGCAGAATGAAAATGGAGAATTTAACCATGCAATATTCCCTGCCATCCACCAAAGGTCGCTGTGCTCACTTGATTTGCAAGAGCCCGGATAGCTCAGTCGGTAGAGCATCAGACTTTTAATCTGAGGGTACAGGGTTCAAGTCCCTGTTCCGGCGATTACTTTTAAGTCTCAATGAATGATGGTGACGTGAACTCGTCGGGTTAATCTGCTGGGAAAGAGGCCCATCCGCCCATTGTGTCTCTGCTGCCCATCAATCCCCTGTCTGTTCCAATCCCATTTTGCAACGCAAGGTCCAGCGCCATTGCCCACTGTGGCGGTATGCTGAGGGCCGATGTGGAGATGGGTAGCAGTTTCAAATTCCGAAGGGTGCACAGCTCCAAAAATCTGTCCTGGCCCATCCACGTCGCCACTGCCAACCAGAAAGCGCAACAGCGCTTAGACTTCCTGAAGAAACTCAGGAAATTCGGCATGTCCACATTAGCTCTCATCAACATTCACAGATTCAACATAGAAGCATCCTATCTGGCTGCAGCACAGCCTGGTATGGCAACTGCTCGGCCCAAGACCGCAATAAACTTCAGACAGTAGTGAACACAGCCCAGTCCATCACACGAACCTGCCTCCCATCCATAGACTCCATCTACACCTCCTGCTGTCTGGGACAGCGGGCAGCATAATGAAAGACCCTTCCCAAATTCTTACTCACTCTTCCAACTTCTTCCATCGAGCAGGAAATACAAAAGTTCGAAGACACGCACGAACAGACTCAAAAACAGCTTCTGTCCCGTTGTTACTAGACTCCTAAATGACCCTCTTATGGACTGACCTCATTAACACTACACCCTGTATGCTTCATCCGATGCCAGTGTTTATGTAGTTACATTATATGTCTTGTGTTGCCCTATTATGTATTTTATTTTATTTCCTTTTCTTCCCATGTACTTAATGATCTGTTGAGTTGCTCACAGAAAAATACTCTTCACTGTACCTCGGTACACGTGACAATAAACAAAATCAAATCAAATCATCTAAACTCTATTGTATGAATAATATCATCATTGCAAGGATATATTCTTGCTCATCGCTTTAAGATTGATCATCAACATTATTAGTGTCAGACGTAGACGTACAATAACACTGCAATGAGGTTACTGTGAAAATCCTCTCGTCGCCACAATCGGGCGCCTGTTCAGGTAGACAGAGGGAGAATTTAGAATGCCCAATACACCTAACAAACACATTTTTGGACTTGTGGGAGGAATCTTGAACACGGAGGAAACCACGCAGACAAGGGGCGAACGTACCTACAGAGACCCAATCCGGAATTCAGCCTTGGACCGTTTAGCTGTGAAGCAACAGTGCTCAGCATGATGCATGAAATATTTATTGTATTCAGATTTTGTTTGAATTTTCTGCTGATTATCTATCTTAAGGGGTGCTGAATGTATATCCCCACATGTTCAGAATTCAAATTTTATCCAGCCTCAATAATCGAGGCTATTTTTATCTGTCATTTCCTGCTTTCCTATTAAAACTCATTGTTATGTTGCAATCAATTCCATCACATTTATATTTAAATACATTTCCCTATGTTTTCTGAATCCATGGTGAATCTTGGCGGGAAATCAGATCTTTTAAAACAGTAATTTATATCGACTTTGTAATGAATGGAGTATTGTTTTCATTTTACATAGATTTTACAGTGCAGAAGGAGGCCATTCGCCCCATAGAGACCGCACCAGCTCTTGGAAAGAGTACCCTACCCAAAGCCACAATTCCACCCGATCCCCTTAACCCAGTAACCCCACCCAATACTAATGGCAATTTTGGACACTAAGGGCAATTTATCATGGCCAATCCATGTAACCTGCTCCTATTTGGGCTGTGGGAGGAAACCGGAGCACCCGGAGGAAACCCACGCACACACTGGGAGAACGTGCAGACTCCGCACAGACAGTGACCCAAGGTGTGATTCGAACCTCAGACGCTGGAGCTGTGAAACAATTGTGCTAACCACTATGCTACCGTGCTGCCCTTGGGTGTTTAGTAAGTGAGAGAATGGCGATTAACAGATCGGGCCCGCACAGGACCAAATGCAGAACGGGAGTGAGAAATTGGCGAATGGAAACCTGTCAGTGGAAAAGTTGGGACAGGGACAGGATGCAAACGGGGAATTTGAGATGGCAAAGGATCACGAGATGAAGAGCAATAGTTGGAAAATTTCGAAATAGATTTGTTGTGAAACAAATAGTGGACCTTTGGGTAAATAATGGTGAACATAGAACAGTACAGCACAGAACAGGCCCTTCGGCCCTCAATGTTGTGCCGAGCAATGATCACCCCACTTAAAACCACGTAACCCGGATACCCGTAACCCAACAATCCCCCCATTAACCTTACACTACGGGCAATTTAGCATGGCCAATCCACCTAACCCGCACATCTTTGGACTGTGGGAGGAAACCGGAGCACCCGGAGGAAACCCACGCACACACGGGGAGGACGTGCAGACTCCACACAGACAGTGACCCAGCCGGGAATCGAACCTGGGACCCTGGAGCTGTGAAGCATTGATGCTAACCACCATGCTACCGTGAAAGAAGTGAATATTTTATAACTCACAGCTCATAACCATGATGCACGCTTCTTAAATGTTGCCAACTCCTTGTCCAAAAGCAGCAATGATTCCACTGGGTCTCGGACCCAGGAACTTCTGCGTATAAAGCAGACGTGATAACCACTACACCATGGAACCAGCAGGTGGCGCCCCATTCTGTTTACATGACTGGAGTTGGTGGCACCATCTTCGATCCAGAAACATTGCAATGCGTCCATTTACTGGGATTTGCTCAGCTGTCAAACCTGACTTGTTTATATATACAGTAGCATTTCCATAAACCCGCAGACTGTTCCCAACTTTTTTGATTTGAGTCAGGCAAATTCCAGAAACAGAGCCCGATTGAAAGAGTCAATGTTAGGGCGCGGAGGTAAGAACCAGCTCTGTTAGACACAGTGAAGCTTGACTCAGAATGTTGAATAATTGAGAGTCAGGAGGGACCGTCTCAAACCCAACTGGCAATGAATGTCGAACTGAGGAGGGAAATGCCAAATTTAATCAATGCAACGTTCGACAAGCCAGTAATGGTGGCCTTTCTCACGGCCCGGATAGCTCAGTCGGTAGAGCATCAGACTTTTAATCTGAGGGTCCAGGGTTCAAGTCCCTGTTCGGGTGATCATTTTAAATCCCAATGACAGCAAGGGAATTTGCTGAGAGTTCATATTATGGAGCGCATGTTTATTTGTCATCTGAAATTTCGCATTCATGGAGGTGTGGTGGATTTAAAGGAATAGATTTTGAAACACAATTTCAGAAACCAGGCATGGCTCCTGGGAAACATGTGCATCCAAAAGGGAATGCGAGACCATGGACTGGGAGATGTGGAGTTGGATGAGATCAGGTTGATGGAGAATTCGGTATAAACAGTGGGCGAGGAGTGCATTGGGACAACCAAGTCTACAAATATCAAAGTTCTTGCTGAAGTTTCAACAACCTGATGGAGTAAAGTACATGAGGTGTCAGTCAATGGATATGAGGGAGGAACCGGCGGTCTTTGTGAGCTTGATTTTTAAAAGCTCCTGTTTTATGATAGGTTTGCGGGATGTGGGCGTAGCTGGCAATGCCAACAGTTATTAGCCATTGCTTCTTGCCCGAGAGATGGTGGCTGTCAGCTACTTCATTAAATCGCTGCAATGGCTGAGGAATAGGCACATTCACAATGTTGCGAGAGAAGAGTCACAGGATTCTGGCCCAATGACTCTGGAACGACACCGATATATTCCCAGATCAGGATGTGAGTACATTCACGGGAAAACCTCTGCTGGTCGTGTTCCTGTGAATCAAATGCTGGCAACCTTCCAGTGGTCATGGAGATTTTCTCCTAACATCAGAAGTGAACTTTGACGAGTTCCGTCAGCGAACTTCTTTACGTTGGTCACTGCGATCATTTCAAATCAATCAATGATTGATGCTGCCGTCAAGTCATCGAGGCAATAAACACGGAATGAACCCCATCCGCCCATTGTGTCTGTGCTGGCCCTCAAACTCCTCTCTGTTCCAATCCCGTTTTCCAGCTCAAGGTCCGCGCGTTTAACAGATGGCATCCGACAGAAGGTGATTGAGAGAGTGGCTCCTGTTGGCGAATTGAATTCGACCGGGAGATCAGTTGCGGGAGACACAGGAGGTAAATGGGGAAATTCTCCCTCAGTGTACCCGGTCAGGCGCCGGAATGTGGCGACTAGGAGAATTTCACAGTAACTTCATTGCAGTGCTAATTTCAGCCTACTTCGGGCACTATTATCAATTATTATTACAAGCCATACAGACTCTCACTTCGGCAAATCGATAACAAACGTAATTTTAACAGCAGGATTTGAAAACTTTGCAAGCTTTGACGCTATTTGAAACGTCAGTTCATCACGTTTTTGCTTAATATTGATATTCGGTTCAATTGACAAGCGGAATGTTTCTATAATACGTTTTACTATGCAGATTAAACGTTTGCTCTATTGATGCAAGTTCTGTCAACAAAGAATGTTCCTCAGGTCGCCGCGGTCCCAGGTTCGATCCCGGCCCCGAGTCACTGTCCGTGTGGAGTTTGCACGTTCTCCCCGTGTCTGCGTGAGTGTCTCCCGCACAACCCAAAGTTGTGCCGCTTAGGTGGATTGGCCACACTAAATTGTCCTTTAATTGAAAAAAAATGGATAACCTACATTTACTTTTTTTAATGCCTGGGCTCATTTGTTTTCAGGTGGAGAAGATAAATTAGCCATGTTGTCTTGGACATATCTGTAATCAACATAAGCAAAGCAGAGGTCGGGGTTAGATCGAATAAAATGCCCTCTGCACTGCACAGCGAGTTTTAATTTTAGACTTTTTTCAAACGAAGAACAGAACTCAAATCTCATAGGATCCCAGAGTGGGATCTGAACTCTTGTTTTTTTTATTTTGCTCATTTCCGTCATGGGCTGTGGGTGTGCCATCCCATAGCCTATTTCAAAAGAAGAATCAACCACGTTGCTGAGGATTTGGAGTCTCATTTAGGCCAGACCAGATCTGGATGGCAGACGTCCTTTCCTGAATGGAATGAAATGAAATGAAAATCGCTTATTGTCCCAAGTAGGCTTCAAATGAAGTTACTGTGAAAAGCCACTTTCCGGCCCCTGTTCGAGCGGGCTGGCACGGGACATGAACTGTGCTGTTGGCTTGTCTTGAATTGATTTCAACGTCAGCGATTTAGCCTTGTGCTAAACCACTCCCAGCTGGAATTAAAGAAACAGATGGGGTTTTATTTTCAAAACAATAGACTTTAATTCGTCTTATTTTTTATTCAATTCAAAATTGTGTTTGGAAAGATTCCCTCCACAGGCCACCGCCTTCCTCCCTTATAGCGCAAGTGTTGCATTCACTTTAGATGAGCAATTAGCTCAGTATTATCAATCTTTGATCTCAATCAGAGAAGAGGAAAGCGCGTTTGATGGGAGCTGCCGTCAAGCGGAAAGCTCCGACATTGGGAAGAGCGGTGGTGAAGCAAGTTAGGGTTTGGGCCAGTGAGTCAGGATGTGTGTGGCAGTCTTGGACGGCCTCTGGGAAAGAGGCCAACCGGCCCAATTTGTCTCTGCTGCCTTCATGTCTGTTCCAATCCCATTTTCCAACACGAGGTCCAGCGCCATTGCCCACTGAGGTGGTATGCCGAGTGCTCAGGTGGAGATGGTTAGCTGTTCCAAAAGCCTAGGGGAACACAGCTTCAAAAATCTGTCCTGGTCCATCCAAGTCGCTCCTACCACCAAGAAAGGACAACAGTGCCAATACTTCCTGAGGAATTAAAGGAAATTCGGCATGTCCACAGTAACTCTCACCACCTTTCTCAGATGCACCATGGAAAGCATCCCATCTGGCTGCATCACAGCCTGGTATGGCAACTGCCCGGCCCAAGACAGCAAGAGTCGTGTACACCGCCCAGCCCATCAAACGAATGTTCCTCCCAGCCATTGACTCCATTTGCACCTCCTGCTGTCTGGGAAAGCGGGCAGAATAATCAAAGACCCCTCCCAAACGCTTACTCACTATTCCAACTTCTTCCATTGGGCAGGAGATGCAAAAGTTTGAAGACACGCACGAACAGACCCAAAAACAGATTCTTTCCCGCTGTTACCAGAGTCCTAAACGACCCTCTTATGGACTCACCTCATTCACACTACACCCTGTATGCTTCATCCGATGCCGGTATTTATGTAGTTACATTATATGTCTTGTGTTGCCCTATTATGTATTTTCTTTTATTTCCTTTCCTTCCCATGTACTTAATGATCTGTTGAGTTGCTCACAGAAAAATACGTTTCACTGTACCTCGGTATACGTGGCATTAAACAAAATCAAATCAAATAATCTCAACTCTATTGTATGAATAATATCAGTTTTGCCAGGAGAAATTATTGCTTATCGCTTTAAGATTGATAATCAACAATCTTTATTAGTGTCACAAGTAGGCTGACAATAACACTGCAATGAGGTTACTGTGAAAAGCCTCTCGTCGCCACAATCCGGCGCCTGTTCAGGTAGACAGAGGGAGAATTCAGAATGCCCAATTCACCGAACAAACACATCTTTGGACTTGTGGGAGTAAACTTGAGCACTCGGAGGAAACCCACGCAGACAAGGGGCGAACGTGCAGACTCCGCACCGACAGTGACCCAAGCCGGGAATTGAGCCTGGGTCCCTGGAGCTGTGAAGCAACAGTGCTAACCATGATACATGAAATATTTATGATATTCAGATTTTTTTGGAATGTTCTGCTGATTATGTATCTTAAGGCGTGCTGAATGTGCATTCCCAAATGTTCCGAATTCAAATTTCATCCAGCCTCAATAATCGAGGCTACTTTTATCTGTCATTTCCTGCTTTCGAATTAAAATTCATTGTCATATTGCAATCAATTCCGTCACATTTATATTTAAATACACATCACTTTTCTTTCTGAATCCATGGTGAATCCTGGCAGGAAATCCGATGTTTTACAACAGTAACTTATAACGACTTTGTAATGAATTGAGTATTGTTTTCATTGGCAAAACATGTATTGTCAGTTCCGATTGATAACTCCGCCGCCACCTGCAGTTTCCCCTCCAAGGAACACATTCCATTTTCACTTGGAAAGATATCATTCATTCACTCACTCTTGTTGGGTCCAATTCATGGAGCTTCCTTCCTAACAGCTCCCTACACCACATCGACTGCAAGTTTCAGAGATCGACACCACACCCAGTTTCATGGGAATTTAATGAGAACTTATATCATGGAGCGCTTGTTTATTTGTCATCTGAAATTGCGGATTTATCGAGGTGTGACGGATTTAAAGAACTCACCACTATAATGCCCAGGAAATCTTCTTTCAATGTTCTAATATAAAGGAATTGGATAAAGAATCGCTGTTGATGTGGTGAAGGCTATTGGGTCATAGATTTTACAGTGCAGAAGGAGGCCATTCGGCCCATCGAGACCGCACCAGCTTTTGGAAAGAGCACCCTACCCAATCCCACACTTCCTGCCGATCCGCTTAAGCCAGTAACCCCACCCAACACTAAGGGCCATTTTGGACAATATGGGCAATTTATCATGGCCAATCCACCTAACCTGCACATCTTTGGACGGTGGGATGACACCGGAGCACCCGCAATAATACCACGCACACACAGGGAGAACGCGCAGACACCGCACAGACAGTGACCCAAGCCCGGATACAAACCTCCGACACTGGAGCTTTGAAACAATTGTGCTAACCACTATGCTACCGTGCTGCCCTTGGGTGTTTAGAAAGTGAGAGAATGGCGATTAACAGATCGGACCCGCACCGAACCAAATGCAGAACGTGAGTGAGAAATTGGCGAATAGAAACCAGTCAGTGGGAAAGTTGAGGCAGGGACAGGATGCAAACGGGGAATTTGAGATGGGAAAGGATCACGAGATAAAGAGCAATAGTTGGCAAATTTCGAAAAATGTTTGTTGGTGAGCAAGCAGTGGAACTCTGGGTAAATCATGGTGAAGAAAGTGAATATTCAATAACTCACAAGACGTAGCCATGATGCACGCTTCTTAAATGTTGCCAAACCCCGAACTAAAAGAGCAATAGTTGGCAAATTTCGAAAAATATTTGTTGGTGAGCAAGCAGTGGAACTCTGGGTAAATCATGGTGAAGAAAGTGAATATTCAATAACTCACAAGTCGGAGCCATGATGCACGCTTCTTAAATGTTGCCAAACCCCGAACTAAAAGCAGCAATGATTCCACTGGGGCTCGAACCCAGGACCTTCTGCGTGTAAAGCAGACGTGATAACCACTACACCATGGAACCAGCTGGTGGGGCCCCATTCTGTTTACATGACTGGAGTTGGTGGCAGTATGCTTCGCTCCAGAAACATTGCAAAGCCTCCATTCAGTGGGATTTGCTCAGCTGTCAACACCTGACTTGTTTATATATGTTAGCGTTTCCCATAAAGTCGCCTTCAGCTGATTGTTCCCAACTTTCTTGATTTGAGTCCGGTAAATTCCAGAAAAAGAGGCAATTTGAAAGAGCATTTCAATGTTAGGGCGCGGAGGTAAGAACCAGCTCTGTTGGACACAGCGAAGCTTGACTCAGAATGTTGTGTAATTGAGAGTCAGGAGGGACCGTCTCAAATCCAACTGGGAATGGTTGTCTGACTGAGTAGAGAAATGCTTAATTTAATCAATGCAAACTTCGACCAGCCAGTAATGGTGGCATTTCTCACCGCCCGGATAGCTCAGTCGGTAGAGCATCAGACTTTTAATTTGAGGGTCCAGGGTTCAAGTCCCTGTTAAGGCGATCATTTTAAATCGCAATGGAATTTGATGAGAGTTTATTTTATGGAGCGCCTGTTTATTTGTCATCTGAAATTTCGGATTCATGGAGGTGTGGTGGATTTAAAGGAATAGATTTTGAAACACAATTTCAGAAACCAGGCAGTGGCACCTGGGAACCATGTGCATCCAAAAGGGAATGCGAGACCATGGACTGGGAGATGTGAAGAGTTGGATGTGATCAGGTTGATGGAGAAGTCGGGATAAACATTGGGCCTGGAGTGCATTGGGATAACCAATACAAATATCAAAGTTCTTGCTGAAGTCCCAACAAGCTTATGGAGTAAAGTACATGAGGTGTCGGTCAATGGAATAAGGGAGGACCCGGCGGCCAGATGGCATCCGACAGAAGGTGAGTGGGAGAGTGGCTCGTGTTGGCGATTTGAATTTGACTGGGAGAGAAGTTGCGGGAGAGACAGGAGGTAAATGGGGAAATTCTCCCTCAGTGTACCCGGTCAGGCCCCGGAACGTGGCGACCAGGGGATTTTCACAGTAACTTCATTGCAGTGTTAATTGCAGCCTACTTCGGACACTATTATCAATTATTATTACAAGCCATACAGACTCTCACTTCGGCATATCGATAACAAACGTCATTTTAACAACAGAATTTGAAACCTTTGCAAGCTTGACGCAATTTGAAACGTCAGTTCATCATGTTTTTGCTTAATATTGATATTCAGTTCAATTGACAAGCAGAATGTTTCTATAACAAGTTTTACTATGCAGATTAAACATTTGCTCCATTGATGCAAGTTCTGTCAGCTAAGAATGTTCCTCTGGTCGCCGAGGTCCCAGGTTCAATCCGCCCCAAAGTCACTGTCCGTGTGGAGTTTGCACGTTCTCCCCGTGTCTGCGTGGGTCTCTCCCCCACAACCCAAAGATGTGCAGCTCAGGTGGATTGGCCACAATAAATTGCCCCTTCATTGAAAAAAAAATGGACACTCTACATTTACTTTTTTTAATGCCTGTGCTCATTTTTTTTCCAGTCTCCAGACGTAATTCTGCAACTCATCCGCTTCATTCTAGATCACAACGTCTTCACCTTTGACAACAAATTCTTCACCCAGATGCGTGGAACAGCCATGGGGACCAAATATGCACCTCAATATGCCAACATCTTCATGCACAAGTTTGAACAAGACTTCCTCACCACACAGGACCTGCATCCGACGTTATGCACCAGATACATTGATGACATTTTTTTCCTTTGGACCCACAGCGAAGAAACACTGAAACGACTACACGATGAGATCAATAAATTCCATCCCACCATCCGACTCACCATGGACTATTCGCCAAATTCTGTTGCATTCTTGGACACACTCATCTCCATCAAGGATGGTCACCTTAGCACTTCGCTTTACCGCAAGCCCACAGACAACCTCACAATGCTCCACTTCTCCAGCTTTCACCCGAAACACATTAAAGAAGGTATCCCCTATGGACAAGCCCTCCGTATACACAGGATCTGTTCAGACGAGGAGGAGCGTAACAAACACCTACAGATGCTGAAAGATGCTCTCGTACGAACGGGATATGGCGCTCGACTCATCGATCGACAGTTCCAACGCGCCACAGCAAAAAACCGCACCGACCTCCTCAGAAGACACACATGGGACACCACTGACAGAGTACCCTTTGTCGTCCAGTACTTTCCTGGGGCGGAGAAACAACGACATCTTCTTCGCAGCCTTCAACACATCATCAATGAAGATGAACATCTTGTCAAGGTCATCCCCACACCCCCACTACTGGCCTTCAAACAACCGCGCAATCTCAAACAAACCATTGTTTACAGCAAATTACCCAGCCTTCTGTCGATCGATGAGTCGAGTGCCATATCCCGTTCGTACGAGAGCATCTTTCAGCATCTGTAGGTGTCTGTTACGCTCCTCCTCGTCTGAGCAGATCCTGTGTATCCTGACCAGCCAGAACAGCGGCCACGACACCACACAACCCTGCCAGGGCAATCTCTGCAAGACATGCCAGATCATCGACTCGGATACCACCATTACACGTGGTAACACCACCCACCAGGTACGCGGCACATACTCGTGTGACTCAACCATGTAGTCTACCTCTTACGCTGCAGGAAAGGATGTCCCGAAGCGTGGTACATTAGCGAGACCATGCAGACACTGCGACAACGAATGAACGGGCATCGTGCAACAATCACCAGGCAGGAATGTTCCCTTCCAGTCGGGGAACACATCAGCAGGCAAGGGCATTCAGCCTCTGATCTCCGGTCTTCAGGGCACGCGACAATGCAGAATTGCAGAGCAAAAACTTATAGCTAAGTTCCACACGCATGAGTGTGGCCTCAACCGGGACCTTGGACTCATGTCGCATTACATCCACCCACCACCATCAGGCCTAGACTTGCAAAATGCCACCAACTGTTCAGGCTTGAGACAATTTACACCTCTTTAACCTGTGATTATCCCTCTCCCAGTATCTGTAATGATTTGATTACCTGAAAATGCCTGCATTCCAAGCATTGTCCAGCATCTCTGAATTTGTCTATATAAATGTTTCTGGAACATACCACGCCATTCACCTGAGGAAGGAGCTGCTCTCCAAAAGCTCGTGTTTGATTCAAACCTGTTATACTTTAACCTGGTGTTGTAAGACTTCTTACTGTGCTCACCCCAGTCCAACGCCGGCATCTCCACATCATTTTTTTTCAGGTGGAGAAGAGAAATTATCCATGTTGGCTTGCACATATCTGTAATTAAAATAAGCAAAGCACAGGGCGGGGTTAGGTCGAGTAAAATGCACTCTGCGCTGCCCAGCGAGTTTTAATTTTAATCTTTTTTCAAACGAAGAACAGAACTCAAATCTCATAGGATCCCAGAGTGGGATCTGAACTCTTGCTTTTTAAATTTTGCTCATTTCCTTCATGGACCGTGGGTGTGCCATCCCATAGCTCATTTCAAAAGATGAGTCAACCACGTTGCTGAGGATTTGGAGTCTCATTAAGGGCAGATCAGATCTGGATGGCAGACTTCCTTTCCTGAATGGAATGAAATAAAATGAAAATCGCTTTTTGTCCCAAGTAGGTTTCAAATGAAGTTACTCTGAAAATCCCCTAGTCGCCACTTTCCGGCGCTTGTTTGAGGAGGCTGGTACAGGACTTGAACTGTGCTGCTGGTTTGTCTTGGTATGCGTTCAAAATCAGCGAATTAGCCCTGTGCTAAACCACTCCCAGCTGGAATTAGTGAAACAGATGGGGTTTTATTTTCAAGACTTTAATTCGACTTATTTTTTCTTCAATTCAAAATTGTCTTTGGAAAGATTCCCTCCACACGCCACCGGCTTCCTCCCTTATAGCGCAACTGTTGCATTCACTTTAGATGAGCAATTAGCTCAGTATTATCAATCTTTGATCTCAATCAGAGAAGAGGAAAGCGCGTTTGATGGGAGCTGCCGTCAAGTGGAAAGCTCCGACACTGGGAAGAGCGGTTGTGAAGCAAGTTAGGGTTTGAGCCAGTGAGTCAGGATGTGTGTGGCAGACTTGGACGGCTGCTGAATGAAAATGCTGAATTTGAACCATGCAATATTCGCTGCCATCCACCAAAGGTCGCTGTGCTCAGCATGTTTGCAAGAGCCCGGATAGCTCAGTCGGTATTTTTAATCTGAGGGTCCAGAGTTCAAGTCCCTGTTCGGGTGATACTCGATGCTCGTCGAGTTCACCTGCTGGGAAAGAGGCCCATCGGCCCATTGTGTCTGTGCTGCCCATCATGTCTGTTCCAATCCCATTTTCCAACACGAGGTCCAGCGCCATTGCCCACTGAGGCGGTATGCCGAGTGCTCAGGTGGAGATGGTTAGCAGTTCCAAAAGCCTTGGGGAACACAGCTTCAAAAATATGTCCTGGTCCATCCAAGTCGCTCCTACAACCAAGAAAGGACAACAGTGCCAATACATCCTCAGGAATCTTTTTTTTAAATTGAGATTAGCCAATTATTTTTTCCAATTAAGGGGCAATTTAGCGTGGCTAATCCACCTACTCTGCACATTTTTGGGTTGTGGGGGCGAAACCCACGCAGACCCTGGGAGAATGTGCAAACTCCACACGGACAGTGACCCAGAGCCAGGATCGAACCTGGGACTTCAGCGCCGTGAAGCGGTTGTGCTAACCACTAGGCCACCGTGCTGCCCTTTTCAGAGTAATCTAAGGAAATTCGGCATGTCCACAGTAACTCTCACCACCTTTCTCAGATGCACCATGGAAAGCATCCCATCTGGCTGCATCACAGCCTGGTATGGCAACTGCCCGGCCCAAGACAGCAAGAGTCGTGTACACCGCCCAGCCCATCAAACGAATGTGCCTCCCAGCCATTGACTCCATTTGCACCTCCTGCTGTCTGGGAAAGCGGGCAGAATAATCAAAGACCCCTCCCAAACGCTTACTCACTATTCCAACTTCTTCCATTGGGCAGCAGTTACAAAAGTTTGAAGACAGGCACGAACAGACCCAAAAACAGCTTCTGCCCCGCTGTTACCAGAGTCGTAAACGACCCTCTTATGGACTCACCTCATTAACACTACACCCTGTATGCTTCATCCGATGCCGGTGTTTATGTAGTTACATTATATGTCTTGTGTTGCCCTATTATGTATTTTCTTTTATTTCCTTTTCTTCCCATGTACTTAATGATCTGTTGAGTTGCTCACAGAAAAATACGTTTCACTGTACCTCGGTATACGTGGCATTAAACAAAATCAAATCAAATAATCTCAACTCTATTGTATGAATAATATCAGTTTTGCCAGGAGAAATTATTACTCATCGCTTTAAGATTGATAATCAACAATCATTATTAGTGTCACAAGTAGGCTGACAATAACACTGCAATGAGGTTACTGTGAAAAGCCTCTTGTCGCCACAATCCGGCGCCTGTTCAGGTAGACAGAGGGAGAATTTAGAATGCCCAATTCACCGAACAAACACATCTTTGGACTTGTGGGAGTAAACTTGAGCACTCGGAGGAAACCCACCCAGACAAGGGGCGAACGTGCAGACTCCGCACCGACAGTGACCCAAGCCGGGAATTGAGCCTGGGTCCCTGGAGCTGTGAAGCAACAGTGCTAACCATGATACATGAAATAGTTATGATATTCAGATTTTTTTTGAATGTTCTGCTGATTATGTATCTTAAGGCGTGCTGAATGTGCATTCCCAAATGTTCTGAATTCAAATTTGATCCAGCCTCAATACTCGATTGGATTGGATTGGATTTGTTTATTGTCACGTGTACCGAGGTACAGTGAAAAGTATTTTTCTGCAAGCAGCTAAACAGACCATTCAGTACATGGGAAGAAAAGGGAATTAAACAGAATTCAAGAAAATACATGAGAATACATAATAGGGCAACACAATATATACAATGTAACTACATAAGCATTGGCATCGGATGAAGCAGACATGGGTGTAGTGTTAATGAGGTCAGTCCATAAGCGGGTCATTTAGGAGTCTGGTGACAGTGGGGAAGAAGCTGTTTTTGAGTCTGTTCGTGCGTGTTCTCAGACTTCTGAATCTCCTGCCCGATGGAAGAAGTTGGAAAAGTGAGTAAGCCGGGTGGGAGGGATCCTTGATTATGCTGCCCGCTTTCCCCCGGCAGCGGGAGGTGTAGATGGAATCAATGGATGGGAGGCAGGTTCGTGTGATGGACTGGGCGGTATTCACGACTCTCTGAAGTTCCTTGCGGTCCTGGGCCGAGCAGTTGCCATACCCAGGCTGTGATGCAGCCCGATAGGATGCTCTCTATAGTGCATCTGTAAAAGTTGGTAAGGGTTAATGTGGACTTGCCGAATTTCCTTAGTTTCCTGAGGAAGTATAGGCGCTGTTGTGCTTTCTTGGTGATAGCGTCTACTTTTATCTGTCATTTCCTGCTTTCGAATTAAAACTCATTGTCATATTGCAATCAATTCCATCACATTTATATTTAAATACACTTCACTTTTTCTTCTGAATCCATGGTGAATCCTGGCAGGAAATCCGGTGTTTTACAACAGTAATTTATAACGACTTTGTAATGAATGGAGTATTGTTTTCATTGGCAAAACATGTATTGTCAGTTCCGATTGATAACTCCGCCGCCACCTGCAGTTTCCCCTCCAAGGAACACATTCCATTTTCACTTGGAAAGATATCATCATTCACTCACTCATATTGGGTCCAATTCATGGAGCTTCCATCCTAACAGCTTTGTGGGTGCCCCTACACCACATCGACTGCAAGTTTCAGAGATCGACACCACATCCAGTTTCATGGGAATTTAATGAGAGCTTATATTACGGAGCGCTTGTTTATTTGTCATCTGAAATTGCGGATTTATCGAGGTGTGACGGATTTAAAGAACTCACCACTATAATGCCCAGGTAATCTTCTTTCAATGTTCTAATATAAAGGAATTGGATAAAGAATCGCTGTTGATGTGGTGAAGGCTATTGTGTCATAGATTTTGCAGTGCAGAAGGAGGCCATTCGGCCCATCGTGTCCGCACCAGCTTTTAGACAGAGCACCCGACCCAATCCCACACCTCCATCCTGCCCAGTAACCCAACCCAACACTAAGGGCAATTTTGGACACTAAGGACAATTTAGCATGGCCAATCCACCTAACCTGCACGTCTTTCGGCTGTGGGAGGAAACCGGAGCACCCGGAGGAAACCCACACAGACACGTGGAGAACATGCAGACTCCACATAGACAGTGACCCAGCGGGGAATCGAACGTCGGATGTAAACAAGTAGTGGACCTTTGGGTAAATAATGGTGAAGGAAGTAAATATTTAATAAATCACAGTTTATAATCATAATGCACGCTTCTTAAATGTTGCCAACTTCTTGTCCAAAAGCAGCAATGATTCCACTGGGGCTCGAACCCAAGACCTTCTGCGTGTAAAGCAGACGTGATAACCACTACACCATGGAACCAGCTGGTGGCGCTCCAATCTGTTTACATGACTGGAGTTGGTGGCAGTATGCTTCGCTCCAGAAACATTGCAAAGCGTCCATTTAGTGGGATTTGCTCTGCTGTCAACACCTGACTTGTTTATATATGTTAGCGTTTCCCATAAAGTCGCCTTCAGCTGACTGTTCCCAACTTTTTTGCTTTCAGTCAGGCAAATTCCAGAAACAGAGGCAAATTGAAAGAGCATTTCAACGTTAGGGCGCAGAGGTAGGAACCAGCTCTCTTGGACACAGCGAAGCTTGACTCAGAATGTTGTGTAATTGTGAGTCAGGAGGGACCGTCTCAAATCCAACTGGGAATGATTGTCTGACTGAGGAGAGAAATGCTTAATTTACTCAATGCAAAGTTCGACCAGCCAGTAATGGTGGCATTTCTCACCGCCCGGAAAACTCAGTCGGTAGAGCATCCGACTTTTAATCTGAGGGTCCAGGGTTCATGTCCCTGTTGGGGCGATCATTTTAAATCCCAATGATAGCAAGGGAATTTGCTAAGAGTTTATTTTATGGAGCGCCTGTTTATTTGTCATTTAACATTTCGGATTGATGGAGGTGTGATGGATTTAAAGGAATAGATTTTGAAACACAATTTCAGAAACCAGGCAGTGGCACCTGGGAACCATGTGCAGCCAAAAGGGAATGCGAGACCATGGACTGGGAGATGTGAAGAAGAGTTGGATGTGATCAGCTTGATGGAGAATTCGGTATAAACAGTTGGCGAGGAGTGCATTGCGACAACCAAGTCTACAAATATCAAAGTTCTTGCTGAAGTTCCAACAAGCTTATGGAGTAAAGTACATGAGGTGTCGGTCAGTGGATATGAGGGAGGAATGGGCGGCCAGATGGCATCCGACAGAAGGTAAGTGGGGGAGTGTCTCCTGTTGGCGAATTGAATTTGACTGGGAGATCAGTTGCGGGAGAGACAGGAGGTAAATGGGGAGATTCTCCCTCAGTGTACCCGGTCAGGTGCCGGAATGTGGCGACTAGGGGATTTTCACAGAAACTTCATTGCAGTGTTAATGTCAGCCTACTTCTGACATTATTATCAATTAATATTACAAGCCACACAGACTCTCACTTCGGCAAATCGATAACAAGCTTAATTTTAACAGCAGGATTTGAAACCTTTGCAAGCTTGACGCTATTTGAAACGTCAGTTCATCATGTTTTTGCTTAATATTGATATTCAGTTCAATTGACAAGCGGAATGTTTCTATAATACGTTTTATTCTGCAGATTAAACGTTTGCTCCATTGATGCAAGTTCTGTCAACTAAGAATGTTCCTCAGGGCGCCGAGGACGCGGGTTAGATCCCGGCCCCGGGTCACTGTCCGTGTGAAGTTTGCACATTCTCCCCGTGTCTGCTTGGGTCTGTCCCCCACAACCCAAAGTTGTGCAGCTTAGGTGGATTGGCCACACTAAATTGTCCCTTCATTGAAATAAAATGGATAATCTACATTTACTTTTTTTAATGCCTGGGCTCATTTTGTTTCAGGTGGAGAAGATCAATTAGCCATGTTGTCTTGGACATATCTGTAATCAACATAAGTAAAGCAGATTTCGGGGTTAGATCGAATAAAATGCACTCTGCATTGCACAGCGAGTTTTAATTTTAGACTTTTTTCAAACGAAGAACAGAACTCAAATCTCATAGGATCCCAGAGTGGTATTTGAACTCTTGTTTTTTTATTTTGCTCATTTCCTTCATGGCCTGTGGGTGTGCCATCCCATTGCTCATTTCAAAAGAAGAATAAACCACGTTGCTGAGGATTTGGAGTCACATTAAGGCCAGACCATATCTGGATGGCAGACGTCCTTTCCTGAATGGAATGAAATGAAACGAAAATCGCATATTGTCCCAAGTCGGCTTCAAATGAAGTTACTCTGAAACTCCCCTCGTCGCCACTTTCCGGCGCTTGTTCGAGGAGGCTGGTACGGGACTTGAACTGTGCTGCTGGTTTGTCTTGGTATGCTTTCAAATTCAGCGATTTAGCCCTGTGCTAAACCACTCCCAGCTGGAATTTGTGAAACAGATGGGGTTTTATTTTCAAAACAATAGACTTTAATTCGAGTTATTTTTTCTACAATTCATAATTGTGTTTCGAAAGATTCCCTCCACAGGCCACCGCCTTCCTCCCTTATAGCGCAACTGTTGCATTCACTTTCGATGAGCAGTTAATCAGAGAAGAGGAAAGGGCGTTTGATGGGAGCTGTCGTCAAGTGGAAAGCTCCGACATTGGGAAGAGCGTCGTGAAGCAAGTTAGTGTTTTTGCCAGTGAGTCAGGATGTGTGTGGCAGACTTGGACGGCTGCAGACTGAAAATGCAGAATTTGAACCATGCAATATTCACTGCCATCCACCAAAGGTCGGTGTGCTCTCCTAATTTGCAAGAGCCCGGATAGCTCAGTCGGTAGAGCATCAGACTTTTAAGTCCCTGTTCGGGCGATGCTTTTAAATCTCAATGATTCATGCCGACGGGCTGTCGGGTTAACCTGCTGGGAAGGAGGCCCATCGGCCCATTGTGTCTCTGCTGCCCATCAAACCTGTCTGTTCCAATCCCATTTTCCAAACCGAGGTCCATCGCCATTGCCCACCGTGTATGCTGAGGGCCGAGGTCGAGGTGCTTAGCAGTTTCAAAGGTATAGGGGGACACAGCTCGAAAAATCTGTCTTGGTCCATCCACGTCGCTCCTACCACCAAGAAAGGCCAATACTTCCTGAGGAATCTAAAGAAATTCGGCAAGTCGCTCTCACCACCTTTCACAGATGCACCATGGAAAGCATCCTATCTGGCTGCATCACAGCCTGGAATGGCATCTGCTCGGACCAAGACAGTAAGAGCTTCACAGAGTCGTGTACACAGCCCAGTCCATCACACAAATGTGCCTCCCATCCATTGACTCCATTTGCACCTCCTGCTGTCTGGGAAAGCGGGCAGCATAATCATATACCCTTCCCAAATGCTTTCTCACTCTTCCAACTTCTTCCATCGAGCAGGAGATACAAAAGTTTGAAGACACGCACGAACAGACCCAGAAACAGCTTCTTCCCCGCGGTTACTAGACTCCTAAACAACCCTCTTATGGACTGACCTCATTAACACTACACCCTGTATGCTTCATCCGATGTCGGTATTTATATAGTTAAATTGTATGCCTTGTGTTCCTCTATTATGTATTTTCTTTTATTTAATTTCCATCCCATGTACTTAATGATCAGTTGTGTTGCTCGCTGAGCAATACTTTTCACTGTACCTCGGTACACCTGACAATAAACAAAATAAAATCATCTCAACTCAATTGTATGAATAATCTCATAATTGCAAGGAGAAATTCTTCCTCATCGCTTTAAGATTGATCATCAACATTATTAGTGACAGAAGTAGACGAACGATAACACTGCAATGAAGTTACTGTGAAAAGCCCCTCGTCGCCACAATCCGGCGCCTGTTCAGGTAGACAGAGGGAGAATTTAGAATGCCTAATTCACCTAACAAGCACATCTTTGGACTTGTGGGAGGAAACTTGAGCACTCGGAGGAAACCCACGCAGACAAGGGGCGAACGTGCAGACTCCGCACCGACAGTGACCCAAGCCGGGAATTGAGCCTGGGTCCCTGGAGCTGTGAAGCAACAGTGCTAACCATGATACATGAAATAGTTATGATATTCAGATTTTTTTTGAAAGTTCTGCTGATTATGTATCTTAAGGCGTGCTGAATGTGCATTCCCAAATGTTCCGAATTCAAATTTGATCCAGCCTCAATACTCGATTGGATTGGATTGGATTTGTTTATTGTCACGTGTACCGAGGTACAGTGAAAAGTATTTTTCTGCAAGCAGCTCAACAGATCATTCAGTACATGGGAAGAAAAGGGAATTAAACAGAATTCAAGAAAATACATGAGAATACATAATAGGGCAACACAATATATACAATGTAACTACATAAGCATTGGCATCGGATGAAGCAGACATGGGTGTAGTGTTAATGAGGTCAGTCCATAAGAGGGTCATTTAGGAGTCTGGTGACAGTGGGGAAGAAGCTGTTTTTGAGTCTGTTCGTGCGTGTTCTCAGACTTCTGAATCTCCTGCCCGATGGAAGAAGTTGGAAAAGTGAGTAAGCCGGGTGGGAGGGATCCTTGATTATGCTGCCCGCTTTCCCCCGGCAGCGGGAGGTGTAGATGGAATCAATGGATGGGAGGCAGGTTCGTGTGATGGACTGGGCGGTATTCACGACTCACTGAAGTTCCTTGCGGTCCTGGGCCGAGCAGTTGCCATACCAGGCTGTGATGCAGCCCGATAGGATGCTCTCTATAGTGCATCTGTAAAAGTTGGTAAGGGTTAATGTGGACATGCCGAATTTCCTTAGTTTCCTGAGGAAGTATAGGCGCTGTTGTGCTTTCTTGGTGATAGCGTCTACTTTTATCTGTCATTTCCTGCTTTCGAATTAAAACTCATTGTCATATTGCAATCAATTCCATCACATTTATATTTAAATACACTTCACTTTTTTTTTCTGAATCCATGGTGAATCCTGGCAGGAAATCCGGTGTTTTACAACAGTAATTTATAACGACTTTGTAATGAATGGAGTATTGTTTTCATTGGCAAAACATGTATTGTCAGTTCCGATTGATAACTCCGCCGCCACCTGCAGTTTCCCCTCCAAGGAACACATTCCATTTTCACTTGGAAAGATATCATCATTCACTCACTCATGTTGGGTCCAATTCATGGAGCTTCCTTCCTAACAGCTTTGTGGGTGCCCCTACACCACATCGACTGCAAGTTTCAGAGATCGACACCACATCCAGTTTCATGGGAATTTAATGAGAGCTTATATCATGGAGCGCTTGTTTATTTGTCATCTGAAATTGCGGATTTATCGAGGTGTGACGGATTTAAAGAACTCACCACTATAATGCCCAGGTAATCTTCTTTCAATGTTCTAATATAAAGGAATTGGATAAAGAATCGCTGTTGATGTGGTGAAGGCTATTGTGTCATAGATTTTGCAGTGCAGAAGGAGGCCATTCGGCCCATCGTGTCCGCTCCAGCTTTTAGACAGAGCACCCGACCCAATCCCACACCTCCATCCTACCCAGTAATCCAACCCAACACTAAGGGAAATTTTGGACACTAAGGACAATTTAGCATGGCTAATCCACCTAACCTGCACGTCTTTGGGCTGTGGGAGGAAACCGGAGCAACCGGAGGAAACCCACACAGACACGTGGACAACATGCAGAACGTGGACAGTGACCCAGCGGGGAATCGAACGTCGGATTACGACAAGTAGTGGACATTTGGGTCAACAATGGAAGTAAATATTTAATAACTCACAGTTTATAATCATAATGCACGCTTCTTAAATGTTGCCAACTTCTTGTCCTAATGCAGCAATGATTCCACTGGGGCTCGAACCCAGGACCTTCTGCGTGTAAAGCAGACGTGATAAGCACTACACCATGGAACCAGCTGGTGGCTCCCCGACCTGTTTACATGACTGGAGTTGGTGGCAGTATGCTTCGCTCCAGAAACATTGCAAAGCGTCCATTTAGTTGGATTTGCTCAGCTGTCAACACCTGACTTGTTTATATATGTTAGCGTTTCCCATAAAGTCGCGTTCAGCTGACTGTTCCCAACTTTTTTGCTTTCAGTCAGGCAAATTCCAGAAACAGAGGCAAATTGAAAGAGCATTTCAATGTTAGGGCGCGGAGGTAAGAACCAGCTCTGTTGGACACAGCGAAGCTTGACTCAGAATGTTGTGTAATTGTGAGTCAGGAGGGACCGTCTCAAACACAACTGGGAATGATTGTCTGACTGAGGAGAGAAATGCTTAATTTAATCAATGCAAAGTTCGACCAGCCAGTCATGGTGGCATTTCTCACCGCCCGGAAAACTCAGTCGGTAGAACATCAGACTTTTATTCTGAGGGTCCAGGGTTCATGTCCCTGTTGGGGCGATCTTTTTAAATCCCAATGATAGCAAAGGAATTTCCTGAGAGTTTATTTTATGGAGCGCCTGTTTATTTGTCATCTGACATTTCGGATTGATGGAGGTGTGATGGATTTAAAGGAATAGATTTTGAAACACTATTTCAGAAACTAGGCAGTGGCACCTGGGAACCATGTGCATCCAAAAGGGAATGCGAGACCATGGACTGGGAGATGTGAAGAAGAGTTGGATGTGATCAGGTTTATGAAGAATTCGGTATAAACAGTTGGCGATGAGTGTATTGGGACAACCAAGTCTACAAATATCAAAGTTCTTGCTGAAGTTCCAACAAGCTTATGGAGTAAAGTACATGAGGGGTCGGTCAATGGATATGAGGGAGGAATGGGCGGCCAGATGGCATCCGACAGAAGGTAAGTGGGAGAGTGGCTCCTGTTGGCGAATGAATTTGACTGGGAGATCAGTTGCGTGAGACGCAGGAGGTAAATGGGGAGATTCTCCCTCAGTGTACCCGGTCAGGCGCCGGAATGTGGCGACTAGGGGATTTTCACAGTAACTTCATTGCAGTGCTAATTTCAGCCTACTTCGGACGCTATTATCAATTATTATTACAAGCCATACAGACTCTCACTTCGGCAAATCGATAACAAACGTAATTTTAACAGCAGGATTTGAAACCTTTGCAAGCTTGACGCTATTTGAAACGTCAGTTCATCATGTTTTTGCTTAATATTGATATTCAGCTCAATTGACAAGCGGAATGTTCCTCAGGGCGCCGAGGACCCGGGTTAGATCCCGGCCCCGGGTCACTGTCCGTGTGAAGTTTGCACATTCTCCCCGTGTCTGCGTGGGTCTGTCCCCCACAACCCAAAGTTGTGCAGCTTAGGTGGATTGGCCACACTAAATTGTCCCTTCATTGAAATAAAATGGATAATCTACATTTACTTTTTTTAATGCCTGGGCTCATTTTGTTTCAGGTGGAGAAGATAAATCAGCCATGTTGTCTTGGACATATTTGTAATCAACATAGGCAAAGCATGGGTCGGGGTTAGATCGAATAAAATGCCCTCTGCATTGCACAGCGAGTTTTAATTTTAGACTTTTTTCAAACGAAGAACAGAACTCAAATCTCATAGGATCCCAGAATGGTATCTGAACTCTTGTTTTTTTATTTTGCTCATTTCCTTCATGGCCTGTGGGTGTGCCATCCCATTGCTCATTTCAAAAGAAGAATCAACCACGTTGCTGAGGGTTTGGGGTCACATTAAGGCCAGACCATATCTGGATGGCAGACGTCCTTTCCTGAATGGAATGAAATGAAACGAAAATCGCATATTGTCCCAAGTAGACTTCAAATGAAGTTACTTTGAAAATCCCCTCGTCGCCACTTTCCGGCGCTTGTTCGAGGAGGCTGGTACGGGACTTGAACTGTGCTGCTGGTTTGTCTTGGTATGCTTTCAAATTCAGCGATTTAGCCCTGTGCTAAACCACTCCCAGCTGGAATTAGTGAAACAGATGGGGTTTTATTTTCAAAACAATAGACTTTAATTCGAGTTATTTTTTCTACAATTCAAAATTGTGTTTGGAAAGATTCCCTCCACAGGCCACCGCCTTCCTCCCTTATAGCGCAACTGTTGCATTCACTTTCGATTAGCAGTTAGCTCAGTATTATCAATCTTTGATCTCAATCAGAGAAGAGGAAAGGGCGTTTGATGGGAGCTGTCGTCAAGTGGAAAGCTCCGACATTGGGAAGAGCGGCGTGAAGCAAGTTAGGGTTTGGGCCGGTGAGTCAGGATGTGTGTGGCAGACTTGGACGTCTGCAGACTGAAAATGCAGAATTTGAACCATGCAATATTCACTGCCATCCACCAAAGGTCGGTGTGCTCTCCTAATCTGCAAGAGCCCGGATAGCTCAGTCGGTAGAGCATCAGACTTTTAATCTGAGGGTCCAGGGTTCAAGTCCCTGTTCGGGCGATGCTTTTAAATCTCAATGATTCATGCCGACGGGCTGTCGGGTTAACCTGCTGGGAAGGAGGCCCATCGGCCCATTGTGTCTCTGCTGCCCATCAAACCTGTCTGTTCCAATCCCATTTTCAAAACCGAGGTCCATCGCCATTGCCCACCGTGTATGCTGAGGGCCGAGGTCGAGATGCTTAGCAGTTTCAAAGGTATAGGGGGACACAGCTCGAAAAATCTGTCTTGGTCCATCCACGTCGCTCCTACCACCAAGAAAGGCCAATACTTCCTGAGGAATCTAAAGAAATTCGGCAAGTAGCTCTCACCACCTTTCACAGATGCACCATGGAAAGCATCCTATCTGGCTGCATCACAGCCTGGAATGGCATCTGCTCGGACCAAGACAGCAAGAACTTCACAGAGTCGTGTACACAGCCCAGTCCATCACACAAATGTGCCTCCCATCCATTGACTCCATTTGCACCTCCTGTTGTCTGGGAAAGCGGCCAGCATAATCATATACCCTTCCCAAATCCTTTCTCACTCTTCCAACTTCTTCCATCAAGCAGGAGATACAAAAGTTTGAAGACACGCACGAACAGACCCAGAAACAGCTTCTTCCCCGCGGTTACTAGACTCCTAAACGACCCTCTTATGGACTGACCTCATTAACACCCTGTATGCTTCATCCGATGTCGGTATTTATGTACAGTAAGAAGTCTTACAACACCAGGTTGAAGTCCAACAGGTTTGTTTCAAACACGAGCTTTCGGAGCACGGCTCCTTCTTCAGGTGAATGGTATTTATGTAGTTACATTGTATGTCTTGTGTTCCTCTATTATGTATTTTCTTTTATTTAATTTCCTTCCCATGTACTTAATGATCTGTTGTGTTGCTCGCTGAGCAATACTTTTCACTGTACCTCGGTACACGTGACAATAAACAAAATAAAATCATCTCAACTCAATTGTATGAATAATCTCATAATTGTAAGGAGAAATTCTTGCTCATCGCTTTAAGATTGATCATCAACATTATTAGTGACAGAAGTAGACGTACGATAACACTGCAATGAGGTTACTGTGAAAAGCCCCTCGTCGCATGTTCAGGTAGACAGAGGGAGAATTTAGAATGCCTAATTCACCTAACAAGCACATCTTTGGACTTGTGGGAGGAAACTTGAGCACTCGGAGGAAACCCACGCAGACAAGGGGCGAACGTGCAGACTCCGCACCGACAGTGACCCAAGCCGGGAATTGAGCCTGGGTCCCTGGAGCTGTGAAGCAACAGTGCTAACCATGATACATGAAATATTTATGATATTCAGATTTTGTTTGAATGTTCTGCTGATTATGTATCTTAAGGCGTGCTGAATGTGTATTCCCAAATGTTCAGAATTCAAATTTTATCCAGCATCAATAATCGAGGCTACTTTTATCTGTAATTTCCTACTTTCCAATTAAAACTCATTGTTACGTTGCAATCAATTCCATCACATTTATATTTAAATACATTTCACTTTGTTTTCTGAATCCATGGTGAATCTTGGCGGGAAATCAGATCTTTTAAAACTGTAATTTATATCGACTTTGTAATGAATGGACTATTGTTTTCATTTTACACAGATTTTACAGTGCAGAAGGAGGCATTCGCCCCATCCAGACCGCAACAGCTCTGGGAAAGAGCACCCTTCCCAAAGCCACATTTCCACCCGATCCCCTTAACCCAGTAACCCCACCCAACACTAAGGGCAATTTTGGACACTAAGGGCAATTTATCATGGTTAATCCATGTAACCTGCTCCTATTTGGGCTGTGGGAGGAAACCGGAGCACCCGGAGGGAACCCACGCACACATTGGGAGAACGTGCAGACTCCGCACAGACGTGATTCGAACCTCAAGGCGTGATTCGAACCTCAGACACTGGAGCTGTGAAACAATTGTGCTAACCACTATGCTACCGTGCTGCCCTTGGGTGTTTAGAAAGTGAGAGAATGGCGATTAACTATCGGGCCCGCACAGGACCAAATGCAGAACGGGAGTGAGAAATTGTCGAATGGAAACCTGTCAGTGGAAAAGTTGGGACAGGGACAGGATGCAAACGGGGAATTTGAGATGGGAAAGGATCACGAGATAAAGAGCAATAGTTGGGAAATTTCGAAATATATTTGTTGTGAAACAAGTAGTGGACCTTTGGGTAAATAATGGTGAAAGAAGGAATATTTTATAACTCACAGGTCATAACCGTGATGCACGCTTCTTAAATGTTGCCAACTCCTTGTCCAAAAGCCGGACTGATTCCACTGGGGCTCGAACCCAGGACCTACTGCGTGTAAAGCAGACGTGATAACCACTACACCGTGGAACCAGCAGGTGGCGCCTCATTCTGTTTTCATGAATGGAGTTGGTGGCACCATCTTCGATCCAGAAACATTGCAATGCGTCCATTTAGTGGGATTTGCTCAGCTGTCAACACCTGACTTGTTATATGTACCGTAGCATTTCCATAAAGCCGCAGACTGTCCCCAACTTTTTTGCTTTGAGTCAGGCAAATTCCAGAAACAGAGCCCAATTGAAAGAGTCAATGTTAGGGCGCGGAGGTAAGAACCAGCTCTGTTAGACGCAGTGAAGCTTGACTCAGAATGTTGAGTAATTAAGAGTCAGGAGGGACCGTCTCAAACCCAACTGGGAATGATTGTCTGACTGAGGAGGGAAATGCCAAATTAAATCAATGCAGTAATGGTGGCCTGTCTCACTGCCCGGATAGCTCAGTTGGTAGAGCATCAGACTTTTAATCTGAGGGTCCAGGTTTCAAGTCCCTGTTCGGGCGATCATTTTAAATCCCAATGACAGCAAGGGAATTTGCTGAGAGTTTATATTATGGAGCGCCTGTTTATTTGTCATCTGAAATTTCGGATTCATGGAGGTGTGGTGGATTTAAAGGAATAGATTTTGAAACACAATTTCAGAAACCAGGCATGGCTCCTGGGAACCATGTGCATCCAAAAGGGAATGCGAGACCATGGACTGGGAGATGTGAAGAGTTGGATGAGATCAGGTTGATGGAGAATTCGGTATAAACAGTGGGCGAGGAGTGCATTGGGATAACCAAGTCTACAAATATCAAAGTTCTTGCTGAAGTTTCAACAAGCTGATGGAGTAAAGTACATGAGGTGTCGGTCAATGGATATTAGGGAGGAACCGGCGTCCTTTATGACGGGGCAGCTCGATTTTTAAAAGCTCCTCTGTTTTATGATAGGTTTGCGGGATGTGGGCGTAGCTGGCAATGCCAACAGTTATTAGCCATTGCTTCTTGCCCGAGAGATGGTGGCTGTCAGCTACTTCATTAAATCGCTGCAATGGCTGAGGAATAGGCACATTCACAATGTTGCGAGAGAAGAGTCACAGGATTCTGGCCCAATGACTCTGGAACGACACCGATATATTCCCAGGTCAGGATGTGAGTACATTCACGGGAAAACCTCTGCTGGTCGTGTTCCTGTGAATCAAGTGCTGGCAACCTTCCAGCGGTCATGGAGATTTGCTCCTAACATCAGAAATGAACTTTGACGACTTCCTGCAGCGAACTTCTTTAAGTTGGTCACTGCGATCATTTCAAATCAATCAATGATTGATGCTGGGGTGAAGTCATCGAGGCAATAAACACGGAATGAACCCATCCGCCCATTGTGTCTGTGCTGGCCCTCAAACTCCTGTCTGTTCCAATCCCACTTTCCAGCTCAAGGTCCGCGCGCTTAACAGATGGCATCCGACAGAAGGTGATTGAGAGAGTGGCTCCTGTTGGCGAATTGAATTCGACTGGAGGATCAGTTGCGGGAGACGCAGGAGGTAAATGGGGAAATTCTCCCTCAATGTACCCGGTCAGGTGCTGGACGACTAGGAGAATTTCACAGTAACTTCATTGCAGTGCTAATTTCAGCCAACTTCCGGCACTATTATCAATTAATATTGATATTCAGTTCAATTGACAAGCGGAATGTTTCTATAATAAGTTTTTCTACGCAGATTAAACGTTTGCTCCATTGATGCTCGTTCTGGCAACTCAGAATGTTCCTCAGGGCGCCGAGGTCACAGGATCGATCCCGGCCCCGGGTCACTGTCCGTGAGGAGTTTGCACGTTCTCCCCGTGTCTGCGTGGGTCTCTCCCCACAACCCAAAGATGTGCAGCTTAGGTGGATTGGCCACACTAAATTGCCCCTTCATTTAAAAAAAAATGGATACTCTACATTTACTTTTTTTAATGCCTGTGCTCATTTTTTTTCAGGTGGAGAAGATAAATTAGGCATGTTGTCTTGGACATATCTGTAATAAAAGATCTAGTAAAATTCCCTCTGCACTGCCCAGCGAGTTTTAATTTTAGACTTTATTCAAACGAAGAACAAAACTCAAATCTCATAGGATCCCAGAGTGGGATCTGAACTCTTGCTTTTTTTTTTACATTGCACATTTCCTTCATGGGCAGTGGCTGCGCCATCCCATAGCACATTTCAAAAGAAGAGTCAACCACGTTGCGGAGGATTTGGAGTCATGTTAAGGCAAGACCAGATCTAGATGGCAGACTTCGTTTCCTAAATGGAATTAATCAAACAGATGGGGTTTTATTTTCAAAACAATAGACTTTAATTCGAGTTATTTTTTATTCAATTCAAATTTGTGTTGGGAAATATACCCTCCACAGGCCACCGCATTCCTCCTTCATGGCGAATGTTTGGCATTGACTTTAGATGAGCAATTTGCTCAGTATTATCAATCTTTGCTCTCAATCAGAGAAGAGGAAAGCGCGTTTGATGGGAGTTGGCGTCAAGTGGAAAGGTCCGGCATTGGGAAGAGCGGTCGTGAAGCAATTTAGGATGGAAGGGTTTGGGCCAGTGAGTCGGGATGTGTGTGGCAGACTTGGACGGCTGCAGAATGAAAATGCAGAATTTGAACCATGCAATATTCGCTGCCATCCACCAAATGCTGATGGCGCTTGCAAAAGCCCGGGTATCTCAGTCGGTAGAGCATCAGTCTTTTAATCTGCGGGCCCTGGGTTCAAGTCCTTGTTCGGGCGATACTTTTAAGTTTCAATGATTGATGCTGGCGTGAACTTGGCGGGTTAATCCGCTGGGAAAGAGGCCCATCAGCACATTGTGTCTCTACTGGCCATCAATCCCCTGTCTGTTCCAATCCCATTTTCCAACACAAGGTCCGTCGCCATTGCCCAACACGGCGATATGCCGAGGGCGGAGGTGGAGATGGTTAGCAGTTTCAAATTCCTAGTGGGACACAGCTCCAAAAATCTGTCCTGGTCCTACCATGTCGCCACTCCCACCAAGAAAGCAGAACAGCGCCTATACTTCCTGAGAAAGCAAAGAAAATTCGGCATGTCCACATTAACTCTCAACAACTTTCACAGCTGCACCATAGAAAGCATCCTATCTGGCTGCATCACAGCCTGGTATGGTAACTGCTCAGCTAAAATCAGCAAGAAACTTCAGAGAGTCGTGAACACAGCCCAGTACATCACACGAACCTGCCTCCCATCCATTGACTGAATCTACACCTCCCGCTACCTGGGAAAGAGGGCAGCATAATCAAAGACCCATCCCACCCGACGTACTCACTCTTCGAAATTCTTCCATTGGGCAGGAGATACAGCAGCCTGAGCACACGCACGAACAGACTCAAAAACAGTTTCTGTCCCGTTATTATCAGACTCCTGGACGACCCTCTTATGGACTGACCTCATTAACACTGCATCCTGTATGCTTCATCCGATGCCGGTATTTATGTAGTTACGTTGTATATCTTGCGTTGCCCATTATGTATTTTCTTTTATTTCCTTTACTTCCCATGTACTTAATGATCTGTTGTGTTGCTCGCTGAACAATACTTTTCACTGTACATCGGGACATGTGACAATGAACAAAATCAAATCAAATCATCTAAACTCTATTCTATGAATATTATCATCATTGCAAGGAGAAATTCTTGCTCATCGCTTTAAGATTGATCATCAACATTATTAGTGACAGAAGTAGACGTTCGATAACACTGCAATGAGGTTACTGTGAAAAGCCCCTCGTCGCCACAATCCGGCGCCTGTTCAGGTAGACAGAGGGAGAATTTAGAATACCTAATTCACCTAACAAGCACATCTTTGGACTTGTGGGAGGAAACTTGAGCACTCGGAGGAAACCCACGCAGACAAGGGGCGAACGTGCAAACTCCGCACCAACAGTGACCCAAGCCAGGAATTGAGCCTGGGTCCCTGGAGCTGTGAAGCAGCAGTGCTAACCATGATACATGAAATATTTATGATATTCAGATTTTTTTTTTTGAATGTTCTGCTGATTATGTATCTTAAGGCGTGCTGAATGTGCATTCCCAATTGTTCCGAATTCAAATTTGATACAGCCTCAATACTCGAGGCTACTTTTATCTGTCATTTCCTGCTTTTGAATTAAAACTCATTGTCATATTGCAATCAATTCCATCGCATTTATATTTAAATACACTTCACATTTTTTTCTGCATCCATGGTGAATCCTGGCAGGAAATCCGATGTTTTACAACAGTAATTTATAACGACTTTGTAATGAATGGAGTATCGTTTTCATTGGCAAAACATGTATTGTCAGTGCCGATTGATAACTCCGCCGCCACCTGCAGTTTCCCCTCCAAGGAACACATTCCATTTTCACTTGGAACGATTTTACCATTCACTCACTCTTGTTGGGTCCGATTCATGGAGCTTCCTTCCTAACAGCATTGTGGGTGCCCCGACACCACATCGACTGCAAGTTTCTGAAATCGATACCGCATCCAGTTTCATGGCAATTTAATGAGAGCTTATGTCATCTGAAATTGCAGTTAGCGAGATGTGATGGATTTAAAGAACTCACCACTATAATGCCCAGGAAATCTTCTAATATAGAGGAATTGGACAAAGACTGACTGTTGCTATAGTGAAGGCTATAGGGCCATAGATTGTACAGTGCAGAAGGAGGCCATTGGGCTCATCGAGACCGCACCAGCTCTTGGAAAGAGCACCCGACCCAATTCCACTCTTCCACCCGATCCGCTTAACCCAGTAATCCCACCCAACACTAAAGGCAATTTTGGACACGAAGGGCAATTTATCATGGCTAACCTGCACATCTTTGAACTGTGGGAGAAAACCGGAGCACCCGGAGGAAACCCACACAAAGAATGTGCAGACTCCACACAGACAGTGACTCAAGCCGGAATCGAACCTGGGACCGCGCAGCTGTGAAGCAATTGTGCTAACCACTATTCTACCGTGCTGCCTTATTTATTTAGCAAGAGAGAGAATCGCGATTAACAGATGGGGCCCGCACAGAACCAAATGCAGAGCGTGAGTGAGACATTGGCGAATAGACACCAGTCAGTGGCAAAGTTGGGACAGGGACAGGATGCAAACGGGGAATTTGAGATGGGAAAGAATCACGAGATAAAGAGCAATAGTTGAGAAATTTCGAAAAATATTTGTTGGTAAACAAGTAGTGGACCTTTGGGTAAATAATGGTGAAGGAAGTGAATATTTAATAACTCACAGGTAATAATCATGATGCACTCTTCTTAAATGTTGCCAACTCCTTGTCCAAAAGCAGCAATGATTCCACTGGGGCTCGAACCCAGGACCTTCTGCGTGTAAAGCAGACGTGATAACCACTACACCATGGAACCAGCTGGCGGCGCCCCAGTCTGTTTACATGACTGGAGTTGGTGGCAGTATGCTTCGCTTCAGAAATATTGCAAAGCCTCCATTCAGTGGGGTTTGCTCAGCTGTCAACACCTGACTTGTTTATATGGCGTTTCCCATAATGTCGCGTTCAGCTGACTGTTCCCACCTTTTTTGATTTGAGTCAGGCAAATTCCAGAAAAAGAGGCAAATTGAAAGAGCATTTCAATGTCAGGGCTCGGAGGTAAGAACCAGCTCTGTTTGACACAGCGACGCTTGACTCAGAATGTTGAGTAATTGAGACTCAGGAGGGACCGTCTCAAAGCCAACTGTGAATGATTGTCTGACTGAGAATGGAAATGCCAAATTTAATCAATGCAAAGTTCGACCAGTCAGTAATGGTGGCTATGGGCAAGGAGTGCATTGGGATAACCAAGTCTACACATATCAATGATGTGGAGATGCCGGCGTTGGACTGGGGTGAGCACAGTAAGAAGTCTTACAACACCAGGTTAAAGTCGAACAGGTTTGTTTCAAACACGAGCTTTCGGAGCACGGCCCCTTCTTCAGGTGAATGGAAAGACTTGTTCCAGAAATGTTTATATAGACACAGTCAGAGATGCCCCGGAATGCGAGCACCTGCAGGCAATCAAATCATCAAAGATGCAGAGAGAGAGGTAACTCCAGGTTAAAGATGTGTGAATTGTCCCAAGCCAGTTCAGTCGGTAGGCCTCTGCAAGTCCAGGCTTGTTGGTGGGGGCCGAATGTAATTGTTCAAACAACCGCGCAACCTCAAACAAACCATTGTTTGCAGCAAATTACCCAGCCTTCAGAACAGCAACCACAACACCACAAAACCCTGCCAGGGTAATCTCTGCAAGACATGCCAGATCATCGACATGGACACCACCATTACACGTGGAAACACCACCCACCAGGTACGCGGCGCATACTCGTGCGACTCGACCAATGTAGTCTACCTCATACGCTGCAGGAAAGGATGTCCCGAAGCGTGGTACATTGGCGAGACCATGCAGACACTGCGACAACGAATAAACGGGCATCGTGCGACTATCAACAGGCAGGACTGTTCCCTTCCAGTTGGGGAACACTTCAGCAGTCAAGGACATTCAGCCTCTGATCTCCGGGTCAGCATTCTACAAGGAGGCCTTCAGGAGACGTGACAACGCAAAATTGCTGAGCAAAAACTTATAGCTAAGTTCCGCACGCATGAATGCGGACTCAACCGGGATCTGGGATTCATGTCGCATTACATTCGGCCCCCACCAACAAGCCTGGACTTGCAGAGGCCTACCGACTGAACTGGCTTGGGACAATTCACACCTCTTTAACCTGGAGTTACCTCTCTCTCTGCATCTTTGATGATTTGATTGCCTGCAGGTGCTCGCATTCCGGGGCATCTCTGACTGTGTCTATATAAACATTTCTGGAACAAGCCTTTCCATTCACCTGAAGAAGGGGCCGTGCTCCGAAAGCTCGTGTTTGAAACAAACCTGTTGGACTTTAACCTGGTGTTGTAAGACTTCTTACTGTACACATATCAAAGTTTTAACAAACTGATGGAGCAAAGTACATGAGGTATCGGTCAATGGATATGAGGGAGGAACCGGCGGCCTATATGATGGAGCAGCTCAATTTTTAAAAGCACCTCTGTTTTATGATAGATTTGCAGGATGTGGGCGTCGCTGGCAATGCCAACAGTTATTACCCATTCCTTCTTGCCCTTGAGATGATGGCGGTCAGCTCCTTCATTAAATCGCTGCAATGGCTGAGGAATAGGCACATTCACAATGTTGCGCGAGAGGGTGTCACAGGATTCTGGCCCAATGACCCTGGAACGACGCCGATATATTCCCAGGTCAGGAGGTGAGTAAATTAACGGGTAAACCTCTGCTGGTCGTGTTCCTGGGAATCTAATGCTGGCAACCTTCCAGCGGTCATGGAGATTTTCTCCTAACATAAGAAGTGAACTTTGACGAGTTCCTGCAGCGAACTTCTTTACATTGTGCACTGCGATCATTTCAAATCAATCAATGATTGATGCTGGCGTCAAGTCATCGAGAAAATGAACACGAAATGAACCCCATTCACCCATTGTGTCTGTGCTGGCCCTCAAACTCCTGTCTGTTCCAATCCCATTTTCCAGCTCAAGGCCCGCGCGTTTATCAGATGGAATCAGACAGAAGGTGAGTGGGAGAGTGGCTCGTGTTGGCGAATTGAACCCGACCGGGAGAGAAGTTGCGGGAGAGACAGGAGGTAAATAGGGAAATTCTCCCTCAGTGTACCCGGACAGGCGCAGGAATGTGGCGACGAAGGGATTTTCACAGTAACTTCATTGCAGTGTTAAATTAAGCCTGCTTCTGACTCTAATAAAGATTATTATCAATTATTATTGCAAGCCATACATACTCTCACTTCAGCAAATCGATTACAAACGTAATTTTAACAGCAGAATTTGAAACCTTTGCAAGCTTGACGCTGTTTTGAAACGTCTGTTCATCGTGTTTTTGCTATATATTGATATTCAGTTCAATTGACAAGCAGAATGTTTCTATAATAAGTTTTTCTATGCAAATTAATCGTTTGCTCCATTGATGCAAGTTCTGTCAACAAAGACTGTTCCTCATCGCGCCGAGATGCCAGGTCGATCCCTGTCCCGGGTCACTGTACGTGTGGAGTTTGCAAAGTATCCCCGTGTCTGCGTGGGTCTCACCCCCACAACCCAAAGATAACCCACTAAATTGCCCCTTAATTGAAAAAAGAATTGGATACTCTAAATTTATTTTTTTTAAATGCCTGGGCTCATTTTTTTTCCACTGCGAGAAGGAAAATTAAACATGTTGGCTTGGACATATCTGTAATCAACATAAGCAAAGGAGTGGTCGGGGTCAGATCGAGTAAAATGTCCTCTGCGCTGCCCACCGAGTTTTAATTTTAGTCTTTTTTCAAACGAAGAACAGAACTCAAATCTCATAGGATCCCAAAGTGGGATCTGAACTCTTGTGTTTTTTTATTTTGCTCATTTCCTTCATGGGCCGTAGGTGTGCCATCCCATAGCTCATTTCAAAAAAGAGTCAGTTTGCTGATGATTTGGGGGTCACATTAAGGCCAGAACAGATCTGGATGGCAGACTTCCTTTCCTAAATGGAAGTAATCAAACAGATGGTGTTTTATTTTAAAAACAATAGACTTTAATTCGAGTTATTTTTTATTCAATTCAAATTTCTGTTTGGAAAGATTCCCTCCACAGGCCACCACCTTCCTCTCTCATAGCGCAAGTTTTGCATTGACTTTAGATGAGCAATTAGCTCAGTATCATCAATGACTGCTCTCAATCAGAGGAGAGGAAAGCGCGTTTGATGGGAGCTACAGTCAAGTGGAAAGCTCCGACATTGGGAAGAGCGGTCGTGAAGCAAGTTAGGACGGGAGGGTTTCAGCAAGTCATTCAGGATGGCAAGTGAGTCAAGTTTCAGACTTGGACGGCTGCAGAATGAAAATGAAGAATTTGAACCATGCAATATTCACTGCCAAAGGTCGCGGTGCTCAGCATGTTTGCAAGACCCCGGATAGCTCAGTCGGTAGAGCATCAAACTTTTAATCTGAGGGCCCAGGGTTCAAGTCCCTGTTCGGGTGATGCTTTTAAGTTTCAATGATCGATGCTGACGTGAAGTCGTCGGGTTAATCCGCTGGGAAAGATGCCCATCAGCACGTTGTGTCTCTCCTGGCCATAAATACCCTGTCTGTTCCAATCCCATTTTCCAACACAAGGTCCGTCGCCATTGCCCAACTCGCGATGTGCCGAGGGCGGAGGTGGACATGGTTAGCAGTTTCACATTCCTAGGGGGCCACAGCTCCAAAAATCTGTCCTGGTCCATCCATGTCGCCACACCCACCAAGAAAGCACAACGGCGCCTATACTTCCTGAGGAAGGAAAGGAAATTCGGCACGTCCACATTAACTCTCAACAACTTTCACAGATGCACCACAGAAAGCATCCTATCTGGCTGCATCACAGTCTGGCATGGTAACTGCTCGGCTCAAATCAGCAAGAAACTTCAGAGAGTCGTGAACACAGCCCAGTCCATCACACGAACCTGCCTCCCATCCACCTCCCGCTGCCTGGGAAAGCGGGCAGCATAATCAAAGACCCCTCCCACCCGACGGACTCACTCTTCGAAATTCTTCCGTTGGGCAGGAGACACAGAAGTCTGAGCACACGCACGAACAGACTCAAAAACAATTTCTGTCCGGTTGTTACCAGACTCCTAAACGACACTCTTATGGACTCACCTCATTAACACTACATCCTGTATGTTTCATCCGATGCTGGTGTTTATGTAGTTACGTTGTATATCTTGCGGTGCCCCATTATGTATTTTCCTTTACTTCCCATGTACTTAATGATGTGTTGAGTTGCTCGCAGAAAAATACTTTACACTCAACAGCGGGACACGTGACAATGAACAAAATCAAATCAAATCATATAAACTCAATTCTATGAATAATATCATAATTGCATGCAGAAATTCTTGCTCGTCGCTTCAAGATTGATAATCAACAATCTTTATTAGTGTCAAAAGTAGGCGTACAATAATTTCCTCCCACAGTCCAAAGATGTGCGGGTTAGGTGGATTGGCCATGCTAAATTGCCCATAGTGTCCTAAAAAGTAATGTTAAGGGGGGGTTGCTGAGTTACGGGTATAGGTGGGTTTGGGTAGGGTGATCATTGCTCGGCACAACATCGAGGGCCGAAGGGCCTGTTCTGTGCTGTACTGTTCTATGTTCTATGTTCTAAAACACTGCAATGAGGTTGCTGTGAAAAGCCCCTAGTTGCCACAATCCGGCGCCTGTTCAGGTAGGCAGAGGGAGAATTGTCAATGCCTAATTGGAAATACTATAGTTCGAGTACTAGAGATGGGTCAGTTTTTGTGCAGTGTGTGCAGGAGGGTTTTCTGACACAGTATGTAGACAGGCCAACAAGGGGCGAGGCCACATTGGATTTGGTACTGGGTAATGAACCCGGCCAGGTGTTAGATTTAGATGTAGGTGAGCACTTTGGTGATAGTGATCACAACTCGGTTATGTTTACTTTAGCAATGGGCAGGGATAGGTATATACCGCAAGGCAAGAATTATAGCTGGGGGAAAGGCAATTATGATGCTATTCGGCAAGATTTAGGAGGTATAGGATGGGGAAGGAAACTGCAGGGGATGGGTACAATCGAAATGTGGAGCTTTTTCAAGGAACAGCTACTGCGTGTCCTTGATAAGTATGTACCTGTCAGGCAGGGAGGAAGTTGTCGAGCAAGGGAGCCGTGGTTTACTAAGGAAGTTGAAGCACTTGTCAAGAGGAAGAAGAAGGCTTATGTTAGGATGAGACATGAAGGTTCAGTTAGGGCACTTGAGAGTTACAAGTTAGCCAGGAAGGACCTAAAGGGAGAGTTAAGAAGAGCGAGGAGAGGACACGAAAAGTCGTTGGCGGATAGGATCAAGGAAAACCCTAAGGCTTTCTATAGGTATATCAGGAACAAAAGAATGACTCGAGTAAGATTAGGGCCAATCAAGGATAGTAGTGGAAAGTTGTGTGTGGAATCAGAGGAGATAGGGGAAGCATTAAATGGATATTTTTCGTCAGTGTTTACACTGGAGAAAGACAATGTTGTCGAGGAGAACACTCAGGTTCAGTCGACCAGGCTAGATGGAATTGAGGTTCAAAAGGAGGAGGTGTTAGCAATTTTAGAAAATGTCAAAATAGATAAGTCCCCTGGGCCAGATGGGATTTATCCTAGGATTCTCTGGGAAGCCAGGGAGGAGATTGCAGAGCCTTTGTCCTTGATCTTTATGTCGTCTTTGTCGACAGGAATAGTGCCGGAAGACTGGAGGATAGCAAATATTGTCCCCTTGTTCAAGAAGGGGAGTAGAGACAACCCTGGTAATTATAGACCTGTGAGCCTTACTTCGGTTGTGGGTAAAATGTTGGAAAAGGTTATAAGAGATAGGGTTTATAATCATCTTGAAAAGAACAAGTTGATTAGCGATACTCAACACGGTTTTGTGAAGGGTAGGTCATGGCTCACAAACCTTATTGAGTTTTTTGAGAAGGTGACCAAACAGGTGGATCAGGGTAAAGCTGTTGATGTGGTGTATATGGATTTCAGTAAGGCGTTTGATAAGGTTCCCCACGGTAGGCTATTGCAGAAAATAAGGAAGTATGGAATTGAAGGTGATTTAGCGGTTTGGATCAGTAATTGGCTAGCTGAAAGTAGACAGAGGGTGGTGGTTGATGGCAAATGTTCATCCTGGAGTTCAGTTACTAGTGGTGTACCGCAAGGATCTGTTTTGGGGCCACTGCTGTTTGTCATTTTTATAAATGACCTGGAAGAGGGTGTAGAAGGATGGGTTAGTAAATTTGCAGACGACACGAAGGTCGGTGGAGTTGTGGATAGTGCTGAAGGATGTTATAGGATACAGAGGGACATAGATAAGCTGCAGAGCTGGGCTGAGAGGTGGCAGATGGAGTTTAATGCGGAAAAGTGTGAGGTGGTTCACTTTGGAAGGGGTAACAGGAATGCAGAGTACTGGGCTAATGGCAAGATTCTTGGTAGTGTAGATGAACAGAGAGATCTCGGCATCCAGGTACATAAATCCCTGAAAGTTGCCACCCAGGTTAATAGGGCTGTTAAGAAGGCATATGGTGTGCTAGCCTTTATAAGCAGGGGGATTGCGTTTCGGAACCACAAGGTCATGCTGCAGCTGTACATAACTCTGGTGCGGCCACACCTGGAGTACTGCGTGCAGTTCTGGACACCACATTATAGGAAGGATGTGGAAGCTTTGGAAAGGGTTCAGAGGAGATTTACTAGGATGTTGCCTGGTATGGAGGGAAGGTCTTACGAGGAAAGGCTCAGGGAATTGAGGTTGTTTTCGTTAGAGAGGAGAAGGCTGAGAGGTGACTTAATAGAGACATATAAGATAGTCAGAGGGTTAGATAGGGTGGACAGTGAGAGTCTTTTTCCTCGGATGGTGATGACCAACACGAGGGGACATAGCTTTAAATTGAGGGGTGAGAGATATAGGACAGATGTCAGAGGCAGTTTCTTTACTCAGAGAGTAGTAGGGGTGTGGAACGCCCTGCCTGCAATAGTAGTAGACTCGCCAACTTTAAGGGCATTTAAGTGGTCACTGGATAGACAGATGGATGAAAATGGAATAGTGTAGGTCAGATAGGCTTCAGATGGTTTCACAGGTCGGCGCAACATCGAGGGCCGAAGGGCCCGTACTGCGCTGTAGTGTTCTATGTTCTATGTTCTAATTCACCTAAAAAGCACATTTTTGGACTCTTGGGAGGAATCCTGAGCATCCGGAGGAAACCCACGCAGACAAGGGGCGAATGTGGAGACTCCGCACCGATATTGACCCACATGGGGAATTGAGCCTGGGTCCCTGGATCTGTGAAGCAACAGTGCTAAGCATGATACATGAATTACTTATGGTATTTAGATCCTTGGAGGGGAAACTGCAGGCCGCAGTGGAGTTATCAATCGGCACTGACAATAATGTTTTTTCAATGAAAACAATGTTTGAATTTCCTTCTGATTATGTATCTTAAGGCGTGCTTAATGTATATTCCCAAATGTTCAGTGTTCAAATTTCATCCAGCCTCAATAATCGAGGCTACTTTTATCTGTCATTTCCTGCTTTACGATTAAAACTCATTGTTATGTTGCAATCAATTCCATCACATTTATATTTAAATACATTTCACTTTGTTTTCTGAATCCATGGTGAATCCTGGCAGGAAATCCGATGTTTTGCAACAGTAATTTATAACGACTTTGTCATGAATGGAGTATTGTTTTCATTGACAAAACATGTATTGTCAGTGTCGATTGATAACTCCGCCGCCACCTGCAGTTTCCGCTCCATGGAAGACGCGCCATTTTCACTTGGAACGATATCATCATTGACTCACTCTTGTTGGGTCCGATTCATGGAGCTTCCTTCCTAACAGCTTTGTGGGTGCACCTACACCACATGGACTGCAAGTTTCAGAAATCGACACCACACCCAGTTTCATGGCAATTTAATGAGAGCTTATATTATGGAGCGCTTGTTTATTTGTCATCTGAAATTGCGCATTTATCGAGATGTGATAGATTTTAAGAACTCAGCACTACAATGCCCCCGAAATCTTCTTTCAATGTTCTAATATAAAGGACTTGGACACAAAATGGCTGTTGATGTGGTGAAGGCTATTGGGTCATAGATCTTTTATAGATTTTACAGTGCAGAAGGAGGCCATTCGGCCCATCGAGTTCACACCGAGTCTTGGAAAGAGCACACTACCTAATGCCACATTTCCCATCCCATCCCCTTAACCCAGTAACCCCATCCAACACTAAGTGCAATTGTGGACACTAAGGGCAATTTATCATGGCCAATCCACCTAACCTGCACATCTTTGGACTGTGGGGGGAAACCGGAGCACCCGGAGGAAACCCACACAGAGAATGTGCAGATTCCGCACCGACAGTGACCCCAGCTTGAATCGAACCTGGAACTCTGAAGCAATTGTACTAACAACTATGCTACCGTGCTGCCCTTGAGTGTTTAGAAAGTGGGAGAATGGCGATTAACAGGTCGGGCCCGCACAGGACCAAATGCAGAACGTGAGTGAGAAATTGCCGAATGGAAACCAGTCAGTGGGAAAATTGGGGCAGGGACAGGATGCAAACGGGGACTTTGAAATGGGAGAGGATCACTAGATAAAGAACAATAGTTGGGAAATTTCGAAAAATATTTGTTAGTAAAAATAGTGGGCCTTTGGGTAAATAATGGTGAAGGAAGTGAATATTTAATAACTAACAGGTCATAATCGTGATGCACGCTTCTTAAAGCTTGCCAACTCCTTGTCCAAAAGCAGCAATGACTGCACTGGGGTTCGAACCCAGGACCTTAAATGAGACGTGATAACCACTACACCATTGAATTAGCTGGTGGCGCCCCAATCTGTTTACATGACTGGAGTTGGTGGCACCATTCTTCACTCCAGAAACATTACAAAGCGTCCATTTAGTGGAATTTCCTCAGCTGTCAACACCTGACTCGTTGATATGTATGGTAGCATTTCCATAAAGCCGCAGACTGTTCCCATCATTTTTGCTTTGAGTCAGGCAAATTCCAGAAAAAGAGGCAAATTGAAAGAGCATTTAAATGTCAGGGCTCGGAGGTAAGAACCAGCTCTGTTAGACACAGCGAAACTTTACTCAGAATGTTGAGTAATTGAGACTCAGGAGGGACCGTCTCAAAGCCAACTGTGAATGATTGTCTGACTGAGAAGGGAAATGCCAAATTTAATCAATGCAAAGTTCGACCAGTCAGTAATGGTGGCTATGGGTGGTACATCTGCGGGCCCGGGTAGCTCTGTCGGTAAAGCATCAGACTTTTAATCTGAAGATCCAGGGTTCAAGTCCCTATTCAGGTGGTCCTTTTAAATCCCAATGATCGATGCTGACGTGCGCTCATCGAGTCAATCAGCTGGGAAAGAGGCCCATCTGCCCATTGTGTCTCTGCTGCCCATCAAACCACTCTCTGTTCCAACCCAGTTTCCAGCGCAAGGTCCATCGCTTTGGAATTCCACGGCGGTTCAAGGTCTCATCCAAACTCTTTTGTATGACTAATCACCATTATTACAAGGAGGAATTCTTGCTCATCGCTTTAATATCGATACTGAAATATTTCTGATATTCTGATTCTGTTTGCACTTTTTTTTTGCTGGTTTTGAGTTTTGAGGCGGGTTGAATGTGATTTCCAGCATTGTCAAAATTTGAATTTCATCCGGCCCCAATAAACGAGGCTGTTTCATTCTATTCTTTCCTGCTGTCCAATTAAAACTCGTGTTACGTTCGAATAAAATCCATCATATTTATATTTAAATCCATTTCATTTTGTTTTCTGAATTAATTGTGAATCCTGGCAGGGAATCCGATGTGTTGCCGGGGGAGTGAATATCGACTTCGTATCGAAGTGTAAATGGAGGATGATTGTCATTAACAAAACAGTTATCGTCAGTGCCGATTGATAACTCCGCCGCAACCTGCAGTTTCCCCTCCATGGAACGCGCGCCATTTTCAATTGGAAAGATATCACCATTCACTCACCCTTGTTGGGTCCAATTCATGGAGCTTCCATCCTAACAGCTTTGTGGATTCCCCTACACCACATCGACTGCAAGTTTCAGAGATCGACACCACACCCAGTTTCATGGGAATTTAATGAGAGCTTATATTATGGAGCGCTTGTTTATTTGTCATCTCAAATTGCGGATTTATCGAGGCGTGATGGACTTAAAGAACTCACCACTATCATGCCCAGGAAACCTTCTTTAAATGTTCTGATATAAAGGAATTGGACAAAGAATGGCTGTTGATATGGTGATGGCTTTTAGAACATATAATTGACAGTGCACAAGGAGGTCATTCGGCCCGTCGAGTCCGCGCCAGCTCTTGGAAAGAGCACCCTACCCAGTCCTACACTTCCACCCTATCCCAGTAACCCGACCCAACACTAAGGGTAATTTTGGACAAAAAGGGCATTTTAGCATGGCCAATCCACCTAACCACATATTTGGTCTGTGGGAGAAAATCTGAGCCCGCAGGAAACCTAATGAGACACGGGGAGAACGTGCAGACTCCGCACAGACAGTGACTTAAGCCCGGATTCGGACCTCGGACCCTGGAGCAGTGAATCAATTGTGTTAACCACTATGCTACTGCTGCCCTTGGGTGTTTACTGAGTGAGAGAATCGCGGATCGGACCCGCACATAACCAACTGCAGAACGTGAGTGAGCAATTGGCGAATGGAAACCGGTCAGTGGGCACGTTGGGACAGGGGCAGGATAAAAACGGGAAATTTGATATGGGAAAGGATCACGAGATAAAGAGCAATAATTGGGAAATTTCGAAAAATGTTTGTTGGTGAACAAGCAGTGGAACTCTGGGTAAATCATGGTGAAGAAAGTGAATATTCAATAACTCACAAGTCGTAGCCATGATGCACGCTTCTTAAATGTTGCCAAACCCCGAACTAAAGGCAGCACTGATTCCACTGGGGCTCGAACCCAGGACCTTCTGCGTGTAAAGCAGACGTGATAACCACTACACCACGGAAACAGCAGGAGACACCCCAATCTGTTTACATGACTGGAGTTGGTGGCAGTATGGTTCGCTCCAGAAACATTGCAAAGCCTCCATTCAGTGGGATTTGCTCAGCTGTCAACACCTGACTGGTTTATATATGTTAGCGTTTCCCATAAAGCCGCGTGCAGCTGACTGTTCCCAACTTTTTTGCTTTGAGTCAGGCAAATTCCAGAAAAAGAGGCCAATTGAAAGAGCTTTTGAATGTCAGGGCGCGGAGGTAAGAACCAGCTCTGTTGGCCACAGCGAAGATTGACTCAGAATGTTGAATAATTGAGTCAGGAGGGACCGTCTCAAATCCAACTGGGAATGACTGTCTGACTGAGGAGGGAAATGCCAAATGTAATCAATGCAATGTACGCGAGCAGCCAGTAATGGTTCCTATGGGCAGTAATTCTCAAAGCCCGGATAGCTCAGCCTGTAGAGCCTCAGACTTTTAATCTGAGGATCCAGGGCTCCAGTTCCTGTTCAGGCGATCATTTAAAGCCGATTGCAATCGTGTCCTGTCTGGCACAATTGCGAGGCACAGAGGAGGTCGTTCGGACGCTCTGTGGAGAGATAGAGGAGAGAGATAGAACCAGTGAGGTAGACGTGAGTGAGATAGAGAAGGAGAAAGGAACAACAGCTGAGCTCGGTAGACCACGCAAAGTGCTGGAAGCAAATTGCAGAACTGCAATCCCTGCTTTCAGTTCAGAATGGATTTCAGAGTACATTTGGACCCCAATTAAATCAGGAAAACGGCCCAGATTGCGAGGAATTAAACGGAAAGGCCCATACACCTACATGGAGCATGTACGCAGCAGACACCTCAGAAAAGTAGAGCACCCCAACACCCCACTGAACAGGCAAAACACCTGTTTAACCTGTCTAAACACCTGTCTAAAAAATTATACTATTCTTCCCCACTTCAGACCCCCACCAATTCTTCTCTAAGGTTAAACAGCAGGCCACCATGTACTGCCTGGACGAGAGAGGGCAGGTAAAGCTCAGTAGAAGGCCTAAACAGATGTAGGCAAAAGAAAACAGAGCGCCCCACAGCATTTGCTGGACGCTTGTGGATACACTTAACAGCAGTTTTTGGAGAATTAGCCCACGCCCATTTGTCCGCAGATAACATGGCCTTGTGGACTCGAATCCTGGTCTCTCATGCAACAGAGGCAGGACGGATAGCTTGCGCGAATTACGACCCCTCAGATGAGGCCCACAAAGAGAAATGGGGTTTGAAAAGGTTGTCCAGCGCTTGGGAACAATCCATTCACAGCAAAACCACATTTCACAAGCCCGAGGAAGAGCAGGCAGATGCAGACATGCCTTCTTTGAGGTGACCGATCTCCGGCATTGGGAAAAGCGGCCGTGAAGCAAGTTAGGGTTTGGGTCAATGAGTCAGGATGTGTGTGGCAGACTTGGACGGCTCCAGAATGAAAATGCAGAATTTGAACCATGCAATATTCGCTGCCATCCACCAAAGGTCGCTGTGCTGACTTGATTTGGAAGAGCCTGGATAGCTCAGTCGGTAGAGCATCAGACTTTTAATCTGAGGGTCCAGGGTTCAAGTCCCTGTTCGGGCGATTACTTTTAAGTCTCAATGATTTTGTTGAACTCGTCGGGTGAATCTGCTGGGAAAGAGGCCCATCCGCCCATTGCGTCTCTGCTGCCTATCAATCCCCTGTCTGTTCCAATCCCATTTTGCAACACAAGGTCCCGCGCCATTGCCCACTGTGGCGGTATGCTGAGGGCCGATGTGGAGATGGGTAGCAGTTTCAAATTCCGAAGGGTGCACAGCTCCAAAAATCTGTCCTGGCCCATCCACGTCGCCACTGCCAAAAAGAAAGCGCAACAGCGGTTAGACTGCCTGAAGAAACTCAGGAAATTCGGCATGTCCACATTAGCTCTCATCAACATTTACAGATTCAACATAGAAGCATCCTATCTGGCTGCAGCACAGCCTGGTATGGCAACTGCTCGGCCCAAGACCGCAATAAACTTCAGACAGTAATGAACACAGCCCAGTCCATCACACGAACCTGCCTCCCATCTATTGACTCCATCTACACCTCCTGCTGTCTGGGACAGCGGGCAGCATAATGAAAGACCCCTCCCAAATTCTTACTCACTCTTCCAACTTCTTCCATCGAGCAGGAGATACAAAAGTTTGAAGACACGCACGAACAGACTCAAAAACAGCTTCTGTCTCGTTGTTACTAGACTCCTAAATGACCCTCTTATGGACTGACCTCATTAACACTACACCCTGTATGCTTCATCCGATGCCAGTGTTTATGTAGTTACATTATATGTTTTGTGTTGCCCTATTATGTATTTTCTTTTGTTTCCTTTTGGTCCCATGTACTTAATGATCTGTTCAGTTGCTCACAGAAAAATACTCTTCACTGTACCTCGGTACACGTGACAATAAACAAAATCAAATCAAATCATCTAAACTCTATTGTATGAATAATATCATCATTGCAAGGATATATTCTTGCTCATCGCTTTAAGATTGATCATCAACATTATTAGTGTCAGACGTAGACGTACAATAACACTGCAATGAGGTTACTGTGAAAATCCTCTCGTCGCCACAATCGGGCGCCTGTTCAGGTAGACAGAGGGAGAATTTAGAATGCCCAATACACCTAACAAACACATTTTTGGACTTGTGGGAGGAAACTTGAACACTCGGAGGAAACCACGCAGACAAGGGGCGAACGCACATACAGTGACCCAAGCCGAAATTCAGCCTCGGACCGTTTAGCTGTGAAGCAACAGTGCTCAGCATGATACATTAAATATTTATTGTATTGAGATTTTGATTGAATTTTCTGCTGATTATCTATCTTAAGGCGTGCTGAATGTATATCCCCACATGTTCCGAATTCAAATTTCATCCAGCCTCAATAATCGAGGCGACTTTTATCTGTCATTTTCTGCTTTCCAATTTAAACTCATTGTTCTGTTGCAATCAATTCCATCACATTTATATTTAAATACATTTAACTTTGTTTTCTGAATCCATGGTGAATCCTGGCAGGAAATCCGATGTTTTACCGTGGACATCGACTTCGTATCGAAGCGTGTGGAGTATTATTTTCATTGACAAAACATGTATTGTCAGTGCGGATTGATAACTCCGCCGCCTCCTGCAGTTTCCCCTCCAAGGAACACGCGCCATTTCCACTTAATACAATATCACCATTCACTCGCTCTTGTTGGGACCAATTCATGGAGCTTCCTTCCTAACAACTTTGTGGAGCAACTTCAGATTTCAGAAATCGACAAAACACCCCGTTTGCAAGGGAATTTGCTGAGAGCTTATATTATGGTGCGCTTGTTCATTTGTCATTTGAAATTGCGGATCTTTATGGAGGTCAGATGGATTGAAAGAAATAGATTTTTAACACAATTTCAAAAACCAGGCAGTGGCTCTTGGGAATGCGAGACCATGGATTGGGAGATGTGAAGAGTTGGATGAGATCAGGTTTATGGAGAATCCGGTATAAAGAGTGACGATGGGTGCATTGGGATAACCAAGTCTATAAATATCAACATTATTGCTGAAGTTTGAACAAGCTGATGGGTAAAGTACCTGAGGTGTCAGTCAATGGATATGAGGGAGGAACCGGCGGCCTTTATGATGGCGCAGCTTGATTTTTAAAAGCTCCTCTGTTTTATGATAGATTTGCGGGATGTGGGCGTCGCTGGCAATGACAACAGTTATGACAAATTGCTTCTTGCCCGAGAGATGGTGGCGGTCAGCTCCTTCATTAAATCGCTGCAGTGGCTGAGGAATAGATTCATCCACAATGTTGCGAGAGAGGGCGTCACAAGATTCTGGACCAATGACCCTGGAACGATTCTGATATATTCCCAGGTCAGGATGTGAGTAAATTCACGGGGAAACATCTGCTGGTTGTGTTCCTGGGAATCTAATGCTGGCAACCTTCCAGCGGTCAAAGAGGATTTTCTCCTAACATAAGAAGTGAACTTTTTCGAGTCTGCATCAGACTTTGAATATGAGGGTTCAGTGTTCAAGTCCCTGTTTGGGCGATACTTTTAAGTCTCAATACTTGAAGCTGACGTGAACTCGTCGAGTTCACATGCTGGGAAAGAGGCCCATCGGCCCATTGTTTCTCTGTTGTCCATCAACCCCCTGTCTGTTCCAATCCCATTTTCCAACACAAGGTCCATCGGCATTTAGAATTTAGAATGCCCAATTAACCTAACAAGCACATCTTTGGACTTGTGGGAGGAAGCTGGAGCACTCTGACGAAACCCACGCAGACAAGGGGCGAACGTGCAGACTCCGCACCGACAGTGACCCAAGCCGGGAATTGAGCCTGGGACCCTGTTGCTGTGAAGCAACAGTGCTAACTATGATGCATGAAATATTTATGATATTCAGATTTTCTTTGAATGTTCTGCTGATTATGTATCTTAAGGCATGCTGAATGTGCATTCCCACATGTTCAGAGTTCAAATTTCATCCAGCCTCAATAATCTAGGCAACTTTTATCTGTAATTTCCTACTTTCCAATTAAAACTCATTGTTATGTTGCAATAAGTTCCACCACATTTATATTTAAATACATTTCACTATGTTTTCTGAATCCGTGGTGAATCCAGGCAGGAAATCCGATGCTTTGCAACAGTAATTTATAACGACTTTGTAATGAATGGAGTACTGTTTTCATTGACAAAACATGTATTGTCAGTGCCGATTGATAACTCCGCAGCAGCCTGCAGTTTCCCCTCCAAGGAACACACGCCATTTTCACTTGGAACGATATCACCATTCACTCACTCTTGTTGGGTCCGATTCATGGAGCTTCCATCCTAAAAGCTTTGTGGGTGCACCTACACCACATGGACTGCAAGTTTCAGAAATCGACGCCACACCCAGTTTCATGGCAATTTAATGAGAGCTTATATTATGGAGGGCTTGTCTATTTCTCATCTGAAATTGCGGATTTATCGATGTGTGATGGATTTAAAGAACTCACCACTGTCATGCCCAGGAAATCTTCTTTCAATGTTCTAATATAAAGGAATTGGACAAAGAATCGCTGTTGATGTGGTGAAGGCTATTGGGTCATAGATTTCACAGTGCAGAAGGAGGCCATTCGGCCCATCGAGACCGCACCAGCTTTTGGAAAGAGCGCCCTCCCCAATCCCGCACTTCCTGCAAATCCGCTTAACCCAGAAACCCCACCCAACACTAAGGGCAATTTTGGACACTACGGACAATTTATCATGACCAATCCACCTAACCTGCACATCTTTGGACTGTGGGAGGAAACCGGAGCACCCGCAGGAAACCCACGCACACACTGGGAGAACGCGCAGACACCGCACAGACAGTGACCCATGCCCGGATAAAAAACCTCAGACACTGGAGCTTTGAAACAATTGTGCTAACCACTATGCTACCGTGCTGCCCTTGGGTGTTTAGAAAGTGAGAGAATGGCGATTAACAGATCGGACCCGCACAGAATCAAATGCAGAACGTGAGTGACAAATTGGCGAATGGAAACCGGTCAGTGGGAAAGTTGGGGCAGGGACAGGATGCAAACGGGGAATTTGAGATGGGAAAGGATCACGAGATAAAGAGCAATAGTTGGCAAATTTCGAAAAATGGTTGTTGGTGAACAAGCAGTGGAACTCTGGGTAAATCATGGTGAAGAAAGTGAATATTCAATAACTCACAAGTCGTAGCCATGATGCACGCTTCTTAAATGTTGCCAAACCCCGAACTAAAAGCAGCAATGATTCCACTGGGGCTCGAACCCAGGACCTTCTGCGTGTAAAGCAGACGTGATAACCACTACACCATGGAACCAGCTGGTGGCCCTCCAGTCTGTTTACATGACTGGAGTTGGAGGCAGTATGCTTCGCTCCAGAGACATTGCAAAGCGTTCATTCAGTGGGATTTGCTCAGCTGCAAACACCTGACTTGTTTATATGTTGGCGTTTCCCATAAAGTCTCGTTCAGCTGACTGTTCCCAACTTTCTTGATTTGAGTCAGGCAAATTCCAGAAACAGAGGCAATTTGAAAGAGCATTTCAATGTTAGGGCGCGGAGGTAAGAACCAGCTCTGTTGGACACAGCGAAGCTTGACTCAGAATGTTGTGTAATTGAGAGTCAGGAGGGACCGTCTCAAACCCAACTGGGAATGATTGTCCGACTGAGTAGAGAAATGCTTAATTTAATCAAGGTAAGAAGTCTTACAACACCAGGTTAAAGTCCAACAGGTTTGTTTCAAACACGAGCTTTCGGAGCACGGCTCCTTCTTCAGGTGAAGAATTCACCTGAAGAAGGAGCCGTGCTCCGAAAGCTCGTGTTTGAAACAAACCTGTTGGACTTTAACCTGGTGTTGTAAGACTTCTTACTGTGCTCACCCCAGTCCAACGCCGGCATCTCCGCATCATAATTTAATCAATGCAAAGTTCGACCAGCCAGTAATTGTGCTTTTTCTCACGGCCCGGATAGCTCAGTCGGTAGAGCATCAGACTTTTAATCTGAGGGTCCAGGGTTCAAGTCCCTGTTCGGGCGATCATTTTAAATCCCAATGATAGCAAGGGAATTTGCTGAGAGTTTATATTATGGAGCGCCTGTTTATTTGTCATCTGAAATTTTGGATTCATGGAGGTGTGGTGGATTTAAAGGAATAGATTTTGAAACACGATTTCTGAAACCAGGCAGTGGCACCTGGGAACCATGTGCATCCAAAAGGGTATGCCAGACCATGGACTGGGAGATGTGAAGAAGAGTTGGATGAGATCAGGTTGATGGAGAATTCGGTATAAACAGTGGGCGAGGAGTGCATTGGGATAACCAAGTCTACAAATTTCAAAGTTCTTGCTGAAGTTCCAACAAGCTTATGGAGTAAAGTACATGAGGTGCGGTCAATGGATATGAGGGAGGAACCGGCGGCCAGATGGCATCCGACAGAAGGTGAGTGGGAGAGTGGCTCCTGTTCGCGAATTGAATCCGACCGGGAGAGAAGTTGCGGGAGAGACAGGAGGTAAATGGGGAAATTCTCCCTCAGTGTACCCGGTCAGGCGCCGGAATGTGGCGACCAGGGGATTTTCACAGTAACTTCATTGCAGTGTTAATTTCAGCCAGTTCTGACACTATTGTCAGTTAATATTACAAGCCATACAGACTCTCACTTCCGCAAATCGATCACAAACGTAATTTTAACAGCAGAATTTGAGAACTTTGCAAGCTTGACGCTATTTGAAACGTCAGTTCATCATGTTTTTGCTTAATATTGATATTCAGTTCAATTGACAAGCGGAGTGTTTCTATAGTAAGTGTTACTATGCAGATTAAACGTTTGCTCCATTGATGCAAGTTCTGTCAACTCAGAATGTTTCTCAGGGCGCCGAGGACCCGGGTTCGATCCCGGCCCCGGGTCACTATCCGTGTGGAGTTTGCACATTCTCCCCGTGTCTGCGTGGGTCTCTCCCCCACAACCCAAAGTTGTGCAGCTTAGGTGGATTGGCCACACTAAATTGCCCTTTCATTGAAAACAAAATGGACACTCTACATTTACTTTTTTTAATCCCTGTGCTCATTTTTTTTCAGGTGGAGAAAATAAATTAGCCATGTTCTCTTGGACATATCTGTAATCAACATAAGCAAAGCAGAGGTCGGGGTTAGATCGAGTAAAATGCCCTCTACACTGCCCAGCGAGATTTAATTTTAGACTTCCTTCAAACGAAGAACATAACTCAAATCTCATAGGATCCCAGAGTGGGATCTAACCTCTTGCTTTTTTTTACTTCGCTCATTTTCTTCATGGGCTGTTGGTGTGCCATCCCACAGCTCATTTCAAAAGATGAGTCAACCACATTGCTGAGGATTTGGAGTCACATTAAGGCCAGACCAGATCTGGATGGCAGACTTCCTTTCCTGAATAGAATGAAATGAAATGAAAATCGCTTATTGTCCCAAGTAGGCTTCAAATGAAGTTACTGTGAAAAGCCCCAAGTCGCCACTTTCCGGCGCCTGATCGAGGAGGCTGGTACGGGACTTTTGAACTGTGCTGCTGGCTTGTCTTGGTTTGCTTTCAAAGTCCGCGATTTAGCCCTGTGCTAAACCACTCCCAGCTGGAATTTGTGAAACAGATGGGGTTTTATTTTCAAAACAATAGACTTTAATTCGAGTTATTTTTTCTTCAATTCAAAATTGTGTTTGGAAAGATTCCCTCCACAGGCCACCGCCTTCCTCCCTTGCAGCGCAACTGTTGCATTTACTTTAGATCAGCAATTAGCTCAGTATTATCAATCTTTGCTCTCAATCAGAGAAGAGGAAAGCGCGTTTGATGGGAGGTGCCGTCAAGTGGAAAGTTCCGGCATTGGGAAGAGCGGTCGTGAAGCAAGTTAGGGTTTGGGCCAGTGAGTCAGGATGTGTGTGGCAGACAGAGACGGCTGCAGAATGAAAATGCAGAATTTGAACCACGCAATATTCACTGCCATCCAGCAAAGGTCGGTGTGCTCTCCTAATTTGTAAGAGCCCGAATTGCTCAGCCGGCAGAGCATCCGATTTTTAATCTGAGGGTCCTGGGTTCAAGTCCCTGTTCGGGCGATGCTTTTAAATCTCAATGATTGATGCTGACAGGAACTCGTCGGGTTAACCTGCTGGGAAGGAGGCCAATCGGCTCATTGAACACCTGTCTGTTCCAATCCCATTTTCCAACACGAGGTCCATCGCCATTGCCCACCGTGTATGCTGAGGGCCGAGGTCGACATGGTTAGCAGTTTCAAAGGTTTCGGGGGACACAGCTCCAAAAATCTGTCTTGGTCCATCCTCGTCGCTCCTACCACCAAGAAATTCAGCCTCTGATCTCCGGGTCAGCATTCTACAAGGAGGCCTTCAGGAGACGCGACAACGCAAAATTGCTGAGCAAAAACTTATAGCTAAGTTCCGCACGCATGAATGCGGACTCAACCGGGATCTGGGATTCATGTCGCATTACATTCGGCCCCCACCAACAAGCCTGGACTTGCAGAGGCCTACCGACTGAACTGGCTTGGGACAATTCACACCTCTTTAACCTGGAGTTACCTCTCTCTCTGCATCTTTGATGATTTGATTGCCTGCAGGTGCTCGCATTCCGGGGCATCTCTGACTGTGTCTATATAAACATTTCTGGAACAAGCCTTTCCATTCACCTGAAGAAGGAGCCGTGCTCCGAAAGCTCGTGTTTGAAACAAACCTGTTGGACTTTAACCTGGTGTTGTAAGACTTCTTACTGTGCTCACCCCAGTCCAACGCCGGCATCTCCACATCATGACCACCAAGAAAGGCCAATACGGGTTAGGTGGATTGGCCATGCTAAATTGCTCGTAGTGTTAGGTTAATGGGGGGATTGTTGGGTTACGGGTTACGTGGGTTTAAGTAGGGTGATCATTGCTCGGCACAACATCGAGGGCCGAAGGGCCTGTTCTGTGCTGTACTGTTCTATTACTGAGGAATCTAAGGAAATTCGGCATGTCCACAGTAACTCTCACAACCTTTCACAGATGCACCATGGAAAGCATCCAATCTGGCTGCATCACAGCCTGGTATTGCAACTGCTCAGACCAAGACAGCAAGAACTTCATGGAGTCGTATACACAGCCCAGTCCATCACACAAATGTGCCTCCCATCCATTGACTCCATTTGCACCTCCTGCTGTCTGGGAAAGCGGGCAGCGTAATCAAAGACCCCTCCCAAATGCTTTCTTACTCTTCCAACTTCTTCCATCGAGCAGGAGATACAAAAGTTTGAAGACACGCACGAACAGACCCAGAAACAGCTTCTTCCCCGCGGTTACTAGACTCCTAAACGACCCTCTTATGGACTGACCTCATTAACACTACACCCTGTATGCTTCATCCGATGTCGGTATTTATGGAGTTACATTGTATGTCTTGTGTTCCTCTATTATGTATTTTCTTTTATTTAATTTCCTTCCCATGTACTTAATGATCTGTTGTGTTGCTCGCTGAACAATACTTTTCACTGTACCTCGGTACAAGTGACAATAAACAAAATAAAATCATCTCAACTCAATTGTATGAATAATCTCATAATTGCAAGGAGAAATTCTTGCTCATCGCTTTAAGATTGATCATCAACATTATTAGTGACAGAAGTAGACGTACGATAACACTGCAATGAGGTTACTGTGAAAAGCCCCTCGTCGCCACAATCCGGCGCCTGTTCAGGTAGACAGAGGGGGAATTTAGAATGCATAATTCACCTAACAAGCACATCTTTGGACTTGTGGGAGGAAACTTGAGCACTCGGAGGAAACCCACGCAGACAAGGGGCGAACGTGCAGACTCCGCACCGGCAGTGACCCAAGCCGGGAATTGAGCCTGGGTCACTACAACAGTGCTAACCATGATACATGAAATATTTATGATATTCAGATTTTGTTTGAATATTCTGCTGATTATGTATCTTCAGGCGTGCTGAATGTGTATTCCCAAATGTTCAGAATTCAAATTTTATCCGGCCTCTTTAATCGAGGCTACTTTTATCTGTCATTTCCTGCTTTCCAATTAAAACTCATTGTTATGTTGCAATCAATTCCATCACATTAATATTTAAATACATTTCACTTTGTTTTCTGAATCCATGGTGAATCTTGGCGGGAAATCAGATCTTTTAAAACAGTAATTTATATCGACTTTGTAATAAATGGAGTATTGTTTTCATTTTACATAGATTTTACAGTGCATTCGCCCCATCGAGACTGCACCAGCTCTTGGAAAGGGCACCCTACCCAAAGCCACATTTCCACCCGATCCCCTTAACCCAGTAACCCCACACAACACTAAGGGAAATTTTGGACACTAAGTGCAATTTATGATGGCCAATCCACGTAACCTGCTCCTATTTGGGCTGTGGGAGGAAACCGGAGCACCCGGAGGGAACCCAGGCACACACTGGGAGAACGTGCAGACTCCGCACAGACAGTGACCCAAGGCGTGATTCGAACCTCAGACACTGGAGCTGTGAAACAATTGTGCTAACCACTATGCTACCGTGCTGCCCTTGGGTGTTTAGAAAGTGAGAGAATGGCGATTAACTATCGGGCCCGCACAGGACCAAATGCAGAACGGGAGTGAGAAATTGGCGAATGGAAACCTGTCAGTGGAAAAGATGGGACAGGGACAGGATGCAAACGGGGACTTTGAGATGGGAAAGGATCACGAGATAAAGAACAATAGTTGGGAAATTTCGAAATATATTTGTTGTGAAACAAGTAGTGGACCTTTGGGTAAATAATGGTGAAAGAAGTGAATATTTTATAACTCACAGGTCATAACCATGATGCACGCGTCTTAAATGTTGCCAACTCCTTGTCCAAAAGACGGACTGATTCCACTGGGGCTCGAACCCAGGACTTTCTGCGTGTAAAGCAGACGTGATAACCACTACACCATGGAACCAGCAGGTGGCGCCCCATTCTGTTTACATGACTGGAGTTGGTGGCACCATCTTCGATCCAGAAACATTGCAATGCGTCCATTTAGTGGGATTTGCTCAGCTGTCAAACCTGACTTGTTTATATGTACGGTAGCATTTCCATAAAGCCGCAGACTGTTCCCAACTTTTTTGCTTTGAGTCAGGCAAATTCCAGAAACAGAGCCCAATTGAAAGAGTCAATGTTAGTGCGCGGAGGTAAGAACCAGCTCTGTTAGACACAGTGAAGCTTGACTCAGAATGTTGAGTAATTGAGAGTCAGGAGGGACCGTCTCAAACCCAACTGGGAATGAATGTCTGACTGAGGAGGGAAATGCCAAATTAAATCAATGCAAAGTTCGACCAGCCAGTAATGGTGAACTTTAGCACGGCCCGGATAGCTCAGTCGGTAGAGCATCAGACTTTTAATCTGAGGGTCCAGGGTTCAAGTCCCTGTTCGGGCGATCATTTTAAATCCCAATGACAGCAAGGGAATTTGCTGAGAGTTTATATTATGGAGCGCCTGTTTATTTGTCATCTGAAATTTCGCATTCATGGAGGTGTGGTGGATTTAAAGGAATAGATTTTGAAACACAATTTCAGAAACCAGGCAGTGGCTCCTGGGAACCATGTGCATCTAAAAGGGAATGCGAGACCATGGACTGGGAGATGTGAAGAGTTGGATGAGATCATGTTGATGGAGAATTCGGTATAAACAGTGGGCGAGGAGTGCATTGGGATAACCAAGTCTACAAATATCAAAGTTCTTGCTGAAGTTTCAACAAGCTGATGGAGTTAAGTACATGACGTGTCAGTCAATGGATATGAGGGAGGAACCTTCGGTCTTTGTGAGCTTGATTTTTAAAAGCTCCTCTGTTTTATGAAAGGTTTGCGGGATGTGGGCGTCGCTGTCAATGCCAACAGTTATTACCCTTTGCTTCTTGCCCGAGAGATGGTGGCTGTCAGCTACTTCATTAAATCTCTGCAATGGCTGAGGAATAGGCACATTCACAATGTTGCGAGAGAAGTGTCACAGGATTCTGGCCCAATGACCCTGGAATGACGCTGATATATTCCCAGGTCAGGATGAGTAAATTCACGGGGAAACTTCTGCTAGTCATATTCCTGGGAATCTGCTGCTACCTTCCTGCGGTCATGGATATTTTCTTCTCACATAAGGAGTGAACTTTGGAAGCAGTACAATGGAGGCAATCGAAAGGGAATTACATTGCATTACGAAGATTGTGCAGGAGAAATAACAGGAGGAGAGGTGATCCATCTGATACAATGGATCAGCTTATATAGAATTTACAGTGCAGAAGGAGGCCATTCGGCCCATCGTGTCTGCACCTGCTCTTGGAAAGAGCACCCTACCCAAGGTCAACACCCCCACCCTATCCCCATAACCCAGTAACCCCTCCCAACACTAAGTGCAATTTTGGACACTAAAGGCAATTTATCATGGCCAATCCACCTAACCTGCACATCTTTGGACTGTGGGAGGAAACCGGAGTACCCGGAGGAAACCCACGCACACACGGGGAGGATGTGCAGACAAAGGATGTGTAACACTCCTTTAATTCTGCGACTGGTGAGATCGAATGGCTTGTTTCTGTGTTATATATCCTATATAATCCTGTTTTTTTAAATTACTCGTTCATGGTTTGTGGGGCCAGAACTGTATTGCCCATCTCTGAACCACATTGCTGTGGATTAAGGACGGCAGATTTCCTTCGCTAAGTAACATCAATGAACCTGATGATTCGCTGGAGCATTACTTGGATGAGTCCACACAGTCCAATCAATAATTTGTGTAACAACTTCTTGTATGACACACTGACGCAAATTCACTATACCCATTGCTTCCTTCCTTGAGTTGCTCTGTCTGATTCGTCACCAAAACAGATTTACGAAGCAGGTTTTCTTTTTCAGAAAGCCTTTGCTTAATTATATTCTGATTTTCTGCGTGCTCTGTAGCCATCTCATTAATTAAAGGTACAATTCCCGTACCTGCTTACCTTCTCTGTGAAGGCCCTATCTCCTCAACCCCACCTCTCGCCTAAGGTGTGGTGACCCTCAGGTTAAATCACCACCAGTTAACTCTCTGTCTCGACGGGGGAGAGCAGCCTGTGGTCCTCGGGCATTATGGTGACTTTTAATGACACTATCCAGCATCCTCCCGGACCACCTTCCTGCTACTAATGTCACTTTAGCTGGCCTCTTGAACTCCCCTTTCAATTCTTGAAAAGAGATTATATTTCCACCTTCCAACCGGCTGGGGAAATCCTGGAACCTGGGAAGATTAAAGTTTCTGGAAGATTGAAATAGAGAATTGTAGCCACCTGGGTTGGCCACTTCCCGATTCCAAAATGGAGGTCCGCTAAGAGTGCAGGGAAAACTGGTCAGGCACAGGGAAACAAGCAGGTGCAAAGTTTCCTGTGTATGAGGACTTGCAGAAACCCAGACAGAACTGAAACCAGCAACTATCTGCATATTAATGAGCGATCCCCGGGAAAAATTGGATACATTAAAGTAATCGAGACCAAACCAGACTCCCAGGCGCCAGCGGGAGCCAGGACAAAGGAAGGCCAACGGACACATAGGAACCACCCAGCGATCAGGGAACGGCTGCAGTGTTGGAGAAATCGATTCAAACAATTGGGATTTCGTCCAATTGATTGGGACCATATCCGGGATCCACCCACAAGGGCGCGAAACCCAAGTTCAATTCGTCCTTCTTGGCAGCTTCTCTCAGCAGTTCGAAACAACTCTTGACCGTGACTCTCAAAACGAGAGACCTGCCTATCAGCTGCACCAACCAAGTAAGTCTCCAGTCAACGCAAACTACGAGATAGATGCTCCTAGCAACTAGTCCATACCAGCTTGAAGTCTGCAGGCTCAGAATCGAACGAAAGGCCATTGTTCCCCTGACCTGGTGGGCCATTTCCAAAGCTAAGTATAGGCCTTTTAGTGTTAGAGATAGTCTAGTAAGTAGCGTTTTATGCATGAGTAGTGATTGACTGTGTATATAATAAATGTGTTTTGATTTGAAACTTACTAACTGGTGTATTGAGTGATTGATCAGCACTTGAACTGAACCTCGTGGTGGTATCGTAAAGATACCTGGCGACTCTAGAGCAAGGTGATTAAACAGAGTAAATTAAGCATAAAACAGAATTAGCAACAGAATCCACTATCCCTGCAGACAGCTTTTCCACTATCCCTGCAGACAGCTTTTTAAATAAAAAAAACAATGTAGGTCAACGGCGCCAAGAAAAAGGAGGTTTTCTGTTAAATTGACCTCTCGAGTACATATTTCTTCCCAGACTCTGTGGAGAACCACGATTCCCAGTCACTGGTTGATTTAAAGAAACATCCCCTGGATCAAGCAAAAGCCAGACACCACACTATTGCTGCCCAATGTCACCAGTTTTTGAGCGCAGGAACAGTAGAAAACCTGAATATCATTGCACTTGTTGTGATGGCCATTTTGAAACGCTTGTCGTGTTCTTCCAGAAATGTTATCAGTAAATGATATTTGTGCAAAAAAAATGTTCGGTCCTTGCCCTGCATGCCGCGATATCCTTCAGCAATGATTAGACAGAGAGAGCCGGGGCAATGTGGAATTGTGAGGCTGCATGGCTGTGATTGATGTGTATCGATTTTAAAAGACAGTTGGCCACGTTTATCATGACATAGTGTTATCAGCAATGAGAGCTTGTGAAATGGGAGGAATTAAAGATGTGGGGAATTGACTGTAGGATTCAAGACAACATGCCCAAGTTGGCAGGAGGCGACTGGCGGCTTTGCACAGTGATCTGTAGGGGGGGCGGGTTCTGGGCGGCAGCAACAAACACATAATTGAAGGGTTTGAGGTGATCAAATGGGCTGATAAGTCAGATACCAAGAAACCCATTGCTCTGTTTTGGAAATGTAGAACAAGGGACAACGATCAGAAAATTAGAACCAGGCCTTTCAGGATGATTTAGCGGGATAGTTTAGCACACTGGGCTAAATCACTAGCTTTGAAAGCAGACCAAGGCAAGCCAGCAGCACAGTTCAATTCCCGTACCAGCCTCCCCAAACAGGTGCCGGAATGTGGTGACTAGGGGCTTTTCACAGTAACTTAATTTGAAGCCAACTTGTGACAATAAGAGATTCCCATGATCGGAGTGGGAGAGAAAGAGTGAGAAACAGAGTGGAGGAAAACCAACAAGTGTGGGAATAGTGAAACGAGTGAAAGAAGTGATGGAACAGGAGATGTACAAAGAGATGGAAAGATTGAGATAACAGAAGACAGGTAAATGAAGGAGTGAGATAGGCCAGAGTCTGAGAAAGAAAGAGACGGAGAGAGAGTGTGTGAGAGGGGATTGAAGAGAGAGAGAGCGAACTTGCCTTTACTTTTTAATGCTGTCTCTGAGGTATTTTGCAAAGCAGATTCTTCCAGGTTAAATGACAGCAGCAGTTTGAGATGGGTTAAGTCAGAGATTCCGATGATGGGGATTGAGTTCCGGAGGTGGTGCTGGATGGTGACAGTGGGTGAGGAAGGTGAATCGGTGTTGAAATGGGGTAGTGCGGAGATGGTACTGATGGTTAGGGTGAGAATTGAGATGGTAAATCCCTCTCATTACAATGCTATCTGGTGCTTTCAAATACATGAATGTTGAAGTTCGGAGGATGCAGCCCAGTCAATAGGCTCGCCTGTGGCAATCAGTCGATTTAGGGCTGGTTACTGTTGTATTTAATTAGGCAGCAGAAGTATTAGAGTGGGAGTGGTGTCCTCTGAGTGGGTTCAGAGCCTGTGAATAGGATCTGAGGAACATGAGTAGGAATAGAGTGTAAGAGTGAGGGTTTGAGGGGCTGAGGGACAAGTGTGGAGAGGATGTGAGGAGCTGAGAGAGAGGTTTTGGTAGGGTCTGAGGGTCTGGGGCCTGAGGGACAAGAGTGTGAGGATAGGGTCTCAGGGGCTGAGGGACTGAGGGTCAAGAGTGTGGCTAGGATGTGAGGAGCTGAGAGAGAGGGGAGTGTGGATAGGGTCTGAGGGTCTGGGGCCTGAGGGACAGGGGAGTGAGGAGAGGGTCTGAGGGGCTGAGGGACAGGAGAGTGAGGATAGTCTCTGAGGGACAGAAGAGTGGGATAGGGACTGAAGGGCTGAGGGACAGGAGTGTGGTAAGGTTCTGAGAGATGAAGAACATGAGAGTTTGGACAGGGTCTGAGGGATGAGAAACATGAGAGTTTGGATAGGCACTGAGGGGCTGAGGGAAAGGCGATTGCACAAAGGGTCTAAGGGACAGGAGAGTGAGGATAGGTCTGAGGGGCCGAGGAAGAGTGTGGATATAGTCTGAGGGACAGGAGAGTGCGAAGAAGTTCAGAGGAGCTGAGGGACAGGAGACTGAGGATAGGGTCTGAGGGACAGGAGAGTGAGGATAGGGTCTGAGGGGCTGAGGGACAGGAGAGTGAGGATAGGGTCTGAGTGGCTGAGGGAGTGGAGAGTGAGGATAGGGTCTGAGTGGCTGAGGGAGTGGAGAGTGAGGATAGGGTATGAGGGGCTGACGGACAGGAGAGTGAGGATAGGGTCTGAGGGGCTGAGGGACAGGAGAGTGAGGATAGGGTCTGAGTAGCTGAGGGAGTGGAGAGTGAGGATAGGGTCTGAGGGGCTGAGGGACAGGAGAGTGAGGATATGGTCTGAGTGGCTGAGGGACAGGAGAGGAGGATAGGGTCTGAGTGGCTGAGGGACAGGAGAGGGGGATAGGGTCTGTGACTGAGGGACAGGAGAGGAGGATAGTGTTGGAGGAATTGAGGGACAGGAGAGTGAGGATAGGGTCTGAGGGGCTGGGAGTGGAGAGTGAGGATAGGATCTGAGGGGCTGAGTGACAGGCGACTGCAGAAAGGGTCTGAGGGACAGGAGAGTGAGGATTGGGTCTGAGGGGCCGAGAAAGAGTGTGGATAGGGTCTGAGGGACAGGAGAGTGAGGATAGGGTCTGAGGGGCTGAGGGACAGGAGAGTGAGGATAGGGTCTGAGTGGCTGAGGGACAGGAGAGTGAGGATAGGGTCTGAGTGCCTGAGGGACAGGACAGTGAGGATAGGGTCTGAGGGGCTGAGGGACAGGAGAGTGAGGATAGTGTCTGAGGGGCTGAGGGACAGGAGTGAGGATTGGGTCTGAGGGGCTGAGGAACAGGAGAGTGAGGATAGGGTCTGAGTGGCTGAGGGAGTGGAGAGTGAGGATAGGGTCTGAGGGTCTGAGGGACAGGAGAGTGAGGATAGGGTCTGAGGGACTGAGGGACAGGAGAGTGAGGATAGGGTCTGAGGGGCTGAGGGACAGGAGAGTGAGGATAGGGTCTGAGGGGCTGGAAGTGGAGAGTGAGGACAGGGTCTGAGGGGCTGGGCGACCGGCGACTGCGGAAAGGGTCTGAGGGACAGTAGAGTGAGGATTGGGTCTGAGGGCCGAGGAAGAGTGTGGATAGGGACTGAGGGACAGGAGAGTGAGAATAGGGTCTGAGTGGCTGAGGGAGTGGAGAGTGAGGATAGGGTCTGAGTGGCTGAGGGAGTGGAGAGTGAGGATAGGGTCTGAGGGGCTGAGGGACAGGAGAGTGAGGATAGGGTCTGAGGGACAGGAGAGTGAGGATAGGGTCTGAGGGGCTGAGGGAGTGGAGAGTGAGGATTGGGTCTGAGGGGCCGAGGGACAGGAGAGTGAGGATAGGGTCTGAGGGGCCGGGGGACAGGAGAGTGAGGATAGGGTCTGAGGGGCTGAGGGACAGGAGAGTGAGGATAGGGTCTGAGTGGCTGAGGGACAGGAGTGAGGATAGGGTCTGAGGGGCTGAGGCAGTGGAGAGTGAGGATAGGGTCTGAGGGGCTGAGGGACAGGAGAGTGAGGATAGGATCTGAGGGGCTGAGGGACAGGAGAGTGAGGATAGTGTCTGAGGGGCTGAGGGACAGGAGAGTGAGGATAGGGTCTGAGGGGCTGAGGGACAGGAGAGTGAGGATAGGGTCTGAGGGACAGGAGAGTGAGGATAGGGTCTGAGTGGCCGAGGGAGTGGAGAGTGAGGATAGGGTCTGAGGGGCTGAGGGACAGGAGAGTGAGGATAGGGTCTGAGGGACTGAGGGACAGGAGAGTGAGGATAGGGTCTGAGGGACAGGAGAGTGAGGATAGGGTCTGAGTGGCCGAGGGAGTGGAGAGTGAGGATAGGGTCTGAGGGGCTGAGGGACAGGAGAGTGAGGATAGGGTCTGAGGGACTGAGGGACAGGAGAGTGAGGATAGGGTCTGAGGGGCTGAGGGACAGGAGAGTGAGGATAGGGTCTGAGGGGCTGGGAGTGGAGAGTGAGGATAGGGTCTAAGGGGCTGGGCGACAGGTGACTGCGGAAAGGGTCTGAGGGACAGTAGAGTGAGGATTGGGTCTGAGGGGCCGAGGAAGAGTGTGGATAGGGTCTGAGGGACAGGAGAGTGAGGATAGGGTCTGAGTGGCTGAGGGAGTGGAGAGTGAGGATAGGGTCTGAGGGGCTGAGGGACAGGAGAGTGAGGATAGGGTCTGAGGGACAGGAGAGTGAGGATAGGGTCTGAGGGGCTGAGGGAGTGGAGAGTGAGGATTGGGTCTGAGGGGCCGAGGGACAGGAGAGTGAGGATAGGGTCTGAGGGGCCGGGGGACAGGAGAGTGAGGATAGGGTCTGAGGGGCTGAGGGACAGGAGAGTGAGGATAGGGTCTGAGGGACACAAAAATATGCAGGTTAATTGGATTGGACACGCTAAATTGCTCCTTAATTGGAAAAAAATAATTGGGTATTCTAAATTTATTTTAAAAATAGCTTCACTGTGTTGCTGCACTGCATCGATGGTACTCACTGCTGTAGGTGCCTAAAGTAGTGGGCATAGCGTGTCACAAAACTTTAAAGTATTTTAATGAATGGGAGCAACGTGAAATGATTGCAAGATTGGCATGCGGAACGATAATTTAAAAGCATCGCCCGAACAGGGACTTGAACCCTGGACCCTCAGATTAAAAGTCTGATGCTCTACCGACTGAGCTATCCGGGCTCTGAGGAAGGAGTGTTACACAGCGGCCATTACTGGCTGGACAGTGAGCAGCGCCTTTCCTTTCTGCACTCACTTTAGTGTATTACTCTCACCGATCCACTCTCACTGTCGCCAACACACTCGCTTCACAATTAAAGTCACGATTGCTAACCCACCCACCACCCCCAACTCAAGCAATTTAATAATAACCGTCAATGCAAACCTCAGCACCAGAAATCGAGTTAGCTGAGGAAATGCACCCGAATTTATATACACTGTGAGTATAACGGAACACAATACCACATTCAGTTTGAGCAGCCGGCATCCTGGTCCAGACTGCAGGAGCTCATCATGATTACTCAGACCAGAGGGCAGAATAAGGGGTTTCCAATTGAAGTGGGAAGGAGGAAGGAGCTGTGCTCCGAAAGCTGGTGTTTGAAACAAACCTGTTGGACTTTAACCTGGTGTTGTAAGACTTCTTACTGATTCCCATTGAAGACAGAGATGAGGAGGAATTTCTCCTTTTGCGGGGTAGCGAATCAATGTCATTATTTACCGGGAGAGCTGAAGGCTGAGATAGACAGATTTAAACCTTTAAGGGAAGCAAGGATTAGGTGGATAAGGCAGGAAACAGGATTGTCATATCAGATCAGCAAATGGCAGACTAGACTGGATCGGCGGAACAGCATACATCTGTCCCTACATTTTATGGCCTGACAGTCTAAATCCAAGATACTGAGGCTTTTACATGCTCTTGAGAAAGTGGCAGTGCTGCAGCCCATAAGCACGTCCACACTGCTGTTAGGCAGGGAGTTCCTGGACTTTGGTCCCCCGACAGTAGTGAGGAAACAACGATAGAGTTCCAAAAGTTCCGATAGACTTGCAAAGCTCCAAAATAAATGCAGAAAATGTTTTATAATCCACGTTTGAAAATTAAGTATCATGGTTGGAATAAAATGACATCAATGAGATTTATTTGGTCAGCTTTGCATTATCGTGGCTCTTATAATAAAGATTGGTCATTTGAAAAGTGCAACGTATTTTAAAACATCGAAATCGAAAAATATTTCCCACTTCAAATAGCGTATGGCACAATCTCTCCAATGTCGAACAGGAGTAATGACAGTGAAAATTAATTCGGAGACTGGATATTTGCGGTGTTTAAAAGCAACGCCCGAACAGGGACTTGAACCCTGGACCCTCAGATTAAAAGTCTGATGCTCTACCGACTGAGCTATCCGGGCTCCTGCAAATTAGGAGAGCACAGCGACCTTTGGTGGATGGCAGCGAATATTGCATGGTTCAAATTCTGCATTTTCAGTCTGCAGCCGTCCAAGTTTGACACACACATCCTGACTCACTGGCTGAAACCCTCCCGTCGTCCTAACTGACGACCGCTCTTCCCAATGTCGGAGCTTTCCGCTTGACGCCAGCTCCCCGCAAACGCGCTTTCCTCTTTTCTGATTGAGACCAAAATTTGATAATACTGAGCTAATTGCTCATCTAAAGTGAATGCAAGACTTGCGCTGTAAGGGAGGAAGGCCTGTGGAGGGAACCTGTCCAAACACGTGCACTAAACATTGGATACTTACAAATAGAAAAGACACTTCATTCACAGATCTAAACATAATCGACTATCTGGTTCCATAGTGTAGTGGTTATCACGTCTGCTTTACACGCAGAAGGTCCTGGGTTCGAGCCCCAGTGGAACCATTGTTAATTTTATTTGACAAATTAAATTCAACAGGGATGATTGAGAAATGCAGCTCGTCCTCGCTGGTTGAGCTGAATAAACGAGCTGTTCCTAAAAAAAAGGCAATGGGCGAGATGATGGAACTCTGGAAAACTCTCAACCGGTCTAGCAGCATCTGGGAGTAGGGAGAGAAAATGTAGTTAACGTTTCCATCAGACGAGGTCAGAGTTGAGAGGGGAAAATGTGTTAGGTATTAAACTGTACCTGGGAGAGATTGCAACAAGGTTACAGTCTCAAATAGAGTTTTACAAAGCAAAATGAGGCCACTCAGCCCATCTTGTTCGCACTGGCCATCAAACATCTATCTCTTCTAATCCCATTTTGGATTGGATTTGTTTATTGTCACGTGTACCGAGGTACATTGAAAAGTATTTTTCTGCGAGCAGCTCAACAGATCATTCAGTACATGGGAAGAAAAGGGAATTGAACAGAATTCAAGAAAATACATGAGAATACATAATAGGGCAACACAAGATATACAATGAAACTACATAAGCATTGGCATCGGTTGAAGCATACAGGGTGTAGTGTTAATGAGGTCAGTCAATAAGAGGGTCATTTAGGAGTCTGGTGACAGTGGGGAAGAAGCTGTTTTTGAGTCTGTTCGTGCATGTTCTCAGACTTCTGAATCTCCTGCCCGATGGAAGAAGTTGGAAAAGTGAGTAAGCCGGGTGGGAGGGATCCTTGATTATGCTGCCTGCTTTCCCCCAGCAGTGGGAGGTGTAGATGGAATCAATGGATGGGAGGCAGGTTCGTGTGATGGACTGGGTGGTATTCACGACTCTCTGAAGTTCCTTGCGGTCCTGGGCCGAGCAGTTGCCATACCAGGCTGTGATGCAGCCCGATAGGATGCTTTCTATAGTGCATCTGTTAGTGTGCACATGCCGAATTTCCTTAGTTTCCTGAGGAAGTATAGGCGCTGTTGTGCTTTCTTGGTGATAGCGTCGACGTGAGTGGACCAGGACAGATTTTTGGTGATGTGCACCCCTAGGAATTTGAAACTGCTAACCATCTCCACCTCGGCCCCGTTGATGCTGACAGGGATGTGTACAGTACTTTGCTTCCTGAAGTCGATGACCAGCTCTTTAGTTTTGCTGGCATTGAGGGACAGATTGTTGTCGTTACACCACTCCACTAGGTTCTCTATCTCCCTCCTGTATTCGGACTCGTCGTTATTCGAGATCTGGCCAACTATGGTCGTATCTTCAGCAAACCTGTAGATGGAGTTGGAACCAAGTTTTGCCATGCAGTCGTGTGTGTACAGGGAGTAGAGTAGGGGGCTAAGTATGCAGCCTTGCGGGGCACCGGTATTGAGGACTATTGTGGAGGAGGTGTTGGTGTTCATTCTTACTGACTGTGGTCTGTTGGTCAGAAAGTCAAGGATCCAGTTGCAGAGTGGAGAGCCAAGTCCTAGGTTTTGGAGCTTTGATATGAGCTTGGCTGGGATTATGGTGTTGAATTTTCAAGCATTTGCTCCGTAGTCTTCTATGCTACGGCATTTCGAATGCTCATTAAAATGCTCCTGAAACGCTGTGAGGGTTCCAGCCTCCGCTACACTTTCAGGCAGCGAGAGCCAGATTCCCACTACCCTCTGGGTGAAAATGTTTTTCCTCAAATTCTCACTAAATCCCCTGCGTCTTACAAATTGGTTGAACTCAATGTTGAGTCCTGAGGGCTGTAACGGGCCTAATCGGAAGCTGAGATGCAGCTCCTCCAGCGTGTGTTGGGGTTCACTGGAGCATTGCAGCAGGACAAGGGCGCACACGTGGGCAGGAGAGCAAGGTGCTGATTTAAAATGACAAGCAGCAGAGGCTGCCTTTAGTCTCCCCAATGTGGAGGAGGCCACACTGGGAGCAGCAAGTACAGTAGATCAAATTGAAGGATGTGCAAGCGAAACACTGCTGAACTTGATCGGTGAGGAGGGTAAAGAATAGGTGTGGCACCTTCTGTGATTATGTGGGAAGGTGCCAGAGGAAGGAGATGGGCAAATGGAGTTGAGAAGTGCTAAATGAAAATCTCTTTCATAAAAAAACCATTTAATAACTGTGCATCAATCTCATGAACTGGGATTTTAAATTATAAACCTGTTGATTGCCTTGGTCCTAAATGGCCCAAAAGCCTCCTCTTCACTCTTAAAAACTTATTAACTCTGAATGATTGACCAAATATTTCTACTCAGCCCTTTTCATCATTGCCCATTCCCTCTCACTGCGTGCTTTCCCCATTGTCGCACTCATTGCTTCCTACTCGCCACTTCAACCAATCCTCCGGCTCACTACTTCCCACCACCTTCCCCTCTTACTCACCCCTTATCTCTCCCTACCCCCCCCCCCACCCCCCCTCCCCTCATGAGATCTTGAGAGGGTAACGAGATGGCAACCGCGAAGCAGTGAGGATTCTGGAGAGAAAAACAACTCTGGAGTGATAGAGTTAAGAATTAAGAAGAAAATGTGGGGTAGAGAGGGGCAGCTGTACCAAAGTCTGGGCTGCAGCTGTGAACACATTCAAGCACAAATGGAGGCAACACTCTTTGGGGAACTTCCCTAACTTCATAATTAGCTCAAAGGATGATGCATGTACATGTTGGAGGTCACTCACTTCAGTCATAGAATCAGAGAATCCCTACAGCGCAGCAAACACCCCTACATGGCCCCAGTAAAGGAGCATCCCACCTCAGCCAGTCCCCTGTGATCCCACCTAAGCTATGTTTGGACACTAAGGGGTAATTTAGCATTGCCAATTCACCTAATCTGCACAGTTTTGGACTGTGGGAGGAAATCCACAGAGATATGGGGAGAACATGCAAACTCCACACAAGGCCAAAATTGAACCCCAGGTCTGTGGCACTGTGACGAAGCAGAGCTAAACACTGTGCCAGAAGGTGTAGAAGCAGAATTAGGCCATTCGGCCCATCGAGTCTGCTTTGCCATTCAATAATGGCTGACATGTTTCTCATCCCCATTCTCCTGTCATGGGCCAGGGTTTAGAGAACCCCAAAGTGTATCATGGAGTTCACCTGACCCACAACTTTTAATAGATTGTGGTATGGGGAGCACACAGACCACTCTACAGGTGTGGTACAGCAGAAATGGAAAAATATTCTTTCAAGCAAAACAATGCTTATTCTATGAATTCAAGATAATCTTTTTAAAACATACAGTGAACATCTTAGCAACCATTAATTCAAACACAACCCCCAAAGAATACAACACTAAGTAATCCTTAATAACTTCCCAAACAACATCCAGAAGACAAAAGAAACACCATTTAGCAGAAGCACATCAGGTTTACATTCACTGCTGAAAACATTTATAATTCTGAATTCCCCAAATGATCAAGAGATAGACTTTTCAATGCAGAGAGAACAACAGTCATCTGCTTTATCTGGCTTCAGCTCCAACACTCAAACGAAACCAAAAAAACATAGACACACCCAAGCTTTTCTCAAAGTGAAACTAAAAAGCAGAGCCAGAGCTCAGCTCCACCCACAGTCTGACATCACTGCAGCAACATGAGCAGCCAAACATTTCTTAAAGCGACATTCTCATGCCTTCTCCCCATAACCCACGATCCCCTTATTAATCAAGAACCTATCTAGCTCTGTCTTAAAGTTACTCAGTGATTTGGCCTCCGCAGCCTTCTGCAGGAAACAGTTCACAGATTCACAACCCTCTGGCTGAAGAAATTCCTCCTCATCTCAGTTTGAAAGGATCATCCCTGCAGTCTGAGGCTGTGCGCTCGGCTTCTAGTCTTTCCTACTAGTGGAAACATCCTCCCTACATTCACTCTATCCATCAAGGCCACCATGCTGCCTTCCGAGGAGCTCCTCAGGGTAGTGTCCTAGGCCCAAGCATCTTCAGCTGTTTTACCAATGACCTTCCTTCCAACATAAGGTCAGAAATGGAAAAGTTTGCTGATGATGCTGGACTACTATTCATGACTCCCGAGATACTGAAGCAGTCTATGTCCATATGCAGCAAGAATGGGACAATATTCAGGCTTAGGCTTATAAATGGCAAACAACATTATGCCACATAATTGCCAGGCAATGATCATTTCCAACAAGAGAGAACCCAACTATTTGGGTTGCACACTGCAACCTCACAGCACCGGGGAATCGGGTTCGATTCCAGCATTGCGTGACTGTCTGTGTGGAGTTGACACTTTCTTCCCGTGTCTCTGCGTGGGTTTCCTCTGGGTGCTCCGGTTTCCTCCCACAGTCCAAATAAGTGCAGTTGGTGGATTGGCCATGATAAATTGCCCCTTATTGTCAAAGATGTGCAGGTTATGTGGGGTTATGGGGATAGGGCAGGGGAGTGGGCCTAGGTAGGGTGCTCTTTCAGAAGGTTGGTGCAGACTCAATGGGCTGAATGTCCTCCTTCTGCACTATAGGGATTCCATGCTTCTACCTCTCCTTGACATTCAATGGCATTAGCATTGCTGAATCTCCCATAATAGACATCTTGTGGTGTTACCATTGACCAGGAGCTGAATTGGACTAGCCATACAAATACTGTGACTTCAAGAGCAGGTCAGATGCAGGGAATTCTGCAGCGAATAACTCACCTCTTAACTCCCTAAAGCCTGTCCACCATCTACACAACACAGATTAGGGATATGGTGAACTACCCTCCACTTTCCTGGAGCTTCAACAACACACAAGAGGTTGCCACTATCAAGGGCAATATAGCCCTCTTGATTAGCATCCCATCCACTACCTTCAACATCCATTCCCTCCATCACTGATAATAATATTAATAATAATAATCACTTATTGTCACAAGTAGGCTTCAATGAAGTTACTGTGAAAACCCCCGAGTCACCATATTCCAGCGCCTGTTCGGGGAGGCTGGTACGGGAATTGAAGCCGCACATGCTGGTATTATTCTGCATTACAAGGCAGCTGTTTAGCCCACTGTGCTAAACCAGCACAGTGGAAGCAATGTGTTCCACCTACATGCTGCACTGCAGCAACTTACCATGGCTCCTTGAACAGTGCTTTCCAAACCAGTGAGCTCTACCATCTAGTAATTCAGGAACCGCAGATGAATGGGAATGGCATGAGATAGTATTTCCCCTCCAAGCCACGGAATCTTGACTTGGAAATTTATTGCCGCTTCTACACGGTTGCTGAGTCGAAGTCATGGAACTCGCTCCCTAATAGTACTGTGAGTGTACCGACACCACATGGACTGCAGCGGCTCAAGAAAGTGGTTTAACGGTCGGCTCGTGGCACAGAGGTTAGCACAGCTGCCTACAGCGCTGAGAACCCAGCTTCAAATCCCGGCCCAGTGTCACGTCCATGTGGCGTTTGCACATTCTCCCTGTGTCTGTTTCACCCCCATAGCCCAAAGATGTGCAGGTTAGGTGGATTGGCCACGCTAAATTGCCCCTTAATTGGAAAATTAATAATTGGCTATCTATTTTTTTTTAAAAGAAAGCGGCTCACCACCATCCTCTCAAGAAAAATTAAGGATGGGTAAGAAAATTGCCAGCCTGTGAAATAATGTTAAAAAGAATTTGCAAATCCTGCTAAACTGAAAATATGTTTTTAGAATGTCCTTTAAATGGGGCTCCTGTCATTTATTTTGTTTGGAAGAATATGGAGGCTCACTTATTTATTGGACACTACATGTCAAGGTGGCTACTGAAAAAAGCGATCACAGAATCTCCACAGCGCAGAGGGAGGCCGTTTGGCCCATTGAATCTGCACACTACCCAGGCCCAATCTCCTGCCTTATCCCCATGACCTCACCCAACCTTTGGACACTTAGGAGAAATTTAGCAGAGCCAATCCACCTAACCTGCATATCTTTGGACTGTGGGAGGAAACTGGATCACCTGGAGAAAACCCACACAGACACAGGGAGAAAGTGAAAACTTCACGGGGATCATGGGGTTACATACATATTATTGGTAAAAGTTGTACTGCAGTTTAACACGGCTATAGAACAATAATACGCACTCAGATTCATCTTTTTATTCATTCTTGGGATGTGGAAATCACTAGCTAGGTAAGCATTTATTGCCCATTCCTTTTTTAAAAAATAAATTTTATTGGAATTTTTTGAAAAATATATATCAACAGAACAATAATAATAATAATAATAAACACCCCCCGCAACCCGTAACAGCGCATGTAATAAACCCTCCCCATCCCCCCCAAACCCAATAAACAATAAAGTAAATTAACAATAAGCAAATTAACAAACAATACCCCCCTGAGACCCCCCCCCCCCCATCCCGGGTTGCTGCTGCTGACCTTGTTCCTTATCGTTGAGCCAGAAAGTCGAGGAAAGGCTGCCACCTCCTAAAGAACCCTTGTACCGACCCCCTCAGGGCGAATTTGACCCTCTCCAGCTTAATGAATCCCGCCATGTCACTGATCCAGGTCTCCACGCTCGGAGGTCTCGCATCTTTCCACTGCAGCAAGATCCTCCGCTGGGCTACGAGGGACGCAAAGGCCAAAACATCGGCCTCTTTCGCCCCCTGTACTCCCGGCTCCACCCCAACCCCAAATATCGCAAGTCCCCAGCCTGGCTTGACCCTAGACCCTACCACCCTCGAGTCCCCCAACTCCTAGCCACCTGAACCCCCAGGTACCTAAAACTCCTCACTGCCCTCTTTAGAGGGAGCCTACCAATCCCCTCTTCCTGATCTCCCGGGTGTACAACAAACAGCTCACTCTTGCCCAGGTTCAATTTATAGTCTGAGAAACTCCCAAACTCAGCAAGAATCTCCATCACCTCCGGCATTCCCCCCACCGGGTCTGCTACGTACAGCAGCAAGTCATCTGCATACAGCGACACTCGGTGCTCCTCCCCACCCCGCACCAGACCCCTCCACCTCCCCGACTCCCTGAGAGCCTTGGCAAGAGGATCAATTGCCTACGCAAAAAGCAAGGGGGACGGAGGCACCCCTGCCTCGTCCCACGGTGGAGCCTGAAGTACTCGGACCTCCTCCCATTTGTCGCTACATTCACCATCGGGGCCTTGTACAGCAACCTCACCCATTTAATAAACCCCACCCCAAACCCAAACCTTTCCAACACCTCCCACAAGTACCCCCACTCAACCCTATCAAAGGCATTCTCCGCATCCAATGCCACCACAATCTCCGCCTCTCCTTCTGCCGCCGGCATCATTATCACATTTAGCAGCCTTCGCACGTTAGTGTTCAGCTGCCTCCCCTTCAGAAAACCCGTCTGATCTTCATGTACCACCCCCGGCACACAGTCCTCTATTCTAGTGGCCATGATCTTCGCCAGCAACTTGGCGTCCACATACAGCAGTGAAATTGGCCTATATGAACCGCACTGCAAGGGGTCCTTATCTCGCTTCAGGATCAGGGAAATCAGCGCCCGTGACATCGTCGGGGGCAAAACACCCCCCTCCCATGCCTCGTTAAAGGTCCGAACCAACAGGGGGCCCAACAGGTCCGCGTATTTCTTATAAAATTCAACCGGGAATTCATTGGATCCCGGCGCCTTCCCCGACTGCATATGGCCAATCCCTCTAACCAGCTCCTCCAACTCGATCGGCGCCCCCAGTCCCTCCACCTGCTTCTCCTGCACCCTTGGAAATCGCAGCCTGTCCAAAAAATTCTCCATTCCCCCTCCCACCGCCGGCGGCTCCGACCGGTACAGTTCCCTATAGAAGTCCCTAAAGACCCCATTGACCTCTGCCCCTGCCGCACCACATTCCCACCCCTATCCACCAATCTCCCTAGACGCATCCCGCTTGCGAGGCTGATGCGCCAGCATCCTCCTCGCTTTCTCTCCATACTCGTAGACCGCTCCCTGCGCCTTCCTCCACTGTGTCTCCGCCTTTCTGGTGGTCAATAAATCAAACTTGGCCTGCAGGCTACGCCGCTCCCCCAGCAATCCCTCCTCCGGGGCATCCGCGTACCTCCTATCTACACTCAACAGCTCCCCCACCAGTCTCTCCCTCTCCCTCCTCTCCCCCCTCTCCCCCCTCTCCCTATGGGCTCGGATGGAGATCAGCTCCCCCCTAAGCACTGCCTTCAGAGCCTCCCACACCAACCCCACCCGGACCTCCCCAATATCATTGACCTCGAGGTACTTCTCGATACATCCCCGGACCCTCCTACACACCTCCTCATCAGCCAACAACCCCACGTCCAGACGCCAAAGCGGGCGCTGGTCCCGCATCTCCCCCATCTCCAGATCCACCCAATGCGGAGCATGGTCCGAAATCGCTATAGCCGAATATTCGGCCTCCTCCACCCTCGGGACCAGTCCCCTACTCAGGACAAAGAAATCAATACGGGAATAAACCCTGTGCACATGGGAGAAAAAAGAGTACTCCCGAGCCCTCGGCCTCCCAAACCTCCAGGGATCCACTCCTCCCATCTGGTCTATAAACCCCCTCAACACCTTGGCCGCCGCCGGCCTCCTGCCTGTCCTTGAACTAGAACAATCCAGTAGGGGATCCAGCACCATATTAAAGTCCCCCCCCCCCCATGATCAGGCCCCCCACCTCCAGGCCAGGAATGCGGCCCAACATACGCCTCATGAAACCAGCATCATCCCAATTTGGGGCATACACATTTACCAACACCACCCTCTCCCCCTGCAGCTTACCGCTCACCATCACATATCTGCCGCCACTTTCAGCCACCACCTCAGACACCTCAAAAGCCACCCTCTTCCCCACCAGGATTGCAACCCCTGGTTCTTCGAGTCGAGCCCTGAATGGAAAACGTGCCCCACCCACCCCTTCCTCAGACGGACCTGGTCCGCCACCTTCAGGTGGGTCTCCTGGAGCATAGCCACGTCCGCCTTCAGCCCTTTCAGATGCGAAAACACCCTAGCCCGCTTAACCGGCCCATTCAACCCCCCTCACGTTCCACGTAACCAGCCAGATCAGGGGGCACCCCCCCCCCCCCCCCCCCCCCAGTCGACTAGCTATAGCCCATCGACCTCTCGCCCGTGGCCAGCCCCCATTCGGCCCGTTTCCCACGGTGATAGAAACTCACCCCGACCCCCCCGACCCACACTAGCTCCTCCCTGGCCAATCCAGCAGCAACCCGGTATCCCCCCCCCCCCCCCCACCCCACCCCAGGCTAGGACCCCTCCTAGCCGCAACTCTCCCTCCATAGTACTCCCGTGAGCCAGCTGACTTTTGCTGACCCCGGCAGCTCACGCCCTAACTCCGGCCCCTCCCGATATGAGGTCACCCCTCCCCCCCTGCATCAGCTCCTTGGCACCGCTTCAGCGCGGGAAAACGGATCTGATATCCACGCCTCTTGTCACCAGCTCCACCCCCCTCGTCCCGCAGCGCGGGAAACCAGAGGAAAGCCTTTCACACTGCCTCACCCCACCCCCCAACGCAGCTCCCAAACAGCAGTCCCAACCCATCCACCAACCCCGTACAAACAAAAACAGATCAACCACAAGCCCCAATACCCCCCTTAAGACACAAAACCATAACCAACATCATCCGAAAGCGAGAATAACCAGCAACAGCATAAACAGTGATACAGAAAAAAACTCCCACAGCCCCCAATCTCTAGTTCGAGTCCAACTTTTCAGCCTGCACAAAGGCCCACGCCTCCTCCGGAGACCCAAAATAGTAATGCCGGTCCTTGTAGGTGACCCACAGGCGCGAAGGCGGCAGCATATTTATTGCCCATTCCTAACTTCTCTTGTGAAAATGGTGGTGAACTGCCTTCTTGAACCACTGCAGCCCGTGTGGTGTAGGTACCCTCACAGTGCTGTTAGGAATGGTGGTTCAGGATTTTTACCCAGCAAGTGAAAGAACGATGATATATTTCCAAGACGGGATGGTGGTTGGCAGGTGTCTTTTTAAAATTCATTACAGGGTGCAGATGTCACTGTCTAGGCCAGCATTTATTGCCCATCCAGAATTACCCTTCAGGTGGTAGTGCTACCATGATGGCAGTGGCTGTGGATTTGGAAATTGCTGTCAAAAGTGAGTTCCTGTTGTGTATCTTGTAGATGGCACTCACTGCTTCCATCGTTTGCCAGTGGTGGAGGGAGTGAATGATTGTGGAAGGGGTGCTGCTCAAGCAGACTGTTCGCCCTGGTCGGTGTTGAGCTTATTGAGTGTTGTTCGAGTTGCACTCATCCAGGCAAGTGGAGAGTATTCCATCACACTCCTGTCTTGGAGATGGTAGACAGACTTTGGGGAGTCAAGAGACGAATCACTCACCACAGGTTATTCATGAAATCCCGCATTCCCAAACCTTGCCCCACGCTTGAGGCGTGGTGATCCTCAGGTTAAATCACCACCAGGCAGCTCTGCCCCTCAAAAGGGAAAGCAGTCTCCTGGGGCCATGGCCACTTTACCTCGCCGTTACTCGCCACGGGATTCCTAGTCTGCTCTGGTAGCCACAGTACCTATACACCTAGTCCAGTCCAGATTCAGGTTAAATGTTGATAGTCGGGGATTGAGCGATGGTAATGTCATTGAATGTCAAGTGGCGACTGATACCTTGCACCATATCAGACTCTGTCTCTAATGACAGGTGCAGGGCGGGGAATGTCTGTATGCATGGTCTCCCTCCCACCATTTCCATTTACAAATGCTGCATCAGCATCTCCAATGACGATTCTGTCCCCGGGGCACGAGCGCAGCCTCACACATCCATTCCGCGCATGCTCACTGGAGGCGTAGTCGCACCCATTGTGAACGAAGGGAGCAAAAGCGGACAAAGAGGCGCATGCGCGGGTGGCCGGACAGAAGTACGCATGCGCAACGATGGCCGGGTTTCCTTGAGATGGGAAGCACAGTGCGCACGCTCAATGGCGGCGGACTGTAAGGCGCAGCTGCGGTGACCGGTGGAGGCGCAGAGAGAGAGAGAGAGAGACGTCAACAGCGCATGCCCGGCTCGGACCCGGCAGTGCGCGCAGGCGCGGCAATGGCGGCCCCGCGATGAGTTAGCGGCGGCGACCCAGGCGCCATGTCCCGGGAGATGTTCGCCCTGGGAGAAGGAGGAGGGGGTGGTGGAGGAGGAGCGGACCACCGGGTGAGCAGACCCCCCCACAAATCCCCAGCGCAGCGCCTCCTTAATAACCCGTCCGCCTGGAATAGGATTTCCGGGCCCAGGAAAGACCGCGGCCTAAAGCCGGGGCCTCGCCTAACGCTCCCATCACGGGGCAGGGGCGGTGGTCCCGGCGGGGAGAAACAGTGGTCCCGGCGCGGAGAACCAGTACGGTGTTCACCCACACATTCTCACCCTGAAACTGGCCCCAACCCGCGGAATATCAGATTGAGGGACCAATGTGTCTGACAGGCCAGAGAATGTTAGGGTGAGGGGCTTTCATTCTTTATCTGACCATGTCATGGGCACCTTTATTCTGTATCTAACCCTGTCCTGTGAATGTTAGATTCAGGCACCTTTATTCTGTATCTAACCCTGTCCTGTGTATGTTAGATTCCGGGCACCTTTACTCTGTATCTAACCCTATCTTGCGAATGTTAGATTCAGGGACCTTTACTCTGTATCTAACCCTGTCCTGTGAATGTTAGATTCAGGGACCTTTACTCTGTATCTAACCCTGTCCTGCGAATGTTAGATTCCGGGACCTTTACTCTGTATCTAACCCTGTCCTGCAAATGTTAGGTTCCTGGACCTTTACTCTGTATCTAACCCTGTCCTCCAAATGTTAGATTCCTGGACCTTTACTCTGTATCTAACCCTGTCCTCCAAATGTTAGATTCCGGGACCTTTACTCTGTATTTGAAGCTTACCTGTGAGTGTTCGATTGAATGACATTCACCCTCTCTGTTTGAGGAATGTTTGATTGAGAGACCGTTGTTGTGTATCTGAGGAATGTTAGATTGAGGGAGGTACCTTTACTCTGTATCTGACTCTTTCCTGGGAATGTTACAGAAATAAGTCTTTTTTAAATATATTTAAGAGTACCCAAATCATTTTTTTCCAATTAAGGGGCAATTTAGCGTGGCCAATCCACCATGCCTGCACATCTTTTGGTTGTGGGGGTGAGACCCCCGCAAACACGGGGAGAATGTGCAAACGCCACACAGACAGTGACTCAGAGCCGGGATGGAACCTGGGACCTCAGCGCCGTGAGGCTGCAGGGCTAACCCACTGTGCTACCGTGCTGCCCTCATAGTAAGAAGTCTTACAACACCAGGTTAAAGTCCAACAGGAATTGCTAGTTTTCGGAGCACAGCTCCTTCATTATGTGAGTCACTCAAACTGATGAAGGAGCTGTGCTCCAAATGCTCGTGATTCGAAACAAACCTGTTTGACTTTAACCTAGTGTTGTAAGACTTCTTACTGTGCCCACCCGGTCCAACGCCGGCATCTCCACATCTGGGAATGTTAGATGAGGGACCTTTACTCTGTAGCTAACCCAGTGCTTAGTATGTTAATTTGTGGGTGCTTTACTCTGTACCTCAATCAGTACTATGAACGTTAAATTGAGGGGCCTTTATTCAGTATCTGACTGTTATGGGAATACAGTAGCAGGGTAGCATGGTGGTTAGCATAAATGCTTCACAGCTCCAGGGTCCCAGGTTCGATTCCCGGCTGGGTCACTGTCTGTGTGGAGTCTGCACGTCCTCCCCCTGTGTGCGTGGGTTTCCTCCGGGTGCTCCGGTTTCCTCCCACAGTCCAAAGATGTGCGGGTTAGGTGGATTCGCCATGCTAAATTGCCCGTAGTGTCCTAATAAAAGTAAGGTTAAGGGGGGGATTGTTGGGTTAGGGGTATAGGGTGGATGAGTAGGGTGATCATTGTTCGGCACAACATTGAGGGCCGAAGGGCCTGTTCTGTGCTGTACTGTTCTATGTTCTATGAAATTGATCACTCTATCTGATCCTGTCCTGGGAATGTTTGCATTGTGGGATCTTCACGCTGTATCTAACTATATCTCAAGAATGGCAGTTCGAGGCACCTTTACCCTGTATCTGACCCCATTCTGGGGATGTTAGATTGATGGACCTTTACTGTGTATCTAACTCAGTCCAGGCGATGTTCGTTTGAGGGGCTTGACTATCCTGTAAATGTCAGATTGAGGACCTGTATTCTGTAGGACCCTGTCCTGTGAATGATAGAATATGGGACCTATACTCTGTATATTAGAACATTAGACCCAATCATGGGAAAATTGGATTTCAGGACTTTATTCTGTATCTGACCCTGTAATGGGAATGTTAGAATGAGGGATCTTTAGTCTATCTGACTCTGTCCTGGGAATGTTAGATTCAGGGACCTTTACTCTCTATCTGTCTGTATCCTGGGAATGTTAGTTTGTGGATGCTTACTCTGTACCTCGACCAGTACTGGGAGTGTTAAGTTGTGGGACCTTTACTCAGAATTTGGCTCTGTTACGGAAATGTGAGATTGATGGAACTTTACGCTCTATCTGATCTTGTCCTGGGAATGTTATATTGAGGGATTTTCATGCTGCATCTGACTATCCCAGGAATGGCAGATTGAGGGACCTTTATATCTGACCCCCATCTTGGGAATGTTAGATTGATGGACATTTACTCTATCTAACTCAGTCCTGGGATTGTTAGTTTGAGGGGGTTTGACTCTATCCTGTAAATGTTAGATTGAGGACGTTTACTCTGTCCTGTGAATGATAGAATGAGGATACTTTGCTCTGTGTCTGACCCAATCATGGGAAAATTGGGTTGAAGGACTTTGCTTTGCATCTGACCCTGCGATGGAAAAGTTAGATTGAGGGACCTTTACTCTGTATCTAACCCTGTCCTCCAAATGTTAGATTCCGGGACCTTTACTCTGTATTTGAAGCTTACCTGTGAGTGTTCGATTGAATGACATTCACCCTCTCTGTTTGAGGAATGTTTGATTGAGAGACCGTTGTTGTGTATCTGAGGAATGTTAGATTGAGGGAGGTACCTTTACTCTGTATCTGACTCTTTCCTGGGAATGTTACAGAAATAAGTCTTTTTTAAATATATTTAAGAGTACCCAAATCATTTTTTTCCAATTAAGGGGCAATTTAGCGTGGCCAATCCACCATGCCTGCACATCTTTTGGTTGTGGGGGTGAGACCCCCGCAAACACGGGGAGAATGTGCAAACGCCACACAGACAGTGACTCAGAGCCGGGATGGAACCTGGGACCTCAGCGCCGTGAGGCTGCAGGGCTAACCCACTGTGCTACCGTGCTGCCCTCATAGTAAGAAGTCTTACAACACCAGGTTAAAGTCCAACAGGAATTGCTAGTTTTCGGAGCACAGCTCCTTCATTATGTGAGTCACTCAAACTGATGAAGGAGCTGTGCTCCAAATGCTCGTGATTCGAAACAAACCTGTTTGACTTTAACCTAGTGTTGTAAGACTTCTTACTGTGCCCACCCGGTCCAACGCCGGCATCTCCACATCTGGGAATGTTAGATGAGGGACCTTTACTCTGTAGCTAACCCAGTGCTTAGTATGTTAATTTGTGGGTGCTTTACTCTGTACCTCAATCAGTACTATGAACGTTAAATTGAGGGGCCTTTATTCAGTATCTGACTGTTATGGGAATACAGTAGCAGGGTAGCATGGTGGTTAGCATAAATGCTTCACAGCTCCAGGGTCCCAGGTTCGATTCCCGGCTGGGTCACTGTCTGTGTGGAGTCTGCACGTCCTCCCCCTGTGTGCGTGGGTTTCCTCCGGGTGCTCCGGTTTCCTCCCACAGTCCAAAGATGTGCGGGTTAGGTGGATTCGCCATGCTAAATTGCCCGTAGTGTCCTAATAAAAGTAAGGTTAAGGGGGGGATTGTTGGGTTAGGGGTATAGGGTGGATGAGTAGGGTGATCATTGTTCGGCACAACATTGAGGGCCGAAGGGCCTGTTCTGTGCTGTACTGTTCTATGTTCTATGAAATTGATCACTCTATCTGATCCTGTCCTGGGAATGTTTGCATTGTGGGATCTTCACGCTGTATCTAACTATATCTCAAGAATGGCAGTTCGAGGCACCTTTACCCTGTATCTGACCCCATTCTGGGGATGTTAGATTGATGGACCTTTACTGTGTATCTAACTCAGTCCAGGCGATGTTCGTTTGAGGGGCTTGACTATCCTGTAAATGTCAGATTGAGGACCTGTATTCTGTAGGACCCTGTCCTGTGAATGATAGAATATGGGACCTATACTCTGTATATTAGAACATTAGACCCAATCATGGGAAAATTGGATTTCAGGACTTTATTCTGTATCTGACCCTGTAATGGGAATGTTAGAATGAGGGATCTTTAGTCTATCTGACTCTGTCCTGGGAATGTTAGATTCAGGGACCTTTACTCTCTATCTGTCTGTATCCTGGGAATGTTAGTTTGTGGATGCTTACTCTGTACCTCGACCAGTACTGGGAGTGTTAAGTTGTGGGACCTTTACTCAGAATTTGGCTCTGTTACGGAAATGTGAGATTGATGGAACTTTACGCTCTATCTGATCTTGTCCTGGGAATGTTATATTGAGGGATTTTCATGCTGCATCTGACTATCCCAGGAATGGCAGATTGAGGGACCTTTATATCTGACCCCCATCTTGGGAATGTTAGATTGATGGACATTTACTCTATCTAACTCAGTCCTGGGATTGTTAGTTTGAGGGGGTTTGACTCTATCCTGTAAATGTTAGATTGAGGACGTTTACTCTGTCCTGTGAATGATAGAATGAGGATACTTTGCTCTGTGTCTGACCCAATCATGGGAAAATTGGGTTGAAGGACTTTGCTTTGCATCTGACCCTGCGATGGAAAAGTTAGATTGAGGGACCTTTACTCTGTATCTTAACCAGTCCTGGGAATGTTAGATTGAGGGACCTTTACTCTGTATCTATCCTGGGAATGTTACATTGAGGGACCTTTACTCTGTATCTGACCCAGTCCGGGAAGAGTTAGATTGTGGAATCTTTTTTAATAAAATGATTTTAAAACGCTTAATCATTGAACAAATATAACTCAATCCCCACAGTTTGACATCTTATTGTTCTCTCACCTTAAAATTGCCCCCCTCCCCCCCACCCCACCTGCTGGCAACAAAGAAGTCCTCAAATAGAGAGGGGAACTACCCCCATACACCCAACCATCCCTCCCCCTCGATGTGCGAATGTAATCTTTTCCAACGTAAGGAGTCTGCCACATCCCCCAGCAATGGCGACCTCCACTCAAGTACAATTCGTCGGCATGTAACCAGAGTGGCCAAGGCCACTACATTAGCCCCGCTCCTCCAGCAGCTCTGACACCCTAAAGGTCACCACCAAAGGGCCCAGTGACCCACAATGTTTCCAATATTGGGCCCCAAAACCTCACCAATCTTGGACATGACCAAAACATGTGGGTGTGGTTTGCCACCCCCCCCATCCCCCACATCTCTCTCACATCCTTTACTTCTGAGAAGAACACACAGAAGGGCAACACGGTAGCATAGTGGTTAGCACAATTGCTTCACAGCTCCAGGGTCCCAGGATCAATTTCAGTTTGGGTCACTGTCTGTACGGAGTCTGCACATCCTCCCTGTGTGTGCGTGGGTTTCTTCCGGGTGCTCCGGTTTCCTCCCACAGTCCAAAGATGTGCAGGTTAGGTGGATTGGCCATGATAAATTGCCCTTAGTGTCCAAAATTGCCCTTAGTGTTGGGTGGGGTTACTGGATTATGGGGATAGGGTGGAGGTGTTGATCTTGGGTAGGGTGCTCTTTCCAAGAGCCGGTGCAGACTTGATGGGCCGAATGGCCTCCTTCTGCACTGTAAATTCTATGATCCACACAGTCATACAAGCCCTGTGCACCACATTGAAGCTCAGCCTAACACATTGCATTTACCTGGTGCATAATCTCACTCCTGACCCCCATCCCAATTTCACATCGAGCTCCTCCACCCACTTCACCTACTCAATTAGTCGTTTGTCTGGGCTCACCAGTCATCTGTAAATATCCACAATCTTCCCGTTCCCGAGCTCAACTGGCGACGACAACCTGTCTAACAAAGTGTGCTCCGACCGAGGAAACAAGGGCACCTCCTTCCACACTAAATCCCGTAATTGTGCTCAAACCTGCAAAACTTCATTCCACAAACAAGTCCCTTGCCTGTTCCACGCCTTACCTATGCCACCGCCTATACATCGCATCCATCCCTGCCATGGATATTCCCACAAACAGGAGCCACATACCCCTCCCACACCAAAATGCCGTGGCTGGTTACAGACTTTTAAGGACGATGTCACCATCGGACTCGCCATATATCGTCCCAGGGCAAACGGAAGGGAGGGTTGGTGCAGCCAGAGCCTCAAACATTGCCCCACACGTGACATCTCCTCCACCTGCACCCATTTCCCCCCCCCCCCCAGCAGTGCCGGACCGTCACCATGTTCGTCACCCAGCTAGCATGCCCCCCCGCCCCAAGACGTTCATCTTGACCGTCTGCAACTGCCCTGCAAACAAAAGTAGGATGGATCCCACCTCTTCAGACCCCCTTTCACCCCCTCCTCCAAGGAAGCCCATTCCATTCATACATCGCGGCCCAGTCATCAGCCACCTGAATACCCAAATACCTGAACCTACTCTTCACCAATTTAGATGGTAGGGGACAAATCTGACCCTCACAGGGCATTCACCGGAAATACTTCACTTTTTGCCATATTCAGTTTGCAGCCTGAAAAAAAACCTCTAACTTCTCCAATATCCCCAAGTGTGGCGACTAGGTAATTTTCACAGTAACTTAATTGCAGTGTTAATATAAGCCTACTTATGACAATAAAGATTATTTTCATCCTATCCATACATTCCAGTGGATTGGTAATATACAGCAACATGTTATCTGCATACAATGAGACTGTGCTCCGCACCCTGCCTCCCCATAATACCCGACCACTACCCCGGAGCGCAATAGCCAAGGGTTCGATAGCCAGTGCAAACATAAGTGGGGATAACGGGCACCCCTCACTCATACCCCTGTGTGACTGGAAGTCTCCCGAACTAATCGAATTTGACCTAACGCTAGCCGTGGGGGCCAGAATGAGGGACCTTTGCCCACTATCCTGGGTATCTTAGATTGAGCAACCGTTCCTCTCTATCTGAACCAATCCTGGGAATGTTAGACTGAGGGACAGCAGTTGGGAGGGGGAGCAGGGGATGTATGTGGGTTGTGGGGGGATGGAGTAAGGAGGGGGGTAGAAGAAAGGCAGTGGTTGGGCTGAAGGCAATACGGGGTTCACTGTTACTTTGTTAAAATAGCATGACAAACTGTTTGTATTATATAGTTACGCCTTCGTATGCAAGAATTTGATGAAGTTTGGAATAAAGTCCCATTAAAAACAAGAGGGCTCGCCCATTTAAAAATTTAAACCTGAGATCGGTAAACGTTTCCTTCCCCAGTATATTACAAAATATGGAGCAAATGCAAGTGGGTGGAGTGAGAATACCGATCACCTATTAAATAGTAGATCAAACTCAAGGGGCTGACTGACCTCCTCCTGTCCCTGTGTAACAGGCTCAATGTCGTGAATGGCATAGGAGCAGAAGTAGACTATTTAGCCCATCAAGTCTGCTCCACCGTTCAGTGAGAAAATGACCAATATGATGTGATAATCCTCAACACTTTGCTGCCTATCCCCATAACCCTTGATTCTCTTCCAGGCCTCCTCCTATTCTGTGTAACAGGCTCAAGGAGGCATGATCGTGTCTCCCGTTTCCATGCCCTCTGCTGGAATTATGCCGTTTGGTTTAAAAATGAATAACTCTGTGGAGAGAGCAACCCTGTGGCACCATGCAAATGTAAAACAATGTCCACAGGACAGAAACAGGTTATGGGTTAGCACTGTTGGTTCACAGTGCCCGGGTCACAGGTTTGATTCCTGCTTGGGTTACTGTCTGTGCGGAGTCTGCACGTTCTCCACATGTCTGCGTTAGTTTCCTCCGGGTGCTCTGGTTTCCTTCCACAAGTCCAGAAAAACGTACTTGTTAGGTAAATTGGACATTCTGAATTCGCCCTCTGTGTACCCAAACAGGCACAGGAGTGGCGACTAGGGGATTTTCACATTAACTTAATTGCAGTGTTAATGTAAGCCTACTTGTGACAGTAATAAAGATTATAAGATTATTATTCACCCCACCTTAACCCACTCATGCGCATCTCGTTCTATCAACATATTCTTGTATTCTTTCTCCCTAATGTGGTTATCCTGTTTCCCCTTAAATAGTTTCAGTCTCCATATTGCACTAGGCCTTATTGTGCATAATTCCAGTCTCCATATCCCACTAGAATTCTGCAGAGTACCTCCCAGTGCGATACGGGGACCACAGCTGCTCACCGTGATACCCGGTATGTTGCAGAGACTGGAACTGTGCAGTAACTCCCAGTGTAATACGGAGACGGGAACTGTGCACAGTGACTCCCAGTGTGATACAGATACCGGAACTGTGCACAGTGACTCCCAGTGTGATACAGAGACAGGAACTGTGCACAGTGACTCCCAGTGTGATACAGAGACAGGAACTGTGCAGTAACTCCCAGTGTAATACGGAGACGGGAACTGTGCACAGTGACTCCCAGTGTGATACAGAGACCGGAACTGTGAACAGTGACTCCCAGTGTGATACAGAGACAGGAACTGTGCACAGTGACTCCCACTGTGATACAGAGACCGGAACTGTGCACGTGTCTCCCAGTGTAATAATGAGACAGAAACTGTGGTACAGTGTCTCTTAGCATGATATAAAGACTGGAACTGTGCACAGTGACTCTCAAGTATGGTCTCACTAGTAACTGTACCTATCTTCCTCTCTCACAGTCCCTCGATGACAGCCCAATCGAGGAAGATGAAGAAGCCCTTCGAGAAGAAGACCATGATATTGACCAATTCAATGAGGACACATTTGGGACTGGGGCAGTCGGTAAGTCATTGTCTTTCAGGTTTGAGTTCCCATCCAATGCTAATGTGTAGATGTTCTAACCCTCTTCCTCCTTTAGTCTCAGGTCTTAAGAAATGGTAGTCCATTCAGCCCTTCCATTCAGTGAGAGCATGGCTGATCTCCAACTTGCCAGCATCATTTTCCTTCATTATTACTGTGTCCCTTCATGTTTTTGATATGTAGGAATATTTTTGATCCGCCTCTTGAACATAACTGAGGCTCCACGGTCCTCGGGGACGGTGAATTCCAAAGATTCTCGCCGTCCTAAATGACTGCCTCTTTACTCTGAGATTGTGTCCTCTGGTTCTTTACCCCCTGATGTTCGGAGAAACGTCCTTCCTGCGCCTACCCTCTAAGACTTTGTGTTTAAATGAGATCACCTCTCATTTTCCTACTCCAGGTGCGTCTAACCAAGGATATTTCTAATTGCAGTGAAGCATCTTTATTCCTGTGCCACATGGACTGCCGCAGTTCAAGAAGGCAGCTCACCACTTTCTCAAGGGGCTACCAGAATGGGAAATAAATGCTGGCCAAGCCCGTGATGCTCATGTTGTTTGGCTTAAAATAACATCAAATCCTCTTGTAGTAAAGACCAGCATAGCATTTATTAATTGCCTGCTGTACTTGCATGTCTGTCCACCACTTATGTCACGTTACTTTGTCAGCAGCAATTTCTGACTGGCAGGTGAACCACTGGCTGGACTATTGCTTGACGTTGCGAGTGGGTGTCCTTCAGGAGAGGGTTGGCAGGGTGTTTGGAGGTGCAATTATACGTTGGTTTAATTCTCCACTTAACGAGGAAGCTAGATAGCAAAGGAAACCAGTGCTCTTGTCTGACCCTTTTGAACTTTGGCCTGACAGAGGACTGGGAGGAGCAGCACGAGGGTCTGGATGACCACGGGGAGGACCTGGACGACCTGCTGAAGGAAAGGAACTTGGCGGAGAGCATCAGCAAGCTGGTGATTGACAACGACCTGGAGGACCCCGCTATCATGAGGGCCATACCTTCTAACCCTCCGCTGCAGGTGAGCCGAACCTGGCCTCTTCCAAATGTCCCACAGCGCGGACTCTGACCAGACTGTACACTCGTCCAGCATCAGTTCGGGCGCATTCTGACACTGCAGGGGGACCGGCTTGTGTGTCACTCTATGGAACCCCGCCTGTTTTTAAACCTGACTCGCTGACCCTGCATCTCTCTCACAGGCACCTCCTCGACTGAACACCAGCATGTGGGATGGGCCCATGGTGTTTGGAGGGATCGGAAACCCCTTCCTCTCTCACTTGGAGGTACGTAGATTCACCCGTTCTTGATTTCACTTTCGTTTGCTTCGGCTGAACGTTGCTGCACCCTCTCCCATTAATCAATCTTGTCAGATCGGTTTGTCATTTGCAAGTTCATTTTATTTTGGGTGGTTGGGTGAGTTGGTGGGAAGAATCGGGAAAGAAAGAGCAGGCAGTGGGGGAGGGATGGGTGAATTAATGAGGGCGGGGAAGGAGCATTGGGGTGTGGGGGTGGGGGGGAGAGAGAGAGAGAGAGGGGCAATGGGCGGTGCAGTTAGGTGGAAACGGGCACTCAGATTTTGCAACACGGACACAAGACCTAGGAGGTTGGAGAAACCACACGTACTCCAGAGTGAAGTGAAATCCTGATTTCTGTTTCCTGCTCGGAGGGCAGCAGCAATCGCAGTGTCTATTTACTGAACATGCTGAGCATGATTAACGTGATGAAATGTCCCAAGGCCGAACAAACTGCTTAAAATTGCAAGGACGCATTCCAAGGTGAAGATGAGAAACAAACAAACCACCCTGGGGAGTGTGAAGAGAAACATTTCCTAACAGCCAGACACCCGTCAAAACTCAGAACTATCTAAGGAAGAGACATTTTAAAAAATGTCAAGCACTGGATATTGCGTCAGTGGCTCCCCAGACACATCCACCCAAAACCTCTTGGAAATACAACATGGGTGAAATGTTTCGGGGCAAGGCTGCCAACCACTTGAGAGAGATTACAAGTGGCACAGGCAGTGTGTCAAGAAAGTTCTCAGCTGAGGAAATGGGCCGAATCTGCTCTCTCTCACTCTTGGAACAAGGGTGTAGCCTGGTTCAAGAAACCAACTCTATAAGCAACCTACCAGCGAACCGAGATCTGGGAATAATTGCAACAATGGCCACATCCAAGAAACCAGCTAACCCCAAATCTGTGCCTCCAGTACAATCGAAAGGACATTTAACCGTACATTCTTTTACCTTTACTGGACTCTTCACTCCTCCGATTTCTGAGACCGTGCGTGTGCCGGGCCTGCCGACGTCTTGTCTGTCCTGGGGATAGCCAAGGCATGAATGCGGGTATCAGAGGCTGACCTGAGAGGAAGGCCTGAGTTGAGTGCTGTTACTCCCTGGGCACCCTCCCTACATCTTAACAGTTCAATGAATCCGCTGAAGCTCCTTTTACTCAGACGCACCCAGGGCTCCACTGTATGTATTTGAACACACCCATAGTATAGCGATGTAGTACAGCATTTCCCAAAGCCTGCGAGCCATGGAACCCTGAGTCACCTCCCAAGAGGATTGGCTCTCCCCCCCCCCCCCCCCCCCCCCCCCCGTCAAATATTTTCATTATGTCGACGCTCCTTTATTTGCCGTGGAATAGATGCGAGCACAGAAATCAAATATTCACCATTTTTGTTGCAGATATATCTATGAATATATCAGGAAGAGGTACACAGTCAGAAATATATTCGCCAGCGATACCATCCCCTCACAGGAACCCCTGGCCAATCCCCTCCTATGTCCCCTTGCCTTTAGGAGTGGGTAATAACAAAGTAATGCAGTCTTACCTTTTGTCATTTTTAATGGGAGGACTGATGCTGGAAAGCTAAAACTTATATCGGACACATCTTCCCCCTCTCACAAACAATTACATCTCTCACTCTCTCCCGCACGCAGACGCGTCCCCCTGTCTCCCACGAGGGCTCATCCCCCTCTCTCCAGTGTGACCGCCCGTCCCCCGTTTCCCCTCCATCTCTCTCTCTCTCGCAGGCGCCTGTGCGCCCCCCCCAGCCGCCACTTGCTTCCAAGCCCAGGGCTTCCCCTTTATGATTTGGGGTAACAGGACAAGAAACACGTTAACCTGCAGGCAAGCAATTAGGAAGGCAAACGGCATTTTGGTCTTTATTACAGGGGAATTGTAGTCCACGAATATGGAAACCCTGCTGCTATTCTGTAGGGCCTTGTTGATACCGCGCCAGGGTTATTGCATGCGGTATTGGCCTTCATGTTTAAGGACTGTGAAGCTGAGTGAATTGGGTCTATAATTCTCTGGACTCCAAGAATGAGATTAAAACCTCAAAGGTTCTGGAGGGACTGGACAGGATGGGACACTGAGGGATGGTTTCCCTTGGCTGGGGAGTTTTGAACATGGGCACAGTTTCAGCACAAGGGGCCAGTGATTTAGAAATGAGACGAGGAGAAACGTATTCACTTAAGAGTTATGCATGTTATGCATGTTCCGTTGTTGAGTATGTTTAGACCTGACATAAATGGTTAGCTTTCAAAGGGGATTAAAGGATATGAAGTGGTGGGAAGAACGTGCGGTTGAACAGAAGGTCCGGTATGATCATACAGGATGATGGAGCAGGCTCAGCATGTGCCATCATCATCTCCTCTTATCCATCTGCTGATGTCCTTCTGCCCTATCCCCATGTAACAGGCTCAAGGGCATGAATGGTCCTATTTATTTTCAATGTGATAGGCTTAAAAGCTTGAATGATCTGCTCTTCTCTTAATGTGACAGACGACAGGACGCTGAATGGCTTCCTCCTGTTCCTGTGTGACAGGCTAGTGAAGGGGCTGAATGGGCCTCCTCCTGTTCCTGTGTAACAGGCTGGAGAAGGGGCTGAATGGGGCCTCCTCCTGTTCCTGTGTGACAGGCTAGTGAAGGGGCTGAATGGGGCCTCCTGTTCCTGTGTAACAGGCTGGAGAAGGGGCTGAATGGGGCCTCCTGTTACTGTAACAGGCTGGAGAAGGGGCTGAATGGGGCCTCCTGTTCCTGTGTAACGGGCTGGAGAAGGGGCTGAATGGGGCCTCCTCCTGTTCCTGTGTAACAGGCTGGAGAAGGGGCTGAATGGGGCCTCCTGTTCCGTTGGAACGGGCTGGAGAAGGGGTTGAATGGCCTCCTCCTGTTCCGTTGGAACGGGCTGGAGAAGGGGCTGAATGGCGCCTCCTCCTGTTCCTGTGTAACAGGCTGGAGAAGGTGATGAATGGGGCCTCCTCCTGTTCCTGCGTAACAGGCTGGAGAAGAGGCTGAATGGGGCCTCCTCCTGTTCCTGTGGAAGGGGCTGAATGGGGCCTCCTCCTGTTCCGTTGGAACGGGCTGGAGAAGGGGCTGAATGGGGCCTCCTGTTACTGTAACGGGCTGGAGAAGGGGCTGAATGGGGCCTCCTCCTGTTCCTGTGTGACAGGCTAGTGAAGGGGCTGAATGGGGCCTCCTCCTGTTCCTGTGTGACAGGCTAGTGAAGGGGCTGAATGGGGCCTCCTCCTGTTCCTGTGTAACAGGCTGGAGAAGGGGCTGAATGGGGCCTCCTGTTTCTGTGTAACTGGCTGGAGAAGGGACTGAATGGAGCCTCCTGTTCCTGCGTAACAGGCTGGAGAAGAGGCTGAATGGGGCCTCCTCCTGTTCCTGTGGAAGGGGCTGAATGGGGCCTCCTGTTCCGTTGGAACGGGCTGGAGAAGGGGCTGAATCGGGCCTCCTCCTGTTCCTGTGTAACAGGCTGGAGAAGGTGATGAATGGGGCCTCCTCCTGTTCCTGCGTAACAGGCTGGAGAAGGGGCTGAATGGGGCCTTCTCCTGTCCCTTTGTAACAGGCTGGAGAAGGGGCTGAATGGGGCCTCCTCCTGTTCCTGTGTAACAGGCTGGAGAAGGGGCTGAATGGGGCCTCCTCCTGTTCCTGTGTAACAGGCTGGAGAAGGGGCTGAGTGGGGCCTCCTCCTGTTTCTGTGTAACAGGCTGGAGAAGGGGCTGAATGCGGCCTCCTTCTGTTCCTGTGTAACAGGCTGGCGAAGGGGCTGAATGGGGCCTCCTCCTGTTCCTGTGTAACAGGCTGGAGAAGGGGCTGAGTGGGGCCTCCTCCTGTTTCTGTGTAACAGGCTGGAGAAGGGGCTGAATGCGGCCTCCTCCTGTTCCTGTGTAACTGGCTCGAAGGGCCTGAATGGCCTCCTCATGTTCATGTGTAACCTGTAACTCTCAATGCCTAATGCCCTTGATGAAGCTATTTCATGATCACTTCCTCCTCCGACAGGAGAACCGGATGCTGTCTGGATCCAAGGACTCTATTTTGCCCAAGAGGCCAGCCTTGGGCCAAGACGAAGAGAGAGACCTGTCGGACCGTGCACCCCCTCCCCGATCTACATCCCCCATCATTGGGAGCCCCCCCGTGCGGACGGCCCCGATCGGAACACCCCCCAAGCACATGAGCTACCTCAGCAGCCAGCAGGTACGTTGCCCTCTATTTTACAGCTTCTGCTTTGCTGAAAGTCGTGTTTGTGCTTCTGCAACCCCCCCCCCCCCCCCCCAAATACCTCTCACTTTGAACTATTAAGTGAACTTTGAACTCATGGTAAAATTCTGCTTCCATTGCTGTATCATCCACTGCACGGACCGGAGGGTGTGTTCAAAGGGGCAGCACGGTAGCATGGTGGTTAGCATAAATGCTTAACAGCTACAGGGTCCCAGGTTCGATTCCCGGCTGGGTCACTGTCTGTGCGGAGTCTGCACGTCCTCCCCGTGTGTGCGTGGGTTTCCTCCGGGTGCTCCGGTTTCCTCCCACAGTCCAAAGATGTGCGGGTTAGGTGGATTGGCCATGCTAAATTGCCCGTAGTGTCCTAAAAAAGTAAGGTATGGGGGGGGTTGTTGTTGGGTGATGGGTATAGGGTGGATACCTGGGATTGAGTCGGGTGATCATTGCTCGGCACAACATCGAGGGCCGAAGGGCCTGTTCTATGCTGTACTGTTCTATATTCTAAATCCTTCCACGGTCTGGCAGCTCATCGTTATCTCTGTAACCTCCTGCAGCCCCTATAGCCCTCCCTATCTCTAACCTCCTCCAGCTCCTATAATTCTCCCTATCTCTAATCTCCTCCAGCCCTCAGATCTCCGCACTCTGGCCAGGCCGCAGCTCTGACCTTAATTGCTCTGCCAATGGCTTCCAGCTGCCTGGGCCTGAAGCCCTGGAATCTCCTGCCTCGCCCACTCCACCGCTCCCTCCTTCCCCCAGACGATCTTTTAAAACTAGCTCTCTGGCCAAGCAGCTTGTCACCAACTCTGACATCTTCTTATCTGGCCCAGTGCCAGTTCAATAACTATTCCTGTCGAGTGTCCTGGGTTGTTTTACTGCATTTAAAGGTGAAAATCCACATTTTGACTAAGTTACACGATCTCTATAATTTGGCTTGATCCTTGCAGTAGGCCTCTGTGAAATGATAAAGACTGCCCATGCATGCCCCTTGTCGCTTTGCCCAGCTTTTAAATGCAATATCCAATTCATCCGCTGCGTTGGCCATGTCCATATATCCAAACTTGCCAATGATGTGTAAAGACTTGGCAGTTTGTATAGTCATGCAGACGGGAGCAGAAAAACTACAAAGTGAAAATCAACTAATCAAACAAGTGGGCAAAATTGGGACAAACTAGGGCGGCAGGTTGGTGCACTGCTGCCTCATGGCACCGAGGACCTGGGCTCGATCCTGGCCCGGCGTCACTGTCCTTCTGCAGTTTACACATTCTCCCCGTGTCTGCGTGGATCTCACCCCCACAGCCCAAAGATGTGCAGGGTAGGTGGATAGACTATGCTAAATTGCCCCTAAATTGGGGGAAAAAATGAATTGGGTACTTTAAATTTTAACAAAAGTGTGACAAACTGACTTGAGTGGAGGTAAAGGCAAGGTTTCAACAGAGTGCAGATCAGAAAGGTTAGACTCCGGGGTGACCCGAAGAGATTCACGGGACCTTGTATCGAAATGTGATGGGTGGTATACCCTGACACTTTGCTAAGAGTGGAAATTATGCAGTTATTCGGCTATCATGTACATCATGAGTGCCCAGAGGTAGGCTGTTGGGGTTATGAAGAAGGCCTTTATTACAGCCCTAACTGGGCTAATGGCGTTCCAATCTGCCCGACCTCCGTGACTGGGCTTTTGGGTGTCACTGTGCTTTTTCTACTCTTTCAGCCGTCCATACTGTGCCCCACCCCCGTCCATGTGCGAGCTCCGATTCACCAGCGATTCTCGGCCCCCTTCAACGAGAGGATGTCGCCGACCCAGCTGCTGAACGTTGCGGTGAGGAGGGTGTCAGGGAGGGGGGGGGGGGGGGGGGGGGGGGGGGGGGGGCGTTGGAGGTGGACACGTACATGGTGTTGGGGGTGGGGGGGATATGGAGGCCGGGAAAGAATGTTTGGCATGGGTGCAGAAGTGAGAGAGGTGATCAGGTGGCAGAGCTGGGCTCATGGCGATGGTTAAGCTTCTGACCAGGGAAGCGAATGGTATGATGCCAACCGAATGGCGCGGGGTAGGGTGTGCTTGTCCTAGCACCAGCGGGCACTGTCTGGGTGGAGCTGTCATGGGTCTGACTTTTGCCCTTGTCACCCTGAGCTCTCCGGGAACAGATTCATCTGGTGAACTGTCGCGAGAATCTGTTTTGATCTTGCCATTTACTTGCTGTTTGTTCTCCTTTCTACCCTCAACCCTCCTCCAGAACTCTTCACTGCGTGCCCACCATTTCCAAGGCGGCGTCACCCAAATGCTGAATCCGCTTCTACTTGGAACAGCACAGGTACTTTATGAACGAGTGATGCGATTGGGTAACATGGTATGCTCCCTGAACTGGTGATTGGTGTGTCTCTGTTTAGGCCGATATTTATTGCCCATCCCTAAGTGTCCTTGAGAAAGTGATGGGGAGCTCCTTTCTTGAACTGCAGCAGTTCATATGTTGTAGGTACACTCATAGTGCTGTTAGGGAGGGAGTTGCGGTATTTGGACCCAGCGACAGTGAAGGAAAGGCGATGCCCTTGCCGGGTAACTTCCAGGTGGTGATGTTCCCTGGTATCTGCTTATCCTCCGAGATGGCAGAGGTTGCGGATTTGGAAGCTACTCCCGAAGGAGCCTTGGAGATTTCCTGCTGTGCGTCTGGTAGCTGGTACGGTTGCTGCAATGCGTCGGTGGTGGAGCAAGCGAATCAATCAAGCGGGGCTGCTTTGTCGTGGATGGTGTCGGGCTTCTTGAGTGTTCTTGGAGCTACGCTCATCCAGGCAAGCGGAGAGTATTCCATCACACTCCTGACTTGTGCCTTGTAGTTGGCGGACAGACTTTGGGGAGTCGGGAGGTGAGTTACACGCCACGGGATTATTAGCCTGTCTGTTTATTGTAGCCACAGTATTCTTGTGGCTAGTCCAGTTCAGTTTCTGATCAATGGTAACCCCCCCCCCCACCCCCTCCAGGATGTTGATTGTGGGGGATTCAACCGGGATCATGCCATTGAATATCATTATTCTTATTGGAGATGCTCATTGCCGAGCACTTTTGTTGCTCGAATGTGACTTGTCAGCCCAAACCTGGATATTGTCCACGTCTTGCTGCATTTGGACATGGACTGCTCAGAGCCTGAGCAGTTGCGAATGGTACCTAAAATTGTGCAGTCACCAGCAAAGATCCCTCTTTAAAAAAAAATTTAGAGTACCCAATTCATTTTTCCAATTAAGGAAGGGGCAATTTAGCGTGGCCAATCCACCTAACCTGCACATCTTGTTAGGGCGGCATGTGGCACAGTGGATAGCACTGGGTCCGCGGCATTTAGGACCCGGGTTCGAATCCAGGTCCTGGGTCACTGTCCGTGTGCAGTTTGCACATTCTCCGAGTGTCTGCGTGCGTTTCACCCCCACAACCCAAAAATGTGCAGGTGAGGTGCATCGGCCACATGAAATTGCCTCTTAAGTGGAAAAAAACTAATTTGGTACTCTAAATTTATTTTGGGGGCAGCAGGGTAGCATGGTGGTTAGCATAAATGCTTCACAGCTCCAGGGTCCTAGGTGCGATTCCCGGCTGGGTCACTGTCTGTGTGGAGTCTGCACGCCCTCCCCCTGTGTGCGTGGGTTTCCTCCGGGTGCTCCGGTTTCCTCCCACAGTCCAAAGATGTGCGGGTTAGGTGGATTGGCCATGCTAAATTGCCCGTAGTGTCCTTATAAAAGTAAGGTTAAGGGGGGGGTTGTTGGGTTACGGGTATAGGGTGGATACGTGGGTTTGAGTAGGGTGATCATGGCTCGGCACAACATTGAGGGCCGAAGGGCCTGTTCTGTGCTGTACTGTTCTATGTTCTATGTTCTATCTTTGGACTTTGCCACACTCAGTCAAATGCTGTTTTGATGTCAATCTCACCTCACCGCTGGCATTCAGCTCTTTGTCCCGAGAGTGATATAATACAGAAGAGAATCTTCAGCCCATCGAGCCTACACTGACCAAACTACAATAAAGTTACACAAATTTCACATTCCAGCACTTGGCCCACAATCCTGAATTTCAAGTGCTCATCCGCGTACTTTTTAAAGGTTATGATGTTTCCCTCCTCTACTATCTTCCCAGATAGTACATTCCAGACTCCCACCACCCTCGAGGTGGAAAACCTTTTCTCAAGGCCCCTCTAATTGCCAGGTTGGAGTTGTCCTGCTTTTTTGTGTACTGGATGTATCTGGGCATCTTTCCACATTGCTGTGTAAATGCCAGTGTTGTAGCTGTACTGGACCAGCTTGGCTAGGAGCTCAGCAAGTTCTGGAGCACAAGTCTTCAGGACTATTACCGGAATATTATCAGGGCCCATAGTCTTTGCAATATCCAGTGACTTCAGCCATTTCTTTTTTTTTTATAAATTTAGATTACCCAATTATTTTTTCCAATTAAGGGGCAATTTAGCGTGGCCAATCCACCTACTCTGCACATTTTTGGGTTGTGGGGGTGAAACCCACGCAGACACGGGGAGAATGTGCAAACTCCACACGGACAGTGACCCAGAGCCGGGATCGAACCTGGGACCGTGAGGCGGTTGTGCTAACCACTAGGCCACCGTGCTGTCCTTCAGCCATTTCTTGATATCCATTGGGCTGAATCGAATTAGCTGAAGACTGATGTCTGTGATGTTGGGGACCTCTAGAGAAGACCGAGACGGCACTTCTGGCTGAAAATTGTTGCGAATGCCTCAGCCTAGTCTTTTGGACACATGTACTGGGCTCCTCCATTATTGGGGGTGGTGGTAGTTTTGGAGCCACTTCCTCCTCCTCCAGCGAGTAGTTTAATTGTCCACCACAACACATGACTGGCAAAACCTCCGAGCTTGTTTGGCACACAAGTAGTCCTGTGGTGTAGCTTCCCCAGGTTGACACCTCATTTTTTGGGAAGCTCCTGGCATGCTCTCCTGCACCTTGCATTGAACCAGGGCTGATCCCCTGGCGTGGTGGTAATGGTAGAGTGGGAGATACGCTGGGCCATGAGGTTACAGATTGTGGCTGAGGACAATTCTGCTGATGGCTCATGGGTGTCCAGTCTTGAGTTGCGAGATCTGTTCTGAATCGATGCTATTTAGCGCGATAATAATTCCCCACAACACAATGGACAGTATCCTTAAGGTGATGCTGGGACTTTGTCGCCACAAGATGTATGCGATGGTCTCTCCTACTGATACTGTCATGAAGTGATGTACCTGTGGCAGGCAGGTTGGTGAGGATGAGGTCTGGTATGTTTTTCCTCGCCACCTGCTGCAGTCCCAGTCGAGCAGCTATGTCCTTTCGGGCTTGGTCAGACGTGGTACAATTGAGTCACTCTTGGTGATGAGCACTGAAGTCCCCCACACAGAGCATATTCTATGCCCTTGACAGCCTCAGTGCTTCCTCCAAGTGCTGTTTAACGTGGAGGTGTACTGATTTATCAGCAAGGTGAACGTTACGTGGTAATCAGCAGGAGGTTTCCTTGCCCATGTTTGACCTGAAGCTATGAGACTTCACGGGGTCTGGAGTTGATATTGAGGACTATCAGACCTCCCGACTGTATGCCACTGTGCTGCTGCCACCTCTGCTGGGTCTGTCCTGCCGGCGAGAGAGGACATGCACAAGAATGGCGATAGTGGACACTGGGACATTGTCTGCAAGGTATGATTCTGTGAGTGTGACTAAGTCGAGTTGTTGCTTGACTACTCTGTGAGACAGCTCTCCCAATTCTCCACAAGCCCTCGGGTGTTAAAGAGGAGGACTTTGCAGGGTTAACAGGGCTTGCTTTGTCGCTGTCGTTACCAGTGCTTCAATCGATGCTGGGTGGTCCGTCTGGTTTCTTTCCTTTTTATTGCCTTTGTTGTGATTGGATACAACTGATGCCACTTCAGAGGGTCACTTAAGAGTCAACCAGATTGGTGTGGGTCTGGATTTACATGTAGGCCAGACCAGGTAAGGACGGCAGATTTCCCTCCCTGAAGAGACGTTAGTGAACCAGCTGGGATTGTTATGACAATCGACAGTAGTTTCATGGTCATCATTAGACTTTTAATTCCGTATATTTGATCAATCCAAATTCCATCACTGGCCAAGGCTGGATTTGAACCCGGGTGTCCAGAGTATCATTCTGGACCAGTGAACCGCCAGTGACAAAACCACTATGTCTGGGGTGGGGGTGGGATCTGGGGGGTTACAAGGTGTGGAGGGGTGCTGTCTGTGTGTCTGGGGAGGTGACTGAGAGGTTGCAGGGGGGAGGGGGTTGCGCTGGCTGAGGTGTGCATGTGTTTGCATTGAGCCTGCTTTTTGACCTTGTTGGCCCCGAGCAGATGTGACCCTCGGGGTGTGTAGTTGACTTTGCCTGATGTTGACCTCGGGCAGACTGGTCACTCGGTATCTGTGTTTTTGACTTTGTGCCTTGTTGCACCCGCAGCAGCAGACAGGGAGGATGTCACCCAGTCACTTCGCCCGAGTGCCGGGTTTGGTGGGGAGCCAGCTGACGGCCATGAAAGCCAACCTGCTGCAAAGCAGGTTGGGACAGATGATGCCGCCTGTCACCGGTTTCCGGCCATACTTCAGCCCAGCCACAGCAGGCCACCTGCAGAATATCAGGTACCGTGGGGTTGGAGAGGACAGAGGGTGGGGGTCTGTGACACTGTACCGAGAGTAATGCGATTAAATCTTATTGGATATTTTCTGTCTGCGTTTTTGTCAGTTTGCACCTGTAGGGGGGGATGAACCTTGGTTGACTGGAGTTGGCAACAATCTGTGTCCCTCGAGCAAGGAATACCTTTGACTCTGCCTCTGAGCAAGAAGGGTTTGAACCCTGTTGGGAAATGTCACAGGTCAATTCAAGGATTCGTGAGCAGTAGCAGTTAGTCGAGAGTGGACAAAGAGGAAGGTCGGCTCCATGCAGCTGAAGATGTACCTTTAGCTCGGTCATACTGATGCTCCGAGAAAACCTGGGAGCTGCTTGGGAGCTCCGTGCTGCGAAGCCTGGGTATTCGTAGAAGCCCAGAAGCAGTTGCTTTCAGAGGCGTGGCTGAGAAGCTGGGGCAGTGCCTGTGTTTCCAAGCTAGGCTACAGCCAAGCCGGTGCCAGAACCACAGCCTCGGGAGGTGTTTAGCTCAGCTGAAAAAGAAACTAACAAAAGATTGACATGAGAACTGACTTGAGAGAAATCTGGAACAGTATTTATGTTGAGTTGAGATTGTACTCCAGGAACACGGGTAGAGTAGAGCTGTGCTCAACTGCTCCGAGAGAGAGTAAGTGAAATCCCTCGTGAGAAAGAGAGAACGGTAAAATATTTTGTGACTTGCAGTGATGGCTGATGTCCGGGTGGGTTGCCGAGAAAATATACGGGACCCATCGAGGTGCTGTCGCCATTGTCATTCGTCATGCGTCCCAACCGCAGTTTCGCTGTTAATTGACGTTTAGCTGGTGTTAATTCTGAATGTTGGAGTGTAAGGTAGGGAGTAGTCACTGTTTGCTTTGTTCACTTGTGTAGAGTCAGCTTTCTCCTCTTGATAGCAACGTTTAGGATGTTTCTTGATAGACAAATGAACGGGGGGAATGCAGTGATGCAGATTATTTGGATAGTAGGGCACGGTAGCACAGTTGCTTCACAGCCCCAGGGTGTGAGGTTCGAATCCCGTCTGTGCGGAGTCTGCATGTTCTCCTCGTGTCTGCGTGGGTTTCCTCCGGGTGCTCCGGTTTCCTCCCGCAAGTCCCAAAGGATGTGCTGTTAGGTGAATTGGACATTCTGAATACTCCCTCAGTGTACCTGACAGACGCCGGAGTGTGGCCACTGGGGATTTTCACAGTAACCTCATTGCAATGTTAATGTAAGTATACTTGTGACAATAATTAAGATTATTACACCGTCTAAATAAGCAATCTGGATCTGTACAGGCTTGGTGGGCCACAGGGCCTGTTCCTGTGCTGTAATGTTCTTTGTATTCTGTACAAGTAACTGGGAACTCAAATTTTGTTGTCTTGAAGAAGAACAAGGTTATTCTCCCTAAACAGATCATACAAGATTTCTGGGGGCACCGTTCAGAGTTGTACCAACATTTGGCACTTCCATATAAATACAGTGGCTACAAGAGTAGATCAGAGGCGAGGAATCCTGTAGCAAGTAACTCACCTAACTCCCTAAAGCCTGTCCACCATCTACAACGCACAAGTCAGGAGTGTGATGGAATACTCTCCACTTGCCTGGATGAGCGCAGCTCCGATAACACTCAAGAAGCTCAACCACGACAAAGCAGTCCCGCTTGCTAAGCACCGCTTCGACAAACATTCACTCCCTCCACCACCGACACACAGAAACTGCTGTGTGTACCATCTACTAGATACACTGCAGTATCTAACCAAGGTTCCTTTGACAGCACCTTGGCTGCACAGCTTGAGCTTCCTCAGGGTAGTGCCCTCCGACCCAATCGTCTTCAGCTGCTTCAAAGGTTACCTTTTCTCCATCAAAAAGTCAGAAGTGGGGATGTTTACTGGTGACTGCACAATGTTCAGCACTGTTCGCAGATCCTCGGACAAAGGGGGCGGCATGATAGCGCAGTGGTTGGCACTGCTGCCTCGGTACCGAGGTCCTGGGTTCGACCCCGACGTTGGGTCACTGTCCGTGTGGAGTTTGCACCTTCTCCCTGTGTCTGGGTGGGTTTCTCCCCCAAAACCCAAAGATGTGCAGGTTAGGTGGACTGGCCACGCTAAATTGCCCCTTAATTGGAAAAAAATAATTGGGCATTCAAAATTTATTTCTAAGAAACTCCTCGGACACTGCAGGTTTCAGTCTTGGCCTGCCAAATGACAAGTGGTGCCAGACAATGACAAAATTCAAGAAGAAAGTATCTAATTATCTCCCCATTACATTCAGTGTCATCACCTTTGCTGAATCCCCCACTATCAACATCCTGGGAGTTACCATTGACCAGAAACTGAACTAGCCATATAAATACCATGGCGACATAACTGGTAAGGGGCTGGGAATACTAGGGCTACTTCTGAACATTCCAAGGCACAAGTCAGGAATGTAATGGAATACTCCCCACTTCGCTGGCTGTGCAAATCCAACAGCATTCGAGAAGCTCGACACCATGCAGGACAAAGCAGCCCCGCTTGATTTCTCCCCCTTCCACAAACATTCACTCCCTCCCCCACCGACGCACAGTAGCAGCCGTGTGCACTACCTACTAGATACACTGCAGTAATTCACCAAGGCTTCTCGGACAACACCTTCCAAACCCACGATCATTACCACCTCGAAGGACAAGAGCAGCAGATACTTGGGAACGCCATCACCTGCAAGTTCTCCCTCCAAACCACTCACCATCCTGATTTGGAAATATATATCCGTTTACCGTCATGGGCCAAAATTTTGGAACTCCCAGACGTTTAAGAAGCAGTTCACCACCACGTTGTTGAGGACAATTTGGGATGAGCTTTAAATGCTGGTCGAGCCAGCGATGCTTGCATTTAATGCTTCAAAGAAACAAAATGGTGCATCAGATTGACGTACAGCCATGAACCGGTGCAGCTTAGAGGGAGCATTTCTCATTTATTCCCATCCCCCCAAATTGGCTGTGATGCCTCTGTAGGAAGAAGTGCTTCTCCCTGGCATCCTGATCCATATTTATCCCTCAATCGGCGTCACCCTTTTAAACATCAAGCAAACAACCGGATCATTATGTTGCTGCATGCTGGAGCTTGTTGTGTGTCTATACTCTTCCCGTTAATGACTTCACCGCAGTGACAAAACTGAAAAAGTACCCTGATTGGCTGCGAAGATCTTTGGGATGTCATGTTGGGGCAACATGGTAGCACAGTGGTTAGCATGTGGCTTCACAGATCCAGGGTCCCATGTTCGATTCCCTGCTGGATCACTGTGTGGAGTCTGCACGTTCTCCCCGTGTGTGTGTGCGCGCGTGGGTTTCCTCCGGGTTCTCCGGTTCCTCCCACAGTCCAAAGATGTGTAGGTTAGATGGATTGGCCACGATAAATTGCCCTTAGTGTCCAAAAGGGTGAGGAGGGGTTATTGGGTTAGGGGGATAGGGTGGAAGTGAGGGCTTAAGTGGGTCGATGCAGACTCGATGGGCCGAATGGCCTCCTGCACTGTTTTTTTTTCTATGAAAGGCTTCACCGATGTTCATTCTGTATTTGACAATCGCTCCTGTGAAATGTCTCCCGAGGTTTTACAGTGTGACAGGATGCAAGATCAGTGCCCGCTGTTTACTCGACTTCTGAACTATTTAGGTCTTCCCAGTCCATGTTCCGAGCGGACACCACCCACCTTCACCCCCAGCATCGTCGCCTCCTCAACCAACAACTGCAGCTGCAGAACTCCAGGAAGTAAGTGACTCCTCTCTCTCGCTGTGTCCAGTTACAGGCTTCAGACTTTGGCAAGGTAGTTAGGGGCCTTGGAGGAAGCGGGAGGGGGTTGACTGGAATAGTACCGAGGTGAGGGACTTCCAGCTTGGAGCAAGGTGTGCAATCCTGGGCACCAGAAATTTGGGTGGTCCAGACCTTGCAAAGGGTCCAGAGGAGATTAACCCCGAATGATTCCAGCGATCATGAGGGGCTTCTTAAATTCCGAAAGCGATGTTGGAGCAGAGGGACATGGGTGTATATGTGCACAGACCGTTGAAGGAGTCAAGGTAGATGGAAAACAGTTAATAAAATGGATAGTATCCTGTGATTTATTAATGGGCGCATAGCGTGCAAGAGCAAAGTTTTGCTAAACTTGACACTAATTTCGCGTCAGCTGGAGTATTGTGTACAGTTCTGTGTGCCACACTATAGGAAGGGTGTGACCGCATTGGGGAGAGCGCAGAAGATGTTCACAAGAATGGTTCCAGGGATGAGAAACTTCAGTTATGAGGATAGATTAGAGAGATTGTGACTGTTCCCCTTTGAGAGACGGAAGACTAAGAGGGAATCACACAAAGATGTTCCAAATCATGAGGGGGCTGGACAAAATAGACGGGGCGAAACTGTCCCCATTTGTAAAAGGATGGAGAACGAGAGGGCACGGGTTTCAAAAGAAGCAAATGCGATGTGAGAGCGCATGGCTGTGGTCTGAAATACTCTGCCTGGAAGTGTGATGGAGGTTCAATCGAGACATCCAAGAGGGCATTCGATCATTATTTGAATGGAAACAATGCGCAGAAGTCCGGGGAAAGGGGAGGGAATGGCACTAAGTCACAGTGTTTGTTTGGAGAGCCGATGCAGACATAATGGACCAAATGGCCTCCACCTGCACTCTAACAATTCTGTGATCTGGAGACGCTGGGATTGTTCTCGGAACAGAGAAGATTAAATGGGAGGTGTCATTCAGACAGAGTAAATAAGAAGAAATTGTTACCAGTGGGAGGAGATCAGTAAAAAGAGGACATGGTTTTAAGTTGACCGGCGAAATGGGGCGGCATTGCTGCCTCACGGCGCTGTGGACCCGGGTTCGATCCACAGAGGGGAGGTAGGTGGGAATGTTATTTTTAATGCAGCAAGTTGTTGTGATAGGGGATGTAGAGCCTGAAAAGATAGTGCAAGCTGGCTCAGTGGTGGCTTGCAAAAGAGATAAATCCTTCTAGGAAGTGAGCAGGGGGTGGGGGGAATGTGGTGCTCCGGGATTAGAAACTGTCCCCTCGCCCTCTGGGAGGTCCAATCAAACCCAGTCTCTCTGGATGAGGGCCTGAAAGTGCCCGGGCTGATGAGAGAACAGAAATATTTATATTGGATTACTTGGAATTGGCCCTTCTGACATTCATATTGAGGCTCATTGACAGGAGATGGCAAAACAGCCATTCTGTGCAGTGAGAGGTTCTGGTCTGAAGGGGGGCAGTGATCATAGCAAATGCGAGCGCCCAACCCCAAGCATGGGTGAATGTGAACACAATGGCACAGGGCACAGATAAATAGCAGAAAATTGAATGCTACAGAAACCGTATAAAACCAGGCGTCAATTGCAAGAGCCGGAGAACAATGATTGGTCTCGCTATCTATCTCGCAAGCTCTCCCTCACTATGCGCAAATTATGATTTTTTTTTTTACATGCCCCCCTTTCTGTTTTTCCCTATCGCGCTCTCTTTTCTCTCGCTCGCGCTCTCTCTCTCGCGCCTCCCTTTCTTTCTCACTTCCCTCTCTTTCTCCCTCTCTCTCTCTCTCAGCCAACACCGAGGGCTGAATGGGTCTGCAGGAGACAGGCACAGCAGGGGCAGTTTTCATGAGCAAGCCAAGAAGGACCCTTACGGCAACCTGATGACCCAGCGGGAGAAGGAGTGGGTCAGCAAGATCCAAATGATGCAGCTACAGAGCGCAGACCCCTACTTGGATGATTACTACTATCAGGTAGGAAGGAAGGGCGGGTGGTGCGCAACTCTCACTCTTAGTCATGCACCCACAGCAGGTAAGGTGCAGTCTGCAATCCCAATTTAGTGCTGGGTTAGTTAATCTCACCAGTGGTACAAAGGCACCTCTCCCACAGACACATACAATTCAAAACCTAAGAAGTTGCTTTAAACTTGTACAGTGCCTTGCTTAGACTGTACTTTGCACACTACTGGCTTCCATATTCTCAAAGAGTGCGAGAGGAATTGACAAAGGAAGTTTAGAGTGATGATACCAGAACTGAGGTTCGACCCATCAAGGAAGATTGTACATCGGAGATTTATTTTTGCCTGATTGGGGATCTTTCGGATTTTGAAAGGGTTTTGATCCAATAGATCTAGAGAAGAGTTTAACAGTTATAGGTCAGGCCAGAAGAAGGGTTCATAAACACAAGAGAGTCACAAACACATCCACTTGGGAATTCAGGATGTGTAACTCGCTGCCACAGGATAATGGTTGATGGTGAATAGTATGGACTGCCTTTAAGGAAAAGCTAAATAGGGAGAAAGGAAGCGAAGAATTTGCTAAAGGGGTGAGATTTCCTCCCACAGCTCAAAGATTTGCAGGTTAGGTGGATTGGCCATGATAAATTGCCCTTAGTGTCCAAAATTGCCCTTGGTGTTGGGTGGGGTTACTGGGTTATGGGGATAGGGTGGAGGTGTTTACCTTGGGTAGGGTGCTCTTTCAAAGAGCCGGTGCAGACTCAATGGGCCGAATGGCCTCCTTCTGCACTGTAAATTCTATGAGGAGTGGGAGGCTGCTCTGCAGCATAAAGGCCTTCCTGAAGCAGATGGGCTGAATGGCCTGTTCTTGAGCAGTAAAATCCGGAGTAAGCGTGACACGAACGTTGAGCTCGCAGGCGGTAACTGTGACCATGAGCTGGTTGGGTAAGAGCACTCTGTTTCCGGGTTGTGCCAACTCACTGGCGAGGGAGAATGCCAGTCTGGACCTGTCACCTTTACTGGAACTCTCCCTGAGGCGAGCGAGAACGTGATGAGGAACACCACCCCCTCCCCCAAGCCGTGTCTCTATTCTCCCCACTATCTTCCTCTTGTCCCTAACCCCTCCCCCCCGGCCCGATCGATTGGCTATCCAGGCTGGAAAACGAGGTCGCACAGGACCTCGTTCATTGTTGCCAGAGCAGCCAAGCTCAGTCCTGTGTCCATTTTGCCCGAAACCTTGTAGGTTCCTGGTTCTCTGGTACCTCCAAATTCCTTTTAGCATTATCGATGGGACTTTGAGGCCGAGCATTCCAGATTTTGACATTTCTGTGCTGAAACCAAACATCTCGAGCTCCTTTACCGATTCGTTCTTAAATCTCTGACCACTGGCTATTGGCCCACATCCTGAGGGAATCGTTCTTCCCTTTCTGATTTATTTATAGGGTGGTGGCGTGGTGGTATTGTCACTGGGCTCGTAATCCCAAGGTGCAGGGTGAAGCTCTGAGAACCCGGGTTCGAATCCCATCTCATCAAATAGGAATATCTGAATTAAATAGAAATATATAATTAAAAGTCTTTAGAGGACCAGGAAACTATTGCAGAATGTCATAAAAGCCCCGATTTAGGGAAATAAATCTGCTGTCCTTAGCTGATCTGACCTTCATGTGACCCCCAGCAATGTGATCGAATCGTGAATGCCCCTCCGAAATAGTCCAGCAAGCCACTGGGCTCAACGGCAATGAGGGATGGGCAATAAATGCTGGCAAAGCCAGCAACGCCCACATGCCATGAAGGGAAATAATTCATATTCCTTTCCGCTTTGTTTAAAAACTCATTAACTTCGGGCGGCACGAGGCTCGGTGGTTTGCTGAGGATCCCGGTTCGAATCCCGGCCTTGGGTCACTGTCCGTGTGGAGTTTGCACATTCTCCCCGTGTCTGTGTGGGTTTTTGCCCCCAAACCCAAAGATGTGCAAGTTAGGTGGACTGGCCACGCTAAATTGCCCCTTAGTTGGAAAAAATGTATTGGGTACTCTAAATTTATATTTTAAAAAACCGAAAACTCATTAACTTGAAAAGCTTCTCAGGGCACCTCTTCACCTTCTAGGATACCAGCAGCCCTCCTGTTCCTAGCCTCTCCTCATCACTGAAATTCCTCATTCCTGGTCAACTTGAAATGATGGCGCCCAGCATTGTTCGCAGTACTCCAGCCGCAGCCTGATAAGTGAGTTAGGAACTCCGCATACACTCCCTTTACTTGTATATTCAATGCCTCCAATTATAGAAACGTGATAAGCCTTGTGCTTTTTTTTGTGGCCACCTTATCGACTTGCCCTGACGCCTACACCTTGTGCGTAAACAGGCCAGTCTCTCTGTGCTCACTTCTTGCTGCCATTGTTTTCGTCCAATATAGAACTACTTTGAGAGATTAGAGAAGAAGCAGGCAGCTCTGGATCTGAACAACGAGGGGTCCAAGAAAGAGCGGACAAAGCTGATCACACCGCAAGTTGCGAAACTGGAGCATACCTACCGGCCAGGTAATTCAAAATGGCTGCCTCGGCTCGAGGGCCGGGACTGCAACGGGATGATTCTAACCCCATCAAAAACTTCTGCTTTCTCGGCCGGGGCGGGGTGGTCAGCAGGGCACCCAACTCCCTGCCATCTATACTGCAGTAACTAATGCAGCAACCCCCCATCCCACCAATAACTCTGAAAAAAGCCCCATGAGATAGCAGGACAGGTGACCACGAGGTTGGTCAAACAGCTAGCTTTTGCTCAATGTAAAAGAGGAGAAAGAGTAAGGGTTTGTTGGTGGAGATCTTTAGTGGGTATTTTAGAATTTATCGATCCCAGACAATCTGAGGCCCTGCCACCAGTGGTGGAGCCACTAAAATCAGGAATGTGCACCAGCTGAGAATTGGAGGACCAAATAGGTCCTGGAAGGTGGTAGGGGCTGCAGGAGGTTACAGAGATAGGGAAGGTTGCAGTGCTTGGAAGAGTTTACAGAGATAGGGAGGGTTGTAGCAGCTGGAGTAGTTTACAGGTATCCGGAGGGTTGTCGGGGCTGGATTAGGTTACACCAAATAGGGATGGTTGGAGGAGGTTACAGATATAGGGAGGGTTGTCAGGACTAGGGGACGTTACAGAGTTGGGGAGGGTTGTCGGGGCTGAAGGAGGTTACAGAGATAGGGAGGGTTATAGGGACTGCAGAAGGTTACAGAGATGGGGAGGATTGTAGGGGCTGGGGGAGGTTACAGAGATAGGGAGGGTTGTCAGGACTAGGGGACGTTACAGAGATGGGGAGGACTGTAGGGGCTGGAGGTTATAGAGATAGGGAGGGTTGTAGGGGCTGGAGGAGGTTACAGAGATAGGGAGGGTTGTAAGGACTGGAGGAGGTTACAGAGATGGGGAGGATTGTACGGGATGGAGGAGGTTACAGAGAAAAGCCATGTATGGATGTGAAATCAAGCATGATGATGTTACAATTGTTGCATCATCCGACCCCAAGAGGAAATCGGCAGCCCTGGCATAAGAGTGAGCTCTGAGAGCTGGGTAGAGATCCTGCAGAGCTGGGTAGAGATCCTGCAGAGATGGAGCCGATTAAGTCCTTCTGTGACAATATTTCTGATTTGAAATCGGCTGGTGAGAATCAAGTAAAACTGTTGGACCATTTGAAATTGCACAGCAGTGACGACAGATTAAAGAGAATACCTAATCCCATGCTTTGTGCCATGGGAGTGTTTGATGGGGACAGTGTCGAGGGAGCTTTACTCTGTATCTAACCCCGTGCTGTATCTGTCCTGGGAGTGTTTGATGGGGACAGTGTAGAGGGAGATTTACTTCTATCTAACCCTGTGCTGTACCTGTCCTGGGAGTGTTTGATGGGGACAGTGTAGAGGGAGCTTTATTCTGTATCTAACCCCGTGCTGTACCTGTCCTGGAAGTGTTTGATGGGGACAGTGTAGATGGAGCTTTACTCTGTATCTAACCCCGTGCTGTATCTGTCCTGGGAGTGTTTGATGGGGACAGTGTAGTGGGAGCTTTACTCTGTATCTAACCCCGTGCTGTATCTGTCCTGGGAGTGTTTGATGGGGACAGTGTAGAGGGAGATTTACTTCTATCTAACCCTGTGCTGTACCTGTCCTGGGAGTGTTTGATGGGGACAGTGTAGAGGGAGCTTTATTCTGTATCTAACCCCGTGCTGTACCTGTCCTGGGAGTGTTTGATGGGGACAGTGTAGATGGAGCTTTACTCTGTATCTAACCCCGTGCTGTATCTGTCCTGGGAGTGTTTGATGGGGACAGTGTAGTGGGAGCTTTACTCTGTATCTAACCCCGTGCTGTACCTGTCCTGGGAGTGTTTGATGGGGACAGTGTAGAGGGAGCTATACTCTGTATCTAACCCCGTGCTGTACCTGTCCTGGGAGTGTTTGATGGGGACAGTGTAGAGGGAGCTTTATTCTCTATCTAAGCCCGTGCTGTACCTGTCCTGGGAGTGTTTGCTGGGGACAATGCAGAGGGAGCTTTACTCTGTATCTAACCCCGTGCTGTACCTGTCCTGGGAGTGTTTGATGGGGTCAGTGTAGAGGGAGCTTTACTCTGTATCTAACCACGTGCTACACTGTCCGTTCCTGGGAAGTGTAGAGGGAGCTTTACTCTATCAAATTCTGTGCTGCACTTGCCTTGGAAATGTCAAGGAACAATTTTCAGCCTGTTGCTGTTCTGAAGGAAATCTAACCATTTCCCCATGATGTTCAATGGCATTGCCGTTGCTGAATTCCCCCCATCAACGTCCAGAAGTTTAGCATTGATCAAATACTAACGCGGCGCAGCCAGATAAGTACTTTTTTATGGGCAGTGCTAGGTGGGCCAGCATTTATTGCCCTTATCTGATTACCCTAGAAAGGATAGTACTGAGCTGCCTTTTGAATGGCCTCCACGTGATGTCGATAACACCCACAGAGCTGTTCAGGAAGACGTGCCTGGGTTTTGATCTAGCAACAGTGAAGGAAAGGCTGATATATTTCCAAGTCTGGATGGTGTGAGTTGGAGGGGAATTCCAGGTTCTGGCAAGGGTCGTGGGTTTGGAAGGTTCCAAAGGGGCCTTGGTGGGTTGCTGCAGTGAATCTTGTAGATGGTAGATATGGCTACCACTGTACATCGGTGGTCGAGAAAGTAAATGTTTGTGGAAGGTGTAGCAATCAAGCGGGGCTGCTTTGTCCTGGATGGTGTCGAACGTCTTGAGTGTTGTTGGAGCTGCGCTCATCCAGGCAAGTGGAGAGTATTCCGTCACACTCCTGACTTGTGCCTTGTAGATGGTGGACAGGGCGGGGGGGGGGGGGGGGGGGGGGGGGGGTGGTCAGGAGGTGAGTTACTCACCACAGGATTCCTAGCCTGTGATCTTGTAGCCACAGTATTAATATGGCTAGCCCAGTTCAGTTTGTGGGCACTGGTGACTCCCAGGATGTTTGATAGTGGGGGATTCAGTGACTGTACTGGAGGGTGCTCGTCAGAAGCTGGGAATTCTGTGGCGCGTAACTCGCCAGCTGACACCCAAAAGCCTGTGCACCATTTCCAAGATAGCTGTCCAGTTGCCCAGTGAACTTGCAGTGCAGAAGCTGCATGCAATAGGCAAAACTAGGTGATGCCACAACTAACAGATGAGAGGCAAGCTCTGCAGTCCTGTCCTATCCAGTTGTCGTGAATGGTGGTGGACAACTGAACAACCAACCAGCGGAAGAGGCGACACAAACATTTCCATCCTCAATGATGGGGCAGCCCAGCACATCAGTGCAAAAACATTGCATTTGCAGCCATCTTCAGCAGAAGTGGATCGTTTCCGCCTCTTCCTGAGGTCAGTCTTCAGCCAATTCAATTCACCCCACATGATATCAAGAAGTCGCTGAAAGCACTGGATACTGCAAAGGCTGTGGGCCCTGACAATATTTCTGGAAAGAGTACGTGCACCAGAACCTGCCTCTTACCCCTGGCCAAGCTGTTCCAGTACAGCTACAGTAATGGCATCTACTCGGCAGTGTGGAAGGATGCCCAGGTATGTCCTGTACACAGCAAGCAGGACAAATCAAACCTGGCCCTGTCAGTCTACACTCGATCATCTAACATAATGGACGGTGTCGACGACAGAGCTATCAAATGGCACTGTCAGCAGTCACCTGCTCACTGATGCTCTGTTAGGGTTCTGCTATGGCCACATAGCTCCTGACCTCATTACAGCCTTGGCCCAAACATGGGCAAAGGAACTGAATTCCTGAGCAGAGGTGAGAGTGACTGCACTTGACATCAAGGCAGCATTTGGCCACGTGCAGCAAGACCTGGACAATATCTAGGCTTGTGCTAATGAGTAACAAAAATCCAGAACACGATGTTAGGCAATGACCATCTCCAACAAGCACCTTTCCATGACATTCAACAGCATTAATATCACTGAATCCCCCACTATCAACATTGTGGGATCATCATTGACCAGAAACTGAACTGGAGAAACCATATAAATATTGTGGCTACAAGAGCAAGTTGGAGGCTGGGAATCTTGCGGAGAGTAACCCACCTCCTGACTCCCAAAGCCTGTCCACCATCTACAAGGCACAAGTCAGGAGTGTGATGGAATCTTCCCCACTTGCCTGGATGAGTGCAGCTCCAACAACACTCAAGAAGCTCAACACCATCCAGGACAAAGCAGCCCTGTTTACACCCCATCAAACATTCAGTCACTCTACCACCGACCAACGGTGTCAGCCGTGGGTGCCATCTACAAGATGCACTGCAGGAACTCACCGTCTCCTTCGGCAGCACCTTCCAAGCCCACGAGCAATGTCTAGAAGGACAAGAGCAGCAGAAACCTGGGAACACTACCACCTGGAGGTTCCCCTCCAAGGTACTCACCCCATCCTGACTTGGAAATATGTTTCCCGTTCCGTTGTTGTCTCAGGGTCAAAATCTTGGAATTCCCTCCGTAACAATACTGTGGTGTGCCGTCACCACATGAATGCAGCGGTTCAAGAAGGCAGTTCACCACCATCTTCTGAAGGGGTAGTCAGGGATGGGTAATAAATATTGGGTTTCAGGGTGACTCTTGCATTCTGCAAATGAATAATAAGAAATGAAAGCCAATGGTGCTGACGGCTTTTTTTGTTTTTTTACAGTGCAGTTCGAGGGGTCCTTGGGTAAACTGACCGTATCCAGCGTGAACAATCCTCGCAAGATGATTGACGCTGTGGTGACAACACGCACAGATGATGATGTAAGTGCCAAAAGTTGTCTCTTATTCATGTTTTTTCGTTCCTTTGATCTTCCATTTTTAAAATAAATTTAGAGTACCCAATTATTTTTTTCCAATCAAGGGGCAATTTAGCGTTTGCAATCCACCTACCCTGCGCATCGTCGGGTTGTGGGGTTGAAACCCACGCAGACACGGGGAGAATGTGCAAACTCCACATGGACAGTGACCCAGGGCGGGGATTGAACCTGGGTCCTCAGCACTGTGAGGCAGCAGTGCTAACCACTGAGCCACCGTGCCGCCCTCCTTTGATCTTTCCTTGCACCACAGTCCCTGGGCCCTGTCGATTCTCTGTGCCTAACCCAGAGGAGCTCACTTTTCTCTTTTCAGCTCCACACTACCTCACCCGTGGTTCAGGTAATTGCTCTATTCTCATGCTCTGAATCGGAGGTGCCCCAGTCCAGAAATTCAAGCCCTCCAAATCCACGGTGGCCGTTCTCCTGTTGTCAGTATCGAGAGAGTGCTGCATTGATTGGGGGCAGGTATTACGCTGGATGATTTAAGATCAAGTGAGAGGCTGAGCTCGACAACTGTTCTTCGCTGGCTCTGAAAGGGAGGGTGACAGGAGATCCCCACCCCTCGCACGGACACTGGGGGATAGGAGCAGAAGTAGGCCACTCAGCCCCTCGAGTCTTGTCCGTCATTCAATAAGGTCATGGCTTTTTTGTTAATTTAGAGTACCCAATTCATTTGACGGTTGACACTGCTGCCTCACGGCGCCGAGGACCTGGGTTTGATCCCGGCCCCGGGTCACTGTCCACATTCTCTCCGTGTCACACCCCCATACACAACACAAAGATATGCAGGTCAAGTTGCCCTTAATTAGGAAAAAAATGTAATAGGTACTTTAAATTAGAAAAAAAACCATTTATACCTACTGTTTTAGTTAGCAAGCCATTCTGCTATCCATGCCAATGTACCCCCGCACACCGAGAACTTGTATTTTCCGCAAAGTCATTGGTGTAGCACCTCACAATTACCAGCTGGAAACTGCAGCTTGTCAACTGTCTCCCCTACATCCACAGCATATTTCTTCAAATAAATAAACTAGTTAAATATGATTTCCCTTTCACAAAACCAATTTACCTTAAGAGTTTCAAAGTGCCATGCTACAACATCCTTAATCAGAGCTTCTCATGCTTTCTCTATGTCAGATGTAAGCTAACTGGCTGGCTTGCAGTTTCCTACATTTTGTCTCCCTCCCTTTTCCAATGAAGGAATTCGAAAGGGGAGTGTGGTGACGGTGGGCTTTTCACAGGGGGTAGCACGGTGGTTAGCACAGTTGCTTCACAGCCCCAGTGTCCCAGGTTCGATTCCCTGATTGGGTCACTTTGTGTGGAGTCTGCACGTTCTCTCCGTGTGTGCGTGGGTTTCCTCCGGGTGCTCCGGTTTCCTCCCACTGTCCAAAGACGTGCAGGTTAGGTGGATTGACCAGGCTAGATTGCCTTTAGTGTCCAGGTTAGGTGGGGTGACTGGGTTATGGGGATAGGGTGGAGGATGCTCTTTCCAAGGGCCGGTGCAGCCACAAAGGGCTGAGTGGCCTCCTTCTGCACTGTAGTTTCTATGATTCTGTGATTTCTCAGATTTTATTATCTCCCCTGACATTGGCTTGGGGTTTGGGGTTAGTGGTGTTACTGGAGATAATCCCTTGGATTGATGCTCAGAATGGGTCGATAATTGCTGTGTATATCTCAACCACACTAATAGAGCAGATCTCCCGGGAGATGAGGGCTACAGGTGTATCTGTCGATCTCCCTCACCCTGACCCAGGGAGATGAGGGTTACAGGTGTATCTGTCGATGTCCCTCGCCCTGACACTGGGAGATGAGGGTTACAGGTGTATCTGTCGATGTCCCTCGCCCTGACACTGGGAGATGAGGGTTACAGGTGTATCTGTCGATCTCCCTCACCCTGACACTGGGAGATGCGGGTTACAGGTGTATCTGTCGCTCTCCCTCCCCCTGACACTGGGAGATGCGGGTTACAGGTGTATCTGTCGATCTCCCTCACCCTGACACTGGGAGATGAGGGTTACAGGTGTATCTCGATCTCCCTCGCCCTGACACTGGGAGATGAGGGTTACAGGTGTATCTGTCGATCTCCCGCTCCCTGACACTGGGAGATGAGGGTTACAGGTGTATCTCGATCTCCCTCACCCTGACACTGGGAGATGCGGGTTACAGGTGTATCTGTCGATCTCCCTCACCCTGACCCTGACACTGGGAGATGAGGGTTACAGGTGTAACTGTCGATCTCCCTCACCCTGACACTGGGAGATGCGGGTTACAGGTGTATCTGTCGATCTCCCTCGCCCTGACCCAGGGAGATGAGGGTTACAGGTGTATCTGTCGATCTCCCTCACCCTGACCCAGGGAGATGAGGGTTACAGGTGTATCTGTCGATCTCCCTCACCCTGACCCAGGGAGATGCGGGTTACAGGTGTATCTGTCGATCTCCCTCACCCTGACACTGGGAGATGAGGGTTACAGGTGTATCTGTCGATCTCCCTCACCCTGACACTGGGAGTTGAGGGCTACAGGTGTATCTGTCGCTCTCCCTCGCCCTGACCCAGGGAGATGAGGGTTACAGGTGTATCTGCCGATCTCCCTCACCCTGACACTGGGAGATGAGGGTTACAGGTGTATCTGCCGATCTCCCTCACCCTGACACTGGGAGATGAGGGTTACAGGTGTATCTCGATCTCCCTCACCCTGACACTGGGAGATGAGGGTGACAGGTGTATCTGTCGATCTCCCTCGCCCTGACCCAGGGAGATGAGGGTTACAGGTGTATCTGTCGATCTCCCTCACCCTGACACTGGGAGATGAGGGTTACAGGTGTAACTGTCGATCTCCCTCACCCTGACACTGGGAGATGCGGGTTACAGGTGTATCTGTCGATCTCCCTCACCCTGACACTGGGAGATGAGGGTTACAGGTGTATCTGCCGATCTCCCGCACCCTGACACTGAGAGATGAGGGTTACAGGTATATCTGTCAATCTCCCTCACCCTGACACTGAGAGATGAGGGTTACAGGTGTATCTGTCGATCTCCCTCACCCTGACACTGGGAGATGCGGGTTACAGGTGTATCTGCCGATCTCCCTCACCCTGACACTGGGAGATGAGGGTTACAGGTGTATCTCGATCTCCCTCACCCTGACACTGGGAGATGCGGGTTACAGGTGTATCTGTCGATCTCCCGTCACTCTGACACTGGGAGATGAGGGCTACAGGTGTATCTGTCGATCTCCCTCACCCTGACCCAGGGAGATGAGGGTTACAGGTGTATCTGTCGATCTCCCTTCACCCTGACACTGGGAGATGAGTGTTACAGGTGTATCTGTCAATCTCCCTCACCCTGACACTGAGAGATGAGGGTTACAGGTGTATCTGTCGATCTCCCTCACCCTGACACTGGGAGATGCGGGTTACAGGTGTATCTGCCGATCTCCCGCACCCTGACACTGGGAGATGAGGGTTACAGGTGTAACTGTCGATCTCCCTCACCCTGACACTGGGAGATGCGGGTTACAGGTGTATCTGTCGATCTCCCTCACCCTGACACTGGGAGATGACGACTCCAGGTGTATCTGTCGATCTCCCTCACCCTGACACTGGGAGATGCGGGTTACAGGTGTATCTGTCGATCTCCCTCACCCTGACACTGGGAGATGAGGGTTACAGGTGTATCTGACGATCTCCCTCACCCTGACACTGGGAGTTGAGGGCTACAGGTGTATCTGTCGCTCTCCCTTGCCCTGACCCAGGGAGATGAGGGTTACAGGTGTATCTGCCGATCTCCCTCACCCTGACACTGGGAGATGAGGGTTACAGGTGTATCTGCCGATCTCCCTCACCCTGACACTGGGAGATGAGGGTTACAGGTGTATCTGTCGATCTCCCGCACCCCGACACTGGGAGATGCGGGTTACAGGTGTATCTGTCGATCTCCCTCACCCTGACACTGGGAGATGAGGGTTACAGGTGTATCTGTCGATCTCCCGCTCCCTGACACTGGGAGATGCGGGTTACAGGTGTATCTGTCGATCTCCCTCACCCTGACACTGGGAGATGAGGGTTACAGGTGTATCTGTCGATCTCCCTCACTCTGACCCAGGGAGATGAGGGTTACAGGTGTATCTGTCGATCTCCCTCACTCTGACACTGGAAGATGAGGGTTACAGGTGTATCTGTCGATCTCCCTCACCCTGACACTGGGAGATGAGGGTTACAGGTGTATCTGTCGATCTCCCTCACCCTGACACTGGGAGATGAGAGTTGCAGGTGTATCTGTCGATCTCCCTCACCCTGACACTGGGAGATGAGGGTTACAGGTGTATCTGTCGATCTCCCGTCACTCTGACACTGGGAGATGAGGGCTACAGGTGTATCTGTCAATCTCCCTCACCCTGACCCAGGGAGATGAGGGTTACAGGTGTATCTGTCGATCTCCCGTCACTCTGACACTGGGAGATGAGGGTTACAGGTGTATCTGTCGCTCTCCCTCACTCTGATACTGGGAGATGCGGGTTACAGGTGTATCTGTCGCTCTCCCTCACTCTGATACTGGGAGATGCGGGTTACAGGTGTATCTGCCGATCTCCCGCACCCTGACACTGGGAGATGAGGGTTACAGGTGTATCTGTCGATCTCCCTCACTCTGACACTGGGAGATGCGGGTTACAGGTGTATCTGTCGATCTCCCTCACCCTGACACTGGGAGATGAGGGTTACAGGTGTATCTGTCGATCTCCCTCACCCTGACACTGGGAGATGAGGGTTACAGGTGTATCTGTCGCTCTCCCTCACTCTGATACTGGGAGATGCGGGTTACAGGTGTATCTGTCGCTCTCCCTCACTCTGATACTGGGAGATGCGGGTTACAGGTGTATCTGCCGATCTCCCTCACCCTGACACTGGGAGATGAGGGTTACAGGTGTATCTGTCGATCTCCCTCGCCCTGACCCAGGGAGATGAGGGTTACAGGTATATCTGTCGATCTCCCTCACCCTGACACTGGGAGATGCGGGTTACAGGTGTATCTGCCGATCTCCCTCACTCTGATACTGGGAGATGCGGGTTACAGGTGTATCTGTCGATCTCCCTCACCCTGACACTGGGAGATGAGTGTTACAGGTATATCTGTCGATCTCCCTCACTCTGATACTGGGAGATGCGGGTTACAGGTATATCTGTCGATCTCCCTCACCCTGACACTGGGAGATGAGGGTTACAGGTGTATCTGTCGATCTCCCTCACCCTGACACTGGGAGATGAGGGTTACAGGTGTATCTGTCGATCTCCCGCTCCCTGACACTGGGAGATGAGTGTTACAGGTGTATCTGTCGATCTCCCTCACCCTGACACTGGGAGATGCGGGTTACAGGTGTATCTGTCGATCTCCCTCACCCTGACACTGGGAGATGAGTGTTACAGGTGTATCTGTCGATCTCCCTCACCCTGACACTGGGAGATGATGGCTCCAGGTGTATCTGCCGATCTCCCTCACCCTGACACTGGGAGATGAGGGCTACAGGTGTATCTGTCGCTCTCCCTCACTCTGATACTGGGAGATGCGGGTTACAGGTGTATCTGTCGATCTCCCTCACCCTGACACTGGGAGATGAGGGTTACAGGTGTATCTGTCGATCTCCCTCACTCTGACCCAGGGAGATGAGGGTTACAGGTGTATCTGTCGATCTCCCTCACCCTGACACTGGGAGATGAGGGTTACAGGTGTATCTGTCGATTCCCTCACCCTGACACTGGGAGATGAGTGTTACAGGTGTATCTGTCGATCTCCCTCACCCTGACACTGGGAGATGAGTGTTACAGGTGTATCTGTCGATCTCCCTCACCCTAGCACTGGGAGATGAGGGTTATAGGTGTATCTGTCGATCTCCCTCACTCTGGCCCAGGGAGATGAGGGTTACAGGTGTATCTGTCGATCTCCCTCACCCTGACACTGGGAGATGAGGGTTACAGGTGTATCTGTCGATCTCCCTCACCCTGACACTGGGAGATGAGGGTTACAGGTGTATCTGTCGATCTCCCTCACTCTGGCCCAGGGAGATGAGGGTTACAGGTGTATCTGTCGATCTCCCTCACCCTGACACTGGGAGATGAGGGTTACAGGTGTATCTGTCGATCTCCCTCACCCTGACACTGGGAGATGAGGGTTACAGGTGTATCTGTCGATCTCCCTCACCCTGACACTGGGAGATGAGGGTTACAGGTGTATCTGTCGATCTCCCGTCGCACTGACACTGGAAGATGCGGGTTACAGGTGTATCTGTCGATCTCCCGTCGCACTGACACTGGAAGATGCGGGTTACAGGTGTATCTGTCGATCTCCCGTCGCACTGACACTGGAAGATGCGGGTTACAGGTGTATCTGTCGATCTCCCGTCGCACTGACACTGGAAGATGCGGGTTACAGGTGTATCTGTCGATCTCCCGTCGCACTGACACTGGAAGATGCGGGTTACAGGTGTATCTGTCGATCTCCCTCACCCTGACACTGGGAGATGCGGGTTACAGGTGTATCTGTCGATCTCCCTCACCCTGACACTGGGAGGTGCGGGTTACAGGTGTATCTGTCGATCTCCCTCACCCTGACACTGGGAGATACGGGTGACATGTGTATCTGGGGGCCCCCTTTTGCCCTGTCACTGGGACACAAGGGTAGGTTTATTTGAAAACCAACCGTCTGTACTGCCAGCTGTTTTGTTGCCCTAGAAGTTGTTTGTGAAATGGTACTGTTGTTCGGGGATAGTTGGGGGAGATTTTAAAAGACACTGTCTCTGATCCTCTGCACTTCCTCCCCATAGGAGACAAAAGAGAAACAAGTGCGGGACAAGAGGCGGCAAACACTCTTCACCATTGAACGGGTAAGTGCTCTGCATCTCAAACATCCTCTGGATGGTACGCTTGTGTGTTCTTTAAAAACTTCTCTCTCTTCCTCCACCCCGCCCCCATATTACTGACTATTCCTACTGATGTTAATCCAGCTCCCTCACACTGTCACTCAGTAACCCCTCTCCCCCCAGCACCCTGTGTTACTATATCCCTACTGATGTTAATCCAGCTCCCTCACACTGTCACTCAGTAACCCCTCTCCCCAGCACCCTGTGTTACTGACTGTATCTCGACTGATGTTAATCGAGCTCCCTCACACTGTCACTCAGTAACCCCTCTCCCCCCAGCACCCTGTGTTACTGACTGTATCGCTACTGATGTTAATCCAGGTCCCTCGCACTGTCACTTAGTAACCCCTCTCCCTAACTAAGCACACAAGAATGAAAGGAATGGAGTTGGAGTAGGAGGAGGCTCGTGTGAACACAGACGCCAGCCGTTGGGTTGCATGGCCTGTTTTTTCATTGTGAAATGTGTAAGTGTCGGTTTGAAATTTCCACTTGGTCGCATGGTGACATTTTCCCTGTGCCACAGAAGTGTCAGAAAGAGAGTTCCTGATCGTCAATCTGTATCTCTCAGGGTTAAATTTGTGGCAGAGCGAATAGTAGTCCCAAGCCCAATTGTCCCCTCAACCACGTACAGATGTGGACATGACATACAAGTCCGGGGGGGGGGGGGAGGCACAAGATCGAGGTAGTAGTTCCAAGTCCCAATGTGTTCAGTTTGGAGGGGAACTTGGTGTCCCCATGCTTCAGTAACCCTTGTCCTTTACGGTCAGTGATGTGCAACCTAAGCTAGTGAGTCAGCCCATAGGTGGCCATACTTCATGTCAATGGCCCGCAAGATTAAAATCGGGCTGTTCACTAACTAAGACCCCATGAATAAGTTTAAATACATTTAATTTACTCCGAATATTTCATAATGAATTATGGAGAATGCTTTAAAATATATTAATAGAACTATCACCAACATTAAATGGAAAAAACATAGAACGATCCAGCGCAGTACAGGCCCTTCGGCCCACGATGTTGCATCGACGTGGGAAGTCAAAAACTAAAGGCCATCTAACCTACACTATGCCATTATCATCCATATGCTTATCCAATAAACTTTTAAATGCCCTCAATGTTGGCGTGTTCACTACTGTTGCAGGTAGGGCATTCCACGGCCTCACCACTCTTTGCGTAAAAACCCTACCTCTGACCTCTGTCCTATATCTATTACCCCTCAATTTAAGGCTATGTCCCCGTGCTAGCCACCTCCATCCGCGGGAGAAGGCTCTCACTGTCCACCCTATCTAACCCTCTGATCATTTTGTATGCCTCTATTAAGTCACCTCTTAACCTTCTTCTCTCTAACGAAAACAACCTCGTCCATCAGCCTTTCCTCATAAGATTTTCCCTCCATACCAGGCAACATCCTGGTAAATCTCCTCTGCACCCGTTCCAAAGCTTCCACGTCCTTCCTATAATGAGGTGACCAGAACTGTACGCAATACTCCAAATGCGGCCGTACCAGAGTTTTGTACAGCTGCAACATGACCTCATGGCTCTGGAACTCAATCCCTCTACCAATAAAGGCCAACACACCATAGGCCTTCTTCACAACCCTATCAACCTGGGTGGCAACTTTCAGGGATCTATTGTACATGGACACCGAGATCCCTCTGCTCATCCACACTACCAAGAATTTTACCATTAACCAAATATTCCGCATTTCTGTTATTCTTTCCAAAGTGAATCACCTCACACTTCTCCACATTAAACTCCATTTGCCACCTCTCAGCCCAGCTCTGCAGCTTATCTATGTCCCTCTGTAACCTGCAACATCCTTCCGCACTGTCTACAACTCCGCCGACTTTAGTGTCGTCTGCAAATTTACTCACCCATCCTTCTGCGTCCTCCTCTAGGTCATTTATAAAAATGACAAACAGCAACGGCCCCAGAACAGATCCTTGTGGTACGCCACTCGTAACTGAACTCCATTCTGAACATTTCCCATCAACTACCACTCTCTGTCTTCTTTCAACTAGCCAATTTCTGATCCACATCTCTAAATCACCCTCAATCCCCAGCCTCCGTATTTTCTGCAATAGCCGACCGTGGGGAACCTTATCAAACGCTTTACTGAAATCCATATACACCACATCAACTGCTCTACCCTCGTCTACCTGTTCAGTCACCTTCTCAAAGAACTCAATAAGGTTTGTGAGGCATGACCTACCCATCACAAAACCATGCTGACTATCCCTAATCATATTATTCCTATCTAGATGATTATAAATTGTATCTCTTATAATCCTCTCCAAGACTTTACCCACAACAGACATGAGGCTCACCGGCCTATAGTTAACGGGGTTATCTCTACTCCCCTTCTTGAACAAAGGGACCACGTTTGCTATCCTCCAGTCCTCTGGCACTATTGCCCTTGCTTTACATGTATATCACTTGACTAACACTCTTAGAAAATAAACTATGCAATGTGAAATCAGCCGAATGTGACGACCGTGCATGTCGGCAACGGTCAACAAAATATCTCGTCATGCACTTGCTGGCCGCTCCGCCTCACTCGCTTGCAGGAACGTCTTTTCCAAGTCCTGCCACTATGAGTTCGCAGTGGTGATATCTGGTTTGGGAGGTGCAATCAAAAAAAAAAAACCTGACCCCACATCCGTTCTTTTTGGAACATCTCCCCCGTCCCAATACTGGGTGAAACTGCGGTTGGACACTGTGTAGCATAGTTAGTGCTCTAAAAGATGCAGCCCTTGCTTGTAACTCCTATTGTTTCCTCCTCTGTCCATCTGCCCCCCCTTCTCTCATATACTCCCCCTTTCTATCCATCCCTCTCTTCAGACGTACAGTTTGGTGCTGGAGGTGCAGGACTTGGAGAAGAAGTTCCTGCAAGTGAGTGAGGCGGAGCGGCCAGCCGTGTTGGAGCAAAGGAAATCCAAGATCATTCAGATGTACGAGAATCTGCGAGGGAAGCAGTCTCACAGCACCGAGAGGTGTGTCCCCGTGTGCATGGGCGCAAGTGCATGATGAATGTGAGCACGTGCACAAGTGCGTGATGAGTGAGCACGTGCACAAGTGGGTGATGAGTGAGCACGTGCGCAAGTGCATGATGAATGTGAGCGCGTGCACAAGTGCGTGATGAGTCGGCACGTGCACAAGTGGATTTGGGTTTATTGTCACGTGTACCGAGGTGCAGTGAAAAGTATTGTTCTGTGTACAATCCAGACCGATCGGAAAAATGTAGGACTTGCTTAAATAGACAATGTAAATACATAGACATCGGGTGAAGTATACTGAGTGTAGTACTACTTAGTAAAGAAGATGTGTGGAGAGATCAATTCAGTCTGTGAGGGTCATTCAGGAGTCTGGTAACAGAGGAGAAGAAGCTGTTTTTGAATCTGTTAGTGTGTGTTCTCAGACTTCTGTATCTCCTACCTGATGGAAGAGGTTGGAAGATAATAGCCCGGGTGGGAGGGGCCCGAGATTATGCTGCCTGCTTCCCCAAGGCAGCGGTAGTGGATGAGAGGCGGGTTCGCCTGATGGACTGGGCAGTGTTCACGACCCTCTGAAGTTTCTTGCGGTCTTGGGCCGAGCAGTTGCCATACCAGGCTGTGATGCAGCCAGATAGAATGCTTTCTATGGTGCATCTGTAAAAAGTGGTAAGAGTTGATGTGGACATACCGAATTTCCTTAGTTTCCTGAGGAAGTATAGGTGCTGTTGTGTTTTCTTGGTCATAGCGTCGCCGTGGGTGGACCAGGACAAATTGTTGGTGGTTTGCACATTTAGGAATTTGAAGCTGTCAACCATCTCCACCTCCGCTCCGTTGATGCAGATGGGGGTGAGTACATGTTAACCATCTCCACAACGGCTCCATTGATGCAGATGGGGGTGAGTACATGTTAACCATCTCCACAACGGCTCCGTTGATGCAGATGGGGGTGAGTACATGTTAACCATCTCCACATCGGCTCCGTTGATGCAGATGGGGGTGAGTACATGTTAACCATCTCCACCTCTGCTCCGTTGATGCAGATGGGGGTGAGTATAATGCTTCCTGAAGTCAATGACCAACTCCTTGCTTTTGCTGACATTGAGGGAGAGATTGTTGCAGTTACACCTCCGGCTTAGGTTCTCTATCTCCCTCCTGTACACTGGCTCATCATTGTTCGAGATGCAATCCACTACGGTCGTGTCATTGGCAAACTTGTAGGTGAAGTTGAAGCCAAATTTGACCCCACAGTCGTGTGTGTGTGTAGGGAGTATAGTAGGGGGCTAAATGTGCAGCCTTGTGGGGCCCAGGACTATAGTGAGGACTATCGTGGAGGAGGTGTTGTTTACTGATTGTGATCTATGGGTCAGAAAGGCGAGGATCCAGTTGCAGAGTGAGGAGCCAAGTCCTAGGTTTTGGAGTTTGGATATGAGCTTGTCTGGGATTATGGTCTTGAAGGCAGAGCTGTAGTCAAAATAAATAGGAGTCTGATGTAGGAGTCCTACTTGTCGTGATGGTCCAGGGATGGGTGTAGGGCCAAGGAGATGGCGTCTGCTGTGGTCCGGTTGTGGCGGTATGCGAATCGCAGTGGATCAAGGCATTCTGGTGGTATGGAGCTGATGTCTCTCATGACCAACATCTCAAAGCACTTCATAATGATAAATGTCAAGGCCATCGGACGGTAATCATTGAGGCACGCTGCCTGGTTCTTTAGCACCAGTATGATGGTGGTCTTGAAGCAGGTGGGAACTTCGGAGCGGTGTAGGGAAAGGTTGAAGAAGTCTGTGAACACACCCGCCAGTTGACCGCACAGGATCCAAGTGCACGTCCAGGGACCCGGGACCCGTTGCTTTCCATGGATTCACTTTCAAAAAGGCCAATCTGACTTTGGCGGCTGTGACGTTAGGTATGGGTGTGTCCAAGGCTGCTGGGGTAGTTGACAACGGTTTGTTGATTTCCTGCTCGAAACATTGAGTTAATTGGGGAGGAGTGCGGTGTTGCCCAAGATCCTACTCGGCTTTGCTTTGTAGCCTGTTATGATGCTTCAGCCTTGCCACAACCAACGAGAGTCCGTGTCGTTAGTCTGTGACTTGAGCTTCGCCTGGTATTGTCTCTTGGCATCCTGATGGCTTTGCGGAGGTTGTACGTAGATTTCCTGTATAGGTCAGGGTCGCCTGCTTTGAATGTTTCAGACCTGGCCTTCAGTAGGGAGTGAATCTCCCAGTTAAACCATAGTTTCTGATTGGGGAACGCACGTACTACCTTCTTTGGCACCTAATCTTCGACACAAGTGCATGATGAGAGTGGGCACCCGGGCATGTCTGTGAGTGTGCGCATGTGTGGTCTGTGCGTAGGGAGAACAGAGGAGATGGTATGGGGTTGGGTGTGGTCCGGGAGCTGGATGCTGTCCATGTGGTTCTTTTTATTAAAGGGCACTTTAGTGTGGCTAATCCACCTAAACTACACATCTTTGGGTTGTGGGGGTGAAGCCCGAGGCACGGGGAGAATGTGCAAACTCCACACAGACAGTGACCCGGGGCCGGGATCGAACCCGGGTCCTCAGCGCTGTAGGCAGCAGTGCTAACCACTGTGCCACCGTGCCGCCCCCACCATGTGGGATTTAAGCTGAATGAGTGTCTTGAGGAAACCGTGAACGCGGGGCCTTCAGTGCTTTCAGGGAGCCATGGCAGGTGGTGTAACTGCCTCCCTCTCTTCACACAGAGTCAGCGACGACCACTTTGTACAGATCATGTGTATACGCAAGGGAAAACGACTGGCCGCCAAGGTCCTGCACCTCCTCAGCACGGAGCAGGCTGCCAACGTGGTGCTGGCGACTGCCCGGAACCTCCCCTACCTGGTCAAGAAGGACAGTCAGGATGAGGTGAGTGCACGCCTGCCGGATGGAGGAAGTAGCGGTTTTGGAAGATGAATGCGGGGGGAGGGGGTAAACTGCATGGCGTCGGTGGCTTGATCTGAGGATGACCCACTGCTTCTGGGTCAAGGGCACCCTGCTGCCTCTGGGCAAACTATTGAATCCCAGGACTTCATTTCCTGTCCCGGTGAATTTCCATTGCGTGGAATCGCACTGCGTAGAGGACGACAATTCAGCCAAACATGTTTGGACTGGATCTTTTGAAAGAGCCCTTCAGTTTGTCCCATGTCCTTCCACCTCCTCACTCTATCATAATGCTGGGAGCAGGAATGTGTCAGCCGTTCCCCTTGAGCCTACTCTGCCATTCAGTCAAGTCATGGCTAATTTTCTACCCCAACGCTGCAAATATGTTTCCTGCAAATATTCTTCTAAAATCAATATTGAATCTGCTCCCATTCAGATGGCGCTTCAAGATCCAAACTGCTTATTGCATTCTCCTCGTCTCCTCCCCGGGTCTTTTGCCAATCACATTTAATCCGTTCCCTCTGACTTCTGCCGCGATTGAACCTGCTTCCACCACCCGTCACAACCGTGTGACTATTGGCTGAAAAGTGTTGCATTCTCCGAGCGTGCTGCCCAATAATCCCCTCTCAACAAACCTAATGATGTGGAAACATCTAGAACATAGAACATACAGTGCAGAAGGAGGCCGTTCGGCCCATCGAGTCTGTACCGACCCACCCAAGCCTTTATTTCAACCCCATCCCTTTAACCCAATAACCCCTCCTAACCTTTTTGGATACTAAGGGCAATCTAGCATGGCCAATCCACCTAACCTGCACGTCTTTGGACTGTGGGAGGAAACCGGAGCACCCGGAGGAAACCCATGCAGACAAGGGGAGAACGTGCAGACTCTGCACAGACAGTGACCCAGCAGGGAATCGAACCTGGGACCCTGGTGCTGTGAAGCCACAGTCCTAACCACTATGCTACCGTACTGCCTTCTTCAGGAATGTAGCTCCAGGGAGAAGGCCACTCAGTCAGCGAGCCTGCTACATTGGAACAAGAGGCCATTCAGCCCCCTCAAGCTCATTCTGACATACGGCTAGATCATAGTCGCAAGTTAGGTGGCACGTAGCAAAGCTGCCTCACAGTTCCAGGGTCCCGGGTTCAATTCCGGCTTCGGGTGACTGTGGAGTTTGCACTTCTCGTGTCTGCGTGGGTTTCCTCCGGGTGCCCCGGTTTTCTCCCACAGTCCAAAGATGTGCAGGTTAGGTGGATTGGCCATGCTAAAAGATTGCCCCTTAAGTGTCCAAATAGGTTAGGTGTCGGCCTCCGTATTAAAATTGTGAATTCACCCTCGTCCCAGCGGCTTTGGTGGGGACGGTTTCATAGAATTCCTACAGTGCAGAAGCACGACATTTAGCCCATCGAATCTGCACCGACTTTCTGAAAGAGCCCACGTCTGCGCCCACTCCCTCGACCTGTCCCCATAACCCCAACTAATCTGCACACCTCTGGACACTAGGGGGAAATTTAGCGTGGCCAATCCAACTAACAATCTTTGGACTGAGAGGGGAAACCGGAGCACCCAAAGGAAACCTCGGGACATATGGGGGCAGGTGCGATCTCCACACAGTCACCCGAGGCCGGAATTGAACCCAGGTACCTCGCACTGAGACAGCAGTGCTGCCCACCTGTGCTGCCCGACATCTGCCCTGAAAAACCTGTCTCTAATTTTAAAGTTAACACCCCCTCCTGGGGCAATAATCTCATTGCCTTTAATCTTTCTTAAATGCCTGGGTTCACCCACCTCTTGATCTTCGAGAACACAAGCCTGGGCTGTGCAACCTGGAGCCCTCGTTTACCCCATTATCGTCTATTTTCCACCAGCTGGATGGTTTCCCTAAATTCACCATAGCTTTAAGGGATAGTTGTTGATGTCAAGTTATGTGAGTTGTTGAAACATTGACTTCTGGAGTGAAGGTTAATAGGCCACACACCACCCCTTCCCTGGAAATTTGAACTAAAAACAGAAACTGCTGGGGCAACGTAGCAGATCTGGGCGCATCTGTGGCAAGAGGAACAGAGTTCAGAGTCGTAAGCACCAACCAGTCCATCACACGAACCTGCCTCCCATCCATTGACTCCATCATCACCTCCCGCTGCCTTGGGAAAGCGTGCAGCATAATCAAAGATCCCTCCCACCCGGCTTACTCACTCTTCCAACTTCTTCCATCGGGCAGGAGATACAGTAGTCTGAGAACACGCACCAACAGACTCAAAAACAGCTTCTTCCCCGCTGTTGCCAAACTCCTAAACGACCCTCTTATGGACTGACCTCATTAAAACAACACCCTGTATGCTTCATCCGATGCCGGTGCTTGTGCAGTTACATTGTGTACCTTGTGTTGCTCTATTACGTATTTTCTTTTATTCTCTTTTCTTCCCATGTACTTAATGATCTGTTGAGCTGCCCGCAGAAAAATACTTTTCACTGTACCTCGGTACACATGACAATAAACAAATCCAATCCAATCGAAGTTCATGTTTTCATTCCATATGACTTTTCCAGAGTTAAAGAGAGGGAGAAATGTGATGGATTTAATACTCTTTAAGAGGGGCGGAGCAAAATAGGCAACAGGCTGGTGGGAGCTCATGAGCAATTTAACAAAGATGTCATCAACACAAGACAGAGGGTGTGTTAATGGTAGTGTTAAAGACTAAAGCAGGTGTTGATAGAGTCTAAAAGGTAAGATAGCAGAACAAGGATACGCACTCTGCGTAAGAGCTTCCACAGAGCACTGTCCCTTGTGCTGCTATTATCACATTCGGCTATCTTCTGTTTATGCCACTGTCAGTACCTTCTTTAGTCTTTAACACTCCCTTTGTCCCACGTCCATGATATACGCACAAGGATATGCTCCGTCATTTAATAAGTCTTAAAATACCAGGTTAAAGTCCAACATGTTTGTTTCAAACACTAGCTTTCGGAGCACTGCTCCTTCCTCAGTTGAATGAAGAGGTATGTTCCAGAAACACATAAATAGACGAATTCAAAGATGTCAGACAATGCTTAGAATGCGAGAATTTGCAGGTACATGAATCTTTACAGATCCAGAGATAGTGGTAACCCCAGGTTAAAGATGTGTGAATTGTCTCAAGCCAGGACAGTTGGTAGGATTTTGCAAGCCCAGGCCAGATAGTGGGGGATGAATGTATTGCGACATGAATCCCAGGTCCCGGTAGAGGCCATACTCGTGTGTGCGGAACCTGGCTATAAGTTTCTGCTCGGCGATTCTGCGTTGTCGCGGGTCCTGAAGGCCGCTTTGGAGAACGCTTACCCGGAGATCAGAGGCTGAATGCCCTTGACTGCTGAAGTGTTTCCCGAGTGGAAGGGAACATTCCTGCCTGGTGATTGTCGCGCGATGTCCGTTCATTCGTTGTCGGAGCGTCTGCATGGTCTCACCAATGTACCACGCTTAGGGAGATCCTTTCCTGCCGAGTATGAGGTAGACAACGTTGGCCGAGTCGCACGAGTACTCACCTGGTGAGTGGTGTTCTCGCGTGTAATGGTGGCATCCATGTCGATGATCTGGCACGTCTTGCAGAGATTGCCCTGGCAGGGTTGTGTGGTGTCGTGATTGCTGTTCTGAAGGTTGGGTAGTTTGCTGCAAACAATGGTTTGTTTGAGGTTGCGAAGTTGTTTGAAGGCAAGTAGTGGGAGTGTGGGGTGACCTTGGCAACATGTTCATTTTCATCGATGACGTGTTGGAGGCTGCGAAGAAGATGTCGTAGTTTCTCCGCTCCGGGAAAGTTCTGGACAACGAAGGGTACTCTGTCGGTTGTGTATCGTGTTTGTCTTCAGAGGAGGTCGGTGCGGTTTTTTGCTGTGGCGCGTTGGAACTGTCGATCGATGAGTCGAGCGCCATATCCCGTTCGTCCGAGGGCATCTTTCAGCGTCTGCAGATGTCTGTTACGCTCCTGCTCGTCTGAGCAGATCCTGTGTATACGGAGGGTTTGTCCATAGGCGATGGCTTCTTTAATGGGTTTAGGATGGAAGCTGGAGAAGTGGAGCATCATGAGGTTATCCATGGGCTTGCGGTAAAGCAAAGTGATGAGGTGACCATCCTTGATGGAGACTAGTGTGTCCAAGAATGCAACTGATTTTGGAGAATAGTCCATGGTGAGTCTGATGGTGGGATGGAACTTATTGATGTCATCGTGCAGTCGTTTCAGTGATTCTTCGCTGTGGGTCCAATGGAAAAAAATGTAATCGATGTGCCTGGTGCATAACGTCGGTTGAAGGTCCTGTACGGTGAGATCTTGTTCAAACTTGTGCATGAAGATGTTGGCGTATTGAGGTGCGAAATTGCTCCCCATGGCTGTTCCGTGCGTCTGGATGAAGAATTTGTTGTCGAAGGGGAAGACGTTGTGATCCAGAATAAAGAGGATGAGTTGCAGAATTGCGTCTGGAGATTGGCAGTTGTCGGTGTTGAGGACTGAGGCTATTGCAGCAATGCCGTCGTCATGGGGGATACTGGTGTAGAGTGCCGAGACATCCATTGTGACGAGGAATGTTCCTGGTTCAACTGGACCCACGGCGAAGAATCACTGAAACGACTGCACGATGACATCAATAAGTTCCATCCCACCATCAGACCTGGTGTTGTAAGACTTCTTACTGTGCTCACCCCAGTCCAACGCCGGCATCTCCACATCATTTAATAATAGCCTTCTCCAAGGCGGCCTTCAGGACGCGCGACAACGCAGAATCGCCGAGCAGAAACTTATAGCCAAGTTCCACACACATGAGTGCGGCCTCAACTGGGACCTGGGATTCATGTCGCATTACATTCATCCCCGCCATCTGGCCTGGGCTTGTGAAATCCTCCCAACTGTCCTGGCTTGAGACAATTCACACCTCTTTAACCTGGGGTTACCACTATCTCTGGATCTGTGAAGATTCAGTTACCTGCGAATGCTTGCATTCTGAGCATTGGCATCTTTGAATTTGTCTATATATATGTTCCTGGAACATACTACTTAATTCACCTGAGGAAGGGGCAGTGCTCCGAAAGCTAGTGTTTGAAACAAACATGTTGGACTTTAACCTGAAGTTGTGAGACTTCTTACTGTGCTCATTTAATAAGATCATGGCTGATCAGGCAGTAACTTCAAAACTGCATCCTGCCTGCCCCTGATGATTTTCAACCCCCTATCCTCCCAACCCTTCATCACCCAAGAATCTATCCACCTCTGAATTTAAAAATCTTCAAAGACTCTGCTTCCACCACTGTTCCATTGTTGGACTGTGGTGGGCACAGTAAGAAGTCTCGCAACACTAGGTAAAAGCCCAACAGGCACTTCAACTGCCATCTTGCATCACTGACCTTGTCTGTCCACAAGCTTGTGAAACCCACCTCTTCACTCAACTGATGAAGACGCTGCGCTCCGAAAGCTAGTGACTCCAAACAAACCTGTCGAACTTTAGCCTGGTGTTGTAAGACTTCCTACTGTGACCACTTTCAGGAAGAGAGTTCCAAAGACTTGCAACGTTCTGAGTGAAAAATGTTACCTCATCTCCGTTTTAAATGGGCGACCCCTTATTTTTAACCAGTAACTTCCAAGTTCGAGATGCTCCCTCAAGAGAAAACATCCACTCCACCTCGGCCCTGTCAATATCCCTCGGGGCACTGTCTGTTTTATTGAAGTCTCCTCTTCCAGCAAATACCATCCTAGTCTGTACAGCCTTTTTATAAATTTAGAATACCCAATTCGGTTTTTTTCCAATTAAGGGGCAATTTAGCCTGGCCAATCCACCTACCCTGCACATCTTTTGGGTTGTGAGGGCGAAACCCATGCAAACACGAGCAGAATGTGCAAACTCCACACGGACAGTGACCGAGACCCAGAATCGAACCTGGGACCTCGGCGCCGTGAGGCAGCAGAGCTATCCACTGCGCCACCGTGCTGCCCTGTCTGTGTGGCCTTTCCTGTAAGACAACTCGCCCATTCCAGATGTTGGCCTGTCTCTGAACTGCTTCCTTAAATATGGTGACCAATACTGCACACACTAGTCCAGCTGTGGTCTCATTCTTGCTCTGTATAACTGAAGCATAACCTCCCTACTTTGTATTAAATTCCCCTTGCGGGCAGCACGGTGGTGCAGTGGGTTAGCCCTGCAGCCTCACGGCGCCGAGGTCCCAGGTTTGATCCTGGCTCTGGGTCACTGTCCGTGTGGTGTTTGCACGTTATCCCCATGTTTGCGTGGGTTTCGGCCCCACAACCCAAAGATGTGCAGGCAGCTTAACTTCCTGCCTATCATTGTGTCGTCAACAAATTTGGCACCCACCCCATCTATCTCTTCATCCAAGTCATTTACATGAATTGTAAAGAGCTGAAATGATCCCTGTGGCACACCACATTGTTCTATTGTCACAGTAAGAAGTCTTACAACACCAGGCTAAAGTTCGACAGGTTTGTTTGGAGTCACTAGCTTTCAGAGCGCCTTCATCAGGTGAATGAAGAGGTGGGCTCCACTTGCTGCCAACCTGAAAAAGACCCATTTATTTCAACTCCACTCCCGCACATCGGGAAGGATATTTCGACCTTGGAATATGTATGACACAGGTTTACAGGAATGATACCTGGACTTCAGGGGTTAAGTTATGAGGCGAGATTATACAAATTAGGCTTGTTTACTCGCAAATTTGGACAGGTCTGGCATGATCTGATCGAAGTCTTCAAGATATAAGCAGGAAAAGGTGGTGGGTAATGATCAAATGTTTCCACTGGTTGGAGATTCTATAACTTGGCGGCATTGTCTCCAAATTAGGAACAGACCATTCAGGGGAGGTCTTCGGAAGCATTTCTACAAAAGGGGGGTTGAGATTTGGAATTCTCTTCCACAAATGACAGCTGATCCCAGATCAGTTGTTAATTTTAAATTTGAGAGAGAATTTTTTTGGTAAGCAAGGATATTAAGGGATATGGGCCAAAGGCAGGTACATGGAGTTGGGTCACAGATCTGCGCTGACCTGCTTAAATGACGGAGCACACAGGAGGGGCTGAGTGGCCTACTTCTGTTCCTATGTTCCTGTCAGCCAGTCAATGTTCTATCCATATAAATGTTACCCCCCCCCCCCCCCCCCCCCAAGAACATGAACTTTTGTTTTCTGTAACAACTTTTGATGTGTCACTTTACTAAATGCCTACGAGTACAGAACATCCACCAGTTACAATTTATCCACATCCTCACTAAGCTCCAATCATTTGGCTCAATGTGATTTCCCTTTCACAAAACCATGTTGACTCTGCCTGATTGCCTTGAGCCATGTCCTGCTATAGCTTCTTCAATAATAGCATCAAACATTTTCCCTGTGACAGGTGTTAAGCAAATTGGCCTGTTGCTTCAAGCTTTCTGTCTCTCCCTTTCCGAATAACGGAGTTACATTTGTAAACATATTTATGTTTGTAGTTGATAAAAATGCTTACTGTGTGTGTTGATAAAAATGTTAACTAAATTCGTAGAGTAAACTTTGTTTTTGATTAAAAGTGCTCAAGGCTCTGTTGAATAACACCTGAAAGGCAGGCCCTTTGTGCTCCCTGTAACCAAAATTAATCAACAGTTGTAGGTCAGGTGAACTTCATGATATACTTTGGAGTTTTCTAAATTCTGACCCGTAACATTTCCATTCCCTGATTTAAAGCTGCTTCGGGGAGGTTCCTTGTATCTCTCATGGAGACCGATGCAAAATATCTGTTCAATTCATCTGCCATTTTGCTGTTTCCATTATCAGTTCTCCAGACTCACTTTCTGTGGGACCAAAGCTCGCTTGGCTGACTAGTTTCTTTTTAAAAATTCTCACTGTCTGTTTTTATATTTCCGGCTAGCTTTCTCTCGTACTCTATTCTTTCTTTAATCCGTTAGTCATCCTTTGCAATGCCTTAACTTCTGTCTAATCATTTGACCTTCCACCTACCTTTGCATAATTATATGCTTTTACTTTAAGTTTAACCTTTCTAGTTAACCATGAACGGTGGGGTTGTCCCCTGTACTTTTTCTCACTCACTGAAATTCTGTGTATTCTGAAATACCCCCGCAAAAGTTTGCTACTGCATCTCCAGTGACCTATTACTGATCCTAATTTGCCAGTTCACTTTAGCCAGCTTCACTTTCACGCCTTCATAATTGCCCTTATTTAACTTTAAAAACAGCGTCTCAGAACCATTCCTTTCTTCCTCCAAGTTAAATGTAAAATTTGCTTATAATATTGGCTATTATCTAGGGGAGTGTTCACCATGAGATTTATCAATTAACCCTATCTCATTGGACAACCAGGCCGAGTATAGCATGCTCTCTGGTTGGCTCCAGCACATGCTGCTCTGAGAAACAAACCTGGAAACATTCAATGAGCTCCTCACCTTTCCAGCTTATTTGTGAATTGAAACCTCCCATGATTATAGCTGTGCTATCCTGACAGGCTCCCATTATTCCTTCCAACCTACCACGGATCACAGAATCCTGAAACGGTGGCACACTGGTTATTACTGCTGCCTCACAGCTCCATGGTCCCGGGATCATGTCCGGCCTCAGGTGACTGTGTGGAGTTTGCGCTTTCTCCCCGTGTCTGCCTGGGTTTCCTCCCATCGTCTAAAGATGCGCAGGTTTGGTGGATTGGCCATGATAAATTGCCTCTTGGTGTCCAAAAGGTTAGGTGGGATTTACAGGGATGGGGTGGAGGTGTGGTCTTAAGTCGGGTGCTCTTTCAAAAGGCTGGTGCAGACTTGATGGGCCGAATGGTCTCCTTCTGCACTATAAATTCTATGATTCTGTATCTAACCCCATGCTGTACCTACCCTGTGAGTGTTTGATGGGGACAGTATAGAGGGGGCTTTACTCTGTATCTAACTCCGTGCTGTACCTGTCCTGGGAGTGTTTGATGGGGACAGTGTAGAGGGAGCTTTACTCTGTATCTCACGCCGTGCTGTACCTGTCCTGGGAGTGTTTAATGGGGATACTGTAGAGGGAGCTTTACTCTACACCTCCCCTTGTGTTGTACCTGTCCTGGGAGTGTTTGATGGGGACTCCTTGAGATACTGAAGAGAGTGTGTTGCAGGATACTTTGGTCCCTGATACCAATGGGGGTGGAGGAGGAGTGTGGAAGGGAAGGTACCCTGCTGTCAATTACATATGGGGGACAATGTCCTGGCTTGGTAAATGCTTTACCAAGCATCTTTTCTTCAGAGGTGTCTCCATCGCTGCCCAAGTTGAGCGTTGTGCGTGCGAGCCCAACCTGAATGTGCAGTTCTTTAATGTGGTGCTGTTCCCTCAAGCTGCTGTGCTGTTTGGTTACAGATGCTTCCCTGCCTGACTGAGCCCTGCTCCCTGCTGGTCAATCGCCTCCCGTCCAGCGCCCTGACCGAGCTCCTTCAGCAGCTGACCGGCTCAGCTCAATCCAGCCAACCCGGGAGCCAGTTTCCATCCATCCTACAGAACAAGGTACAGAGAATAAGAGGGATGGGGTGGATGGGAATAGCTGTGGTTCCAAAGATGGGGAATGTTGTAAGGCTGGAGGAGGCTGCAGAGATAGGGAGAGTTGTAGGAGCTGGAGGAGATTACAGAGATAGGGAGGGTTGTAGGGGCTGGAGGAGGTTACAGAGATAGGGAGAGTTGTAGGAGCTGGAGGAGGTTAAAGAAATAAGGGAGGGTTGTAGGGGCTGGAGGAGGTTACAGAGACAGGGAGGGTTGTAGGGGATAGAGGAGGTTACAGAGATAGGGAGGGTTGTAGGGACTGGAGGAGGTTACAGAGATAGGGAGGGTTGTAGGGGCTGGAGGAGGTTACAGAGATAGGGAGAGTTGTAGGAGCTGGAGGAGGTTACAGAAATAAGGGAGGGTTGTAGGGGCTGGAGGAGGTTACAGAGATAGGGAGGGTTGTAGGGGCTGGAGGAGGTTACAGAGACAGGGAGGGTTGTAGGGGATGGAGGAGGTTACAGAGATAGGGAGGGTTGTAGGGACTGGAGGAGGTTGCAGAGATAGGGGTTGTAGGGGCTGGAGGAGGTTAAAGAGATGGGAAGGTTTGTAGGGGCTGGAGGAGTTTACAGAGATAGGGAGAGTTGTAGGGGCTGTTGGAGGTTACATAGATAGGGTTGTAGGGGCTGGAGGAGATTACAGAGATAGGGAGGGTTATAGGGGCTGCGGAGGTTGCAGAGATAAGGATGGTTGTAAGGACTGGGGGAGGTTACAGAGATAGGGAGGGGGAGGGTTGAGGCCATGAAGGGATTGAGAAACAGTGATGGAGAATTTTGGAATGAGGCAGCACAATTGGTTTGGGGCCACAATTCCAGAGTAAAGTTTAAGATGCTTTTTTAAAAACATTTACATTGTGTTCCCATGTGGAAAGCACATACCACCCCATCACCACCTCCCAAAGCACTCTCAGATCTGCAAGGGACAAAGCAGGCAAAACGACAATGGGAGGGGTGAGATTGAAGGAGTTTTGAATCAAACTAGGACTCCTCAAGAAATAACTTCAGTAACAATGTTGTGGATGGTAGTCCGGAGATTGGAGCTCAGGTGCTAATACAAAGCACCAGTGTTCCCATTCTGCGTGAGCACTGTCATGTTGGAAGACCAGTACTGAGGAAGTGCTGCATTGTCAGGGGGTCAGTACTGAGGGAGCTGCACTGTCAGTGGGTCAGTACTGACGGAGAGCTGCATTGTCAGAGGGTCAGTACTGAGGGAATGCTGCATTGTCAGAGGGTCAGTACTGAGGGAGTGCTGCACTGTCAGAGGGTCAGTACTGAGGGAGTGCTGCACAGTCAGAGGGTCAGTACTGAGGGAGTGCTGCACTGTTGGATGGTCAGTACTGAGGGAGTGCTGCAGTGTCAGAGGGTCAGTACTGAGGGAGAGCTGCATTGTCAGAGGGTCAGTACTGAGGGAGTGCCGCACTGCCAGAGAGTCAGTACTGAGGGAGTGCCGCACTGTCAGAGGGTCAGTACTGAGGGAATGCTGCATTGTCAGAGGGTCATTACTGAGTGCTGCACTGTCAGAAGGTCAGTACTGAGGGAGTGCTGCACTGTCAGAGGGTCAGTACTGAGGGAGTGCTGCACTGTCAGAGGGTCAGTACTGAGGGAGTGCTGCACTGTCAGAGGGTCAGTACTGAGGGAGTGCTGCACTGTCAGAGGGTCAGTACTGAGGGAGTGCTGCACTGTCAGAGGGTCAGTACTGAGGGAGTGCTGCACTGTCAGAGGGTCAGTACTGAGGGAGCGCTGCACTGTCAGAGGGTCAGTACTGAGGGAGTGCTGCACTGTCAGAGGGTCAGTACTGAGGGAGTGCTGCACTGTCAGAGGGTCAGTACTGAGGGAGTGCTGCCCTGTCAGAGGGTCAGTACTGAGGGAGTGCTGCACTGTCAGAGGGTCAGTACTGAGGGAGAGCTGCACTGTCAGAGGGTCAGTACTGAGGGAGTGCTGCACTGTCAGAGGGTCAGTACTGAGGGAGAGCTGCATTGTCAGAGGGTCAGTACTGAGGGAGTGCTGCCCTGTCAGAGGGTCAGTACTGAGGGAGTGCTGCACTGTCAGAGGGTCAGTACTGAGGGAGAGCTGCACTGTCAGAGGGTCAGTACTGAGGGACTGCTGCACCATCTGACAAGTTGTGTTTCAGACTTTAAACCGAGGTTCCGCTATGTGAAGAAGGTTAGCGGATTAATCAGTTGCTGTGCTGTATCCTTCAGTCTATATCAGTTTTTTTTTGTAGACAGATGATCTCATCCTTACCCGAGTACTGTTTGTGTGTTCTTGCTGTGCACACGTTTCTTAATTGTGACCATGACTGCACTTCAACAAAGTACTTCATTGGCTGTGAACTTCTGAAAGTTGCATTGTCAACCAAGTGTTCGCTCATTGATTTTCTGTGCATTGTTGGAATTGATTTTGCAGTTTGGACTGACTTTGTTCTACATGATCCTGAGCCAAGGGGAGAGGTTGCAGAGCTCCGAGGCAGCCAGCGAACTTATGCAGGACAATAGATGGTGAGTCTCAGCCAGAAATTTAACAGCTCGTCCGGCGTTCCCCAACCACTAGAGCCATCCTTTCCGTGTTGCCCAAGACTGGATCGGACTTTCACGACCTGTCTCGAGTTTGACCTATAGATAGGCTGCAGACCGCTGCAAAACCGAGAGTGTCACCTTCCATTTCCATATCATCCCGTCTGTCACCATTCCTTGCATTTCAGAGTCTTGTGTCCGCATAGTAAGTGCCTTTAAAGCTGGAATATAATCAAGGGGTTTGAGTGGTTAATCTGCATGGGAAACAATACCCAGTTTGTAAACTGCAACAGTGTGAAGAGAGCTTTACTCTGTATCTAACCCTGTGCTGTACCTGTCCTGGGAGTGTTTGATGGGGACAGTGTAGAGGGAGCTTTACTCTGTATCTAACCCCGTGCTGTACCTGTCCTGGGAGTGTTTGATGGGGACAGTGTAGAGGGAGCTTTACTCTGTATCTAACCCTGTGCTGTACCTGTACTGGTGGTGTTTGATGGGGACAGTGTAGAGGGAGCTTTACTCTGTATCTAACCCTGTGCTGTACCTGTACTGGTGGTGTTTGATGGGGTTAGTGCAGAGCGAGCTTTATTCTGTATCTAACCCTGTGCTTTACCTCCCCTGGGAGAGTTTGATGGGAACAGTTCAGAGCAGTGTTTTTCAAACTTTTTCCTACTTTGGGACCCACAGCGGCCGACCTTTGGCTCTTGCCTTATTTCAAATGCTTTGTGCATTAAAGTACAAAACCTTTGCCTTGCCTTGTTGCCATTTTTAATCATACTAACTTTTGTTTGTTATAACATAGAACATACAGTGCAGAAGGAGGCCATTCTGCCCATTGATTCTGCACCAACCCAATTAAGCCCTCACTTCCACCCTATCCCCGTAACCCAATAACCCCATCTAACCTTTTTGGACATTAAGGGCAATTTAATTTGGCCAATCCACCTAACCTGCACGTCTTTGGACTGAGAGGGGAAACCGGAGCATCCAGATGAAACCCACGCAGACACGGGGAGAACGTGCAGACTCCACACAGACAGTGACCCAGCGGGGAATCGAACCTTGGACCCTGGCGCTGTGAAGCTACCGTGCTGCCCGATACGTGGTCGTATTTGCCCCTCATCCTTGAGCACGCTGTCTACCGTTTCTGCATTGAACTGTTCTTTTATTGCTCCTTGTTTTGTTTTCCCTTATCACCGCTTAGATTCCCAACCGACTAACATTCTAGTGGGATGGTGGAAATATTGCACTCCCTCCCACAAGCAACAACTGTTAAAGCTGGGGGTGACCAGGAAATTTCCAGACTGAAACTGATGGTTTTTGTTTTGTGATTTAAGGATTCTGAAATGATGCTGTAAGTGGAGTTAAAATACAGAACAGCCATGATATCATTAAATGGCAGACATGAGGAAGAATAGTTTATTTCTGTTCCTTGATTCCTATCTTCCTAATCCTGGACTGAACATGTTTTCAAATTCTCACCCAGTCTGTACATGGGCGGCACGGTAGAACAGTTGCTTCACAGCTCCAGGGTCCCAGGTTCGATTCCCGGCTTGGTCATGTCTGTATGGAGTCTGCACGTCCTCCCCGTGTCTGCGTGGGTTCCCTCCGGGTGCTCCAGTTTCCTCCCACAGTCCAAAGACGTGCAGGTTAGGTGGATTGGCCAAGCTAAATTGTCCTTCGTGTCTTAAAAGGTTAAATAGGGATAGGGTGGAGGAGTGGGTTTCAGTGGGATGATCTTTCCAAGGGCCGGTGCAGACTCGATGGGCCGAATGGCCTCCTTCTGCAATGTATGATCTGTGTTGCCTGTTAAAACACTGTTTTTCAATCCTTGTTTGCGGCATGCAGCAAAAGTGGGGGTGTTTGATGGACGATGGATCTTGACTCTATCTAATTCCGTGCTGTTTCTGACTCGGTGCTGGACGTGCCTTGAGAGTCTTTCGGAGAGCTGGGTGGTTGGTGGGTGTATGAACTCTTTGAATTCCATCTCTGGATTGGTTCATCTGATCACTCTCTCTTCTCCCACACTTCTTCAGGACGGAGCTGGTGTTTGCTGTGACCCGGGAGCTGCTGAAGGTTCCACAGGCATCTCTGGCCAAACCTTTGTTTGTGCCCACGAACCTCCTGGCGCTGTTCTCCCACTATGTCGACAGGCAGACACTGAATATGCTGGAGTCCAAGTTACAGTGAGTATCAGGCGGGGCAAGTGAGCTCCAGTATTTCCGGTGCTACAACTGACTATGTATTGCGAGGAGGGAATTCTCCCTTCATAGCCCACCCCTCACAGTACCTAAAGCACTGGAGAATACAACTTACAAAATGGGAACAGAAGCCCATATGGCCCCCTCAAGCCTTTGCACCATTTGTTTGGGTGATGACTGATCTACATCACCTGCACTTGCTCAACGTTACCCCCATTTCTCCTGATTCTCATCAGTCGAAATCCTAAATGGGGTAGCACGGTGGTTATAGTGATTTGCCAAATGGATCCCTTCTCCCCTGCAAGGATTCTGTCATTCTATGTACTCAACGGTTGAGCATTCACAGACCTCTGGGTTTGGAGTTGGGGATTCTAAAGATTGGCAACCCTGAGTGGCCACTTGGACTGAAGTATCAATTCATCGTGCGAGAGTGAATGGTAATCAATGAGGACGTTTTTAGTCCATTTGGGGATTTCACTTGGTGGGAACAAAGAGGATATGTGTTGGTCCTGATGGTTATCAACATTTATAAACACATTGGGGGGGTTACCGTTGATCAGGAACTGAACTGATCTAGCCGTATAAATACTATGGCCACGAGCAGATCAGAGGCTGGGAATACTGTGGCAAGTAACTCCCCTCCTGACTCCCCAAAGCCTGTCCACCATCTGCAAGGCACAAGTCAGGAGTGTGATGGAATGCTCTCCACTTGCCTGGATGAATGCAGCTCCAACAGCACTCGAGAAGCTCAACACCATCCAGGACAAAACACCCCCGCTTGATTGGCAATTCACCCTCTCCACCACTGACAATAGTAGCCGTGTGTGCAGTCAACAAGGTGCACTGCAGTAATTCACCAAGACTTCTTAAGTTACAGCTTCCAGATTCACAACCACTAACATCAAGAAGTACAGAGGCAGCAGATACCTTGGAACCCCACCACCTGGAAGTGTCGTCATGTTTCCCCCCCCCCCCCCCCCCCACTCACCCCTCCCAAAACTCACTCACCACCAAGTTTGGGAAATATATCACTTCCTTCAGTGTCACTGAAGGTGGAGACTACAGTGGTTCAAGAAGGCAGCTCACCACCACCTTCTCAAAAGTATTTAAGTGAGAGACAGTGGACTGGTCCATATTTAAGAACTCAGCGACCAACTTAAATGAGTTTAAATAGTCACAGACTTCATCAGCAAATGTGTGGACGACTGCGTGCCAAAGAAAGCAGTACGTACGTTCCCCAACCGGAAACCATGGCTCAATCGCGAGATTGACTCCCTACTGAAGGACAGATCTGAAGCGTTCAAGTCCCTGACCTATACAAGAAATCCAGGTACGACCTCCGCAAAGCCATCAAAGATGCCAAGACAGAATGCCAAACCAAGCAGGAGTCACAGACAGACTCTCGATGATTGTGGCAAGGACTAAACAACATAACGGGCTACAAAGCGATGCCGAGCAGTATCTCCGGCAGCAGCGCACCCCTCCCCGATGAACTCAATGCATTCTATGCTCGGTTCGAGCAGGTAACCAACAATCCACTGTTGAGTGCCCCAGCAGCCCATAACTCACCCATACCCACCATCACAGCTTCCCAAGTCAGATCGGCCTTCCTGAAAGTGAACCCTTGGAAGGCAATGGGCCCGGACGGGATCCCTGGTCGTGCACTCAGAGCCTGCGCGGACCAGCTGGCAGAGGTATTCGCAGACATCTTTAACCTGTCCCTACTCCATTCCGAGGTCCCCACCTGCTTCAAGAAGACCACCATTATACCGGTACCAAAGAAGAACCAGGCAACGTGCCTCAATGACTACCGTCCGGTGGCCCTGACTTCAGTCGTAATGAAGTGCTTCGAGAGGCTGATCGTAAAGCGCATCACCTCCTACTCCTAGAACACCTTGATCCACTGCAATTCACATACCGCTGCAACTGGTCCACATCAGATGTCATTTCCCTGGCCCTACACTCATCCCTAGAGCATCTCGAAAACAAGGACTCCTACATCAGGCTCCTATTTATTGACTACAGCTCCGCCTTTGACACCATAATCCCAGCCAAGCTCATATCAAAGGTCCAAAACCTAGGACTTGGCTCCCCAATCTGCAACTGGATCCTCGATTTTCTGACCAACAGACCACAATCAGTAAGAATGAACACCAACACCTCCTCCACAATAGTCCTCAATACCGGTGCCCCGCAAGGCTGCGTACTTAGCCCCCTACTCTACTCCCTGTACACACACGACTGTGTGGAAAAACTTGGTTCCAACTCCATCTACAAGTTTGCTGACGATACGACCATCATGGGCCGGATCTCGAATAACGATGAGTCAGAATACAGAAGGGAGATAGAGAACCTAGTGGTGCAACAATATCAATCTCCCTCAATGCCAGCGAAACTAAATAGCTGGTCATTGACTTCAGGAAGCAAAGTACTGTACACACCCCTGTCAGCATCAACGGGGCCGATGTGGAGACGGTGAGCAGTTTCAAATTCCTAGGGGTGCACATCTCCAAAACTCTGTCCTGGTCCACCCACGATGGAGCTACCACCAAGAAAGCACAGCAGCGCCTATACTTCCCCAGGAAACTAAGAAAATTTAGCATGTCCACATTAACCCTTACCAACTTTTACAGATGCACCATAGAAAACATCCTATCTGGCTGCATCACAGCCTGGTATGGCAACTGTTCGGCCCAGGACCGCAAGAAACTTCAGAGAGTTGTGAACACAGTCCAGTCCATCGCACAAACCTGCCTCCCATCCATTGACTCAGTTTATACCTCCCACTGCCTGGGGAAAGCGGGCATCATAATCAAAGTCCCCTCTTCCAACTTCTTCCATCGGGCAGGAGATACAGAAGTCTGAGAACACGCACAAAGAGACTCAAAAACAGCTTCTTCCCCGCTGTTACCAGATTCCTAAATGACCCTCCTATGGACTGACCTCATTAACACTACACCCTGTATGCTTCATCCGATGCCGGTGCTTATGTAGTTACATTGTATATCTTGTGTTGCCCTGTTATGTATTTTCTTTTATTCCCTTTTCTTCCCATGTATTTAATGATCTGTTGAGCTGCTCGCAGAAAAATACTTTTCACTGTGCTTCAGTACACATGACAATAAACAAATCCAATACAATCCAAACGCTGCCAAGCTACGATGCCCACATTCCGTGAATAAATAAAAACAACTATCAGCCCATATGTCAGAGGTTGAAAGGCCAGGCTGCTCACACATCCGGTGTAATCTTTGTGTTCAAGGTGAGCTCTGATCCCAGGCCTGTGTCATCTCAGACCTACTTGCTTTCAACCTCCATGCCATCTCCCAACCTCGGCTCCTCCTTCAGCCCGGCCGCTGACTAAATCCTCCTCCTCACCTCAATTACCTCTCGACCGATCCAGTACTCCGAGCATCCCATTTTCCACCCAGTTGAATCTGAGCTTGTCGAAAAGCTTTATCCCTGCTGCTCTAACTCACCACCGTTGGACCCACCTCCTCAACTCCTGCCACCTTAGTGCCTCAGTTGACTTGCCGGCAACTTAGTTTTAAGATTCTTGTGCCGCTGTTCAATGGCCTCACTCAATCCTATCTCAGTCACCTAATCACCGGCCACAGCACCGCCCCTGCAAAACCCTCTGTGATCTCGGCGTTCCTTCGATACCAGCCTCTTGCTCACCCCGATTTTAACCGCTCACCTTATGACAGCCGAGCCTTCAGCTGCCTGGCCCCTAAGCCGTGACGTTTCCCCAGCTCACAATCCCCTCACCTCCAAACCTCTCCGTTTCAATCCCTTCCCCCACTAAGATGCTCCTTGCGACCTGTTTGCCTCTTTGACCAAACTTTTGGTCACCTGCCCCAACATCTCTTTGCGGACTGAAAAAGAAGAATCCGATTGGACTCCAAACTTTAACTCCATTTTGCTCTCGACAGATGCTGCCAGACCTGCTGAGTTTCACTGGCCCTTTCTGGTTTTATTTCAGGACTTCATGTCGACAGCATTTTGTCTTTAGATCTGTGTCATTTGCTTTGAACTGTATAAATTCGCACTTGGCTGACGCCCAATGTTCTACCCTATTCCCTCCCCGGCAATCAGAAAGATGGGGCCTGTCACCCCGTTTGCCTGGGTTTGGAGTTGACCCTCCAGGTCCCAGGACGGAAGGGGGTCAGAAGGTCAGAGAGAAAGTGGGCCCTCCTCCCCATTCCTGTTGTTAAATCATGGCTGTTTGGCCACGTGTGCTCAGATTTATTTTTCTGTGACTAGTTATTCATCTGTCTCAGCGGATGCCATTGGCACTCATTCTCTTCTCTCTTTCCTCCCCTCTCCCTGACAGGCTCTCCGAGAAGCCACGGTAGAAGAAAATGGGCACAGAGCAGTGCCCCGCAGTCGGCATGGGGCGTCCCGCCAGCCGCCACAACATACCGGGCGCACAGGCTTAGTCAGCGACCAGGAACAGGCGACGCGCGCTTTTGCGTGCCTTCCGATTAAACTGAACTTTCCTACTTTATTTTTCTAAGATCCCGGATGGGTGGGGGAGGGTGTGAAGGTGGTGGCTGTAAGCAGAGGAAGAGGCTTCCCTCCTCCCTCCCTCACGGGTGCCAACATCATGTGGAGTTCGGGGAGGGTGGGGATAGGGTGAGCATGCCATGTGATGTGGTGAGGCCTGGTTCCCTGAGAACACAGCTCACTGTCACTGAGGATATACGGGCCAAGATTGTGCGGGCCATGGATTTTGGTTGGGGGGGGGTGGTGGGGTGGCGAGATGACCAAGAGAGAAAGTGTGAATCAAGGTTGTTGGGACTGGCAGTGAGAGGGGAAAGCCTGTGAGCGCAGCCCATCCCCGGCAACGTGCCACGTTGTCAGGCCAGGTATCCGCGCAGCTCAAGCACGTACCTCTTGTATGCCCGGAGATGAGGCACCTTGGAAAATCCCTGTGTGCACACGTCACCAGTGAATACTGCTGGATTCACACCCAGTTGGCACGGAACTCCACAATTCCTGATGAATTCACACATCCCTTTCCCGTTTTGAGTTCGCGGCCAGTTTGTAAATGAACTTCAGTCCACATTCAATTCGTATCCCAATTCACCAGGAATTTAAATTGGCACGCCGGTTCATCTTTGCGTCCAGTTCGCAAGGACTCTCCAATCGGGAACGGTCTCCCTTCCAGCCCGTGTTGCCGTTGGCAATTGACAATCCATTGGTGTCCAGCTGGCCTCTGCACTTTGGCTTGCTGTTGAATCGTGACTGGCAGCAGAGTTTGTGCAGTTTGACCCTGGTGCCTTCACACGCCGTCGGTCTCCAGTAGCACCTGCCTTTCGGTGATGCGAGCAGCCTGAATGTTATGCTTACTGATTTGGTCTGCCGCGGGCTGACATAATCTGTTTTGGATGCTGGGTGAGTGGAGTGGTGGAGTGGGCGTTGGGATGGGATGGGTGGGGTGGGGGGGGGGGAGAGGTGGAGACATGAAGCAGGACGGGAGTGTTGTAATTTCCCTGTCCTCTTGGTCTCTCCCGTCCCAGCCTCATTGATTCTCATGTTGGTCTTTGACTGGGACTCAAGCAGCAGTGGAGATCGAGGAGGGGAGGGGTGCTGAACTACCCGGGTGTGAAGATGGGACTTGGCTGTTATCCTTCCATTTGCCACCCCCCCCCCCCCCCCCCCCCCCCCACACACTGTGCTGTTGCAGTGGGCTCACGTCACAATGACAAACACGGTGCATGGCCTTCCTTCCTCTCTCAATTGCGTGGGACCTTTTCCATCACTTTTGTAACTGATGATTTTAAGCTGTTTTTCTTGATTTAAAAAAAGGGGGGAGGGTTTGGAAATAATGAAATTCACCTCGGGTGGAAGTGGGGGGGGGGGGGGGGGGGAGGGGGGGTGTCTGGGGCACAACTCTGTTTGGGCGTTGGATGATGCACTGCAATCCCAAGGCCAGATGCATGTGGAATGGCCAAGGGCTCACAGGAGATTGATGTCCACTTGATCAGGAATCTTTGAATTGGAAAGCGTGCTCTCCCCCTCCACCCTATGCTGTTTTGGATAACCATGTGGCTTCACGATATGAAGCGGTGATGCTATTGGAGCTGCTTTATATATATTATATGTTATATATATATATCTCGGCCATTTTCAATGAGTGTACAATGTCTTTAACCCACCACACATTGCGCCCATAAATGTCACAGATTTGACTGATGAGGGTCAGCAGGGCGCTCCCCTTTCGAAAGCTGCTCTTTTGCCATTTCTCCCTGCCCCCCCACCCCCCTTCCCCCAGCAAGATTTAGACCTACTTCCTCCACCCCACCGCCATCCTGACAGTGATCCAATGCACTGCCTGCATGCAAAAATCAGGGGATGCTTGCTCTCCCTGCAGACGTGCGTACAGCTGAGGTCCGCAGGGAGCTGCATTCACGTGCTTGAGAGTGGGGGCTGGGGAGGCGGGCAGCCACATCAGGGCTGTGGGAATCTCATATCCACATCAACGTATCAGGGAGAATGGATAGTCAGCCTGAGGATGCTATTGAGCACAGCTTCGTCATGCTTCCATCAATCGACAATGCACCGAGCTGGGGCCTGGTGGAAGCTGAATGTTTCCGCATCATTGTTCCAGGGTAAACATGTTTACAGATGTGGTCTCCAGGTGGATTTGTTACATCGGTTGCTATTGGACCTGTTCAAGTTCAGAGTTGTGTCGCTGGCTCTGATTGATGTAGATGTTGTGTTATGATATTAGGATTATATGTCACTGGGCTGCTTGCATAGGTACATGAGCTATACATATATCATATTTTTGGACTTGTACTCAGCGTGACATTGTGTCCCTTGCTAACGAGATTGAGTCCTCTGACTTGGCAGTCTCTGAAAACTGCGCTTGGGTTTGCATTTGGGACTTTGCAGGGGTCCAGAGTCTGACGAGTGAAGAACTCTGCTGATAAATGTCACTCCCCTGCCCTCTCACCCAGCCCATCCCAAAAGCTAGCCTGCCCAGCCGGATTCCATCATCTCAGAGAATCGTTGCGGAACGGGAGAGTTCCAGTACTTTGACCGTACTGAATTTCAGCCGACCTTTGGACTAATGCTCACTCTCTCTTTTCACTTGTCTGAGTGCAGCCTTTTTAGCACTGCGCAACCATTAATGGGACCGCTTCTTGCGCACACCTTGTTTGTCTCTTGCATAGCTCACTCCTTATACCACCAAAGCTTAAACAGGAAAATGCTCAGAACCTCCCCCTGAGGCTTGCTGAAAGGTGGGATGCGTTGTGGGTAGGTCTGAAGGAGCTGATTATGCAAAGTTGTGGCACAGTTAGTAACAAAGGCTTCTGGGATTGCTGAGTGACAGGATATGGAAGCTTGATGACCACTGGTGGTGATACAGACAGTAATATGGTGCTGGGGGAGAGTCGATACTCAGTGACGGTGTGAAGGAGTTGTTTGACATCAATTGAGATAAAGTCAGTTTGTGTGGATTAACAGTGGGACCCTTACGACAGTGTTGGGGAGGGGGGTCTTGTTCACTTTGATAGAAAATAGCTACATCCCCACTGTAACGTTGCCCAACAGTCAATGGTTTGCAGGGTATGGGGTGCAGAAGCAGCTGTGTTGAAGAGAATGTTAACATCTCATTTGCCGTCACAGCCGATATGACCCTCCCATTGCCTGGTGGGGCATGTGTGCGCAACGTCAATTGTGGATGCTTCACCCGGCTACCACTGCCTGACTGTGGAAATCCAAGGCAAGTGTGGTGATATCTGAAGCTGCCAGCAGCCCATCCCACTCCTTCCTGTGCTACCTCGAGCGATTACCTTGAATTCCCCTCCTCCCATTACCCTGCTGTCAGTCGGTGCCCTTCCTGTAGCAGTCGCTCATGCTACCCCCTTCCTTTTGTGGCTTGCCATATTGGAACACACACACACAGCCTCGCCATTCCTCTTGTCCTAGTCTGGCTCCGACTTGTACCCTAACCCTCACTTGCGTTCCCGATCGACTCTCTCTTGAAACTTGGTGGGGGAGGAGGAGGAAAGTGCGCGTTACCCACTTTCCTGGTACTTGACACCTCAAAGTGCCCAAATTCAGTTGCGGGAGACACTTTGCACCTCGAGGTTCCTGGACAAACGTATTGCTTGAGTGGAGGGCGGGAAAGAGAAAAGGAAAGAGCAGACTTGAATCTCTCGATTCCACATTCCCCGCCTCCCCACAACCCAGGTTAGTCGACTCCTTGTGACTGTACCCTTGATTCTTTATCAGGAATATGAACTCTTCACTTTATAACAGAAAAGATCATTAAAATATATTTTAACAAGTTGCCTTTTTAAGTACTTACTGGACGGGTTAGAAAGACGTAGGGTTTAGCTGGTAATGAATCCTTAACCTCTTACCTGTGTGTGAAGGTGACATTAGTTAAACCTCCAGGGCGATATTTGCTATGCCCTCGAACACACACATTCACACACTGTGCCGGGCTCTTATTTTTAGTTTCCCTTTCTTTCCCTCTTTTTGTTTTCCTCGTCATTCTCTGCGTGCATCCTTGCAGTATGATTACCCATGACCTGGAAAAGCGATTTGCTTTTACAAAATGTATTCTAGTTCTGTTTTTAAACCAAAATTAAACATTTTTGTTTTTGCTTTCATTAAAAAACATATATAAGTTGGGAAGTTCTGTGTGGTGTGTTTTGTTCCTGAAAGGTGTTCGGAAAGGCTTGAGGTTGACCAAGAGGCGCTGGTACTAAATGATCATCCTGAAGATTGCCCACCTCTGCGGATGAGCCCCAGTTGGAAGGAACGAAGGACCCTTTCCTCTGATCAGATGCAAACATAGCAGCAGGAGGGAAGATTTTCTTTTTATTCATTGCCCTAGAACTGAGTGGCTTGCTGGGCTGTGTGTCTGGAGCCACATGTAGGCCAGGCCAGGGGACGGATGGTAAGTGAAGCCGATGGATATTTTTTCGACATCGGTCATTAATAGATTTTCAATTCCATATTGTTTTATTAAATTCAAATTTTGCCATGTGCCGTGGTGGGATTCGAACCCAAGTCCCCAGCATTACCCTTGGTCTCAGGATTACTAATCCAGCAATACCGCGACACTGCCACCCACCTCATTTATTCCCCTCTAATCTTTTGACACTATTCAATGAGATACTCATGAGTATATGGGTCTCACTTGTCGAAGACACTAATTAGGTCTCACTGTGTCAGGGCAGCACGGTAGCATGGTGGTTAGCATAAATGCTTCACAGCTCCAGGGTCCCAGGTTCCGTTCCCGGCTGGGTCACTGTCTGTGCGGAGTCTGCACGTCCTCCCCGTGTGTGCGTGGGTTTCCTCCGGGTGCTCCGGTTTCCTCCCACAGTCCAAAGATGTGTGGGTTAGGTGGATTGGCCATGCTAAATTGCCCGTAGTGTCCTTAAAAGTAAGGTTAAGGTGGGGGGGGGGGGGTGTTGGGTTATGGGTACAGGGTGGATACGTGGGTTTGAGTAGGGTGATCATTGCTCGGCACAACATCGAGGGCCGAAGGGCCTGTTCTGTACTGTTCTATGTTCTATGTGTCCAGTTCTGGGCGCCATACTTGAGAAAAGATGCAAAGGCACTGGAGAGAACAGAGGAGATTCACATGAATGATTCCAGGGGTTAACAACTGTAGCTATGAGGATAGATTGGTCTGGGAGGAAAGAAGGCTGAACTTCAGATCAGTATTAGCTGCCGTTTGCAGGAAACGGGTGTAAATTTCTCTCTCCCTCCAGGTGCAGAAACATTTCCTGGCTTAATTTCACCCTAAACGTTCATTATGTCCGCTGGTCCTTGACTCCCCCTGCCACCTTCCAATGAGAGGGGATCTTATTGAAACAAAGTGCTGAGGGAACTTGACAAGGTGAACAATTGGGGATGTTTCCCCGAATGGGAGGAGACTGGAACTATAGAATACAGTTCCAAATTAAGACTAAGATTTGAGATTGACCGAGGGTGGGAAGATGGTTTCTTAAGAACATGGGAGCCATTCTCCCAATTGTTCCGGGACCTGTTAGTGGCCAACGAACAAGCAGACAAATAATCAAGAGCCAGGGGAAAGTAGGCAAAACATGAGAAAAGGGAAGGAATGAGAGACACGTGGAAGAGGGGGGTAGTCAAACACAACAGAAAAGAAGGGAGCTGCAGAGAGGGTGGGGGGGGGAGGGGGAAGAAGGAACGACATGGGGCAAAGAACAATAGAGGGGAGCCGGGGGGGGTGTAAAGACGAGGGAACACAAACTGGGAGGTGAATACAGGAAATGACAACAACCATGACAAACAGCAACAGAGAGTAAGAACGTACAGGAGGAAGAAACAGTGTCCGCCCAAAGTGGAGGCAAACGCACAACAACAGCGAAAACCGACCTGGAGAAGTTGGCAACATCAGGGATGCCCCACCCCCCCATGATCTATTTTGTATTACTGGTGTTGCATGTACTCTTCTTAAAAAAAAAACCCAAGGGGGAGGGGCAAGACATGTATAAGGTATACTGTAATTGTCTCCAGTACCTTAAATATACACATCCCCCCAGTTTTTACCTTCCCGCCCCTTGGTTTTTTAAAAATTTGTGATTTTTCTAATTATATAACGTCACTGTTTTTATCTTTGTATTATCTTCTCTCTTTCTTCTTCGTGTACACCTGTAAATATACTACGTGCGAAAAACATTTTTTAAAAAATGATTTGAGATGGGCAGCATGGTGGTCAGCACTTTTGCCTCACCCCGCCAGGATCCTGGATTTCGATACCGGACTTGTGTGACCATGTGGAGTTTGCACTTTCTCCTCACGTCTGCGGGTTTCCACCGGGTGCTCCGGTTTCCTCCCAGTCGAAAGATGTGGAGGTTAGGGTGGATTGGCCGTGCTAAATTGCCCCTTAGTGTCCAAAAGGTTAGGTGGGGGTTACTGGGATAGGGTGCTCTTTCGGAGGGTCGGTGTCAACTCGATGGGCTAAACGGCCTCCTACACTGTAGTCATTTTTCTATCAAGTTTTTTTTTTCTCTCTCTTTCTCGGGTCTTCCGTGCTTGTTCTCTTGCCCAGGGAGAGCAGTGGATGTCCGAGAGGCTGAATTAGATTTTCGATAAACCAGAAAGACCAGGCATATGGGGGCAGACAGGATGGAGGCGAGGCCACAGTCAGATAAGCCACAATCTTAGTTAATGGTGGAGCAGGCTTCAGTGGCCTGTGTTGCATCATCGAGTTATAGATCATAGAATTTACAGTGCAGAAGGAGGCCAATCGGCCCATCGAGTCTGCACCAGCTCCTGGAAAGAGCACCCTACCCAAGGTTAACACCTCCACCCTATCCCCATAACTGGCAAAGCAGGTGCTCATGCGGCCTGTTGGGACCATGCAGAGCCATCCAGTCACTTCCGCCTGGAAAATAAAATGGGTGAAAAGCAATTACAGGAGACAGAGCAGCATTCCACAGATTGCGATGGTGGATGGGATCTGAACTCCTAACCCCCAGAGACTGCTGGCATTGCACTCTGTTACAACTGGATGATAATCAGAAGCAGGGAGCCTGGTTCATTCTTTCCTCCCATTGAGGAAGCTGTTTGTATTTACCCAGGAACTATTCACCACCTCCCGATGTCCCAAAGCACTTCACGGGGAATAACATGCTTCTTGAAATATGGTCACTTGTGAAGTGTGAAATAAAGCATCGCAGCCTGGTATGGCAACTGCTCGGCCCAAGGTCGCAACAAACTGCAGAGTCGTGAACACGGTCCGGTCCATCACACAACCCGCCTCCCGTCCATTGACTCCCGTTGCCTCGGGAAAGCAGACAGCATAATCAAAGACCTCTCCCATCCAGGTTGTGTTCTCTTCCACCGGGCAGCAGAGACAAAAGTGAGAACACACACTAACAGGTTCAGAAGCAGCTTCTCCTCACTGTTGCCAGACTCCTGAATGGCCCTCTTAGGGACTGACCTGATCTCGCCACACACCACCTCTACTGAGTAATACTGCACTTTGTATGTTTCACCTGACGTCTGTCCATGTATTTACATTGTGTATATATCAAACGTCCTATGTTTTTTCATGTATGGGAAGATCTGGCTGGACTGCATGCAGAACAATACTTTTCACTAGCTCGCTATACATGACAATAAATCAAATCAATTATCACAGAAAGAGACCAGTCGACGCATCAAGTCAATGCTGGTTCTCTTGTCGAGTGATCTGATTTGTTCTGTCTCTGTTGTCCTGCACGTTTATTTTCCTCGTGTGCCCTCATAGGCGTTGAGTTCCTGATCATCACACTCACTCATCAAAAGTCTTGTGCCTCACTTACTCCCTGCATATCTCTTGTCCAACTACATTGGTGTCTCCGCATACCTGTACCATTGGCTAACAGCAAGACATTTCCTTTGCCTACGTCCTCTAGACCTGCCATAATCGTGCATAAATCTACCCTCAATCTCTTTGGTCCAAGGAGAAAAAAAAGTTTCTCTCTAGTTGCGCTATCGCTATCCCTTCATGTCACCACGTCATGTGGGTGTGAGGGACTGGGACCAGCATTCGTTGCCTAATCGCTAATTGCCCTTGAACTGAGCGGCTCACTCAGCCACTTGAGGGACAGTTAAGAGTCAACCCGGTGGGTGGCACAGTGGTTCGCACTGCTGCCTCATGGCGCCGAGGTCCCGGGTTCAATCCCGGCCCCGGGGTCACTGTCTATATGGAGTTTACACATTCTCCATGTGTCTGTGTGGGTCTCACTGCTACCTCTAAAAAGATGTGCAGGGTAGGTGGATTGGCCATGCTAAATTGTCCCTTAATTGGCAGAGATAGGCAGATTGTTCATCAGTGAGAGAATCCAGGATTATGGGGAAATGGGAAAGTGGAGGATTATCACATCCGATTAGTCATATCTCCATTCAGACAGAGCAGACTCAATAGGCCGAATGGTCTGTTTCAGCTCCTACGTCTTACGGTCTAAGGAGGTCTTTGGATATCAGCCATCTGAAGAACATGACTGAAATGGCGCAGATGTCGTTGGCTGAACAATGGGTGTGTGCATATCTGCATATTCCAGGATCCCTGAACTGGTGCCCTTAGCCTGCCAAGAGATACTGAGGATACGTCTGAGACAGGGAATCTGGAAACTGTCCAGTCTTTTCTCCTGCCAGGCATACGTTGTCCAGGTCTCACCACTGCAGGGGAGTGCATTGAGGATGCAAGCTCGGCAGGCTTGCGTTTTGGGGTTCTCCGAGAGGTTGCCGTCGCCCCGCGCCCTCGCACTAGGCTTGGACACAACAGCTGCAGCTTTTGTGATACGTGTGTTGATTTCTGCATCGAGACAGATTGCTGGTGATTGTGGAGCCTAGATATGTGAGGCTATCAACAAACCCCAACATCACTTTGTCAATGCTGATAGATAACGGTATGGTAACATCCTGGACCATGACATCTAGATGCTGATGGTCAAAGTAAACTCTTCAGAGGCACAAGGGAGTCTGACCATCTGCTGCTGAAGTAGTTAATTTTGGCATGGGATGCTCGTGCAGCATCATCAGTGTTACCTGGAAAGGTGCTCCCCAAACTTTTTCCTACTGCAACCCTATTCAGAGGTTTCATAATTTCTGTGACCCGCACTCCCAAGTGGAGAGGTGTGAAGAGATCTGCATCGGTAACAGGTGAGTGGAGCTTTTAACCTTCACATTTTTTTAAAGCTTAATTTTTCAGTTGGTTTTTTGTGGGATGGAATCGGGCCGCAAAAGTGAGGATGGCAAGGTATCTTGGAGCATCTATCCAACATTCAGTCAGAGCTCCACGGCAGCAATTGCCGTGACAGCAACTCATCTCCCGACTCCACAAGAAGCAACGGCCCTGGGGTAGAACAACGCTCTAACGAGGGCTTGGTGCACTTTTTGTCTTGGATCTCAGGTTTAGCAAGATTGAACAGCTTTCCGTCAGTTATGTCAGTGGACAGGCTCTGGAATCAAAGCCGGGACTGCTGGGAAAACTGAGCAAGCCTGGCAGCATTGTAGGGACAGGAAACGGAGTCAACGCTTCGACTAGCCAGAACTAAAATGAGTTGGATATTAAACTAGCTGGGAGAGATTGCAACAAGATGTAGCAACCGTAAAAACAAAAGACAGATGGGGTCGGCGGATGGTGATTGCATTGAGACCAAAACACGCATGTGATATTTTACAAAAGGGATCAAGATGGGTAGAGGAAGGTCCCAGTCTCACATTGGTGAACTCCATGTTGGGTCTTGAGGGCTGGAATGTGCCTCATCGGAAATTGAGGTGCTGCCCCTCCAGTTTGCATTAGGGTTCACTTGAGCATTGTAGCAGGCCGAGGATGGATATGTATGTGGACATGGGAACAAGGCGCTGATTTAAAATGGCAAGCGACCGAAAGGTCGGGGTAACCCTCTGTAGACTGACCTGAAGGCATAGGACCAGCGGCAAAGACAAGAAATGCTAAAGAGTGTTGGTGCTAGAATCTGTTTAATGGCCACTATGGATCTCAAAAGACTCCAATGTTTGCCTGGCCTTGCTGACCTTACCCACGATGTTGTCATGGAGAAAGTGGATTACATTGAGCAGCTGGGCAGGCAGCCAATTTTCTCCCATCTGCTTAAAAAGACCGCCTCTGCTCACATGGTCCAGTGCCTTGGTGAGATCGATGAAGGCAATACAGGGTGGCATTTCACAGCATTTCTCTTCCAGCCGCTGGACTAAGTAGTCGTCAATGAAACTGAAGAATGCGGCTTGACCCCATGCAGTAGGCTTTGTGGTCTAGTGGTAACAGCAACTTTTTAATTAACAACTCATAACTTTGAGCATACTTGCAGTAGAGGGTACATGTATGAAACTGACTCCATCATTTACCCAGCTCTATCCATCTGTAGACTGACCATGGCTCTGGGTATTGTGTCCCCCTTACATCACTGTGTGGGCGGTACTGCACATAGTCCCACATTAATGCTTTATGTGCCAGCTCCTCCATTATATCTCCTCCATGCCCCAAGCCTTTATCCCATGGATATACAGTTACTTTTGTTTACTGCCAAGTCTTACATTTTTATAAGTCTTGTCCATTAACCTTATTGTCACATCCCAATGTTATGATATTATTGCTGTTACAGTATTAACATTAACACTGTTCCCCATCCCCCCGCTTCAGGACCTTGAACGTACGAGTTTCAGGCGTTTTGAAGGCCTTATAAGCCATCTAGATCTTGTATACCCTGCCGGGAGAACGGCAGGCTCTGGGGTTGCTTGTTCTTTTTGTTGGATTGGAGGTTGGACTGCCGTTTGGGTGTCGTTTCATCCATTTGTTCCGCTGCTTGATGTTATGCACGCCCGGTGGTTTTGGCTGGCTTGGTGGTGTATGGTTGTTACATCGGGGTACGGGGAAAAGGCAGGGGAATGGCGTGACACCATGATGCACGCTTGGGAAGCTGGTGCAGACACGATGGGCCGAGTGGCCTCCTGCACCGTAACAATTCTGTGAATGCTGCTCTGGATCTTGTGGGGTGGACGGAAATGACGTTCGTCTACTGGACGATTTTTTTCCTTCTTTCTTTTCCATTTCGGTCACCTGGAATCTCTCTGAGGCTGAGGAAGAGTGTTCCGTGGAAGGAAGGCAACTGAGTCAGATGCTCACCTCTGCTTTTTGTTGTTGACAGTGCGAGAGACCAACCAGGTTCCAGTGTCCCTTCTGGTTTAGGCAGGCTGGATCAAAATTGTGTTTGCCCAGTCGCAGTCGGAGGTCGAGGCTTCTAAGGCGGCTAGTCGTTCTCTGCTACCACTTCCACCGGAAGTGCAATGATAATCTTGGTAGATTGATCTGACCATTGGGGACCGGTGGACAAACCCACTCCGCGAAGTGAGCCTCAAGTTTCAGCCGTTTTCCTTCAGAAAGAAGCAATTCAAGCAACCGATCTGCAGTTGTCTCACAATGACGGATTTGAAATTTCTTCTTGAATTAACTTTTTTTTTGTTTTTTTTAAATATAAATTTAGAGCACCCAATTTTTTTTCCCCAATTAAGGGGCAATTCAGCGTGGCCAATCCACCTAACCTGCACATCTTTGGGCCGTGAAGGTGAAACCCACGCAGTCAAGGGGGAGAATGTGCAAACTCCACACGGACAGTGACCCAGGGCCGGGATTCGAACCCGTGTCCTCAGCGCTGTAGAATCAAAGCCGGGAATGCTGGGAAAACTGTGCAAGCCTGGCATCGTTGAAGGGACAGGAAACGGAGTCAATGCTTCTCACCATGTGCCACCCTTGAATGATCTTTTTTCCTTTTTCTGCACTTTAATCTTTGTATCTGCATTTTAGTTAATAACTATCATTTTCTCTTTCACTTTCAGTGGTAGTTTTATAATAAAGTAGCCATTACCTTGTTCAAGCTTGCCTGCTGGGTTCTTTTCAAAATGGACCATTCACAAATGAAAAGGGGGCAACATGCACACACCCACACACGCACTCACACCTGTGGACACAAACATACACACACAACAAACATGTCCACGTATAAACACAGACAGATACACACCAATTCTTAGCTCTCAGACCACTTTGAAGACGCCCCGGATGTATTGCATTGTAAAGAGACAAATTTTGAATTTTCACAGTAATTGGAACTAGAAAAGCCTGGAGCTATTTGACGAGTGTCCATGGATGGAATCCTCCCGGTAGCGGATTCATGATGGATGGGGGAGGGGGTGAAATTTGGCTGGGGGGGGCAAAGATCTACTTTACCCTGGCATGAATTGCATAAATTTCCTGTGGGATGATCTGTTGGTGCCCACCACAACGGATCGGTAATCCTGTGGGTGGGGGGGGGGGGGGGGGGGGGGGGGGGGGGGCGTAAAACAAATTTGCGGCTCACTGATGGGATATAGATGAAAGGCAAACCAGCACCCTCAGTTGCCTGATTCCCAGTTCCAACATTGGGAAAACATGCCGTCCAGAACTTGTCCTGAACAACAGGGAGGTGCAGATGTTGCGACTTACCTGAATAAAGCCCAGGGTTGGATAGAGGCCACACGCAACCCTGCACCCCAGATCACCAGAGCAGTGGGTGGGGAGAGCATCGACAAGATCTTCCAGATTCAGTGTCCATCCTCCAAATCTTCCCACAGATCCGGCTCCCCTCTCAGGAGGTCTGTCCTCGTTCTTCAACAGTAGATCAGTGATGTTGGCTCCCAGATACGACGGCGGACTATGCACCGTCAGGCCTGTCCCACCACTGAATACGGCACAAAACACCCAGTGGAACAATGAATGATGGCAGGGTCGGAAACTGTGCGCTTTCCCGTCGGCCTCTCCAACACGCAGCGTTCCCACCCCTGGACTTACTTTCCAGATGGGCGAAATCAGTCTGAAATTGTCTGTAAACAAACTAGAATCTACCGCAGCAAATGTTGTATTATCAAAGAAGAAGTACTGACAATATATTACCATAGCAATTTCCAATGCACAAGGGTTTATCAATCAAGAGGAACATGTGAATTGGCAACAGTTAGCGTCCATGGGCGTGCAGCAACCAAAAGCCATCGATAAGCAGGTAGGACTTGAGATTTCCAGAGATGAAGACAAGAAGACAGGAATTCCTTAAAATGTTGGCTGAGTATTTTGAATCCAGTCCAGAGTCAGAATGGTGGCCTGAATGAATACAGCTCCAGCACTCAAGAAGCTCAGCATCATCCAGGACAAAGCAGCCCGCTTGATTGTTTGTGGAAGGGGTACCATTCACTTTCCGCACCACCGACGCACAGTGGCAGCCGTGTGTACCATCTACAAGATGCAGTGCAGGAACTCACCGAGGCTCCTGAGGCAGCATTTTCCAAACCCACGACCACTACCATCTAGAAGGACAAGAGCAGCAGATACCTGGGAACCCCACCACCTGGAGGATCCCCTCCAAGTCACTCACCGCCCTGACTGCGAAATATATCACCATTCCATTGGCCATGCTAAATTTCACCTTCGTGTCCAAAAAGGTTAGGTGGGGTTATGGGTATAGGGTGGGGGCATGGGTCTAGATAGGGTGATCTTTCAAAGGGCCAGTGCTGACTCAATGGGCCAAACAGCTTCCTTCTGCACTGCACAAGAAAGATGGCACCGGAGCGAAGCGACTTCTTGCAAGCATACCCTCTAATTCTATCTTTTCCTCTCGTTCTATGCTTCTAAAGCTTAATTCTAACTCTTTTAAACTCTCCAACAATTATCTAATTCAATTACTTACAGATTTAGCATCTTTAGGACCCTGGAGACACCTGAAACTGACGACCTGAAATCGACCGGGGCCAGCCAACCACGTGTGAGCAGCTGCCGGAGCTGCAGTCCCAGGCCTGGGAATTCCCCTACAGTGGCTGCTGGAGACCAGGAAAATGCCCTAGAAGCCAGGGCCTTCACTCTACAAGCTGCCAGAGACCTGGGAAACACCACAGAAGCCGGGACCTCCACTCTGCTGCTCTCCAACGACCAGACCAGCATCGCAGCAGCTGCAACACCGCCCCTACCCCCCCCCCCCCCCAGCTTCCAACCCCTCTGACCCGGAGAGCTGCGACCTCCCGCAGGCCCCAGGCTCTCTCTCCCCTCCCACCCTCTACAGTCACCCCACACTCCTAAAAATCAACTCCCACAGCCTAACAATCACTAATACTGCTATTTTTAATTTACTTGCCGGTCTAGAGATCGTCCATCCTCTGAAGGAAGATCGCGATCTGGAAAGGACCCTGCGGACCCCAACACATGGACCGGGCCATCGCCTGATCCGCAACCGCGATCCCAGAGACGTCATCCACTTACTGCCCTTCACCCCATCCATGCTGGTCCCGGCAAGGTCTATACATCCACCAACCTGTGAAGACAAACCGCAGCCCGACAGCGACCCGGAACACTCGACCGCGCAGACCCACCTACCGACGCAGGAACCACAAGCAAGGCAACAAATCCTCCATCCACACACCGACCAGAGTGAATAACCTCATTGGACACAACTATTCCCTTAACACCGCATACCCTCACCGTCTCCCAGGCTCGAAAAGAAGCAGTCACTCCAGGAAGCGTGGAAAACGTGCAGGCCTGCAGGTGAGAGTGAAACAAAGCCCTAAAGCCCCTCTGCCTAGCTTACTCCCAGCTAATGTCCAATCTCTAGAAGACAAGCTGGACAAACTCAAAGCCAGACTCACTTTTCAAAGAGAACTGAGGGACTGCTGCGTGCTCTATTTCACAGAGACATGGCTCACTCCTGCTTCACCAGACTGTGCCTGCAACCAGAGGGCTTCTCAATCCACTGAATGGACCGTATGGCGGCCTTAGGCAAGGGGAGGGGAGGTGGGGTCTGCCTCCCAATCATCACCTCCTGGTGCCTAGATGTAGCAACACTGGCGAGTTTCTGCTCCCCGGACCTAGAATACCTGAGGCTAAAATGCCGCCCCTATTACCTTCCGCGGGAGTTCAGCTCCGTTAGCCTGACGGCAGTTTATATCCCACCGCATGCGAACGTGAAAATCACACTGGACGAAATATTCACCAACACAAATAGCCACGAAACATCCCGAGGCCTTGTTCATTGTAGCTGGGGACTTCAATCAGGCCAAGCTCAAGAGCGTACTACCAAGTTACCACCAACACGTCACCTGTTCCACCAGAGGCCCAAACATCCTGGACCACTGCTACACAAATATCAAACATGCCTACCACTCTATCGCCCGCCCACACTTTGGCAAATCTGACCACAAGGCTGTGCTCCTGCTCCCGGGTTATAAGCAAAAACTGAATCGGGAGAATCCATGAAAGAAAGTCATGCATTGTTGGTCTGAGGAATCGGATGATCTCCTACGGGACTGCTTAGAGTCAGTGGACTGGTCAGTATTTAAAAACTCTGTGACCAGCCTAAACGAGTACGTCACTACAGTAACTGACTTCATTAGTAAGTGTGTAGAAGACTGTGAGCCAAAGAAGCAAATCTGCGTGTTTCCCAACCGGAAACCCTGGATGAACAGGGATATCCACTGCTTGCTGAAGTCTAGGTCTGAGGCGTTCAAGTCGGGCGACCCTGACCTCTACAATAAAGCCAGATATGGTGCGACGACAATAATCTTTCCCTCAATGTCAACAAAACGAAGGAGATTGTCATTGACTTCAGGAAGATTAGTGGAAAAAGTTTTTCCCTCAGGAAAAAGTTTGAGGTCACGTACCAACCGACTCAAGAACAGCTTCTTCCCTACTGCCATCAGACTTTTGAATGGACCTACCTCGTATTAAGTTGATCTTTTCTCCACACCTTGCTATAACTGTAACATTATATTCTGCAGTCTCTCCTTCCTTCTCTATGTACGGGATGCATTGTTTGTACAGCATGCAAGAAACAACACTTTTCACTGTATGCTAATACATGTGACAATAATAAATCAAATCAAATATGTCGTGATTCTATCCTTCAGTGTTGCTGGGTCTAAATCTGGGATCTCACCCCCCCCCTCCCCCCCCCCCCCCCCAAAGAGCATTATGAGTGTACCTACACCCCATGACTGCAGCGGTTCAAGAACAACCACCACCTAATCACAGGGAAACTAGGGATGGGCAATAAACACTGGCCCAGCCATCGATGCCCAAATGCCAAGAATTATTTTTTTTAAAATTACCTTGCACAGTGAACTCTTCACTGGGTTGGTGACGGGTGGGTGTCACCTCAAGCTTGCCCCTGCAGGGGCAATTACCTCGCATGCAGGAACGGCTTTATCCCACAAAACCCCAAAACAGTCCAGAGGGGCTGAGCAAACGGAAGGATTTCAGCAGCAGGAGTCTATAACATCGCAGGCAGCTGAAAAGGGTACATTTATGCTCTGGGGTGGGTGGTGTTGATGAAGAGACCCACAAAGAGGTCGAAATGGTTGAGCGATAGCTCACACAACTGAACAGGGACCGAAGGCATTTGCAAGCAGGGCAAGGGACAGTGAGGAAGATGCCCCGCTTAGTTGAGGAGCAGTTTCTCAAGCGTGGGGCCAAAAAACAAGCCAAAGGAGTTAAAAGAGGCAGAAATAAAATCTACAGGAGTCGCGAATCGAAATACATCCCAGAAAGGATTGGAACCTTGAAGGGTTAATGGCAGTTAGTATCGAATTAAGAGGGCTTGCTCTGCTGAAAAAGAATAGAAACAAGGCGTACAAGTCAGTGTTGAATCTCAGAATTCAGGTACAGACATAGGGGTCACTGGGTTAATGTCTCAAGGCGCCACATGACTCTTTTTTCACAGCTGTGTTCAGAGAAGAGTCATACGGTGACTCAAGATGTTAACTCTGTTGTTCACGGCCCACAGGAGCTGTTGGGTTTTTCCAGCATTTTCTGGTTTTATTAAAGATTGCTGTCTGTAAAATTCAGGCACTTTGACCAGTTTATAATTCAAATGTTTGACCCAGGTGCCCTTATTTGCGAGATGAACCACAATTCAGTTTATTTCAAAACGCAATAAAACAGTTATCCCTTAAATTACTCCAACTGCCGTATGCTTTATGATTCTGAATACTATCCATGGCAATGGATCGAGCTGCAGGTCCCAAGCTTCTGAGTGGCGATTGTCTCAGGCCCTTCGGCTGCAAAACTGGGTCTCGCACGCTGCTTCCTTCTGTCCTCTGGTCCGCCATGGAATCGTCTCCGCTGCTTCTGCGTCGAGTCTTCACTGGGGAGGGCCTCTGGTTGCCTCTTCCTTATACCCTTCTTCGCGCCCTTCCAAATGTTTCTCTGGCCCTCAGCCAATGAGGTCTTGAGGTGGGGGGGGGGGTCACGACGCCGAATGGTGTTGCCGACTGCAACTCTACAGTACACTGGGAACCCAACCCCAGTGGTCCATCTTCATGTGCATTGTCTGCACGTAACCTTATCCCATATATGGTAGGGAAACCGAGGTGCCAGAAAGTCTGGCTCCATCTGGGCAATCCACAACAATCGATCCATTTGAGTGAGACGGATTATCTTCCAATGTCTTGTTCACAGGGCAGGCTCAGACATGCCCTGGCTGTCTGTCTCTGTCCAGTGTATTCAAACTTGGCTGTTCAAATTCCCATCAGGCCCATCTGTGGTTTTTAATTTAAAATGCCCAATTCTGAATTTAAAGTGTCCAATTCTGGATGGGCCTAAAATTCAGGCCGTTGGCCATTTTACATGATGTCCAGTCGCTCGCAGTGTTTTGTTTTCATGTCAGAGAGCCACGATCTCAGTTTAAGGCATGACTGAGATGAACTGTGGGGAATTGAGGGGCAGCCTCAAAGCATCGGAAGGAAAAGCAAACGCTCAAAACATAGAAGCTTTTGGCATTGCTCGAAAGGAAATGGTATGAAGTCCGAACTGACTGGAGTCAGAAAAAAAAAAGAGATTTAAAAATGTCAAAGAGCAAACCACACAAGAACATCGAACATTATTGCGGGAACAGTAAGGCCCAGATTCCCCCCCCCCCCCCCGACAGAAAGGCCAGGCCCAGAACGGGACATGAAACGTGCTCCCGGCCTCGTCAATTTCATACGGACTGGCCAATTCACAAACTCTGGAAAGGCTGAGGGCGGGAAGAGGGTGTGTACCACGAACAGGGAGGCTGCGGGTTGGCCCTCCTAACGTGGTCCCTCAGGGGGACAGCCAGTGCGGAGCTGTCTCAGGGAGCTGCGGACCCGGGACAAATAAATTGCGACCGTAAAACCATGCAAAGTGTGTCTCGGCAGCGTTCAAACACAGACCTCAGACATCTTTGTGAATGTCTCACCGACAGGACAGACCCAGCAGAGGTGGCGGCAGCACAGTGGTATACAGTCGAGAGGGAGTTGCCCTGGGAGCCCACAGCATCGATTCTGGACCCTATGAAGCCTCATGGCTCAGATTAAATTTTGGATGTGGGCAAGGAAACCTCCTGCAGATTACCACATACTGGCCACCATCAGTACTCCTCCATGTTTAACAAAGCTAAAGACTTCCATGTCCATCACCAAGAGTGGCTACCACCACAGACTGAGGTTCCCCTCCAAGTCACTCACCACCCTGACTTGGAAATATATCGGCCGTTCCTTCACTGTCGCTGGGGCAAAATCCTGGAACTCCCTCCCTAACAGCACAGTGGGTGCACCTACACCTCAAGGACTTCAGCAACACAAGTAGACAACTCAGTGCCACCTATAGAGCAACTAGTGCTGGTTTAACGAGCGACGCCAACAACCCATAAATGAAATTAAAATAAATATTTCAGCCCTGGCATTTCACCCCACCCTGGATAGAGGTTGGAGCTAAAATGCAAAGTCGTTCCCAGGTGAATGTGAAAAGACCCACTGCACTATTTTGAAGTAGAAAGGCATGTTCCCCCTGCCTTAATCAATGGTTATCCCTCAGCCAACCTGACAGGGGAATAAAATGTTCGCCAGTGATTAATGGCATTGTTCTTTGTGGGAGTTCGCTCTACTATGCTAAATGAAGACTCTTGGAATGCACAAGCATTCCACAATGCACAAGGACTGGACACCGTTTTGTGGCAGTTTTTGAAGAAACCACCTCTCCCCAGCCCTGATCCATCAGAGGTAGAGAGAGAAAGTGAGAGAAAGATAGATTGACAGAGGGAGGGGAGAAAAAGCAAGGAGCAAATACAGAGTGGAAAACAAAGACGGGGAGAAAGAGGGGAACAAATACAGAGAAAAAAATGATAGACAGATGCATAGGGACAGAATTCTAATAGAGAAAATGAGAGACAGATGTATGGAGAGAGGAATAAATGTGGAGAGAAAATGAAAATCAAATGCATAGAGAAAGAGAGAGAATGAGAGGGAGAGAAGGGGAGAGAGAGTGAAAGAGAGACAAAACCACGACAGATCAAGAGGTTTGTGAAGAAAGGACATAAGAGGCACATTTCGGGTTAGGTTTCAATTCTTCTCATGAAGCCATCTGGTAAACAATCTCCGAGAAGAGCAGGTTCTTCGATTTCACGTCTCTCCTCTGCTCGCTGATTAGGGAACAGATAGGATTACACTTTCCAAGCTCTGATTTCATTTCCAACGATACAATCATCCTGCTTCACCCTTCTCTCTGTGTGTGGCACAGGCCCTCCGTACACTGGTTGGCAAACAGATGGAGCTACCAGAAGGCCAGAATGCGCCAAGACCAGAGCAGTGGAACGGGGGGGGGGAGAAACTTGGGAAACGTATCTAGGCCACCTACGTTCCCCCCCCCCCCTCCCCCACTGCCTCGCAGTTTTCCCAATCTCTCTTCTGATCATTATCCAATCCATTTTGAAAGAAATGATTGACCCTGCCTCACCAGAAAATTATGGAAAATGCACATTGTCCTACTTGGCAGGAAGAATAACAAAAAAGCTTATTATCTAAATGGTAAGAGGTTACAGAGCTCGGAGGTACAGAGGGATCTGGTTATCCTAGTGCATCAATCTCGAAAGACGAGGATACAGGTACAGCAAGTAATCAGGGAAGCTAATAAAATGTTATAGTTCTTTTTTTCAAATAAATTTAGAGTACCCAATTTTCTTTCCAATTCAGGGGCAATTTAGCGTGGCCAATCCCCCCCCCCCCCCCCCCCAACATCTTTTTGGGTTGTGTGGGGCTCAGACCCAATCAGACACAGTGAGAATGTGCAAACTCCACACGGGCAATGACCCGGGGGCAGGATCGTTCACAGGTCTTCGGTGCCGTGAGGCAGCAGTGCTAACCATTGCGCCATCGTGATGCTCTTAAATGTTATAGTTCATTGTGAGGGGAATCGATTCCACAAGTGGGGAGTTTATGCTTCAGTTATACAGGACATTGGTGAGCCCACATTTGGATATGGTGTACAGTATCGGTCTCCTTGTTTAAGGAAAGATGTAAATGCGTTAGAAGCAGTTCAGAGAAGGTTCCTGGACTAATACCAGGAATGGGTGAGTTGTCTTATGAGGAAAGGTTGGTGAGGTTAGGTTTGTATACGCTGGAGTTTAGGAGAGGAAGAAGCGAAGCCTTTATAACGCTGAGTGGTATCGACAGGGTGGATGTGGAGAGGGTGTTTCCTCTTGTGGGAGAATCTAGAACGAGGTGGGGGGGGGTCACTGTTTAAAAATAAGGGGAGGGCAGCACGGTGGTGCAAGTGGTTAGCGCGATTGCCTCACGGCACCGAGGTCCCGGGTTCGATCCCGGCTCTGGGTCACTGTCCGTGTGGAGTTCGCACCTTCTCCCCGTGTTTGCGTGGGTTTCGCCCCCACAATCCAAGAAATGTGCCGGATAGGGGATTGGCCACGCAGAATCGCCCCTTCATTGGAAAAAAATGAATTGGATACTCGAAATTTTTTTAAAATAATAAAAAATAAGGTGGTTGTCCATTTCAGGTGGAGAGGAGGAGAATTTGTTTCTCTGAGGGTTGGGAGTCTTTGAAACTCTCTCAAAAGTCGGTGGTAGCAGAATCTTTGAATATTTTAAAAGGCCGAGCAGGATGGATTCTTGATTAACGACAGGGTGAAAGGTTATGGGGGGGGCGGGGGGGGGGGGGGAGGAGTGGTCGGCAGGAACGTGAGGTTGAGGTTACGATCAGACCAGTCATGGTATTATTGAATGGTGGAACAGGCCCGAGGGGCTGGGTAGCCTGGCCCTGCTCCTAATCTGTATATCTGCGGCACAGTCGCTAGCACTGCTGCCTCACAGCGCCAGGACAGTGGGTTCAATTCCGGCCTTGGGTGGAGTTTGCAGCCTCCCCCGCCCCCCGCTCCCCCCCAATGCCTGCGTGGTGCTCCGGTTTGCTCCCACGGTCAAAGGATGTGCAGGTTAGTTGGGATTACAGGGATAGGGGAGTGGGCCGGGGTCGGGGGTTCTTTCAGAGGGCTGGTGCAAACTCGAAGGGACGAATGGCCATTTTCTGCACTGTAGGAATTCTATGGTTCCATTTGTATGTTCGTAAAGCTGATGGTCATTGCGAAGGGAATTGACAACAAAAGCAGGAAGGTTATGATTCCAGGGCACTGATGAGGCCACTTCTGGAGCATTGTATACAGTGTGTTGGAACTCTGAAATTAAAAATGGAAAATGCTGGAAAACCTCAGCTCTGGCAGCATCGCTGGAGAGTGTAACAGTAACATTTTGATTCCACATGGCTCTTCCTCAGAACTACATTTTAGCGTGTTCACCTTCATTGCTTTCCATTTCCCACTTGGTGTTTGACAAGGTGTTTATAAAAATTTGCTTCCACAGTCACCTCTCTTTCCTCGGCGATTGTCCCATCTCACGTGGGTTCCAACAGAAGATCCGTCCCTCATGTTTCGGACCCACCCAGGTGTGTGGTTTGCATGTTCTTCCCATGTCTGCGAGGGTTACCTCCGTGTGCACCGGGTTTCCTCCCGGAGTCCAAAAATGTGCAAGGTGGGGTTATGGGGCTAGGGTGGGGCAGTGGGCCGAGGTAGGGAGCCCTTTCAGAGGATCAGTGCAGTCTTGATGGGCCGAATGGCCTTTTGCACTGCAGCTATTCCATGATTCTATGACATGCAATGCTCCTCAGGACCGGTGTTCTTGGGCAGCACAGTGGTGCAATAGTTAGCACAGCTGCCTCACGGTGCCGAGGTCCCAGGTTCGATCCCGGCTCTGGGTCACTGTCCGTGTGGAGTTTGCACATTCTCCCCGTGTTTGGGTGGGTTTCGCCCCCACAACCCACAGATGTGCAGGTTAGGTGGATTGGCTACGCTAAATTGCCCATTAATTGGAAAAATTGAATTGGGTTCTTCAATATTTTTTGAATAAAAGAACTGCTGTTCTTGCTGCATTAAGAGAGACAAACAGTGCCAAACTCCACCACATATACAAACTCGAGGTCTCTCACCAGTAGCACCAATTCACCTTTCACCTCCGAGGAAGAATCACATGGACTTGAAATGTTTGTTAGGAAGGGAGTTCTCAGAGTTTGATGCAGTGAAGCAATGATGGTACAGTTTCAAGTCAGGATGGTGGGTGGCTTGGAGGGGAACCTCCAGGTGATGGTGTTCCCATGTATCTGCTGCTCTTGTCCTTCTAGGTGATAATGGTCATGCGTTTCATCTGTGGAGCTCCTGCAGTGCATCTTGTAGATGGTACACATGGCTGCCAATGCGTGTGGGTGATGGATGGAGTGAACTTGTGTGAAAGGGGTGCCAATCAAAAGGGATGGATGGTGTTTCTTGAGTGATGTTGAAGCTGCACTCATCCAGGCAAGTGGAGAGTATTCCATCACACTTGAGCCTTGTAGATGGTGGGCAGGCTTTGCAGGGGTCAGGAGATGGGTTATTGATTGCAGGATCCCTAGCTTCTCACCTGGTCTTGTAGCCACAGTATTTTTATGGCTAGTCCAGTTCAGTTTTTGGTCAATGGTAACCCCCCCCCAGGATTTTGATAGTGGGGGATTTGATGATGGTAATGCCACTGGAAGTCAAGGAGAAATGGTTTAATTCCCCCTTGCTGGAGATGGTCATTGCCTGTTCGGCGTGAACATTACTTGCCACTTGTCAGCCCAAATCTGGATATTGTCCAGGCCTTGCTGCATTTGGACATGGATTCACCCATTTCTGTTGATCGTACCTCCTCGGTGTCAACCAGGTTGGACTGAAGTTGGTCTGCCTTGATGCATTGTTGCTGACGTTGTGGCCCAGGGACCGAGCTGGCAGTCGGGGGAAAATCACATTTCTCACTCTGCGTCAGTCCTGCTTCCTGCAAGTGCTCGGAGCCTGCTGGATGTCTCTGGTCATGTTCCTCCACCATTGTACCAGTTAACTAATACATCATTCCAAAGGAGCATGGCCTCTGTCAAGGGGGAAGTTGGAAAAAGACGCTGTTGGCATCAGGTTTTGAACACACCGTACTCGGAGAGTTTAGTCACGTTTTCGTCCATTGACGACATCTAGAATTCGGTGAACAGTTTTGGTCCATTTACCCAAGGAAAGCTACACTGACATTGGAGGCAGTCCTGAGAAGGGTTGTTCCCGGGTAGGGAGGGTTTTTTTTTAATGAGGGGAGGCGAGTAGGTTGAGCCTGGACTTTAGAAGAATGAAAGGTACCTTATTGAGACTTGTAATGATTCTCATGAGGCTTGACAGGGGAGATGCTGAGAGGATGTTTCCCCTTGTGGGAAAATCGACCAGAGGGCCCAATCTCAGAGTAAGTGTCGCCCATTTAAGACAGAGATGAGGAGGAATTTCTTCTGTCAGAGGATGGCGAAACCGAGGAATTCTTTACGTAGAGGGCTGCAGAGGCTGGGCCATGTATGTTCAAAGCTGAAATAGACAGATTTATAATCAGTGAGGGAATCAAGACTTATGGGGATAAAACAGGAAACTACAGTTCAGAATTGTCATCTCAGATTAGCCACGATAGCATTGAATGGCAGAGCATATTTGATGGATTGAATGACATACAGCTGATGGACATCGGGACCCATTGGGTTTTGGGAGCACCGGGACACCGTGCAGTTTGTTGCGTGATTGGGGCGATGACTCCCATGTTTATCACCTTGTTCAGCTGAGGCTACGCTTGTTTCACAAATGGGTGGGGAATCTTTTGTGGCATGAATGGGATCACAGGTTTAACATTCTCCTTCCGTGTGATGTGTGCGTTTTTCGGTCACCCCAGTCCTTGAAGAGCTTCTGGAACCTACTTTTACACCTGGATCCAGGTCATTGTTGGTTGCCCTTGTTTGCAGGTTAAATTTGACATGGGCTTTGCGACTTGGTGCTGAGCAGCCCTGGCTGTGGACCACGAGCACTGCCTCTCAGATCGTATTGTCCTTGTGCCTCTGTCACCTGCAGGCAGCAGCTTTATGCCTCCTGGTCCATGTAGGTGCTGCCTGGGTGTCATTAACCATTGGGACAACAGCCATGGTTCTCTGTCCAACAGGGCCAGAACAATGACTCCTGTATCCAATTTAAAGATTGTGAGAAGGCGCTTCACTGAGATAAAAACATAGAAAATAGGAGCAGGAAGAAGATGCCATTCAGCCCTTCGAGCCTGCCCCGCCATTCATGATGATCATCCAACACAATAGTCTAATCCTGCCTCCCCCCCATATCCTTTGATCCCCTTCACCCTTGTAGCCACCGAAGCTGGCCAGTTCCCGACATAAAATGGAACATTGAGTTGCATGCAGGGAAAATTGGACAATGACAGAGAGGCAAGCAGGTTGCAGAACCTCTCTGTGGATTATGTCTGTGAAGAAACCAGACAGCATAGAAACTAACAAGCTGCGCATATTAATTGAGCGATTCCTGGTGATTCCCAGGCACAATGGACACAACAATTAGAAGAGATTGAAACATTCTATAGCAGGTCAGACATCCCGGCGCCAGTGGAGTCTGAAACAAAAGGACACAAACAAGGTAGAAAGAACCGCCCAGTGATCGAGGAACGGCCCAGTTATTGGGGAAATTCAAATCAATCGATTGGGAAGAGACCCAATTGATTGCAAGTTTATAGAGGGTCCGCCCAGATGGGCGCGAAACCCAAAACAGTATAAGACAGAGACCCCAACCCCAGCTCTCTCTCTTAGCCAGCCCTCCTTGCTCTCTTAGCCAGCCCTCCGCTCTCTTAGCCGGCCCTCCCAGCAGAACACCTTTGCAGCAGCTCTCCAGGAACTTGGACGTGAGGAGAGGCCTGGCCAATTGCTACACCAACAAGTAAGTGTCATACAACGCAAGCTACAAGAGTAGACACTCCTGACCCCTTTAGTCCACACCAACTGGAAGCCTGCATATCAAGGACAAAGCAAGAGGCCATTGTTTACTGATCCAGCAGTTCCCTTATTCCAGATAAGTATTGGCCTAGTAGTGGTAGGAACAGTTTAGTCTTAGTATTATGTGCATGAGTAGTAAATAACTGTGTAATAATAAACGTGTCTTGTTTGAACTTACTAACTGGTGTATCGAGTCATTGATCTGAACTTGAATTTGAATCTTGTGGCGGTATCATAAGGATACCTGGCGACTCTAGAGCTAAGGAATAAAACAGAGCTAATTGAGTGTAAAGCACACTCACCCAGAACGAGTAACACCCTCAGTGCCATATCTAACTGCTTCTTGAAAACATACAATGTTTTGGCCTCAGCTACGTCCTGTGGTAAGGAATTCCACAGGCCAACAACTCTCTGGGTGAAGAAACGTATCCTCGCCTCTGTCCTAAATGGTCTACCCCGTATCCTCAGACTGTAACCCCTGGTTCTGGACACCCGCCACCATTGGGGACATCCTTCCTGCATCTACTCTGACTAATCCTTTTGGAATTTTATAGGTTTCTATGAGATCAACCCCCCCCCCTCCTCTTCTGAACTCCAGTGAATACAATCCTAACCGACGCAATGTATCTTCATATATGTCAGTCCTGCCATCCCAGCTATCAGTCTGGTAAATATTTGCTGCACCCTCTACAGCACTAACATCCTTCCTCAGATAAGACTAAAACTACACATAATATTTCAGATGTGGCCTCACCAAGACCCTGTATAATTGCAGCAAGCCATCCCTGCTCCTGTACTCAAATCATGGAACACCCAAGTATCGTTGCACATTCCCCTCTCAATTTTTGGCCATTCAGATAATAGTCTGCCGCTCAGTTTTTGCTACCAAAGTGGATAACCTTGCATTTATCTAAATTATACTGCATCTGCCATTCATCTGCCCACTCACTCATCTTGTCCAAATCACACTGAAGGACCTCTGCATCCTCCTCACAGCCCACCCAACTTTGTGTCATCTGCAAATTTGGAGATATTACATTTTGTTCCCTCATCTGAATCGTTAATACATATTGTGCATAGCTGGGGTCCCAGCACCAATCCTTGTGATACACCACGAGCCACTGCCTGCAAATTTGAAAAAGAGCAATGAATTCCTACTTTTTGTTTCCTGTCTGTCAATCAGTTTTCTATCCATCGCAATACACTACTCCTAATCCCATGCACTTTAATTTTACATGCTAATCTCTTATGTGGGACTTTATCCACATTCCAATACAAAAATCCAGGATCTTTCACCTTACCCAAGAAGCCTAGATGTGTCCGCTCTTGGTGCAGTCTCGACCTCATGAATCAATTTGCGTCTCTGCGTTTCGATGTTTTGACCCTACACGGTTTGAAGTGTCCAATCCTGTTACATTGAAAGCAATGGGCTGAAATTGCACAACACTGATCTCGCCTGTGGGGGACACTTTGCTCCACAGCACTGGCATGGTTGCTCTACTGGCCAATTAGGATATGCCTCCCTTGGCCTGCATTCCTGACATCAATGCAGCCTTTTCCCGTCACAGTGGGAATGCTTAATAATGACAGCTACCGCACCCTCAAAGCCCTTTGCCTGTTTTGGGGTAGGTACGCTGCTATTTCATATCCTTAAACCAACACTGTCAATCATTTGTCTTCATGAAGTCTCCTTATTGCGCTAAATAAATATCCATCTTTCTCACTTCTGCCTGCCTTGGTAACTGTACAGCCTTCAAATACAGCCTTTTTTACGCAAAGAGTGGTTTTTACGCAAAGAGTGGTGAGGCCGTGGAATGCCCTACCTGCAACAGTAGTGAACTCGCCAACATTGAGGGCATTTAAAAGTTTATTGGATAAGCATATGGATGATAAGGGCATAGTGTAGGTTAGATGGCCTTTCGTTTTTTTTCCATGTCGGTGCAACATTGAGGGCCGAAGGGCCTGTACTGCGCTGTATCGTTCTATGTAATGTCAAATCGTCCGTCGACTGCAGTGAATCTGATAAAGTCTCTTCTAATAATCCTACATCAAAGCAACCCTGAAGTCAGTCATCTTTCAGGGCTCCATATTCACAATTATCCACCAGTGAACTCAAATCATTGATGAAGGAATCTACGATCTCACTCAGCTAGGTCTGTTTAACTTCACCTTTTCGAGAATGGCGTTCCATCAGAGGCTGAAGTACAAAAGGCTTCTACAACCTCTTTGTATATTGCTGTCTCTTAATTGTTTTGCCCTGAATGATGGATAAATTGTCGACACTACTGCCTGTGATGTAGAGACGTTTACCGACCGGTTCTTTGCCTGTCTTCTCAGCTAGCCCTGAAGCGATTCTGTGCCTGGTAAAGCTACGTCCATGCAGCCACTTCTCAGCTTAACCGGAACCTTCCAATGAGGTCCAAGTGCTCACGTACAGGTGAGGATTTCCCCTGTGGCTTTTCCTCATTCTAGCCTCTTTGTGAATTTCGGTAGCATTTTTCCAGCGCTGTCCTCTACGTGTGTTTCTTTATTCCTCTTGTTTCTTTATCCAGTCACTGGGCTCATTTCCTGTTGCTTTCTCGCCTGGCTTTTCCATTGTCACCATTGTTGAAGGTTTTAGGTGAGGTTGCCCTTGGTCAGGATGACAGACGACTGCAGGCAAGGCTAATGATAAACTTGACCTTATATTGACCGTTGTGCTAACTCTGCACACCACAAGGCTTCGCACGAGGCAGATGCCCTGTTGTTGTGATCTTACATTACGATCAATAATATTTAGATGATACCATCTATTTCACATTCCCCTTTTGCTGTACAGTGCCATGTACCAATATCTATCCCACAAGGGTGGCACGGCAGTACAGTGGTTAGCACAGTTGCTCAATAGCTCCAGGGTCCCAGGTTCGATTCTCGGCTTGGGTCACTGTCTGTGCGGAGTCTGCACGTTCTCCCCGTGTCTGCGTGGGTTTCCTCCGGGTGCTCCGGTTTCCTCCAACAGTCCAAAGATGTGCAGGTTAGGCGGATTGGCCATGATAAATTAGCCTTAGTGTTCCGGGAATAGGGTGGAGCTCAGGTAGGGTGCCGGTACAGACTTGATGGGCCAAATGGCCTCCTCTGTACTGCAAATTCTACGATCTATAACCCACGCCACAAATCTTGCTGGGATCTTGCTGTGCACAATTTGGCTGCAAGCTTTTCCAATGTTAAAACCACTTCAGAAATAATTTTATTGGGTATGTCGTGTTTGGGGGGGTCTCCTAACGCAGCCAAAGGCTGATAGATAAACGCAAATGTTTTTCACCTCCTTGTTTTTTTTTAATAAACTCACCTCTCCATTTTTACCTCGGCTTGAGCAGCAGCTGCACCATTTTAGCTCCGTGTCCGCACATGCGCCCTGGTGACCGCCTGATTGACAACCAATAAGGCGGCCACCCATCCTTTCAGCCTGGCCAATCGCCTTCCGGCACTGTCCAACTGGGGGGGCGGGGCCGACGCTGCCACGTCCAAGACGTAACGGTCGGTCAAAGCCATCCAACCGGCCAATGGGGCGTGGAGCGGCGCGTGCCAGTGACGCCAAACCCGTGACACCCATCCCCGTTCCCATCCCCCAACAAAACAGCGAGGGATAACACCCGATGATTGACAGCAGGTCTGCTCCAATAGACATCCGGAACCGGCAGCCTGCAAACCAATGGCCGGTGAGGAAAGGAGGAGGGGGGCGGGATACGTACAGGAAGTCCCGCCTTCCTGGGCCCCCCGCTCGGACACTTCGTCAGCTGGAACGTATACGGAAAGCATCGCTTCACCCCGGCCACTCCTGATGCCGGGAGGGCGGGGAGGGGGAAAAAGCAGCACCGGCCAATGGGAGATAAAGACCGCTGAGTGATGGATGGGATAGCCAATCGGCTGGCGGTCGTCGTCCGATAGGGGGCGGGGCTTTCCTTCGGCCGGGCGGCCAATGGGAAGGGCGGAGAGGAAAGGGGCGGGGATTGTGCTCGGCGGCGGCGACGAAGGGAGGCCGCAGGCGGCGGCAGCAGCAGCGAAGGCCCGGCCGTAGCCAGTCAAGGGCCCTCAGGGGGAGACGCCCCGCACCCGGCAGCTCCAGCAGGCCTCCGGACTCTCGCACTTGGGGCCCGGCCCCGGAGCAGCCATGTCTGAGCTCAAGTCGGCCTCGGACACCTACAAGGGCTGGCTCTTCAAATGGACCAACTACATCAAAGGCTATCAGCGCCGCTGGTTTGTCCTCAGCAACGGGCTGCTCAGTTACTACAGGTAAGCGGGGCGGGGGCGGGGAGAGTGTGGGGACAGGGCAGAGGGGGGTGTGGGGACAGGGCAAAGAGGGGGGGGGTGTGGGGGACAGGGCAGAGAGGGGTGTGGGGACAGGGCAGAGAGGGGGGGGGTGTGGGGGACAGGGCAGAGGGGGTGTGGGGACAGGGCAGAGAGGGGGGGGGTGTGGGGACAGGGCAGAGAGGGGGGGGGGGTGTGGGGACAGGGCAGAGGGGCGGGGAGAGTGTGGGGACAGGGCAGAGAGGGGGGGGGGTGTGGGGGACAGGGCAGAGGGCGGGGAGAGTGTGGGGACAGGGCAGAGAGGGGGGGTGTGGGGGGACAGGGCAGAGGGGGGTGTGGGGACAGGGCAGAGAGGGGGGGGGTGTGGGGGGGACAGGGCAGAGGGGGGGGGTGTGGGGGGACAGGGCAGAGGGGGGGGGGTGTGGGGGGACAGGGCGAGGGGGGGGGGGGGGGGACAGGGCAGAGGGGGGGTGTGGGGGGACAGGGCAGAGGGGGGGTGTGGGGGGGGGACAGGGCAGAGGGGGGGTGTGGGGGGACAGGCAGAGGGGGGGGGTGGTGTGGGGGGACAGGGCAGAGGGGGGGGTGTGGGGGGACAGGGCAGCAGGGGGGGGGGTGTGGGGGGACAGGGCAGAGGGGGGGGTGTGTGGGGACAGGGCAGAGGGGGGGTGTGGGGGACAGGGCAGAGGGGGGGGGTGTGGGGGGACAGGGCAAGGGGGGGGGGTGTGGGGGGACAGGGCAGGGGGGGGTGTGGGGG